>NC_140494.1:54582415-55204290 GCF_964271855.1 Acomys minous
TGACTTATTAGCCAAAGGATTCCACAGATGTCATCCATACAGCACAAGTGCTGCCAGGACTATTAGTTAGCCAACCCATCCAGACAGCTATTTCATTCTCAAAAATATTAAAAATAAAGGTCCCCTCTTTTACCTTATCTGTGCTATAATATCTCCCTCTCTCCTTTTCCCCCTCTGTCTGTTTGTTCTCTGTCTTTTTCTCACTTTCTGTTTCTGTCTTTCTATTACTCTTCACCTGTCTCTCTCTTTCCCTTTTCGTATTTTTCTGTTCCTTCTCCATTTATTACCCAAAGTTGGTAAAAAAAATGCTCTGTTACCGAAAACATGACTTACTTATTTCACCAAATAAGTGAAGTGATGGAGCTGCTGCTCAAGCTGAGTATTCACCTGTACTCACTATACTTCACAGTGCTGAAAAGCACTATACAAGCTACCAGAGTAAACATTAATCATCAGTCTCACAGAACTACAAACACTGTGAATAACACTATTCACCAGTCTACAAATATTCCCACTCGTGCAATAGTGCCTCAAATGTTATGAGTATATAACTACATTTTAAAACAAATTTATTAAACATTTTGCATCTACATTTATATTATTGCATATATATTTTATACACACACACACACTAAAGTACCTAAAGCAAGAAGAACCACAAAACAATCAGGAATTATATAAATGTTCATATGTTTTGGCTATTTGCATTTGGCATCCCTGAAGAAAACATCTTTCCTGTGTGTGTGTGTGTGTGTGTGTGTGTGTGTGTGTGTGTGTGTGTGTGTGTGAAGAATAATCTTAAATTAGAATTCTCTGCTTATCTGTTGTTTCCCAGATGGGCTAGACCAGTAAGCAGCTGGCCAGCTGAGAGTGATCCATGCTAAGGCTGCTCAAGTGATGGCAACTAAAGTGTAGTGTGGCCTACGCAGGTCTCTGCTCTGCCTGTCTGCTCTGCGACCTAGATGGGCCAGGCCAGTAAGCTGTCGGTGAATAGAGATAAATTCAAGCAAAAAGCTGCTCATGGCATGGTAACTAATGTGGATTTTGGCCTTCAAAGGACTGAGCTCTGCCTGTCTTCTCTGTGGCCTAGCTACATTAGACCATTAGCCTTCAGGAGCATGGGGAATATCTGAATTGGACGCTGCCCTCAGGATGGCAACTAATGTGGAGTGTGCCAGGGCAGGTCTTTACTTGACCTGTCTCCTCAACATCCTAGCTGTGTCAGACCAGTAGTTGGACAGAGAGAAAGAGAGAGAGATCTGAGCATGAAGCTTCTAGTAGGATGGTAGCTAATGTTGAGTGTGGCCTACACCTGAATTCAGTTCTGCCTGTATGCTTTGTGTCACAGATAGGCCAGGCTGGTTAAGTGGCTGGAGGCCTGGGAGAGATTGGAGCCCAAAAGCTGCTCTCGTGCTCCACAGGCCTTTTCCAGATGGCAGGGCTCTCTCTACTCTGATACAGATGGGCTAGGCCAATAAGCAGCTGCGGGGCTGAGAGCGATCCAAGCTGGAAGCTGTTCTTAGGATGGCAGCTAGTGAGGATTGTAGCCAGCACTGGGACTCAGCTCTTTTTGTCTGCTCTTTGTCCCAGAACCAATAAGCAGCAGTTGGGTGATAAGAGCCCAAAGCTGCATGTGTGTCTCACAGTCTTTCTCAAAATGTGGGTTAGCTGAGTGGCCAGTGTTTGGACGCACCCATGCTCCACACAACGTGGATCCCTCTCATATGGGAATCAGCAGCACTGGTGCTTTGTAGATCTAAATTTGATCTTTAGGTCAACATGCAGTCCTGGTTGTCCAGCTGATCAGAAGTACTGTGTGATCTGAGCCATTATATTGGATCATAACTACATTTTGGTTGAATTTAAGATCTACTTCTTAAGATGCAACACACATTTATCATTGTTATTGGATCCAAAATCTGAAATTAGGTAGGTTATGGGCACTAGGGGAAAACCCTACTATTATTCTGCTAAATGAATAGAAGAACGGAATGACTCCTAATAGCATTTTGCTATAACCATACATTGTACATCAGTAAATCCTTATCAGAAAAACATCTACATTGAAAACTAAATGAAACTTTCAGTGTTAATTAAAACAGAAACTAATTATTAAATATGTGCAGAGAGTAGAAATTTGGGAAAGCTCATCCCTAAATAGGATGCCCACATCATAGCCTTCTTATCAAGCTATCGTGATCCTTTAGAAGAGAAGTCAGAATGATTGTTAGCCAGAGGTCAGAAATCAGAGACAATCTTAAGTACAGAGAATTTTCCAGGCACAGGAGAGGATGATACACATATGTACTCAGGGACTATGATGCCTTGAGTAATACTTGCACAAGTTTGAGGAAAACAAAATTCTAGAAGTGGACAAAAGTTCCACACCTAATCAAGACCTCAATTGATAGCTGATGAAAGAAGAAAAATAAAATCTTTTTAATAGTGTGACGCTGAGTATATCAACCTTCGTAGGTTTTTTTTTATTGTGTGTGTGTGTGTGTGTGTGTGTGTGTGTATGCACATGTGTGCATGAATGTGTCTGTGTACACATTTGTACAATCAGAAATCTCATTAAAACATTAAACTAAATCCATAATATATGTACACATGACCTGGTACAGATCCATGTAGGCCCTGTATGTCCTGCTCCAGGCTCTGAATTCATATGAGTTGTGAACACATTGATTTAGAGAGATTTGTTTTCTTAGTGAGTTTCTTCGACTCTGGATCTTTCATTCACACTTTCTGCCTCCACTTCTGCATGGTTCATGAACTCTGAGTGAAGAGATTTAATGGATATATCCTTTTAATATGATTATTTCTGTGTACAGCTTAATAATTAATATTTTATTGACATTCAAGTTAATTTGATCTTCATATGAGACCCAGAGTTAATATGGAATACAATGTTTGTTTAATTGAAGAGAATTTATAAATGTTCACAAGAAATCCATTACAATTCATTTGAAGAAACAGATTATAGAATGGTATGATAATGAGCTCATTTTATAAACCACAATGAAGTCTACCTTACAAAGATATTCATTGTGCAAAAGGATATTCAATTTATATGAATCTAGAGCAAAAAAAAGAAAGCAAACCCTGGATATTTAGTTCAATAATGCTGTATGCTGTGTTATTTATAAATAAATATACAGGGGACTGGTGACCAGATGAGAGTGTAGCATCAGCATTAAGGCAGTAGATAAGGCTTAGACAGTTTGCATTACACACACTGTCATAGCTGCACAAACAACAAGCTTGGAACTATAATTCATTCACTCTCTAAATAATAAATATACCATCATTATTTTTATTAGTCAAAACATCAAGAAAAACATATATTTACAGAAATTAATTTATTTTTAAACCATTCAATCTTCATATTGGATCCTATAAAACTAACTTGACACTTGTTTAAATAGTACAACACATTAAACATTATTGTGGTGCAATTCACAGCACAGAAATGCCGAAGCACTTGAGCTGATTTAAGTGCAGGACAAGTATCCATGAAGAACTTGATTTACATGTAACTCATTTTCTCAACTAAATTCAAGGAGATACACATTTCAATAAAATAAATGAAATAACAAAATGTAAGCTCTGCTTGTAGGATATAATGATCAACTAGAAATCGATACTCAAGATACAAACTTATATCATGATAATTAATGTGTTTGACATATGATACTTAAATAAGACATCAACACAAGATATTTTTTTTAAAAAAGTTCATAGTATTCTGTAATTACAGAAGAGTTTTGATATTTTGCTTAATTTAAAAATCATATAATTAATCTCCATTATTTGAGAAAGGTAATAAAAAGAAACAAAAAATTACATGAAATTTCATTAAAATTCATTAATTTTATCTCACCATTGTATTTTATTCTCACTGGTTTAAATTATTTCATATATTTCATATAACGCTAACTTTTCTATAGTGTATTTTTTATCTCATCTTGACCTCTTATTTTATCCTTGCTCTATTGCTGCCAACTTCTACACTCCTATGCATATATGAGTAAACAATATGAATGCAGTTTTTAATAAAATTATAGTGATCTATGTTGATTTGAAAGTAGTGATGGAAATTCAAATTTTTCATATTTCTAGCTCTTTACACCCTTTAGATTTTACTGAAGCAAATCTATTACTTGTTCAAGATCCTTTGATCACGATAGACCATAGAAATTCTTGCTCTGTTGTTCCAGAAAGATACTGAGGCTATGTAAACATTTTTTCAATGAAAATCAGTTAAGAACCCCACTTATTTCTTATTAATCTCTAAAATACTCTAAGTAGAGGAATTTATATAGTTGCTAATATGATAACCAGTACATTCAAACAACTGAGTAGGATAAGTTGCATTCTATTGCTTTCAAAAAATAAATGATAATCTGTATATATTTGTACATATGTCTCTATACTTGTGTATTAGTATATGTGTATGTATGTATGTATGTATGTATAGGTAAACACACATGCATACACACATATACATACATATGTGTGTGTGTGTGTGTGTGTGTGTGTGTGTGCATATAAGGCATGCAAATTGTCAGAGACAATATATATCCATTTTTATTCAGTTGGGACCCATTAGCTGTTTATATAACAAACAATATAGTGAAGCACCTAGAGACTCTATTATTTAAAAATTTACTGTCCATTTTATGTGCTTGTTTAATTTTCATGGAATGTATTTCTTTGCAAGACTTTTAAATACTGGAATAACCTCGTCTTTAATTTCTCCACAGTAAAAATAGATGATCTAGAAAACGTCTCTACATAACGTCTCCATTCATGTCCCTAACTGCTTAAGTGAGACATAAGTAGGACGAGACGCAATAGTTAGCAAAGGTAATTTGCATGGTCTTGCTTTAGGAGAGTTCAATGTTCTTTGTATGTGTACAGCTTTAGTGATGCTTTAAAATATATGGATAAAATATTCTTGTTTTATTTTTAGCAATTAAGAAATATTCTCTCCATTGTGGTTTCATAGGAAAACTCTTTTTTCATTTAACTTGGACTTTTGCAGGCATACACTTATTGTGTAGTTTAAATTCTGATTTCCTGTCTAAATGTTGTGGAAACTCTGCTTCCCAATTGTTCCCCTGTTATGTCAATAAAGCAGCTTACAGCCAATTGATGAGCAGGGGAGAGGATAGGGCTGGACTTCCTGCCCACCAGGCGAGGAGGAGATAGGAGATTCAACCCTGATTAGAAGTCCAAGGAAGATCAGGAGGAAGCAGTTGTAACTGAGTAAAACTATGCAAGCATCATTGAGATGTTTGCTGGGAATAAGACAAAATATCATAGAGGGTTAAGAACAGACTTAAACTGCTCAAGATTGTGTTGTGAAGACTTGTATTATAAAAGAGTCTCAATTATTTGTGTGATAGCCAGGTTAAGAAAAAAGCTTAGAGGAAGGAATAGAAAGAAAGAAAGAAAGAAAGAAAGAAAGAAGCTAAGAGAAACAAACATTGCTTTATAAAACTAACCCCAAAAGTAATTTTTGTATTTAAATTAAATATTTTTTGTATTAGTATTTGTATTGTATTTTGTATTAGGTATATATGTAACAGTATAGAATCAGACTGTTGATTCTACTCAGTTGACATGCCATTTTAGAGTTAGTGAACAGATTTTCATTAATACTCTTTAAACATAAGCTATCCAAATTATGCTACCCTAAAATATGTAGCAAAAAATAAAATGATAAAGGTAGAATTTAAAAAAAAAAGCTAGCACAGAGAGGATAAAGCTATAGAATTGATTTCTTTGTTTATGCTGAAGAGAAAACTACTATTTTGCTGAAAACTTTTGAAATGTAAACATTAAACTTTTTTTTAATGTAATATAGTTGGCTACTCTCAACCCTTCCTTCTAGTATACACAAACACACACATGCATTCACACATACATATACACACAAACACATACCATAACAAAGTATACAAAACAAAAATTATGCAAAGGAGAATATAATGGAATTCCAATTTGAAGATTCAATTAGTAGGTAAGTCTATTTAGTGAAGGTTTCAATGGCTAGGGAAAGCAACGTGGCAAATAGTCACTGATTTACTCAGTAAAATATACATTTGAGCTTTATATGGTATTTTGTAAAGAAATAATTTTATATATACAAGTAAGAAAAATCTGTACATAATTTTATGGGCAACTATTATTCAATATTTGAGGAAATCACAATAAATGATACTTCATAAGAATGAACAGTTTGTGCAGCATCATTTTATTCTTAACTATGCACGTTAATATGGTTATATCATCCTGACACTACTGGTCTTTATTACAGAATGAAAGTACTTCTTTATGTGTAAGATACTGATGAAATGTTAATACATCTTTTCTTTTAGCATAGAAATGATACTAAATAAAAATGTTTTATATAAAATCCCTCATTCAAAACTTTGTTTAGTAGAACTATATTTCCTTGGTTCTAGAAAAACAAATAAGTTTATACTGAGTCATCATCCAGCCAATAACCCAAAACTTTAAAAGCCATCTTCACTAATTTGATTCCATTTTAAATCCTATAAAGGAATTATTGATTTCTGTCCTTTCTAGGTACTTCATATTTGAACAATCTCCATACCATTAGTAAATGCAATTGTTACCACCCAGCACTCACATATAGAAGCTTTTACTACTGCATGAATGTTTACCTAATTTTCTCACACCAGAATTTCCATTTTTCATTTTAGTAAATTTTCAATTCAATCATACATGTCAACTTCCTTTTTCTCTTACAAAATTTTAAATGAAGTGCATAAATCCATGAGTGTACTGTCTGATGTTATTCAGTTCTATTATTTTTCAGAAATGGAAAGTTTGCATTCTTTTTTGGGCCTAGTACTTCATTCTATGAATAATAATTTTCTTTACCTATTTCTTTATTGATATGCACCAAAGTAAGTGATTATATTAACATTAGGAGTAGGTGTTGCCACTAGCATAATGGATGTATGGTTGTATGTTGTATACTATAACTATGTAGGAAGTTGTGGTGTGTGTGTGTGTGTGTGTGTGTGTGTGTGTGTGTACACATATTCATTCAAACAAATGCGAGTGATATCTTTGTTTGGATATCTTTTTCCATGTAATTTAGGATAGAATAAAACCCATATTTCTCTTAGGATTTAATTAAATTATAATTTGTTTGTTATATTCCTTTCAGTTCTTTTGGAATTCATGAAGTAACATAAATTGTGGTCATTATAATATATAAAAATAGTAGTACACACTCATCAAGTAACTCATTTCATTTAAGGTAATTCCATCCAAAATCTTGTTAATAAATACTTTAGTTAGTTTTCACCTCTGTTCTTTTCTAAAATACCATCTGTGCACTTTGCCACATCATAATAACACCATGATATTTACCATTAAAACATCAATATATTAAAATTTGAATTTACAGCTGGGAAGGTGAATCCTTGGAGTTTAGTTTTACAATAGAGCTTAGGGGTTTGTTTGGGGCTTATGATGTTTTAAATCTAAATGTTTTAGATATAGATATAGATAGTTATAGATATAGATATAGATATTTTAAGTAGATAATGATGAGACATGGTAGATATTGATTTACATTCAGAATATTTGATACACCAAGATAGGAAATATGTTTTCTTCTAGGCTGCCAAAACATTATGAATGTAATAGGTATATAATCCTGATTGTTTCGTAGTTCTGCCTGTTGTAGGTAGTTTATTGTATATATGTGTAATAATATACTTATATATACTTATATATGTAAAAAATTTAAAATAAAATAAAAATTTAAATATGGGGAAAAAAGAAAGAGCAAGTGTTTTGAGGCATGAGAGCTGGACTCTCTCGGTTACCTCAACATCTATTGGTTGAGAAGAATTAGCTGGAACACTGGAATCTATGTTCAATGAGAGATCCTGTCTCAAGTAAACTAATTTGAGAACAATAGAGCAGAACACACATCCCTTTCTGACCCCCACCCATGTGTACAGAAAAATATCTGCCCATATGCACATGCACACATACACACACACACACACACACCAAACATGCATATAACAAATGAGCAAATAAGACCTCAAGATGGCTTTCCCTAAATAGTTTCCTATAGCAATGTTATCGTTTTGAAAATTTAATGATATGTAAATATACTTCTGACTACATATTTTCTTCTTCTGTTCTTATATTCTAATTCTTTCAGAATAATATTATAAATTTCAGTCAACTTATTATTTATCTGATAATAGATAACATTACATGTTATATTTTATTATGATAACCTCAAATAAAAGGAGCAGGAATGATATTTATTTTTATTCTCCAAAGGAGAAAGTTGAAGCCTAGAGACATTAAATTATGTGCCTGTGTTACACATAGAGTCCATAGTGTTTAAAATACCAGCATCTGGAATTCAAGATCTTAGCTTGTATACTGTACTAAAAGAAATTTCTATTATGATTGCTTTTACATCCTTGATTAGCTTATGACAAAGAGACAGATGGGCTAGACGTAATGGCAATGTGCTTCCTTAAGCTTAATGGAGTTATGGTTCCTTTGCAGCCTTGGTCTCCTTAATGGTGAAATCAATGTAGCCTTGCCATTCTGTCCTCAGCTATTGAAGTAATGAAACTGGTTTTTTACATGCAGGTTAAACAGACAACACATAATCAGTGCCCTTTACACTAGAACATCCTTGCTGTACTGCACAGGGAAGAGAACGGTGTGGTTCCCAAGAGCAGAATAAAAATAAAATGTGTATTTTCTTATAAATCCTTTTTCAAAAATCTTTCTTTGAGGAAAGTAAAATTATCCTGTATTTTAAGTTCCAGTTATTTTTTTTAATGAAATAAAAGTGTGTGTGTGTGTGTGTGTGTGTGTGTGTGTTTCAGTTTTTGTGTTTGTACATATGCATGTTTAACAGTAGATAGCCAAAATAATTATAAGAATAACACAATACTAGCCAATATACGTGAATTATGCCTATTTCATGTATAATTTTAGTAAGTTTAGTGTCTAGTCCTTCACTAACAAAAGTAAGCGTGAAAAATTTTAAATGTTCATAAAAATAATACTTAATAGTATGATTCAGAAACTGTCAGTAAGGCTCATTGGTTAAAAGCAGTTACAACTGTTACATAGGACCAAACAGTCATTGTATTTCTTGATTTATTCAAGCTGCCAAGCTCATACCAAATGTAAGTAAAATACCTAAGGACACCCATAAAATGGGAAGTGACTGAAACTGTAACAAAAAGTGTTCTGACTAAACAGTGATCATGCCAAGATGGATTCAAAGAAGAATACTACACAACTTGTAAAAGAGAACATCATTCAATATTCAAATTATTCACAAACTAGAAGTAGAGGGATCACTCATGCCCATTCTATTATGCTAGTATTGCCCTTATACCTGCACAGTTAAAACACCACCACACCAAAACCAAAACTATAAACCAATATAAAAATAGATGCAAAAAAATAATTTTAGTAAAATACTAATAAATATAACACAGGAATAGTTTAGCAAGACCATTCCTCACAATCAAGTGGGCTTTATCCTAAAAATACAGGGAAGGTTTGACATACAAAAATCAATTAATAGAAGAAATAATTTAAACTTTAAAATATATGATAATATCAATAAATGTAGATGAATTATTTGAGAAAATTCAACATGCTTTCATAATAAAAATTATCAGGGGCAGTAAGGATTGTGCAACTGTATCTCAACATAGTAAAATCTGCATGAAACAAACCCACAGCCAACATCATCCTAAATGGAGAGGAGCTTAAGGAAATCCTACTAATATCAGTAATAAGACAAGGATGTCAGTGATCCCTACTCCTTTTCAATAAAGTGCTGGAGAAGCAGCAAGAGGGACAAAGCAAGTAAAAAAAATAAACTGATGCAAACAGAAAAAGAAATAAAATTATTCCTATTTTAATGTGATATTCCATACACAGATAATCTTAAACGTTTCATTAGAAAGTTTCTTAGAAAAATAATAAATATTCTGAAAAAGACAAGGTACAAATTGAAGAAGGAAAAAAATTCATGGACTTTCTATTCAACATTGAAAGATGATGGACCTAATTATATTATTAATAACCTCAAAACAATGAAAATATCTTGGAGTAAATATAACCAATAAAGTGAAAATCTCTATAATGAAAGCTTCAATCTACAAGGAAAGACACTAGAAAATAGAAAGACAGCCTGTGTTCATGTATCAGTAGAATTAATATTGCAAAAATGATCATCCTACCCAAAGCAATTTACAGACTCAATACAATCCAAAGCAAAACACCCACATGATACTTCGTAGAAATTCCACAAATTCAAAATTTATAAGGAACCAGAAAATACCCTGGATACTTAAAACAATCATGAGAAAAATTAATAACAAAGCAGGAATCGCAATTTCAGACCTCTATGTATACTATGATGTTAAAGTAATAAAAAATAATATAGTACTGGCACAAAATGGACTAACGAAATAAAATTGAAGACATAAATTTAAATACAAGTAGCTATAGTCACTTGATATTTGACAAAGAAGTCTTAAACACACATCAAAAAGAAACAGGATCTTCAATAAATTGTGATGGTAAAATTAGATGTTTATATGCAAAGAATAAAAACTATACTCATCCATTACTCACTTAAATTTGTGTGCTCAATTATTTTAGCCCATGAAACCCAATTATTGCTTCCTATATAACGTTAAGTCTGTGGGCATTCTCTGTAGCAGACCTCATATACAGAGGCAAAACCTCTCCCACCAACTATTAGGAGCAAACAACCTCTGACCTAGTGGGGAGAGCTCATGTCCAGGCCTTCCCATCCGTCTTTGATAGGATTAAGCATTTTCTCAGTTTGTACAGGTCCAGAAATGATTGTCAAGTCTTAATGTAGACACTGCTGGGGGTACCCCCATTTTGTGTTGAGCCTTCTGAAGCCTCTTATATATCCTAGACCTTGGCTAACTCTGGGTTTCTCTCTCAATAACTATCTATTGAAAAAAGAAGTTTTTCTGATTAGGTTAGAGAGTTACAGTAACTTAAAGGCTTTTATCACATCAGAAAATGAAACTAAGCTAACTGTTTCTCTGCTTTTTATTTCATTAGCATCTTGCCGATAGCCTCTGTAGGCCTATAGGTCCACAATAGCTCCTTGTCTAATGGCATATATACATTATGCTGCATTTCTGTTATGATTTCTTTTGTCATAACTTCCTAATACCAGCAGTACTTATACTTACTAGTTTCTGTTCATAAACTTCTGAACAGAATATTAAGTCCTTCAAATTATAACAATTACGATTTTAATGTATTTTTTACACTTTTATTAAGTATATAAATGTTTTTTCAAAACCAATATCATACTATGAATTTGTTTGTGCACTAATATCCCTCACTCAACAGCTTATTCATTAATTTTCCAAATGATTAAGAAAAATAATTACAAATATTAATTATTTAATTTTTTTCCTAAGTTGATATCTGAAAAAAAAACAAAGGTAGTTAAATGATTGCAATAAACAGAAGATGATATTCATGTCAAAGCTTTCCTGAATGAAGAAGCATTTAATCTCTAGAATGATTCAGTCAGGAAAGAATCACTGTAAGCTGTAAGTTCAAGGCCAGCCTAGACTATTTAATGTGCTTGAGACAAGCCTTGGTTACAGAGTGAGATACCCTCTCAAAAAGAACAGAAAGCCTATAAAAATAAAAGTTAGGTAATTATAATATTAAAACAAAAAATAAAATATCTATAAAGATTATACACTGGATATTTCCTTTCTAAAAATTTGTTGTGGAGAAAAATAATTTCAAACCAAATAAGAGAATTGAAAGCAATTATTTGACTTTGTAAACATATTTTTGTTGTTATATACAGATATTAGAGGAATCAAAAGTGGAAATTGTTAATAAACCTTTCTTAAATTTTAGTAAATATTGAACTAAATATTACATAGTATAGTTTAATAAAATATATTCTACTGATTCTTCTCAAAATTAAAGTAAAATGCATTATGAAAAAGTTATATGCTTGTACATATTCACATATAAACCTCACATATGTATATATGGAAGGAAATTATGTAATTCACACTAAATTTATAAAACTACAAAATGTTTTCCAAAATATTGAATTATATTATCCTTGTAATTGAATGGTGTCTCTTGGCAATGCATTCCAAAAAATTGTTAAATGGTCAAATTTATTAAATTATAGTTATGTATGTAGTTTGGTAGTAGACTTTCTAATATTCACTGGATATATATGAAATTAATCACAATTCATTCAACAGTAATCTTTTTTAAATTTTATTTTATTAATTTATTCATATTAAATCTCAATGGTTATCCCTTGCCTTGTATCCTCTCATTCCTCCCTCCCTCCCATTTTCCCCTTACTTCCCTCCCCTATGACTGTGACTGAGGAGGACTTCCTCCCCCTATGCTCATAGGGTATCAAGTCTCTTAAAATAATAGATATTCAATTTGGTCTCTCTTCCACCCTCAACAGGACACCATAAACATTATGCATGTCATTAATAATAAGAATCTAAAATCATATCTACACATAAGACAGACTTTCATATTCACTGATACCAACTTTGAGAGTTAACAACACATCACCCAAACACCATAGTATACACATGTTGATTATTATATTAGTTACTTTCTCATGTATTAAATTATCTGACACAACTAATTTTTGAAAGGAGTGTTTCTTTTAGATTACACATACCCACACACACACACACACACACACAAAACCTATTCAGTCCCTATATTGTTATGTGCTAAGTACATGATTTCAGGCATGACTTGGTATAAGTAGTGCTAATTTCCTTTCAGTTGCTATAGTAAAAACACACCAACAAAAGCAATTTAAGTCAGCTCTCAGTTCTAGGTGCAGTCCATTACATCAGAAAGTCAATTCCAGTTGATTGCCTCAATTTCCTCAGTTGATTTGATTTCTTCTAGATGATTTTTTAGCCTCTAAACTGACAACATAACCTTTCCTCATTCTTTCAGCTGGGACACAGTAATCTCTCTGCTACATGTTTGCCTTAGTCACTTTTATTTCCGTGAATAGTTACTATGACCAAGGAATCTCTCATACAAGAAAGGATCTAATTGGGCTTTAGATTACAATTTTAGAGGTTTAGTTCATTATCCTGATGAAGGAGAATATGTCAGCACTGGAACAGTTGCAGAGTTCTACATGCTGATCCTCAGGGAGCAGAAGGAGTGACTAGTTTTGGCATGGACTTCCATAACCCCCAGACCAACCACCAACGTCACACTTTCTCCCACAAGGCTCCACGTCCTAACCTTCTTATTTCTTCGAATATTGGAGATGCCCGATTGATGTTTACTGATATGATATATGCTACTTAATCTTTTATTGAATCGTGACATACACTTAATTTACTTACACATTCAAAATGAAAGCATCACTATTCCAGATAACACTTCACCCTGAATGCAACCTATGCACCAATTCAGGTGATTTTTATTATTAACTGACTTAGGTGAACATCAGTGCTCTTAACTGTCAAACATGAAAGAAAAAGAAAACAAGACAAACATCATGACTAGAGGTTACTTTAGACAGAAATGTAAGTGAAAACATTTTTTTTTAAATAACTGAGTCAGTACATGAAAGCAGTCTATGACACCATATTCAGCCCAGGAAATGCAAATGTGAAAATCGAAATCATTTTTGTCCTTTACTTAGGAGGGGCAATATTGATTAATTCAGTTTTCATACGTTACTCTCACATGCCCATTTATCAGTTATAATTTCTCAGTTTTATGTTCCTTTGAAACTATCCTATATATTGTAAATTATTTAAATTCCACCCACATTCTTAGCTCATCTTACCATTATTTTTCCTTTCAATGTATTCTCCCAGATTAAATCTCTTATATTCATTAGCTGGTCTTAAAAAGATATTAGAATATATATATATATATATATATATATATATATATATATATATATATATATGTGTGTGTGTGTGTGTGTGTATTACTGTTTTTTTTCTCTTCTCACAGAGTGGACCTTTTCCTCATTATTTAAAGGATATCCCCCTTTACAATCTAATCATAGTGTCTACCATATTAATTAGAAAATTCACTCTGTTGTTATAAATTTCCTTTTAGTCATCAATCATGACAGTTGTAATAGACTGGCAATGCCCTTAGTCTACACAATATTAAGCCATTATATTATTAGTGACTTGTGCATTAAAAATATTGTATTTTAATTCAATTGTGAGGAAGTTGTGATCAGGCTGTAAAGTAAATAAACAAATTAATTAATAAAAATTAATCAATACAAACTGGTGTGGCAAGAAAACATATAAACATGCATGTAAGTAACATAATATAGACTGAGAAGGTTGGATTTATGTATTTAGGAACACACACCCACATACATATCTAACAAGAATTAATGAAAATACGGGTTATGCGATGGAAGTGGTGGTGTGTGCCTTTAATCCCAGAACTTTGGATGCAGAGGCAAACAAACAGATCTCTGTGAATTAGATGCTAACCTGTTCTACTAAATGAGATCCAGGACAGCCAGGACTACACACAGAGGAACTCTATCTCAAAACCCCCTGCCTCCAAAAAGGTGACGCAAATTAAAACAAAAACAAAAAACAAAAACAAAACAAAGAAATGCAAGGAGGTCTATATAGGAGGGTTTAGAAGGAGGGAAAGTGACCATTTTCTCCAGGAATCCACCATCCATTTTGTTATATTGTCCTCTCTATACCCTCCATTAATGCCTACGTATTCTGTTGATAGTTGATTTCGTTGTGCCAGAGGTTTGTAATTTCTTTTTTTTTTTTTTTTTTTTTTTTTTTGGTTTTTCGAGACAGGGTTTCTCTGTGTAGCCTTGACTGTCCTGGACTCACTTTGTAGACCAGGTTGGCCTCGAACTCACAGCAATCCGCCTGCCTCTGCCTCCCGAGTGCTGGGATTAAAGGCGTGCGCCACCACGCCCGGCCTGGTTTGTAATTTCTTGTAGTCTCACTCGTCTAATCTTGATGCAGTTTTTGTGCCAATGAGATTCTGGTCAGAAATGTGTTGTTTAAACCTATATCCTTCAGTACTTTATAAAACGTTTTCCATTAATGGTTATGCCCTCGTTATTTTAAGTTCTTTGATGCAGTCTGACTTGATTTAAGAGTAAGGTGAGAGATGTAGATCTAAGTTTTTTTCTCTCTATGGATATGACCTTCACCAGAGAAGTCGGCTGAAAATGCTTTTGTCCAGTGTATATTCCTGACACCCATCAAGAAATTATGTATTCAAGGCTATATGCATTTAACCCTGAGACTTATGTTCGATTCCATTGGTATACATTAGTGTTTCCTACCTGGCTGTCTTCATCATTATCACCCGGTTATGCAATTTAATGGTTCCTGTGTAACTTTGCTTTTCACTTGTAATAAAATACTTTCAGCAATGTAAAATGAATAAATAAATAAAGTTAAACTACATTTCTTGGGGAAAACGGGAGGGAGGAAAGAATGGGAGGATACAAGGGATGGGATAACCATTGAGATGTAACAAGAATAAATTAATAAAAAATTAAAAAAACCTACATTTCTTTAAAAAAGGAAGAGACTTTGTTATGTATCTGTAATTTAACCAAATGGGGTGTTACTTTTAAAAACAATGTCAAGCCCCTCCAGTTTAAGAACACCTCCTGTGACAGGCACACTCACACAGAGCCTTGTACTAGTTCCTCCTTCATTGTACAATTCCAGAGAAACAGCTCCTCTAGAAGGTAACTTAGTGATATTTTCACCATTCCTCTTTTATTGTTTATCTACCTGCCCACAAGAAAGACATACCTAGCTAATTTCTTCTGAATCTCTGATTCTTCTATGTTGTAGTCATGAATGTTAAAGACAGTTTAATTAACATATAAGTAAATCATGATTGTATTCTGTCAAAAAAAAGGAGGAAAGAAAGAAAGAAAAAGAGAAAGAAAGAAAAAAAAAGGAGAAAAATAGCTGGCCTTAAATTCTTAGTAGCCTCGCACCCATCGAATTCTAAATAGTATATTACTATCCTATCTATTTTACATTAATAATATTTTTAAAAATTACATGCTTAGGGCAAAATACTTAGGATTGAGAAACTTTCCTTGTCCTCTTTCCTTGATAAAACTGATTCTCCCTCTTATATGAGCCATTGATGCCTTATAGCTCTTCATGTAGTAATGAGAAATATCAAATCCAGGCTTCACCCTGCAGAGAGGTTGTCTGATGTGGTCTTGCATGGGTTTTAAGTGGACAACACCATGTGAACATCCAGACATCCTTCAAAGTCCATATATATAGAGAGAGCAGTTAGAGCAGTACATGTGAAAATGATGTAAATATAAATTTATTCATGCATGGTATTATGAAAATTAAAATTTAAAAACCCACAAGTTTATTTATACATTACTGAAATGCTACATTGAAATATAATAAGGTTTTGGGATGAAAACTTTTTTTTTTCATGTGTGCTTCTTTTTTTTTTTACATTTTTTTCTCCTTTATTAATTTATTCTTGTTACATCTCAATGGTTATCCCATCCCTTGTATCCTCCCATTCTTTCCTCCCTCCCAATTTCCCCTTATTCCCCTCCCCTATGACTGTTCCTGAGGGGGATTACCTCCCCCTGTATATGATCATAGGGTATCAAGTCTCTTCTTGGTAACCTGCTGTCCTTCCTCTGATTGCCACCGGGTCTCCCCCTCCAGGGGACATGGTCAAAGGTGAGGCACCAGAGTATGTGAGAAAGTCATATCCCACTCTCCATTCTACTGTGGAGAGTGTTCTGTCCATTGTCTAGATCTGGGTAGGGGCTTAAGGTTTACCGCCTGTATTGTCCTTGGCTGGTGCGGGATGAAAACTTTTGATCTTGCTGGTAGGTTAAGCTAGTTTTCATAGGTAAGAAATTATTTTCAAGTATATTCTTAGTTTTGCCTACTTGACATATTAATGACACACATCACATTGTACTAGACACATATATTGGACAGTATCCTGTTTCCTAAAATGTAATTTTTTAAATTGAGATTTCTGACCGGTTACAAGCACATATCTGGAAAATTTATCATGTCATTATTCTATATTTTATCTTTCTTAATTATAATTTTCTCATCTTATGGTAATTATAATAAGGTATAAATAATATTAAACAAGTGTATTATATTTTTAAAATATAAACAAATATTTATTATATTACAAAATTATGGTCACAGCACAATTATTAAGAAAAATATAATGAAAAAATATATAATGAAAATATTATTAGATGTAAATAAAATACAATAAATAAATATTTGGTAATAAAATTATGTTATTCATAATAAATATTTTATTACTTACAATAAAATATCATCTATTATTTTAATGAAAAAGTAGAAAGTTTTTATTTGAATAATACTGCTTGGTATAGATTAACTCCAAATAGTACCTTATATCCAAATTCTGATTAGTTTGTGTTACTTTATTTTAAAATTAAAAAAATTAGAATGTGTTTGAAAAAGAAATAAAACCTTACAATTACCAGCAGATTCTGTTCAGTGGGCCACACATGCCATCTTGTGGTATGAAAGCATCATTTCAATTTTTATGCATATTCTATGGATGTTAAAGTATTTTCTAACATATATAATAATGTAACCTGTGTTTGTAGTATGCACAAATTTTTTAAATTTAAAGAAAAAATTTTAGAAGTCAATTAAAACTATGCATTATCTTCATGATATTTTTAATGTGTTATGTGCCATTGGGCATTCATTAATCAGATTTTAGAATTAATATATAATTGATGTAAATTAATTTCAGGTGTTTATTAGAATTTCTGAATTTTGTAATTAGTACTATATCTCTAGATATTTATATATTCTTTGTCTTTGGTTACATACTACCAGTAGGCATTTTTGCTCCTAAAATAATGCAATGCTTATATTCTTGAAGCATATAATGGTCATTCATATTTTAAAATAAATAAGATTTTCAGGATTCCAATTTTGTTTAGAAGCTGAAATATAAGAGATCTCTGGCTGATCACCATTGCCCTTAAGTATTATTTATGGTTTATCTGTAATTTTGCCAAATTAGTTTTCAATCTGCCTTTCTTCTAAAACTGTGTTTCTTTATATATCTCACTTTGACTGAGCACTAATGAAATTCACAAAGGGAAAACTCTTTCCCTCAGAGGATGTTGAAGGAAGGCGTCAGGCCAAAGCCTTGAGACAATGATCGAGTGTTTGCTCTGACTGTGAGAACCCAAGCATAAACCGCAGAAAAGAAAGTTAGGACCTTGACAGAACAGTACCTGGATAGATACTCTTAGCTGCAGAAAAGGTTCTTTAGACTCTGCTTGAGAGTAATAGAAGGTGGGCTTGGAATGTCATCTTTTACAGATATTCTACAGTAGAGGATTCTTTGGCAATTAGTCTAGGCTTAGACAGCACACGTGTTGGTTTGCGACTTGCAGTAAGTCAGCTTTTTTACTTTATTAGAGAGCATTTAGCTCAAGCTATGTTGCTATAACAATCATGTATGCACAATGGCTTTAGCCTAGGGAAATTTATGATTAAACTTTCCCAAGTATTGTTTAAGAAATAATAATCAGGGTATGCTGGCTATTACTTGGAAATTGATTGATTTATTATATGTTTTATTTTAGGTTATGCAGAACTGTTTGTATTTCCTTGTTAGACTGTTCCCTTGCTTTGTTGATTTGTAAATATTCTATTGTTTGTAAAAGCAGGGAATAATCATGATGTAATCTGTAATGAGAAAAAAATTGAACTTTACCTCAAATAATATATTGGGGTTGACCCAAGGAGAGCAGCAAGCAAGTGACAGACACAGAAAAGTAAGGGAAACACCAAGAAGTAAAAGAGAGCAAGTGAGACAGAGACAGAGATAGACAGACAGTACGCATGTGAGAAAGACAGAAAAATAAAGTTCTCCTGGGCTTTAACACCCTCAGTTTTGTACCACAAAAAAACAAACAAACAAACAAACAAACAAAAAAAACCAAAAAAACCCTTAAGAAACCAATATTTCACTGCTATCAAAGTTGAGCTTTTAAATAATTCTTATCCATAACTAATTTTATTTGTCCTTGATATGCAATCCATTACTATCAACATTATTTAAGCCTGTATTTACTACATGAATTAGTGTGCCTTATTAAAATTTTCAGATGATTCTGGAATTTCTAAAAAGATATAGGCATAAAGAAATTTAACATTAATGTATACTTTTTGAAGAAAAACACTCAATAAGATAGAATCCTTACATATCCGCCGACATGATTAAAGTAGGGGTATAATGTGATGTAAACTCTTTTCACTAACAACATAGAATAAAATCATGAAAATCTACAAGAGGAAATCTCTAAATAGCTTTAAGAAATGTTACATCTTTATATGAGTGTTGTGAATGCTGGCCACACAAATCAATTAATAAAATGCTCAAACTAGTTCAGTTAAAGCCAACTCTACATCAATCAATAATGAATAAACAGAGTAAGGAAATCATCTGGTTTCATATATTAGATATTGTACAACTCAAATTTCTAATTTTCATGTAAAATGTCAAAATTATATAAATATAATAGGATACAACTAATTTACCAGACATAGGATTTACTGAATATGTACTCTTTCTTAATAGTGTCCAGTGAACAAAAGCATACTATAGATTATAACTATTCAAATCCAGACATGAGTGTGGCTGCTCACAGCTGTAGATCTCAGGACTCAGGAAGGTAAGACAAGTGATCGTTGACAATCTATAGAGTGAGAATATTAGTATAAAATTAGAAAAATTGGATACAAGATCTTTCTTCTGGTCGTGTTCTGAGGCTAAGGAGGGGGCCAAGACTGAAGACTTGGTCATGAGTTCTTTTCTTAGTCCATATTATATGGAGAGAGACTGTACCCAACTCTCTCCAGTGCTATGAAGTCAGACAAGGCTACTAGCCAGCAGCTGCCACTTCAGGTCTCCTAAGGACAAAGAGTTTGTCCTGAGTATCTAGCCCTCAAGCTGTCACTATACAACATATTTTCCTTCTACAGCGATGTCTTAACTACATGATACCCAACGTAAAGATAGCAGGTTGCCACATTTCTCACTCTTCACGCCTTTATTTTTAATTTTTATCTCACCTTATCCATTATATATATATTTTTATTTCTCCTAAGAAATAGACTTGCTTTGTTAACAGGTTCTCTGTTATTAATTTTCCTGAGAGGGGAGACTGTACATTACTTGAGTTCATATCTCTACGCCTCCTTATTAAGTTAACCTACAAGCAAAGAGTGTTTGAAAAGAAGGATGTCCAGTTTTGAAAGACAACTGAAATTCTATGGTAACATACCTGACAAAACTATCTGCATTAATACGAAGAAAAAAATACTTCGCATATCAAAAAATATCTAATGGAATTTATGGAAATGAGACTAGAAAAAATACTTGGGATTAAAGAGGAAAGAAAAATATCAGCACATTCAGGAAACTTCAGTGGTAAAATTAACATAGAGAGGAGTTAAGACAAAGACCAAGAAATACAAAATATTACCTAATCTTTTTAAAGACTAGATTCAAAATACACATTTCAATATACACTTTTCAAATACAACTCTGAACAATAAGAGTCTCGTCGCTCCTATTAAAAGTCACAGACCAGCAATGATCTTTGCCTTTGTTACCTTCTGGAAGCATATCTCATTATTAAAGACAGGCACTAACTTAGAATACCCTAAGCAAATAGAACCAGTAAACATGCAGACGTCACTGCTCCAAAATTTAATGAAGTCTTCTTCAAATAAAACCTAGATAAAGGAGATAAAGTATTACTTTTTTTCTGTAATCAAGGGAACATTCTGTCAAGAAGATATATTACTCATAAACATATATGCCTTGGGTGAACAGAGACAGGCCCAATTTCACACAACAAAAATGAAGTCACTGATTAATCCCAACACATCAACAGTGGATGAAAAAATACCCTTTCTCACAAACAGACCAACCATGCAGACAACAAATTAAATAAAATTGCACTGAATGAAACAGTATCATAGATGAAACAAACACTTACAGAATAGCCCGCCCGAACAAACAGAAATCACATCCTTCACAGTAACCACTGGAACCTTGTAAATAACAGATCACATATTAAAAACACAAAGGACGTTAAACTAAATTAAGGAAAATTGAAACAACTTGATAGTATTTTACTGATAATAGTGGAGAAAGCACAAAAAATTCTCAAACTTTTGGATATTAAAGAAAATAAATGAATATGATTATATTACTGAATAAATTAGAACCAATAATTTATGGAAAAACTCCACATATATTCTCAGCTGAATTCTTTCAAAACTCCAAAGGAGAAGGAAAAGAAAGAAAAAAGAAAAAAAGATATTCTAGAGCAATCTGGCAATACACAGAGATAAATTCATTACACACCCAACTCAAGAATTCATAGAAAAGATTATTTCTATTGTATTAGTTAATTTTCTGGTGCTTTAATAAAAGTAACATGACCTAGGAAAGAGCTATAGTCCCAGTTGTCAAGGACAGCCTGGCAGCACGCAGCAGACCCAGTCCAGGAGCAGAAAGCTCAGAAGTATATGCAGAAGAGACTTGATACCCTATGAGCATATGCAGGGGGAGGAGGTCTCCTCGGTCACAGTCATATGGGAGGAGAGTAAGGGGGAAATGGGAGGGAGGGAGAAATGGAGGATACAAGGCATGGGATAACAATTGAAATTAATATTAATAAATTAATAAACTATATTAAAAAACTTTCAGTCTCTAACTAGAAGGCCTTGTAACCTGAGACAAAAATACATTTTTAGTGAATATTTACTTCAAAATGGTATTTTATTCTGTGCTGAAACAATAAAATTATTTGGAATAAATATTTTTCAACCTAAAAGAAAAAAAAAAAAAAAGAAAGGAAATGGCTGGGGGCTTTAAACTTTCAAAGCCTGCTTCCAGTGATGTATTTCCTGAAAGAAACATGCATTTCCAAAATGATGTCCAAATCTTCAAATACAAGAGACTATAGGGATAATTCTCATTCAAACCACCACAATCGTAATCAGGAATTTTTTTTTTTATCCCTTCAGTGATAACAAGATGGATTGATATAGAAAAATCCGTAAGTTCAATTCATTAAATAAATAGAACAAAGAGAAGAAAAGTCACATGATATTTCATCTTGTTAGGACACTAAATTGTCTTGAGGACATTCTTATTTATTGTAGCTGTCATGAAGTATAAACTATTTCTAAATCATCTGCTCAATTTTCTTTGGCAGTAATTATATGTACCACCAGAAGGTGGCAGCTTCCCACACAAAATGCAAACTAAATACAAAGTTTCCTAATGTGAAGGTATCTGAAAATGAAATATATGAGGATAGATATTGTATGATAATGGTAAGGATTTAAAATTAGATGAATATGTATGCATAAATAAACCTTACATATATTAAATTATAAAAAACCAAATTTAGTGTCTCACTCTGTTATTTATGCATTTTCACATATTGCTGGTAAGATCAATAGAAATGTTTCTCTGTTGTGATGATGATTTGTTGGAAGATGTTTCATCAAACTATTGCTTTTTTGTTAATACAGTCTACATAAGCCGCATCTTCAGAGGTTTATTTTTTTCTTCTGTCTGAATGTATTTCTACACATGTCCTTCCTTAGAATTTAATATAATATAATAACATAGATGTATTTAGCATTGGGTAAATGTACCCACTCTCCATTTACTTTACAACACTATTTTCTTTTTATAACTATTTGTCATATAATGAACAAGTTATTTACTGCATTTTTTAACTTTGTCTCATGTGATGGAAGTGAGCAGCAGTAGAGATGTATGTTTATTCTTAGACACTTATGAATAAAAACAGCATCCATCACACGTTAGGTGTGCAAAAATAACATGACTTTAGTAAGTGACAAACTATATTGAGTGAAATCACTCAGCTTTCAAAAACAAAACAGGCAGAATATAAGTCAGTCTTAGGAAATGAGGAATAATAGTGTAAAATAGGCATAATATTACTTTAGAACTCGTACTTGGTTTAAACATATGGGGGAATATTTTGCTTACTGGTTACCATTATAGATACTTGCATCATAGCTGAATATAGTTTAATATGTTTGGAAAAGGCTTTTTTTCTTTGTTGTACTCACACAGAGGTCTCGTTTTAAACCCATAAACAATTTCAACATTGTCCTTTGTCTAAGATACAGGGATTTGCAAAATCATAAGGAAGATGAGCATTTGCTTTCTTTAATGAGAAATATTCTAGAAATGGAAGAGAACTTAAAGGGACGTGGTGGGATTCAATGAAGACATATGTGTATGTTGTGCCATCAAGAACATTAGGTCACATTTCTCAAAATTCTTTAAGACTTTTTCCGCTGCAAGAATTGTGTTAGTTTTTGTTTTAAGTTAGCTTACTAAGTTAAAAGCTTTATCATGCACTTTTATTTTTTCCCATTTATTTACTTAGCTTCCTCCTTTCATATGTCGCCTTGGTTCCCTGCCCACAGGCTCCTTTTCTCCGTCCCCCTCATACTATCCTCTGGAAAATGTTAGTACCTCCTTCTTGTTCAGCGAGCAGTGGATGTGGTGTTGTCAGCAATGGAGTGTTGCTTTAGGTTGTGGAGAACAACCAGTGTCTTCACACCACCCTGTGCTCTCTGAGTGTTCCCTTGTGGACCCTTTGGCCAATAACTCATTTAGGCGTAACTCAATTATGGGGCAGAAAGTGTCACTTGGTGGTATGGCATGTCAAGTTGGATCTCTGTTGTCCCATTTTTTGGTGATTTCACAAGATTGTCTTAAGCATGTATGTATTTAGAAAGCTTCTACTACAGTGTTTTCAAAGAAGCCTTCAAATTATCAATAAGTCTAGCTGGCCCTTCCCATACCTCCTCTCTTCCCTCTGTCTCCCTACTTGATCCTCATATATCAGCCATGCTCATCTAGTTATATCTACTCGTCCTATTTTCCCTTTTCTAGAGCGATCCATCTACCCAACACCTAGTCTCTTACACTATCTCCAACCTTTGCGGTCCTATGTACTGTAGCTTGGTTAAAATTCACTTAATTCCCACATGTAAGAGAGTACATGATATATTTATTTTTCTGGGTCTCTATTACCTCACCCAAGATGGTAGCTCCATGCATGAACCTGAAACTTTCATGGTTTTATTTCTTAATGGTGTATAAATAGTTATTTACATCAATGTGATTTTTATTTTATATCCATTTATTGACGGAAATCTTGGTCGTTTGCAATTTCTGAACATTATTCATGTTTGTTTCAGTGTTTTTTGTTGTTGTTATTTCTGTTGTTGATTTGTTTGGTTGGTTCTTGGTGTGAGTGAATGTGTTTCCATATAAAGCTGAAAACTGTCCTTTTAATATCTCCAAAAAATGTGATGGAATTTTGATGTGGATTGCATTGAACATGGAGATTGCTCTTTGTAATATGTCCATTTTTATTCTTTTGATCCTATTGACAAATGAGCATCAGAGAAATTTCCATCTTCTGATAATTTCTTCAATTTCTTTCTTCAATGTATTAAAGTTTCTACCATAAAATTATTCATGTGTAGTAATTTTATATTATAAGCTATTTTGAACTTTTTTGTTTCCTTGATCTTTTTCTCTGTCCATTTGTAATTTGTATATAGTCAGGCAACTGATGATTGTTTGTTTGCTTAAATTTTTTCTCCTTTATTAATTTATTCTTGTTACATCTCAATGGTTATCCCATCCCTTGTATCCTCCCATTCTTCCCTCCCTCCCATTTTCCCTTTATTCCCCTCCTCTATGACTGTTCCTGTATATGCTCATAGGGTATCAAGTCTCTTCTTGGTAACCTGCTGTCCTTCCTCTGAGTGCCACCAGGTCTCCCCCTCCAGGGGACATGGTCAAAGGTGAGGCACCAGAGTATGTGAGAAAGTCATATCCCACTCTCCACTCTACTGTTGTTTGCTTATTTTTGAGTTAATTTTATGTCTAAATACTTTGCTGAAACAGTTTATCCTTTGGAGAAGTTCTCAGGTAGAAATGTAGGGTCACTTATATATACTATTATATCATTTATAGATAAGGATAATTTGATTTTCTTTCCAATTTCTGTCCTTGATCTCTTTTATTTGTCTTATTGCTCTAGCTAAGACTTCAAGTACTATATTGTACAGTTATGAAGAGAGTGGACAACTTTTCCTGTTTCTGATTTTAGGGGAATTATTTTGAGTCTCTCTCCATTTAAGTTGAGTTTGACTATGGGCTTGCTGTAAACACCCTTTGTTATGTGTAGGTAAGGCTTTTTATCCCTAAAATTTCCAGCACATTTTCCGTTAATTAATTAATTAAATTTACAACTGGATTACAACCACCCTACCTCCTCTTCTCCCAGTCCCTCCCTCTTCCCCTCCTCCCTCTCCCCCTACTATCCCTTCCTTTTCTCCTCAGAGAATTAGAGGCCTCAAATGTATATATCAGCTGGTCTTGTCATATCAAAATGCAATAGAACTAGGCACACTGCACTTTCTCCTATTGAGACTGGACACTGCAGTGTATTTTGGGGAAAGGGATCATTAGCAGGCAACAGAGTCACAAACAGCCCCTACTCCAGTTTTTAGTGGACCTACATGAAGACCAAGTAGCACATCTGTTACGGATGTAGAAGGGGATTAGTTAACTCCTGTGAATGCCCTTTGGTGTGTGGTTTAGTCTTTGTGAGGCCCTATGTGCTCAGCTATTTGATTCTGTAGGTTTTTTTGCTGTGTCCTTGACCTCTCTGGTTTCTTCAATTCTTCCTCTGCCTCTTAAACAAGATTCTCCATGCTCAGCCTAATATTTGGTTGTGGGTCTCTGTATATGTTCCCATCAGTTGCTGGGTGAAGCCTGTCTCTTTTTGTTTTCTTTCTCCATGAAGTCCTTCTCCCATTTAATCCACTCCCCACCTCTCTTCCACACAGTTCCCTCCTTCCACACACCCCTCTAGCACTTTTAAAATGAATGGTTGTAGAATTTTTAAAAAGGCTTTCTCCATTTAATGAGATAGTCATGTGGATTTCTATTTGTTTGTTTATATGGTGGGTTAAATTTATAGATTTATGTCTGTTGAAACACTCCAATATCTCTGGGTTGAAGCTTACTTGATCATGGTGAACAATCTTTTTGATGTATTTTTAGATTTGGTTTACAAGCCTTTTATTGGAGATTCTTTCATTTATGTTTATAAAGGAAATTGTTCTATAGTACTCTTTCTTTATTAGGTCTATATATGGTTTGGGTATTAGGGTAACTGCGGCCACATAAAATGACCTGAAAAGTGTTCCATCTGTTTCTATTTTGCGAACTAATTTGAGGAGCATTGGAATTAAGTCTTCTTTGAAAGTCTGGTAGAATTCTGTGCTAAAATAATCTGGCCTTAACTTATTTGGTTGGTGGACTTAATTACTGTTTCTGTTTCACTCGTGATTGTTTAGGTTTGTTTAAATTACTATGTGATCTTGATTTACATTTTGTAAATTGTATAAATTGAAAAAAGTTTTCATTGATTTTTTACTTCCATTTGGTGCAGTTCAGATTTTAAAATATCTTCTTATGGTTTTCTAGATTCTCTCATTGTCTGTTGTTATGTTCTTTTTTCTTCTCCAGTTGTGCAATTTGGATCGTCTCCCTCTGGCTTTTAGCCAGTTTGATAAAGATTTGTCAATCTTATTGATTTACTCTAATAACTAACTCTCTGTTTCATTTATCCTTCATATATTTTATTTGTTTTCATTTTTTTGATATCAGCCCAAAGTTTACATATGTATTGTAATCAGTTTTGGTGTATGGTTTCTTCTTTTTGGTTTAAAGCTTTCAAGTAGGCTCTAACCCTTAGTATGAGATCTCTCCAATATTTTTATATAGGCTCTTAGTATTACAACCTTTCCTCTGAAAACCTCCTTCAATGTGTTTCTGTGTCTCATAAGTTTGTGTTTGTTGTGTTTTTATTTTCATTTAATTCTAAGAAGTTTTTAATTTTTTTGCTTAATTTCTGTTTGGGGCCATTTTTCATGCAATAGAGAGTTATTCAGTTTCTCTGAGCTTGTAAGCATTCTGTTGTTTGTGTTGCCTTTGGACCACAGAGCTTTAATCTTTGGTAGTTCAATAAGATGCACAATGTTATTTCTATATTTTTGATATTCATTATGACTTTCTTATTGTCTAAGTAGTTGGCAAATTTTGGATAGAATTCCATGAGGTTCTGAGAAGAATTATATTCTTTTGAGTGTGGGTGAAATACTCTACAAATATCTGTTATGTTCCTAAGGTTTTTACATAGCTTTTGTCTGCATACTAGGGAAAGTGCAGTATGATATTTTATTTTATTTCTTTTATGGGAGGGTTGCGACAAGCTTTCTCTGTGTCCTGAACACATTTTGTAGACAAGGCTGGCCTTAAAATCACAGTCATCTGCCTGCCTCTGTCTCCCAAGTGTTGGGATTAGAGGAGTGCATCACCACACCTGGCAACAGTATGATATTTTTATGTGTAAAATTTATGTATTTGATTAGTACATATTCTTACTAACAATATTAATGAAATATATGTTATATTGAAGTATATGTGCCATTTTTGAAAATATATATATATATGAAGAGTATTTTAAGAAAGTACTACCTCCATCCAGAAAGTCTTCATCTCATAAATTCTCCACATCCTCATCAAAACAATGTCAACAAACAGGAAACAAGTATTAAAACATATGAGACAATGCAGTATATTTATCATTCAAAACATCCCAATCTTAGAATTATATTCTAGGATTAAATGTGGTAAATGCAATATTTTGAATTATAAGAATTTATAAATAGGTAGCATGAATCTATACATTTAGGATTATCATGTTTTATTTATAACTCAAAGATCCTTATAGTTAATTTTGATTTACCTAATGTTTGATAATCTCAAAGAAATCTACTTTTAAAAAACTTTAAATTTTACCCTTTTAGTAAATTATCTTCAGAGGATGTGTTTATTAGAAGATATTTTTGATGACTACTGTTTGTTTTAAGAAGAGAAAAGAATGTTAGTGCTAAAAAATGAATGTTAATGTGACTGCTTATTAAATAGCTGTAGATCTTTATTTCTGTGGGTTTCTAAACTAGTTATATCTTGTTCATTGATTGATAGTTGATCAGTTAATTTAGCATCACATGTAAATAGCACTTTTGGTGGTTTTAATATCAGTATTACTATTGCATATGCAGTTTAACCCTAGTTAAAAATTCTCAAGTAGCTCTTTTCTCCCTAATTCTACCCAGAACCCAAGACATTGCATATGCATTCTTAAATCTTTAGATGGAATTTTATTAATGAACACAAAAATCCTTCCAAATTATAATGCAGATGAACAATTAAATGAAGAATAATGGTCATATAACATGTATAATACTGATAAAATATCTGTGTATAATATACTATAATAATTACTATATAATTTTTTCTTCTGTACTTCTTCCCTTAAATTCTTTGTTTCTTCATTCCTCCCATCTTTTCTGCATTTGGCTTTTCTATTAACCATATAATTATGTCTTACATAATAAATAATAATCAAAGTATTTTAACCACTAATGAATTTATTATAAGGGTAGGTAGCTATGACAGGCACTTTTGTCATTTTCTGTTTGTTCTTTATCTTTCCTTCTTTTAAATTTTGTATGAATTACTGTCCTGTAAAGCACATGAGGCTTCTCAGGAGACACCTCATCCAGAGAGACAATTTACTATACTATATGGTCTTATAAACCTAATCTGTATATATCACTTCTCATCAATTTTTTGAAAATTTCATTAGCCAATATGCTAAGTATTTATGAAGATACTTTAAAAAAAAACAAAACCATCATTTCTTGGAGAAAAACATAGAGCATGGAGATAATTTTCTCTATCTGCACATCATCACAAGAGAAAGTAGAGAACAACCCTCGAAACTGAGAGTTAAGACAAGATAAATATGTTTGCTATAACCTCAGACTAACAATAAATTTTATGAATCCAAAGAAATTATGTCTGCTGTGCAAGCCATTGTGTTTATCTTCCCCAATCAGCCATCAATTGTGTCTAATAACAATATAACATTTCTTCAAGTAGGGTAGCTGTGTGGGTACACAAAAAAGGAAATTCCACAGGGCGTCCAGGAAGCCAGTACATTCTAACAGCAAAATATCTCTTCATTTCTGTTCATCTACTGAGTTCTTAGTTTCCTCAACTTAACTCAGCTACTCAATCAACTCATTCTAGTGACCGTTTTTAACTTTTGAAATTTTGTTTTCTTGCTTTGGGGTTAGAGCACTTATGAGCATAAATACAGAACACAACAAAATGTTAATTTTCTTGTGGTGGTAAGCAAGATAATTTTGATCATGAAAAAAAATGAGCAAACTAGATTTGTCAGAAATTAAAGTAGTCCCGATTCAGCAGTAACCTTACACACAATCTAGGTTCCATTGTAATCAAGTCAGACAGAGTAGATTTGAATATAATTAGAAGAGCATAATTAAATTTTCTATCTCTTAGGGAATATCACGATGCATATTTAGAGGATTCATTATTTCTTCTATGTCTCCAGTTAGAGCAATGAAAGTCTATACCCAAGAAATCATGAGGGTCTGCCACTTAAGAGGCAGTCAGTGTTCTTATGCATTGAAATACCTCAAAGTCATTATTGTTCCAAAGCTAACTACAGGTTTAAACAAAGACATATGCATAATATTTTCTTTTTAAACCTAATTTGATATTATGATTCACCCTGAGTTTTAATGAAGTCATTTATACAACAATTGTAAATTACAAACAATATCTAAAACTATATTATCATGCCATAAAATGGTTTTATAGTCTAATGCCTAGTTTTGAATATCATTAATTCAACTTTTTGTTTTTACCTTACATCATGTATATTAAATACTAAAGGAAACACCTTCTTGTGATGAATGAGTGTCACCCACTGAATGGTGTTCAATTGTCAGCTTTCCATTACTGTAAAACTTCCATTTGTTGAACATAGAAATGTGATTCAAAATTCTAAAATTGTTTGCCTAAAGTCTTTTATTGGCTAGTATGCACGTATAAGTGAGTATATACCATTTGACTCTTTCTGCTTCTGGGTTAACTCACTCATTATGATCACTTTCACACATACTCTGGTGCCTCATATTTGACCATGTCCCCTGGAGGGGGAGACCTGGTGGCACTCAGAGGAAGGACAGCAGGCTACCAAGAAGAGACTTGATACCCTATGAACATATACAGGGGGAGGAGGTCTCCCTCAGTCACAGTCATAGGGGAGGGGAATAAGGGGAAAATGGGAGGGAGGGAAGAATGGGAGGTTACAAGGGATGAGATAACCATTAAGATGTAACAAGAATAAATTAATAATAAAAAATTTTATAGTCTTTTATTGGATGTATGGCTTATATTAATTAGAACCAAGTTTCTTAATACTTCTGATCCAATCACACCAAACAAGCCTACAGTGAAACATATGGTGATACATTGTCTTAAAAGAAAATAAGCCAAACAAAATCAATGTGATAGATACTTCTAGATGATTTCTACATAGATTCAATTTCCCACAGTTTGGAGGAAGATATACATGTAAACAATGATGAGTTCCAACATAATCGGGTTGCATACTGTTCAAAATCATATGATTCAGAGTGTTTCTAAGGGCATCATTTCTCCCAGTTATTAAATTCCACATGCCAAATTGATAGTAAAATAAAAAGTATGTCCACATATGATTGATAAAATACTCGAGGAATCTGGGCTTTTCAGTCTCCAGTTCCTGACCATTCACTTTTGCTATTGTTTTGTTGAAGACTGTTTTTTTTTTGTTTGTTTGTTTTTGTTTTTTGTTTTTTTTTTTAATGAAAAAAAGGGGGCTGGAACTGAAGAAAATGAAGGGTTGCATGGAGCTTGGAGGAGTGAAGTGAGAGGCAAATGTTGTTAAGATTTATAAAAAAAAAAGCAGTTTCTTCTTACATACAATACATTCCACTACATTTTCCATTTTCCTCAACAAACTGCATTTTGTACCATTCCTTGTTCAACTTGCTACTTTTTTGTCATAGAATTCCATACAAATGGCTACTAACAACCAGGAAACACAGTCATTACATGGCTATCTGGAAATCTCCCCTGCCAATTCTGTTAATTTACAGCTATTTGATTTAGCCTCAAGCAGATTTTTGTTTTTACAAAGACAGAAAATAGCTTTATTCTTCACCAAAATATCACAAGAATGGTCTCTAGGCCACCTACTACTAGTCTTCTCCTATGAAACATCTTGAGCTGGGCAACCATGGCTCACATAGTCTTCTCACCACTGTCTTTTATGTTCCATGGTTTTCCAGCTCCATGGCTTCCATGTCAGGAAGAATGGAAGCACGCATCTGAGTCTGGCTTGAACTTCTGAAACCTAAAGCCTACCACCTTCCTCTAAGCAGGTCACACCAACTCCAATAATGTCACATCTCTAATACTACTTCCTCTGAGTCTCCAGGGACTATATTTATTCAAACCATCACAATAACTAATTTATACATTTTGAATGTCACTGAGATCTTCCTTAATTACAGTGAAGTCCTATTTAAAATATAAAGCCATGTGATTCATGATGCCATTGAGATTGTCAAACTACAAAGAGACGTAGTTCAGTGACATAATTCAATGTCATATGCACCTTCTAAGAAAATAGATATATCTAAAAGCCTTCTTGTTCATGTCAAGGAGGCTCTTGACCACATACAGATCTTTGTATTGCCTTTGATATGTTAGCTACTCAAATAAAGGAGATTATCTTCACATTTTCAGCCATATCCACAGCAAATTGTGAAAGATACTTATTATACCATATCTCTGAGGAAAATAACAGTACTTATCATTTAAACAAATTTGTTTCTCCCTGTATAGTTTACTTATCATACGTATGATATCACTAAAACAGTACTATTTACCTAACATATGTCACTACTGACCTGTCAAGTAAATTTGGTGATGTTTAGAAAATAATTATAAAATGTTTGGAAGATGTTCCTTTAGTCAACTAACACACTGAAGGCATGCATAATTTTAAGATTGTTGACATAAAGCATTTAAGGTCAGAGAAATAATGCTGAGAACCAAAAAGTCTATCTACAAATTAGCTTAGTCAAGTTTTAGTAGCTACTTTTTATTACAAGTACACCAATCCTTTAAAACATTTTCTCACTAGGAGAATAAAACTCAAAATAGGTTTTGAGGGTTACATGACTTGAGCCTTCATTAGGGCAGAAATGTTACATTTTTCTAAGTACATGTACTTATTTAGGTATCCAGAGGAGATTGCTAAAAGCTGAAACAGCTTAACCTAAAATTCATCCATTAAATATAATTCTGTGTTTAAAATCCAAACAAGCATTTCACTGGATTTTACACATTACATATGAACATACTGATTATAATCCAAAAATTATTACTCATAATTTGAATAATCAGTGTGTATAAGACATTACCATCAACAGGTTTTGTTGTTTAAATATCAGGTATATAAAAGACATCTTGCATTACTGAATTCTTAGTCTCATAAGCTCTTGAAAATTTGGAAAATTGGAAATAGATCAGCCCTATTTAAAAATCACACTAATTCAACGATTTTTTATGGAGTTAGGTTGGCTTGTTCCACTTTATAAATGTGAAGCAAATCACCATGAAATGCCAGTGGCATCACTCTAAGGTTAAAACTGTAATTAGGAATTGGAACATAAAAAGTAGTTCAGATGTTCCTAGGCTTAGATAATTGGGTAGAAAAAGTAGAGGGGAAATGAAAACAATTTTACCATTTGTACTAATGTCATCATTTAATTTCTCAACTATAGTTTTTTTTTAAGCAGGCTCATAATTAGCAAGCGAAAGAATGACAGAGAATAAGAAGAGAAGGAAGAAGCTAATTTGTTCATTTCTGTGTTCTGATAAACAATTAAATTCTATGTTATTACATATGAAATATGTTTGAATAATTTTTTTCTGATACTTCTATAGTTATTGTGTAGGTTTATGTCCATAGGTGTATGCATGTGCACTTGTATGTGTGCATAATTTTTAAAGAGTTCTGAATTCAACATTAGGTGTTTTCTTTTATTGCTGGATACTTTATTTACTTAGATCACATTTCTTGCTGAATTCAGGGATCACTTATGACAGCTACATGGATATTCTAATTAACCATCCTGCTTTGAGTATCCTAGAATTAGATGGGCTCCCTAGAGGAGCAGCACTAATATATATATTTATATATATTTAGACCGCTTATTAGAATTATATAATATGCTCAAAATAGTTCAATGACAATTGTCTCACAAAAATAAATAAACTATGTAGATGCTTAGTCCTTGATACTGTTTGTTTTAGCAGTCCCAATCTGGTGCTGACGACCTACAGTGTTCCTAGAGAGTCCTTGATAATAATACTATTTTAGAATTTCAAAAGCCATTATTATAGTATCAGTGAGGAGAAAAGATGCCAAACTTGTAACAATCATGTTTAAAGACATCCAGATAGCATGCCACGTACACAGAGAATGTGCCTGAGTGTCCACTATGAAGGTAAACATTTCATTCTCAAAATGTTTTCCTCTTCTTCTTGATATCAGTAGTTCTGAATGTTAGATATTTTTCCATGAGGTCCAAAGGTACCTAAGTATATTTTTAAGAGTGGAAAAACAGGGGACATAAATCAAATAGTTGCAGTTTTTCCACTTTCCTATGTGTGTCAATTTTAATATAAATGCAAGTGTAAAGCACTAATTCAAGCAAAATGTTTCAGTGAACACATTTCAACAGTTCAATTTTATAAGAATTACAAATAAATCTGTTAAAATTTCTGGACAATAGCAACACTTGGCTTTTCTAAAAATAAGTAAATTTTTTTATTGATAAGTAAATGATGTCTGCATTTTTATCATACAGTAGATTCCTTTCATTCACTACCCTTTTCTTACTGAGTTATCCTACATACAAGAACATGTTTTTAATGTTGTCTGTCTCCTGTGGTATTCCTGTAAGTTTGCTATTATTAAAGTCCATAAAAAGGAAGAATAACAACAGGGTAAATTAACTCAGAAGATGAAAGGTCAAGTGACTACAAATAATATTATCTTCCTTATCTCCTGACCTTTTTAAAAAATCTGGGCTGCCACCCAAAAGTACTACCCTCATCTGGACTCTGTGTTTCCCCCATCAATTGAAAAAAAATCAAGAGAATTCCCTAGGAGTGTCACAATCCCAAGATGATGTAGCCAATTGGTCACCTTCCCATCCATGCACATTATTTTAGTGATGGGAATCGACAATTAAGTCAATTAAATTTACAACCCACTACGAAATGGCTGCTTACATAGTGCAGATAATATAGCTCCTACCATAATCATTCTGTACCAATGTTTTATGTGAACTTGGAGATCCTTAAGTCAGGCCCTCATGTTTGTTCAACAAGCTCATCATCCCTCTTCCTATACTCAAGATGGTCTTTAGGAAATATACTGACTGTAAACTTTTATTTTTTAATTATCACTACTTTTATTTTTTTAACTGTAGATTTGTGTTTTGCTTGCAGGTGTATTTTAGAGCTTGCAGCTCTTTTAGAGGCCAGAAGGGGGTATGCAGTCTTCTGGGATTGGAGTTACAGAACTTGGTGAGTGTCTTTATGGGTCACAGAACCACATTTGCTTCCTCTGGAAGATTACCAACTAGTCTTACCGACTGAGACATCAAACCAGCTCCATTGACTGGAAAGTTTTTTGCAAAAAAATTTTTCAGTTGTTTCTAAGATGGGATGAGAAGCTACAAAATTGGGATTTTATCTAAATGTGAAACAATTTTCATCAAATTCATACAGTAGGCATTGGATACATTACAAAAATTTATTTCATATTTGTCCCTTTTGTGCCTTTCTCCTCTGTTCATCAGTTCTATTTTCAGAACAACCTGAGTATTATCCATGGACAGATCTGCGACCAAAGATATCCTCAGTCTCTTTACAGGTCTATGCACTTCTCTCATTCTTTCATCTCTTCTTTGATTAGGTAACTAAAATCACAATGAGGATACTATCACATATTTCTGAATTAAAGTATTTTCAAAATGTTTCTTGGAATATAGATCTTGTCAAAACATATAGACAGAAAGGTAACCAAATAGGTTCATTAAAAAAGAGGTTTATAATCTTTGCTTATAAAATAATAATGAATATCTAAATATGATTGATTGATTGATACATAGGCTGAAATGGACTACACACTAGAAAATAAATGGTTTCAGGGAAAATATTATAAAATATAATACCAAAAACAGACCATAATAAATCAAGAATGATAGATCTACTGGAAATCATTGAATGATTATATTCTAAATATTTTCTATACATAATAATAGACTTTACACATTGATCCAGAGTGAAACAAGAAGTACTTTATAAACACAGTGAATGGGAATTTTTACTGGTAAATACATTGTATACGGAAGAAACAGACCTTCTTGTGCTAAGATAATCAACAGGTTTTACACGGAAAATTTTGCAGTATTAGTGGAAGAAATTGTTGCAATTAAGATGAATTTTATTAAATGTTTAAAATGCACTTAGATAACCAAATTTTTTTCACACTTTAAAATTAAAAAATTTAAATATACATGCATGTGTCATATATAAAACATGTATAACATGTTTTATTAGATATAGATACCTTAAAGAAGCATGTTTTCAGGATTTTCTTGAAGCTATGACTACTTAACATAAAAATTAACATGTCTTACAATAAAAAAATTGACATTAACAAAGCAACAATTTCCTGAAGCAAAAGTTGGAAATCTAGGTCATTATCATGGACATAATGAAGCAATGCCATGTTAAGCTGATTATTCCTTAGCTTTGGGCATATTTTATGGTGTGCTGTCTATTGGTATCAATATTTTATTCTAAGTATCCCCTAAGTTGCTTCTTATTTATTACCACCTTGTGTTTGTGCTATCAACATTGCATATAAAACTTTGCAACACACAACTAACTTTAGAGTGTAAGAAAAAAAAATAAAAGATTTAGATTACATTTTTCAAAAATTTGCTTTATGAATTGGAAACAACAAAGATCAAAACTTTCCTCATATTCAAATTGTTTCCAGATATCAGATAATGACATAATTTCTATGGTAATTCGCATAACTCAGAATAATTTACACTATATTTTCTATCATGACTTTTACATTATATTTTAATTCTATATTGTATTTTTTATTTATTACATGTTATACAATAATATCATTAAACTGAAAAATGGAAATATCAAAGGAAAATGAGTCCACCACCAGTTTTTAAGGAATAGAAGTAATCCTCTGTTGAAAATTCTCTGTTTTGCTCTGTACCTCATTTTTAAAATGTTATTATTTGGTTTGTTGGTGTTTAGTTTCTTGAGTTCTTTATATATTTTATAAATTAGCCCTTTGCCAGATGTAGGGTTGGTGAAATTCTTTATCCAGATTGTATTCTGCCATTTTGTTCTGTTGACACTGTCTTACAGAAGATTTTCATTTTCACAATGTCTCATTTATTAATTGTTGATCTTAGAGCCTGAGCTATCGGTTCTCTGTTCAGGAAGTTGTCTCCTGTGCCGATATGTACCAGGCATTTGTTGAGTGAATAGAAACAGAGACAAAGCTATAAAACTTTTGACAGGTGAATCCCATATTTAGGGATTCAAAACAAATTTGGAAATGTTTAGGGAAAGACATAACAAACTCTATATTCCAGGCAATGTTTCTATCTGAAATATAGACAATGTGTTAGAACATTTGTTATAAGAAGGAAAGGTTTCCCAAGAGCAAATTATCTGTGCTCAGTGACAGGTTGTCAGGCCTAATGGGAGTGGGAGTATTAATGTAATGTCAGTGGTGAGGCCAGAGATTCTGCTGAATGTTTATAATGCATGACACACACTTCCATGAGAATGAGCAGTGATGTGGTCTAAAGATAGAATAGTACATAGGCAAAGGAACCTGACCAGAGACTGCTCAGGACCGTTAGGAGGAAACTACTGAAATCAAGATGAGTTGAGTCATTAGCACATAAATGAAATGAAAAGTATGTCAAGAAAAAGACAATTACCAACTGAAGATTAGATCATTGATCTTTAACAAAGAAAAGGATAAATCGGGATTATGGTTTCTAAACTAACTCTAAAAGCATGGGATTGGATAAAGATTTCTTCAAATATTCCAGAGCAGTATATGAGTAACATTTCTCAGTTGACTATCAATAGGGGCTTATATCTATCCAATTGTAACTATAGGTTTGCACACACACACACACACACACACACACACACACACACACACACACGTATGTATGTATGTATGTGTGTGTGTGTGTGTCTGTCTGTATGGGGGTATGTGGATATATAACATACACATGTATGATTGTGGTAGATTAAAAGGGAATTTTCTATGTGATGCAGTATCACCTCAAAAGATAAGTGACACATTTGTACTTTCTCCTTTTGCTGATGGCTTTTTCTTTGGAGGGTGCAGATGTTATTGGCTTTTTCCTTTTATCTAGGTAGACCTTTCTCAGTAAATCTACTAATCACTGACAAATGGCAGTTATATAGTCTACCACAGATGGAATTTTATGTGATGCATCCATCAAGTCCCAAATTATTTCTGCTTCTTTCTTGAGCATGAGTTCTACCTCTACAAACCTTTTAGGTACAATTGAGAAATATTGCTGCTATCTTCCCTGAAATATAGCCAATCCAGAAGAGCTAAATAGTGGCATTTAGGTTTCTGTGCTGGAGAAATATTTCTGTGCTGTACTTCCTTATTGATGACAATATATCTTATCAGCTATCATTCACAGATGAAGCATTGATGAGGCTAGAAGAGAAGTGGAAAATATTTGGCAAGAGTCAAATCTTCTATCTTTTCCATTGTGAAATTTTAGTTTATTCTAATTGCTTATGTATAAAATCTGATAAAATTATGATTCCCAATACATTGGAAGTTGGACATGAGTAATGTATAATAATTGATTTTCATGAAACTTCAGCCTAAAATATGCACTCATGGTACTTTAACTTTTCCACAATATACGAAGTGCATCATGTTACATAGTGTTAAAGTTACTGATTAATTTATTGTAACATAATTTTACTATAGTTAAGTGTGCTTTAAATAATGTAAGAAAAATATTCCATGTCCTATAAAACTTTTATGAACTCATCAAAAAGAATTTTGCATCATTTTTTATTATACATTTGTCATGGGATGAATGAGCAGTCCCTCCCTAGGTCAAGATGTTTGAATGTTTGGTCTACAGTTGATGATATTGTCTGGAAAGCATGTGATTTGGTGAAGCTTACTGGAAGAGGTATGTGATTGGGAGTGGGCATGAGAAATGATAGTCCTTTACTACTTTTGTTTTGATTTGTACATTATGTTTCCAGTTGTTGCTTTGTACATTATGTTTCCAGTTGGCGGTACAATATCTCACTGTGTACACAATATACTTATGTCAAGAAACATGAAAAATAAGATTGTTGCTTAATGCAGAAATGCAGTGCTGCCTGCTGACTAGTGTTCATGGTGCTGAAAGGGACTCTGCAAACTAACAAAGAAGAAAAGTAATCATCAACTGCACCACATTATGAACCTTGTGATCCACAACAGAGAAATGCCTGCAAGAAATACTGATACACTTCTGGCACAAATCTTATGTAGTAACAAAACCCTATTGATTGGATTTAATGTCCACGCCATGAGATATAACCCATATGTGATGCTGCTACAATGACCAAAACCCAGAGACTAGAAAAGTATTTGCCTTAGGACAAAACCTACTATTATTCTACGAAAGAACATATCAATCAAATGATTCCTAGTAATATATTGTTAAGTCTTCAGATCACATCAGGGATCACTGTTAATCAGGGAAGTTTCTTCTTGCAGGATATGGTAATTAATCTTGTAACCCGACAATGTACAGAGTGTGATAAATTGAAGTACTTAGACCTAAATTGGGTATCTTTTAAAAGCTCTTTCAAGGATCTGATATCTATGAAGAAAATAAGTCAGAAAAATTGTAATACCCAGCGCATGTCCAGCTATCCTGCTAGGAAAGTGAATCAGGCTATCTGGGTGAGACATGATAGTCTATGGTCTGATGGTGGTGGAGAAGGACTCCTTTGTTGGAGTTCTAGGGGAGGGGAATAAGGTGGAAGAGGGAAAGAGGAGGGGAATGGAAAGATAGAAATGAGGGGATACCAATTGGGATGAAATATGAATAAATTATAATACAATTTCCAATACCAACACTTCATGAAATTCTCTTCAAGACACAGCAGAACTGATGGGCATATGAATTCACAGAGACTATATCTGTGTCAGCATGGCCACAATTTACATAAGTTAAGCCAATGTTTCAACACTAAGAACTGGAAGAATACACAATGTCCCAAACCTAACCAGAAAGCTCTTTGCAACTGATATTTGCTAGGAAAGGTCAACTCAATTTTTTCCAGCTGAATGTCAGTGGGTCCATCAACTACACTCCATATCAGGTTGCATGTCCATAAAACATTGACCAACACAATTCAGACTCCATGTCCTTTGTGTGTATGTGTACTGTTTTGTTTGCTTTTATAGTTTTAGAAACAATAAGACCAATAGTGTTAAATATATAAATTATTTATTTTATTAGAGTATAATATGTTTACATCATTTTGTCTTTCTTTTTCCTCCATCCAAATTGTTTCATAGCTCTTTCATTTATCTCTTTCAAATTTACGGAGTTTTAAAATTAATTTTTGTACATATATATGTATATACATATACACATGACACACATATGTATATAACTTATATAATAAAACATCAATAAATACAAAAGTAGAAACAAATAGCAATACTTTTATGTATGTTTCTTGGCTCATTTTACAAATAGTAACCTTTAATAAAAATAGAAATGATATTTAGAAACATCTATTCAATACAATATTATCCATTAATCTTACTAAGGACCCAAAGAGCATAATTACTTCTTTTGGAGTCAGTGGTTAGTGATATTTCACAATCCCCTGAACATTATAGCCGATTGTCATGGTTCCTGGTTGCTTTATAGAACATGGCAGTAAAACTGTAGTACTGAATACATGATATACATCAATCATAAAAAAAAATGATGAAATCAAGTTAGTACTGACAAGGTAGTTTCACCCTTATTGGTCAGCTTCTGTACTGATGGAAGATGCTGTGCATGCTACCAGAAGGGAAAGATTCAGAAGGTGGTACCCAAATGTGTAGAGTGTGAGCTACAATAATGACATGCTCTTTGAAACCACACAACTGCTTCAGTAGTGGCATGGATGTGGTAGGAATTAGCTAATTTACCTTTGGACTGGATTTAAGGCAGAATTAACATACCTGATGAAATTCATATGTGGCAGCCTTATCTACCCAATAATCTATGAGTTGAAGATAATAGGGCATAGGAGAGTACTTATTGCTATTATTCTACCATATAGACATGGTATTCAAACAACTATTAATGACCTAGGTTATATCCATATATTCAGACATCTATGAACCCTCATCTGAGAGCTTCTGTTTGTAGTCAGCACAGACAACCAACAGCTGGTGTGGTAGGCAATAAGAAACTGCAAAGTGCCTGGTACTATGTGGAAAATACAAGGCAAACCATACTGAAATCGCTCGGGGATTATTGTAGAAAATGTGACAGAATAAGTGCTTGACCCAGAAGGCATAGACAACTGTGAGAAAACTGTATCTTCAGTACACAGCAGAGCAGCTGCACACATGCACTCAGAGTGGTTGTGACAGCATGAACAAAGCCTGTGCAGTGCAAGATCAAACCCAATGTGGGAAAGGGAGATGCTATGAAGTTGAGCCACTAGTGCAGGAGCTAATGAAAATTCTTAGCTTCTGAGAAAGGAAGGGTTGAATGCGCTCTCGTCATACATTAATACTGGAGCAGCATGTATTGGCTTTTACAGGGGAAAAGAGACAAATGCGTGAGAAAGGAGAGACCTTTCAATCTAAGCAGATTTGGATAAGAGAAGGTAATTATAATCAAAAGGGTTATAAAAATCCTCAAAAAACTACCAAAATAAAAATACAATTTTACTTTCAATAATTATGTATATACATATAAGAGAATCATGAAATCATCATTAATATAATTTTTTAAAATATTAATGTCACTAATAAATAAGTACTTGAGAATCTGAATAAAGAAAAATTGATTTTGTTTCACATTTTAGAGGTCTTAGTTTCTTAGTTCCTAAATCAACTAACTGGTTGCTAGTCTGTGGATAATATGGTACCACTGCACTGAGATCATGACAATGCAGCTGTTCACCTTCTGCTGACCAGGAAGCATCAGAGAAAGGGTGGAATACATGTCTAAACATTATTTCTATGGCCTTTTCCCCAAGAATGTATTTCCTTCATTGTTTTCCTTTTGTAAGATTTCTGTAACTTGCCAATAATATTGGTTTCTCAATATGTAAGTTAAGTGTTGTATTTATAAAGATTGAGCCCTCCAAACAATGGAGACTTCTCCTAACAATGATCTCCACACATATCTAAACTGCAAACAAAATGTCAGTACATGAGCTTTTAGCATTTATTTAATATTTTAATCTTGATAGTCTCCTTTGTTTAAATTGTATTTTCAATAGACAATGATTAGGCATATGAGTAATTTCCAGTAAGTACAGTTTCTATTACATTAAAAATAATATATAAATGTCATAATACATCATCATGAAATAATTATGAAATTTGAGGTAAAATAATTTTAAAATGTTCAAATAAAACATCTAAAATTTACTCATTTGGGTAAGAAATCACTTTACCAATATTTGCTTCATAAATTTAGCTCAAATTCATTGCTATATTTAGTATATTTATCTTACCAATCAGAAATTATACATGCATATATATAACTTTATATTAATTTTTATTTTAGTAAAGTATATAATCTAATATTGTATGGTTTGCCAAAGGTCAAGCAAGACTTGTTAAGCTGATAAAACAACATCTGATTCAAGTTCATATAATTGCCTTCCATTTACATATAACTTTTCTATGTGATGCTATCTCATTACTAAAAGGCATATGTTCTTAAAAGCACAAACACACACACACACACACACACACATACACACACACACACACACACACACACACACAATTCCTTTCATAGCCACTATACCAAATCATGAACTATGATAAAAAGTTAAAATGAAATATTGTTTTATTCCTTCCATGCTACATTGCTGGGGACATTATGCCTAACAATCCTGGCAGGATTATAAATCATACATAGAGATTAGCTATGGCTCGCCAATCATTCACTGTCTGAATGCACTGTCTTGATGTGGATAAGATCTAAGTAACAAGACTTACTGCAGTAGTATATAGATGTTTAAAGTACCACATTACCATAAAGAATAAAGCAGATGGCAGATGTCCTCAGTTATACATGATGACATTAACATGACAAAACCCATATCAGTACCACAACTCATCTAAAATTCTATTACTTCATTATTGATTAATTGCTTCAACTTTAGATTTGCTTGAGATGAACTTGACTTATATGCACACTTTGTCTTTTTATTCCAGAATGTTCTCCCTGTCAAAATGAAGCAATCTGTTAGTTTTCTTGCAATAAAGTGAAAATGTAAGGTCATGCATTTGCCCTTAATACAAGCAACACACATTCAATGTTGTTTCCATCCAACCAAAGACAAACAAGTGTGTAACAATAATGGCTTAAATGATTTCTCTGTGATTACCATTATGGCAAAACTTGTACTTATACCTTCTTTTTAATTTCCCCTATAATTGCTTTCATTCAAGTAAAATGTATCAGAAGAGAAACACTGTATCCTTTATACTAGAATATGAGTTTCAAAATTTCAAATATGAAAAGTTACATGACAATGAAGGATTTTATGTTAGCTATTTTTACAAGCTGAGTAAAGATTTTAAGATTTATTTAATTTTATAGTTGAGACAAAACAGTATCATATGTTTTCTGTAGTCACTGAAGTATGAAGTTTTCTTTTTCAAATATGTGCACTATACATCTTCAAATAGTCTTTGAAAACAGCTTGTGATATATTGTATCTCTTTATTTTCAAATTTTCTATAGTAAAGCTGTTAAGTATACAGATGCATATATAAAGGAAAAGCTGGTGTTTTTTAAAGAAACTTTTTAAATTGTTATAAGAAAGATAATTACAATTAAAATACTATAGATCTTAATATTTCTATTTGCATGTTGAATGCTGGTAGTGATTCATAATTTCTTTACAATGATGTTTACTAAGTTTCAAGTAAGACCATTTTAATTATACTATATCTATGTTCATATTAATTACCTCCTCCTGGATACCATATATATATTCACTGATAGTAGTTCTCCTACTAGATTTCTTATATAATTTGATTATCTTTGGAGAATTTCTAATAACTTGTCATTGTAGACATGCATTAAAACTTTTGCACAATTATTTTAACAATTAACCAAAAACAGTCTTTAGAGAAATTATAATCAACCTTCACATTTTCCTTCAACAATTCTATCAGTTTTTAATAAGAAAATTCCTAAGACTCAAGGCAGAAGTATTAAATCTGATAATTGATTTCTTATGTGCCATTGTCACCAAGTTCCTAACATCAACTTAAGAATGAAAGATGTACAAAGTAAAAGATAGATACAAGTACTGTGTATACCAAGATTTTTTTTTTTGACACACGATCTCTCTGTGTAGTCCTGGCTATCCTATAGTAGCTTTGTAGATCAGGTTGGCATCAAACTTGCAGTGATCCAACTGTCTCTGCCACCTGAGTGCTGGGATTGAAGGCATATGCCACTATATATATATATACACAACCAAGATTTTATGGTAAGACAGGTGTTATCCAAATCCTAACAGATTTATAAGTGTTTGTAGAATATGAAATACAAGACGCCAGGTAATGAAATATGAAATTAGCACCATACAACAGATATGATATGGAGAATTTTATTATACAAACATGGCGTGGAGAAACAAGGGGGGCTTCTCCAGAGAGAGACAGAGAAAAAAGAAGAGAGAAGGATGAAGTAAGATAGCAAAGAGAAGTAGGTGGGATTGTCTTTTTATGTATTCCTGTACAGGAGCATGCCTAGTTCCAGATAAGTAATGATGTTATAGGTTGCTAGGCATACTGAGGCAGTATGCTAACATTCCTCCCTTTTATATAAAAGCAAATGAGTCACTGCATGTAAGGCAGATTTAAGTATGTAAATGGAAGCTCTTGCCTGCCAGGTAAGGGGGAAATATTGAGAGAAAGCAAGAGTAACAAAATGTTCAGGTGAAGGGGAAGGAAAATCTTTGTGCTGGAAACTTCAGGCTAGAGGGCAGCGTATGTTAGCCAGGTCCTACAGCAGACAGGGACCAAGAAGTGTTGGAAGAACCTGGAGCTGTTAGCCTGAGTCTGAAGCACACCATTTCATCCTTTTGTAAATAGATAAGGGATAAAGAAGTCAAATCTTCGACTGATTTCTACTAACAGGAAGGGAGTCAAAAGGCTGAAATGTTGGCTAGGTCCTGGAAGAGTAGGCTGTTGTATTTGCTGTCCAGCTAGGAGGAACAGTGCAGATCCAGATGGCATGATCTGTCAGGCTGGACTGGCAAAACTATAGTTAGCTGTTTTGGTGCAGTCCTGAATGTAGGAAATCTTGCAGAATACTGGAAACATATATATATATATATATATATATATATATATATATATATATATATATATATATATATATATATGCTTAAGACAAAGTTAGTAGGTTTGGGAGAATATTCCCTTTAGGTGTACATTGGAAATTCTTGGTAGAGTGAGCAGAGATGGAAGTTTTGGAACAAAGAAGAGAAAAGCTGGGATGTAGGAAACTGCCTTTCATTTTACTTTAGGTGTATATTTGAAATTTTTGGGAGGTAAAGAAGAAAAAAGGCTTAAAAAGAAGAAGCCTCCTTCCAAGTTACCTTAGAAAAGGCTTAAACATAGTGAACTCCTTTCCATTTTACCTGAGTGCTGGAGGTAATTAATAGGTCTCATTTTCTATCTATCTAAGTTGGATGCAGAGTTGTGTAAGCTTAGCAGCCCTTAATGTGGGCATAGGGATTTGAAATCCTCCAGAAGGCATGCCAGAGAAGCCTAGAGAGTCAGTGGATGAACTATTTCCTTTGGGTGGGTGTGAAGTCAGTAATCTGTTAGAGCATCCCCAGAAACGGATTGTGATTTTAAAAATGCAGGTACAGACTGTCCCAGTGACTAGTCAGTGGTAGACAACCACCAAGAGTTGCCAGCCCTAACAGTAATGGCCTGGCTCTGAGACACAGCCCCAAGTAGTAATAGATCTGTGGTAGTGGCAGGAGGTGGCAGCTGAGGGGCAGAGGGGAGGCTGGGGAAGCTGTGTTGGTGGTCTCACCAAGTGGGAAAAGTTCTAGCTGTAGGTCAGTGAGGCAGACCAGCAGCAGTTGTGAAGATTGGAGTTGTGTACCTCCACTCCCAGTGAACCAGACTTCCATAGTGCTTTAGACAAAGGGAAGCATTTATGCCATCTTGGAAGGGAATATTCATTTAATTAGCTGCTGTTGGGAGGAATCCCACCCTCTGAAATAGGCAAAAGGTGGGACATTTAGATTGTTAATTGGCAGTACTTATCTGGGTTCCATTTGTTCTGAGAGGTGGATTTCTTGTAGCTTACAAGAATCCTTTTTAAGTACATAAAAGGAGATACACCTTAGACATGTTAACAGCATCATTCTTTGCAATCTGTAGTGTAATACACATTATTAGCCAGGTACACATTGTAGGAAAAGGCAGTAGACCTATAGCATAGCACAGGCTTGGGGGAAAGCTTTGGGTTAAATGCATGAGTATTCTTGGAGGTGAGTTTAGGAAAGATGGAAGCCCTGTGGATTTTCCTGACATCTATGAAACAGTAACATGGGGAGGACAGAAACTGCTTGTAAAGCAGGATGTCAAAAGCTCACATTTGCATCTGTACACATCCTGAAGGAGGGGCTTCCCGCTGTTTCGAAGACTGGATGTATATTATTTAAGCACACTGGGAAAATATTAAGCCTATATTTAAAAGATAAACCAATGGAAATTTAAAATCCTGACTTTGGAAATATGAAAAAGGACTGCAGAGTGGAATGTGTTTTTTTTTTTACTATAGTTAGATTAATAAATCAGAGATCCATAGATTAGTGTCAACACTTGAACAGTTTCAGTGCAGCAATAGTATATCAATATGAAGAAATAAAACATCCTTTTAGATATTTTGACCTTCATGACTTGAATTTAGCGATCTTAAAATACCTTCTAAGATCTTCTAACATTCATCATTTTAGACTTTCTAACATTCATAATTTGCATGTACCAACTTTAAGACACCTTCTTGGACTCTACAACATTCACAAAATGTCTTAAGCTTTAAAGCATACATGAAATTGCTGTGAGCAGTCACTGTCCTTCAGCTAAAAGAATGGTAAAAGATTGTATCTGAGACCTGTCTTTTAAGACAAGCAAGGAGGTAGACTGAATCTTGATAGACCTGGAACTTACAGTTTGGTATCAATGCATAGAGAGAAATGAAAAAGTATCCTTAGCCTCCCATGATAGAAGTTGACAAGGTGACTGTGCAGCCCGAGTATGGGGTTAAAATAGACCTGTAGCAGTATCCTGGATTTGGCAAGGGTGCTGAATCTAAGAGCTCTCTGTACTTTGAGAGGTCAAGGAGCTTGGACATTGGAAGTGTCTACAGCCGTTGTGCTGGTTTAACCTCCAGTTGTTGAGCAGAGTAGACAAGTCTGCATGGGACCATTTTGACTTCCAGAGGGCAGTCTGCACACAGGTAGGATATAACTTTTAGGCAGCTGGGGAATGAGTGTCCCTTTCTTGATGTTTCTGAAACAGATCCCTGGCCAAGCTGGCTCAGACTGGACCCCTGCAGGAGGTGCAGTGTAGACCTCTATTTCCTTGCCTCAGGGTGGTGGCTAAGGCCTGGAGTATAGTTTTTTGCTGTGTCAGAGCCTGTTGGAAAGGTTTCTCCCAGGATTTAAAGATTTAAAAAAATATAATTTTTTCTATTTTCTGATATGTTTATTTTTTTTTTGTCTGAAATTTTTTTCCTCCTTTATTAATTTATTCTTGTTACATCTCAATGGTTATCCCATCCCTTGTATCCTCCCATTCTTCCCTCCCTCCCGTTTTCCCCTTATTCCCCTCCCCTATGACTGTTCCTGAGGGGGATTACCTCCCCCTGTATATGTTCATAGGGTATCAAGTCTTTTCTTGGTAACCAAAGTAATATCCCACTCTCCACTCTACTGTGGAGAGTGTTCTGTCCATTGGCTAGATCTGGGTAGGGGTTTAAGGTTTACCGCCTGTATTGTCTTTGGCTGGTGCCTTAGTTTGAGCGGGGCCCCTGTGCCCAAATCTGCCTATCATAATGTCCTACTTGTAGGCTTCTAGGACCCTCTGGATCCTTCTACTTTGCCATTCTCCCATGCTTCTCTCATCTAGAGTCCCGAAACTTGTGGATAAATGGATTGAGCTAGATTTGATCATAATGAGTGAGTTAACCCAGAAGCAGAAAGACTCAAATGGTATATACTCACTTATATTTGAATATTAGCCCAAGGGGCATGTCCCACGAAAGCCTCACTTAACAGAAAACTGAGACAGAGGGGAGGATATTCTAGTGGGACTGTAGATGAGTTAAAAAAATATTTTTTACCAGTTTCTATATGGGGCTTTAAGAACTATCTTCAGTTTTTTAGTTAAGATGGCAGTGAGACAATTGTCTATCTTAAGAATACAGGGGGAGGTAATCCCCCTCAGGAACAGTCATAGGGGATGGGAATAAGGGGAAAATTGGAGGGAGGGAAGAATGAGAGGATTCAAGGGATGGGATAACCATTGAGATGTAACAAGAATAAATTAATAAAAAAAAAGAATATTTAGACAAACAAACTTTGTTTAATTTACAGCTGTATATAGCACAGCCCATAAAAAAGGACAACAGAACAGATAGATGTAGTTTTAGTTTATAAAAATCCATAGCTTATAAAAGTTTAAAGCTATATTCTAGATTAGTAAAAACAAGGCTAAATATATTCATAAGGCAGTGACTTTTTAGGCTTTGAGAATGAAGGTTAGGCATAACAATCCAGTTTTAATATTGTAATCTAATGAATGTTAATACAACAGAACATTATAGAAAAAATAAAAAACTGAATCAAGTCCATTATCCAGGAGGCCTGTAGTTGAATCCAGGGCCCCTGGTGAAAGGAGAAATCGCATTTATTTATTTGTTTCAGCAGAGATTCATGGTCTGAAGGAAAGACTTGTACTCCCCTGAGGCACCTGAAAGAGGAAGTGTTCTGAAGCAGCCATTGCTGCTGCTGAGCTCCCACAGTGTGATAATGGTAGCTCTGGTGGTAATTTTGTAGTGAGAAGAGGCAGAGGAAAGTAAAGTTCGGCACAAAAGACAAATTATTGTAGGGCAGAAATTAGATAGAAAGGATCCCAGAGTCCATCAGCAATTCTGGAAGAGCCTTTCCTATTAGGTAGTCACCAATTTTAAACATGAAAAATATGATACCAGGCAACAGATATGAAATGGTTAAGTTTGTTATAGAGAAAGAGAGGGGGAGGGGGGAAGGGAGAGAGAGAGAGAGAGAGACAGAGAGAGAGAGAGAGAGAGAGAGAGAGAGAGAGAGAGAGAGAGAGAAAAGAAGAAGAAGAAGAAGAAGAAGAAGAAGAAGAAGAAGAAGAAGAAGAAAAAGAAGAAGAAAAAAAGAAGAAAAAGAAGAAGAAGAAGAAGAAGAAGAAGCAAAACAAGTAAGAGAGAGAGAAACAAAAGAGATAAAAAGAGGTAAGGTAGATAAAGACAGGATGGAAGTGTCTTTTTATATACTCTTGGGTAGGGGCACACCTAGTGACAGGTAGGTAATGACATCATAGGTTTCTAGGCAGACTGGAGTAGTGTGCTAACTTTTTGTGTCTTAAAATTGAAAAAAGACATGTTAATGGACTGTCTTGACAGCATTCAACATTTCATCCTGTATAAATATCACTTTCCAATAACCAATCCAAGTTACAGTGGGTTGTGATTGATTATCTCAGTTAGGGAACTCGTGATCTATTTTCCTGTGAATATCTGAATTCCTTATTTTTTTTTAACGTATTTAGATTTGAAACAGAGATTGTCGGTCCAGAATGTGATCATTTATATTCACTAGTATGTATAAACCAGAACAAGTATTATGAAAGTACAACCTACAAATCAAGTCCTGATTTGTATCCTGTTGCTGCTAGTAACAACTTTATTGACATATTTGTCAATTCATTTTGTATCATATATGAGTCTTTGTGGACAATATTAGTTCAATGTCAGATTCATATGTTAAGTAGAGTCATGATATTTACTTTCTTCCAATAAAAAAAGTGTGTCCACTGCATAATCAGTTTATCACATTCGCCGTCTTTGAGAGAGATCATATCTTTATGTTATTTTTTTTTACTTTATTAATTTATTCTTGTTCCATCTCAATGGTTATCCCATCCCTTGTATCCTCCCATTCTTCCCTCCCTCCCATTTTCCCCTTATTCCCTTCCCCTATGACTGTTCCTGAGGGAGATTACCTCTCCCTGTATATGTTCATAGGGTATCAAGTCTCTTCTTGGTAATCTGCTGTCCTTCCTCTGAGTGCCACCAGGTCTTTATATTTATGTTATTTTACCTTCTTAAATCTCAAATGTCTTAAATGTCTTGAGGATCCATTATTACCTATATCTTTCCATAGTTTTTATTATCTTCTATACAACCTTTGCAATTATTTTGTAATATTATACATAGTCTCGGTTTGCTATACATTAAATCATACCCTTTCAAACACAAAGCAACTTGTTTTTAAAACTATAGGGAACAAAGTAAGCTCAGGGTATCAGGTGAGAAATATCAGTGTGTTCAGCCATTACTGTGCTTTACTTGGACTATTAGAGAGTAGTTACTTAAGGTAGTGTGTGTTGGAAAGGAATGTTCATTATGGGCGCACAGAATAGCATCTTTTAAACTTTCTACAATCCCAATGAGTTAGTACATTTCATAATGTACCACCATTATTAAGTAGGTCTCAAACTTTTGCAGCAATTCCCTGAATTTCACATGAAATTTAGTGAAACTGAAAGTCCAACCCATAAGATCCCTTTTTGAATTTTGTTTAATTTATACTAAAAATTTTAAAATGCCATCATAGCATATGTCTTCATAGTATCTTATCACCACAATGTTTGAGAAGCCAAAGGAATTAATCATTTTTAGTGACGTTGTATACATGAAACAGCCACTAGCCTCCCTTAAGAGCCTTTGCCACCTGTGCCAATTAAGTATCTCTCAAAACTATGAGAATGCCTAGGTTATATCACTCACTTGAACTTTTAAATAAGTCTTTTGATATTATGATCAGGCACAATCTGGTTCTCAAAGTTCTATATGATGAGATTCTTCCCTTTTGACAACACATCCATGTCAAATAACTTAGAATTTTTACTTGGTGTAGCATTGCCTATGGTCATATTTATAATACAGTGAAGATATTAAGCAGCAAAATATGGAAAGAAAACTGGATTAAACTATTTAATTTTATTAGGAATAAAGTTTACTAAAATATTTAGATTTTTTTATTGTTTTCTTTTGAAAAATTTATAAATGGATAACGTCCTTTTCCCTGCAACTCCTTTTGTGTTCCCAGTCCCTCACAAGCTCTGGGCTTCATCTTTCTTGGTATAATATATATTTTATTAGTGTAATATTATGTATATATACATGTGTGTGTGTGTGTGTGTGTGTGTGTGTGTGTGTGTGAGTTTATTGACTTTTCTTTTATGGCTTCACATGTGGGATTTTTTACTTATCAGATTGTTATATCTTTGGTGAGGACACTGTCTCTGTCTGTCTGTCTCTGTCTCTGTTTCTATGTTTCTCTGTTTCTCTCTCTCTCTCTCCCTCTCTCTCTCTCCCTCCCTCCCTCCCTCCTTCTGCCTTTAACTCATTCTTTATGGAAGAGTCTTATAACCTTTTTCTCAACCACTTTCAGATGTCAACTGGTGTTATCATATTTTGTTTAGCCAGATATATCATTAAGATTATCTATAAGTAACTCATATCATACATATAATATATCATCTCATTGGAGATGTCCTAATTATCTAGCTTATTATTTTTCCCCTTTTCCTCTTGAATAATGCTCCCTGAAGCAAAGACATAGATGCTGTGTTAAAGATGCATAAACTGGGGACTAGCACCTGATGTTCATTTGCACTTGTTTGCTCCCAGAATTTGAAGGTAGCGTGTTATTCCTTAAAAAGACTACATATTTCTGACACATGGCTTGAAAGTATAAACCTAAAACTGACATAGAAGCCTCTCCCTGATGACCAGCTCTCATAATAACTAAAGGTACCATTCAAGTTCCCAAAGGAGAAAAATAATTAGAGTTCTTACTAACCTCTAAATCCTATGAAGCACAGAAATTACTTATGTGTAAGATATCTCCAAGGGTAAAACAGTGGCAGTATTGCCTTGGGAGAAGCCAATAGCCATATAATTTGATCTAAAGCTCGCTCTATAAAAGGAAATTAGTGTCTAACACTGGAAACATACCTAGCTACCTCTGGATGTTCAAGCTGTGCATTCTGGAGGTGAATCTTCTACTTCCACTGCTCCTAGGATAATGCCCAAATGCACTCTAAGTACCTATCTCTGTAGCCACAGATAAATTTAGATTTACCTCCACTTAAAAAGAATCTGCCAGTTTTGCAGCAAATTTAGGGTATTATAGTTGTTCACACCAGATTAAACTATAGAGGATGGCTGTATCTTTGAGTATCCATGAAGTCACACTTAAGCTTATACATAATAAAATCACTCATTCTAATGATCGGCCATCCAGCTGGAATGTAAAAGAGTTACTAGATCTTATTCAGACAACATGGTCAGTGAACAAAGAAAAATGCTGTATTTTTGCTGATGATATTTACACGTACCTTCAGTGGTTCTTGGCATAAGTTTTACACATGCTATTTGATGGCTAACATTTAGATGTATATTATTCTTTTCTATATAGTGCCTGATATTTAGGTGGAATCTCATTTTAAAAAATATTTAACCTGAAAGATATTAAGAAAGCCAATTGTGGTTTCTAAAATACATACAAAGTCACAGTAAAATGATATCTTAAATAATTAGAATTATACAGAATTTACAGTAGGGTTGGAAAGCTGAAGACTTGATAGATTCTTGCCACAGGCTTTATGAAATCAACTATAACCATGAAACATAATTTTGACATCTTTATGATTGTTTCAATGTGTTCACTTTGAAAGCCATCATGTGCTTGCTGCTCTTTGGCGAACCATGAAAACTGCACATCTGTTCCCTTAAAGAAATTGACATGATCTGGCTCAGTAACCTTTATATAGTGATTGTTCCTCTTCAAAACACCAGCGAGCATATTACAGTACAAAGTTACTGAATATCTATCTGTGTTATGTAGTCAGCTTGATTTAGCATGGTTTACAAAGGTATACTACACGTTTGCTTTCTAAATGTGATAGCAGCATTTATGTAATTAAACTCGCTGTGTAGATCTACAATGTAGCCACTCAAGTCAAAATTTCATCATTGCAGGTTGTAAAAACATTTTTCTAACACTAAATATAACGACTAGATAAAATGAATAGCCAGTGACATATATGTTTCCTTCTGATGGAGAATATATAACTATACAATATAATAATTGAACCTAAGGGAATGGAAAATTTTAGATATAGAACTATTTTCAAAAATAGTTCCTCTGACAACAGGTTTTTTGAAGAATAGAAGAGAAATTATTAGTCCATCTGTGACTAATTCTTGAAGTGTTATCTGTTCCTTTACCAACAATTTCAATTGTAATTCAGTATCCGCCCCCGTGGATTTTTAGAATAGTTAATTAATTTGCCAGTATGCAGTGATTTTTTCTAGTATAAATAAAGCAATTCAATATACAACTCAAAGTTGTATCAGTTGTGATATCCAATGTGTAGTATTCACTAAGCAGCAGCACCAGGTGTTAATGTGTAAAACCAGGGCAGTATACAAATATGTGATTTTCCTCCTTAACAGCTATTTTCTGTAGAATAAATTTTTTTCTTTCAAGTCGATATTTTTTTTTCACACATGAGGAAAATTTGTCCACATAATGGATGTGGTGCATATTATCAGAAGGGTATTTAAATAATGTGCATTGTGCATAATATCAGAAGGGTATTTAAATAATGAAACAAAGCTAAATTAGTTTTAACACCAACATTAATTTTAATATTTTATTTAGTTAATATATGTAAAATATACATGGTTATACATTTACATATATAAATTTTCACACTGATGTTTTATAAAATATCTGTGAAGTTAGGGGTAAGACTTGAAATATCCCATTTCAATCACTCAATATTTGTGTGTGCTATTTCACAGTCTCCTTTTTCATTATACTGTATAGAATGGTTTAATTTTAGGTGTGTTTACCAGAGATTAATGTAAACTTACTGGTCTCCAACCTCAGGTCTCTAAAAGCATATTTATTTGTTATAATTATAATAACATCATGGTAATTATATTTCCTTTTCTGGTTATATATTTTTTTTAATTTTTATTAGTTTATTCATATTACATCTCAATTGTTAGCCCATCCTTCATATCCTCCCATTCCTCCCTCCCTCCCGCTTCCCCCCTACTCCCTTCCCCTATGTCTGTGACTGAGGGGGACCTCCTCCCCCTGTATATGCTCATAGGGTATCGAGTCTCTTCTTGGTGACCTATTATCCTTCCTCTGAGTGCCACTAGGCCTCCCCATCCAAGGTACATGGCCCAATATGGGGCACCAGAGTTTGTGTGAAAGTCAGATCTCCTTCTCCACTTAACTGTGGAGAACGTCCTGTCCATCGGCTAGACTGGGTAGGGGTTCGAGGTTTGCTGCCTATATTTTCCTTTGCTGGTGCCGTAGTTTGAGGAGGACCCCAGGGCCCAGACCCGCCTGTAGTTTTCCAGGACCCTCTGGATCCTTCTATTTCCTCATTCTCCCAGATTCTCACACCTAAAGTCTCAATAGGATGTCCTCCCCTCTGACCCACTTTCCTGGTAGGTAAAGTTTTTCATGGGTACGTACCCCTTTGACTAGTGTCTCAATATAAGTGAGTATATACCATTTGACTCTTTTTGCTTCTGGGTGAACTCACTCATTATGATAATTTCTAGTTCAATCCATTTGTCCACAATTTTCTCGGAAATTCCTGGTTTTTAATAGCTGAGTAGTATTCCATGGTGTAAATGTATCACAGTTTCTTTATCCATTCTTCTACTGAGGGACACCTAGGCTGTTTCCATGTTCTGGCTATTATGAATGAGGCAGCTATGAACATGGTTGAGCATCTGTCCCTATTGTGTGGTAGTGCATCTTCTGGGTATAGTCCAAGGAGTGGAATAGCTGGGTCTTGCGGAAGCCCTGTGCAGTTGGGATTAACCTACACAACCAGAGAGCTTGTGTTCTGGTTATATTTTTAATGCTATTATTGGAGCATTTAGTGGTGATTAAAATCTATGTTATATAGAAAAAGGCAATTAATTCTCAGTATGTTATTCTATCTTTTTACTTTTTAAAAATACAGTTTCACTTAAGAAAATATATGTGCTTGTGTGTGTTCTTGTGTTTATGTGCACTGTGTGTGCAAGTATCCATAATGGTGAGAAATGGGTGCTGCAAGACCTAAAATGAGTCATGGACATTTGTGAGGTTTCTGATGTGGGTTCTATGAAACAAACAATGGACCTTTATAAGGTCCTTTAATGAAGGAATCATCTCTCCAGACTTCTAATTATAGATGTTTATTTTATTTGTTATCCATTTACTTTTTCCTCTTAAATCATTGATGGACATGCATAGACTTAAGAGAAAATGTGAAACTCACATAAAATGTTAATTGATTAGAGCTATTGTAAACTATATCTTTTTATTATTAGGTAAACTTGCTTTTAGACAATTTGACATGTACATATCGTATACATGGAACACTCTTATCTCACACCTTCTTTGTCACACTCATCTCTTCTCACAAACCTCACTTAATGTTTATAATGCTTCCTTAAGTTTTATGACCCACTTAGATTATACAGGGCTATCTGAATGACAAAAAGTTTGAGGCATTTGTTTAATGTGATGAGTCTCACACAGAGGCACTTCTTTTCCAGCATGAAACTCTAGAAAACAAGTTTAAAATAATCTAAACCTATTTACATTTCATTTTATCTGGGGAAATATTTTGTATTACTGAATTTAAATATTTTTTTTCTTACTAATACTTAGTTCTGTTTATGTAATTGATTGAACTATGCTAAAATCTTTTATTTTCTAAAATTTTCATTCCATTTTAGAGTATGGTGGTCTACGTAGTTGGTAGTAAATGCACATTTATGTACCAAAATGAACAAATAGTTTTCATTGTTTCCATACACAAAAAGACATATATTGAAATTTAATATATAGTAATCTTATGGATTGAACAAAATATATTAAAATATATTGATCCTTTGAAAAGACCTATGCAGATGAATGTTTTCTTTTCTTTTTTTTTAAAAAAAGAACAATGTCTTTTTATTAGACAAAATTTCAGCATGATATAACTGGGATTTATTCTTGGTATATCTTGAGGCTGCAATCACGACATTGGGCAGCCTGAGTGCTCATCAGAAGGCTCAGGAGGACAGTCCAACTCAAGGTCACCAAGACTGTCTATTAAAGTCTGCTTCTCATACAGTGATTTCAAGGCTGCTGACACCCTGTCTATGGTGAGTGGGGTCTTTATAAGCTCCTAGAAAATAAATGTATTCCATCTTCAAACTACTAACTTTGGGGAAACCTCCCATGCAGCCCTTCTTCATATGTCCCCTTTCTCTGCATCATGGTGTCTGATCCAAAGATCCAAAATTATTTATTTATTTATTAGACAGTTAGTTCACTTCACATCCTAATTGTAGCCTCCTCTCTCATCGCCTTCAGATCCAAAGTGGTTGTACAAGTTTGCACTCCCACTATCAATAGAGGAGTGCTCTCCTTTCTCTACATCCTCACCAGCATGTGCTGTCACTTGGGCTTTTGATCTTAGCCATTATGACAGGTGTAAGATGGAATCTCGGAGACTTTTTGATGTGCATTTCCCTGATGACTAGGGACATTGAGCATTTGTTTAAGTGTTTCTCAGCCATTCAGTATTCCTCTGTGGGAATTCTCTGTTCCAATCTGTACCCCATTTTTAATTGGATAGTTTGGTTTGGTGGTGTTTAACTTCTTGAGTTCTTTATATATTATGGATATCAGCCCTTTCTCAGATGGAAGGTTGGTGGAGAACTTGTCCCAGTCTGTAGGCTGCTGTTTTGTTCTTTTGACAGTGTCCTTTGCTTTACAGAATCTTTTGAGTTTCATAAGATCCTGTTTACTAATTGTTGATTTTAGAAGTTGAGCTGTAAGTTTTCTGTTCAGGAAGTTGTCTAGTCTGCCAATGAACTCAAGGCTTTTCCCCACTTTTTCTTCTACAGATTTAGTGTGTCTTGTTTTATGTTGCAATCTTTAATACAATGGGACTTTAGTTTTGCCCAGGGTGATAAATAAGGGTCTATCTTATAGAATATGGCATTTAAAGATGTTTATATTAATGATTTTTTTGATAATAAGACAGGTTAGCTCCTGGCAACACCCAGCCTACCTCAAAGATGCTGATGAGTATCAGTGAACCTCCTCATGGAGATGACTTCAAATATGGGAAACAAGCCACTGGACAAGATATCCTCATTTCTATAACAGACACAATTCTGCCTAAAACTTGACAAGTTGGATGAATGCACAGTCATTGGCCAATTTCTGACAAGACAGGGTAAGAACGTCCTCAATAATTCCTGTCTCACAAATATGTCTGCCAATTATACTGGGCCAGAAGGCTGAAGATGATGCTTCAATAATTTAGAACTATGAGTGACTATTCAGACAGCAAACTGTCCCTCTGTCGTTTTTTAAAAAAATAAATTTGGAAGCTGCTAACCCTCACTTCCTGATTACTCAGGTAATTAATTTTACTCCTTTTCAAGTCTCTGATGGGACTGAGTATCAAATAGTTGAGTTTCACAATTAATCCTAGGTTTTTACAGGTTAAGATATCTTTAGGTCTAGATAGATGTTTTAAGTTGATAGAGATGAGATATGATACATATTGAGCTACATTTAGAATTTTGAACTCACCGAGATAGTAAAATGTTTTCTTCAAGGTTTCCAAATGCAAACAGCCAAAGCACAATGAATTTAACATGAATGTAATTACTGAATGTTCTATGGTTCTTTTTGCTCTATGTATTGTATTTTATATAGGTGTAATATTTAAATATATATATATAAATTTAAAAATGTGAAAAATAAAGATTTATTTGCATTTTCTATAAGTAGACTTTCAGTTAGACTAGCACCATTAATTTTTGCTTTTCAATTTTCTTTCTTTAATATATTTTATTAATTTATTCATATTATATCTCAATGGTTATCCCATCCCTCGTATCCACCCATTCCTCCCTCCCTCCCATTTTCCCCCTACTCCCCTCCCCTATGACTGTGCCTGAGGGGACTTCCTCCCCCTGTATATGCTCATAGTGTATCAAGTCTCTTCTTGGTAGGCTGCTATCTACCATTATTTTTCATGTGTATTGCTATGACTTCTTTGTCAAAAATCAACTGTCCATATGTATGTGGGTTTCTTTCTAGTCAAGCATATGGTCAGTTTTGGAGAAGTTTCTATGAGTTACAGAGAAGAATGGAAAATTGTGTGTGTGTGTGTGTGTGTGTGTGTGTGTGTGTGTGTGTGTGTGTGTGTGTGTTTGGGTGAATATTTCTGTAGATATCTGTTATATCCAATTGGTTCATGATGTCTATTATTTCTCCATTTAATTCCTTCCATGATGATATATCCATTGGTTAGAGTGTGGTGTTGAAGTCTCCCACTTTTAAGGTGTGGGGTTCAATTTGTGATGTAAATTAAAAAAATATTTCTTTTATTAATGTGGGTGCTCCTTTGTTTGTGGCACCTGTTCAGGATCGAGATGTCCTCTTGATGTATTTTCCTTTGATAACTATGAAGTGCCTTTCTTCATCTCTTTTTATTATTTTTGGGGGTTAAAAGGGGTACAGAACTGAGCATAGAATTCTCAACAGAAGAATATTGAATGGCTATGAAACTCTGGATTGGCATCTGTGTCTCTTAATGTCTTCATGACATTGATACAGGCCTTCTGTCTTTCATAATCTCTGTTGAGAAGTCAGATGTAATTCTGATAAGTTTACCTTTATATGTGACTTGGCCTTTTTCTCTGGTAGATTTTAGTATTCTTTCTTTGTTCTGTACAATGTCTTGATTATTATGTGGAGAAGGGCATATTCTTTGCTAGTCCAATACATTTGGAATACTGTAGGCTTCCTGTATGTCTATGGCTTTTCTTTCTTTAGATTAAGGAAATTTTCTTCTGTGAGTTTATTGAAAATGTTTTCTGAGCCATGGAGCTTGGATATAAGGGAGAATCTCAAGTGTAAAAGAATGTTTTCATTTTATTCAGAATTTGTCTACCTGATACAAATGACACTTTAAGAAGTGACTTTGTTAAAAATAAATTTACCCTACATTTCTGATCATTCCTAAAATATTTCATTTTTAGTGAGTCCTACTGAGTTAAGAAATAGTTTAACAGATGAAAAAATTACCACAAATTTAGAGTTGAAAGTAACAGTAAAGTTCTGGCAGTACCAGGAGTAATCATTTGTAGCCAAAACCTTGCAAATTTTTCAATTGGTAAAAGCAAGTCAATATAAAACTTTCACTTTCCCCCAAATGATACAAAGTCAATTATGATTCTTTTCTATTCTCTATATGCTGAATCAAATTAATTTCTTTCTAATAAAAAGTGAAATATATTGATTATTTTCAATTTTTTCTATAATCACATAAAATGTGATCTAAACACATTTCAGAATGTGAACATGTAGGATTTAAGTAAATGTTCTCCATCCTCTATGGCTAGATGATAGAAATTTAATGAAAGATGTATAGAAAATTTCTAAACGGTAAAAATTTATTATTTCTGATTTTCCCATGTTTTATATTAAATAATATATTTGCTAAAAACGTCATACATGACTGAGATGGCTTGAAATGGAACAAACCTATAATCTCAGTACTTGAAAGTAAAGTAAAACTTACTGATCATTATTAAATCTAGGTTTACACAATACTTTTAATAGGGAATTGAAAATATTAATTTATGATCATTTAAATTGAAAGGCTCAATGTGCATAATATAGATATCACATAGGGTAATGACTTTGTGAGGTATGGTCTTTAGTAAGGTCGCAATGAATAACTAAATTCAAGAAAGACTGCCTCATTTTTCTTAAACGTTTTTTGAGTACTTCTATTGATTCCATTAATTTCAATTGCTTAACATTTTTATTCCCTAGAATATAATGAAGATAAGCTTGAATCAAATATGCTGAAAAGGGTTTCAACCCTGAAAATGATGAACTCATATAATTCTCAACGGTTTAATCATAACCTTAAATTGAATTTTAATTCTTCTTTATATAAACATGTAAGCTAATATTGTACAACAAATAATGGAAAATTTATTGCAAGAAGACACAATCATTTTTTTTTTCCTTTGGAAAGTCCTTATCATTTCAATTAAAAAATGTCATCAAGTGAATTAGGCAATGCCTCAAGATTAAGTAATTAATAACTGAACAAGCAGGAGAAGCTGAGTTCTGACTCCCAACAGTCATATCAAAGGCCAGAACATCATGTCTGTAGCCTCTGTAGATCTGATGCTAAGTGTTGGAGTGGAGTTGCTAAAACAGATCGGTAGAGGCATTTTCTGTTCACTTAGCATTCCACATGACTATATGGGAAACCTTGCCTCAAAAATAAGGTGTATGTTAAAAGAGGAAGACACAGGGTGTGCACTTCAGATTTCCTGATACACATAATCTCTAACTTCACGCTCACACATGTAAGTGATACCTATACTCACACCCAGAACCATGAAAATTTTAATAGAAAGGAAATTTTATTTTACTACCTTTCACAGTTCATCATTAATCAGGTTAAACTTAAAACTACTCTTGAAAATAATTTTTGTTATTAGTACATTTACTTAAATATACAAAACATTAATACTTCTGAACAACTAATTTCTCTCTATTGGTAACCATAGATTGGATATGAAATTGAAATATGAACATTCATTACCAAATAAAATTATAAAGCTATTTACTTAAAGTTGTTGACTAGAAACACATAAAAAATGCATTAGATAGCATTTAGGAAAGTCATGTTCAAAATAATTGGTCCTCATTTCATGTCTGCCTATTATTTATAAATTTTTAAATATTATACATCATAAATAACTATGTCATTTAAAACAATAAATTATTCATGATGATGAAATGGTAACATTAGTAAATACTACTGCATGTTCCTAATGAGGCAAATGAGTAAAATTAGACTCCACGTTCGAGCAGAAGCAAATGTGGTGTATGAAAGTTCCATTAGCAAGTTTATAGATTTGTTTTCTCCTGTTCCTTCTTTTCTAACATCCTTAATTATGATTCTGTGTGTGACAATTTTTATCTAACATAGATCTCTTTTTTTAAAAAACATAGCTCTCTTAATTAAGCTATTCTACTGGTTGGAAAGAGTAAAAGATTAACATTCTCACAGTGTTTCTTAATATTATCTAATTATCTTCATTAGATAAACTAATTACTAAATATTGTGAGATAATTTTTCTGACCTTTATGACATATTTATTTTATACATATTACTAACATTACACTCAATAAAATAGAAATTGTACTACTTTTAAAATGTAGATTTGTATTTGAAAGAAAACCTGTGGTAATTTGCTTCCTTAGTTTTACAACTTTTAACATGAGAAACTCTAATAGCATTCATTTTCTTACAAGCAAAATAATTTTGTTATTAAAAAATAGTGTGTTATTTTGTGTGTGTGCACACACATGCACACACGTACCTCAATACAAGCATGTGCAAATCATAGCATAATAGACCTTTTTAAAAATTATTGGTCTGAATTTTCCAAGCCACTTCCACAGCATCCGGTGACTGCTATTGGTCTTCGTGGTTCTTCAGAGCTGGAAGTGAGTAGCTATTGCTTACAACACCATGCATGCCAGACGCAGGACCAAGAGGACCCTACGCTGGAACTTCCAGATTTTGTTTGTTTTTCTGGTTCATCAAAATCAGCTCCAGCTTCAAATATTTGTTCTTAAATGTATTGGAGTGTGCTCTTATGACATCTCATGCTATAGAAACTAATCCTATTTTTTAATTCTTTATTTTTTATATAAAATTCTGTCTTCTCTAAAGTATGTCTAGTTTTTCAGTCCAGTCCCTAATGTTTTCCCATACATCCCTTTCACAATTTATTACAGATTTATCCAAAGCTTACTTGATGTTCTTTCTCACAGTTTTAACCTAGCAAACACACTCTTGATTAAAAGTCAGTTCAAATGCCACCCTCCAGTGGGAACAATCTGTATCATTTCACACAGATGAGCCCCCTTTTCTGAACTCCCAAGACACCATATTTTTCTCTAGTACAGCAACGTCTGATGACATTTAGTTAGCAATTATTCTAGAGCAGAAATCAGGTCTTGGGAAAGGTCAAATAGTTAATGACTTTTGAAACAGTTTTCCATTTGGATTCTTAATCAGAACACAGATCAGTATACATGCATACATGTACATACAAGTGATTACCAATAAGGCAACTTAATGCTAACCTCCTCTATTGTTAACTATATATCTTCGTGTTTCTTATTTATGATGGTCTGAAATTAGATGTTATGTCAACATCTATTAGGTTTACTGAAACATAAATTTAATTAGTAGTTGAATTATAGTTAATTATCAATGTATTAATGAGAATGGCCTACTATTACGGCGGCAAATAGTGAATGTTTTTTCCCTAGTTGGTGGAGTTGTTTTGGGAAGAACTGCGTTGTATGGCCTTGTTAAAGTAGGTATTATTGGGCTTTGAGGTTTCAGAAGCCCATTTCGGATACAATCTCATGCTCTTTGCCACCAACTTGTAGATAAAATGTAGCTCTCAGCTATTGTTCCAGCTCTGTGTCTGCCTATCTGTTGACATAAACCCTGTCATGAAGGTCATGGACTCACCCTATGAAATTGTAACCAAGCCCCAAGTAAATGCATTTTTATAAGTTGTCAGAGTCTTCGTGTTTCTTCATAGCAAAAGAAAAACAACTAAAATACTAAAAATAGATATGAAAGCTTATATTCTTGTCAGTTTTCATTAGATATTATTTTAAATGATTGATATAGTGATATTTACCTAGGAAATGTCTATGTGTGCATATAGTGTGTTTTGTACAAATGCATTCCTATCTCTCCCTTCTAGCAACCACTTTTCTTTAGGAACTACTTTCCACTTCAATTTTATGTTCTTTCTCCTCTCACTCGCTCCTCTTGTAAAAAAAAAGAGTTAAATGAGTATACTTAGTACTTATGATGTCTACTATCTAATTTTTACCATTTACCCCTTATTCTAAGGTGATTCCTGAGCACTGAGGGAAAGAAGGGTAAACTTGACTTCGCTGATTATAAATTAGTGATTACTTTATGTGTTTTTTATATTAGCCATATGTCAGGTGTAGGGTTGGTGAAGATTCTTTTCCAGTCTGTAGGCTGTTGTTTTGTTCTGTTGACAGCATCTTTTGCCTTACATGCTTTTCAGCTTCATGAAGTCCTATTTATTAGTTGTTGACTTAGTGCCTGAGCTGTTTGTGTTCTGTTCAGGAAGTTGTCTCCTGTGTCAAGAAGTTCAAGGTTCTTCCCCACTTTTTCTTATAACAGATTTAGTGTGTCTGGTTTTTATGTTGAGGCCTTAAATCACTTGGACTTTCGTTTTGTGCAGATTGATAAATATGGCTATACTTGCATTTTTCTACATGTGAACCTTCTGTTATACTCGCACCATTTGTTGAGGATATTATTTTTTCCATGATATAGATTTGGATTCTTTGTCAAAAATCAAGTGTCCATAGGTGTGTAGGTATATTTCTCGGTCTTCACTTCGGTTCCATTCGTCAACCAGCATATTTCTATGCCAGTACCATGCCATTTTTATTACTGTGGCTCTATAGTACAGCTTGGGATTCCTTCAGAAGATCTTTTATTGTACAGGATTGCTTCTACTATTCTGAGTTTTTTTTTTCTCCATATGAAGTTGAGAATTGATCTTCCAATCATCTTTGCTTTCTTTTTCCAGATATTAAAGTTTTTCTCATACAAGTCTTTCACTTGCTTGGTTATGTGATTGCTACTACCGTCTCTGTGAGCCCTCATGATCCCTTTTCATCTGACTCTGTAGGTCATGTTCTCCTGGTGGCTCCCACAATAATTCCTCCCCCTCCTCAATGGGGAAACAGCAATATTATTGCAATATTGATTTCTCCCTTATAAATAACTTTATGATGTTTTTAAGTGTTTCCAAGAGGTATAGTGTCTGAATCTTTGTCTAAAAGCCCTTTTAAGATTACTGAATATGAACAAAGTTAAAATAAAAAAATATATGACAATGAAAGCAGCAATGTGTATCATATATCAAGTTCCTGGTGTTTCTATGTGAAGCAATGTTATACACTTGAAAGATATTAAATAATTCAGAAACTTCCTCTGCTGAGTCTTGTAGCAGTCTCAATAACAAGGGACACTGAGCACTAGCAGTCTTGTGCTCCTGCTTTGCAATATTTCAAATAATTTGGTAAGTCTGAGAATTTTTGAACATATCAAAACTACATATATTTCATTGATTTAACAGATCTGGTGTGTGTGTGTGTGTGTGTGTGTGTGTGTGTGTGTGTGTGTGTGTGTGTGTGTTTGTGTGTGTGTGGTGTTGTAGCCTTAGGTTGGGATTAATTATCATATCTATTCATCAATTAATCTAAATTTTACAGGGTCAAGAATTCTTTTTAAAAGCTGAAGAGATGACTCAGCAGATAAAAGTACATACGGCTCTTATAAAGCACTTGAGTTGAGTTCTGAGAATCCATAACAGGGCATTTACAACACCTGCCACTCCAGAAGCAGAATAGAACACCTCTAGGGGGGGGATTCCAAGATGGCGTCGACCAGTAGGCACCATAGCTGATCTTCTCCAAGGAGACCAGGGACTTGAATGGAACCACAGACTACTGGATTTTGAGAACTGTAGGTGAGTGGGGCCCCAAACTCCGCAGACCACCAGGGGGTCCAACCCCGGGACAAGCGACAGCCCCGAGGGCTAAACGCACTCCCCAAACTCTGAAAAGGAATCCACAATCAAGCTGTAGCCAGCACAAAAAACCCAAATTCGCCATTTGGGGAGGAGATTTTCTGGAGCCCCAAGCCTGAGGAGTCTCAGCGAATAGGGTGAAACTACCATTGATCCTCTACATCCACACCACGCCAAACTGCGGAGGGCTCCTGCCTAACCCGGGTGGAAACACAGGTGGCGAGTCTCACCAAAAACAACTAGAACTGGCGTATAGCTCACGGACCGCGTCCACGTCCTGCGCTCAAGCTGAAGCCAGACACAAAGGATTGACCCTGCAAGCTGGGGCAGTTAGGAACCGGCGTGGTCTGCTCCCACACCCCAGTGGGTCCGCCCACGGTATAGGGAACCGAGGGTCACGCTTGCAGGGACTAACTACTGCCCTAAAGGGAACTGGCAGTACTCCGGCAGGAGATTCATGCCAGCGGTCTGAACCGCCTTTGGCGCCAGCTGCGTGGCCCGGCTGCCGGCAATCCCCAAACAACTGAACTAACTGGGTCCATCTCTGTGGGCCCGCGACAGATCTACCCAGGTTATTGGGAGCAGTGGGTCTTACTGGCAGGGAATAACTGCTGCCCTAAGGCGACGGACTCTACCTTTCTCTAGCAGAAAGGGAAAATACAGGAGATTTGTCGCCAGCCGAGGGGACGAGCTGCTGGCTCTGACTGGGCTTTCCCCGAACAACAGACCTAGCAGGGGGCATTCTTGCGCGCCCTCCTTAGGACCGCCCACGTTATCCGGAGCTGTGGGCCTTGCCGGCAGGGAATAACTGCTGCCTTAAAGCGTCTGGGAGCGGTCTAAGCGGCTTCTGTCGCCAGCCACGGGGACGATCTGCTGGCTCTGACTGGGCTCTCCCTAGCTGTATCCCACAATATAGGGAGCTGTGGCTCATGCGTGCAGGGTATAACTGCTAATTTATAGCAAGCTGGGAGTGGCCTGGCATACAGGGGCGTGGAAACTGCTACCTCCTCAGACACTGCCAGTGGCCTGAAACCGTATGGTTACAGGCACAGATCCTGTAATCTCCAACAGGCAGATCCTAGCTGTGTCAGCTCCTGCAGACCCAGCAAGAACTCCCAAATTCATGGGAAAGGCTGGACGCTCCTACAGAGTGTAGAGGCAGAGCTAAAAGACAGCTACAACCCAGAAGATCTGATCCACCTGGGGTCTTGGCTACAAAGCAACAGGAAAGACAGACAGCTGGGATCAACCTACACAACCAGAGAGCTTGTGTGCTGACCTTACTCTAGATCCCAATACTGCTGACTTGAGATACAGCAGTAAGGGGAAAAGGCCCAAACAGAAACCTACTTCGCATGACTCAGCCTGGAGCCTAAGGTGTTGAGAAAAATCTCCAGGAGTAGAATCTGAATCACCAGCCTGGTCCAGGGAAGTACTCCCTGTTCCCCACAGGTAAGGGCACCCTACCTATAATCAGACATCAACTATCCACTCACAAACAGGGAAGGTCACTACAAACCACCTCCCAACATTAGAGTCACCAAAATGACAAGGGGACAACGAAAGAATGCTAACAAAAACCAAAACAGGATGGTATCTCCAGATCCCAGCAATCCTAATGAAAACAACCTGGAGAACCCAACAACAATGGATATACATGAAAACCACTTCAAATCCTTAGTAAGTAAGATGATATTGGAAGAAACAAATAAATTTTGTAAACAAATGCAGGAGGAAGCAAACAAGAGGGCTGATGACTTAAAAGAGTCATATAAAGAGGCATTTGAAGAATTTCAGAAAAACACAAATAACCAGATGAAGGAAATTATTAAAACAGTTCAAGACCTGAAGATAAAAATGGAAGATATCATAAAAGAACGCACGGAAGAAAAATGTGATCGAGAAGCATCAGAAAAGAAAGCAAACATCTCAGAGGTGGCCTTATCTAACAGATTGCAAGAAATGGAAGAACGAATATCAGGACTTGAAGATACAATCGCACAATTGGAAACAATCATCCAGGATAATGCTAAATCTGAAAAGTTCCTGACACAAAGCGTTGATGAAATAAAAGACAACATGAAAAGACGAAACTTGAGAATAATAGGGATAGAGGAAAGAGAAGGCAACTGACTCCACAGCCCAGAAAATATCTTTAACCGAATAATAGAAGAAAATTTCCCCAATTTGAAGAAGGAGATGCATACGAACATACAAGAGGCCTACAGAACACCAAATAGATTAGACTCAAAAAGAAAATCTTCCCGCCACATAATAATAACAACACAAAATATACAGAACAAGGAAAAAATATTAAAAGCGGCAAGAGAAAAAGGACGAGTAACATATGAAGGCAAACCTATCAGAATCACTCCTGACTTCTCACCAGAGACCATGAAAGCCAGAAGGGCCTGGACAGAGGTTCTGCAAACGCTAAGAGAACACAGATACCAGGCAAGACTACTATATCCAGCAAAATTATCAATAACCATTGGAGGTGAAGACAAGATATTCCATGACAAAAACAAATTCACACAGTACCTAGCAACAAATCCGGCTTTACAGAAGTTACTAGAAGGAAAACTCCACCCCAACTGGTCAAACTACAACCAAAAATACATAAGAAATAAATAACTACCCCATTGCAAAATCACAACTTCACAAAAACTCGATTGTTACAAATACCAAAAATGAAGGGACTTACCAATCACTGGTCATTAATATCTCTCAACATTAATGGTCTCAACTCTCCAATAAAAAGACACAGACTAATGGAGGGGTTGCATAAACACGACCCAACATTCTTCTGCATTCAAGAAACACATCTCAACCACAAGGACAGACATTGCCTCAGAGTAAAAGGTTGGGGAAAAATATTCCAAGCAAATGGTCACAAGAAACAAGCTGGGGTAGCTATTCTAATATCTAATAAAATAGACTTTCAACCAAAATTAGTCAAAAGAGACAAGGATGGTCACTTCATACTTGTCAAAGGTAAAGTCAACCAGGAAGACATCACGATTTTGAACATCTATGCTCCAAATACAAGGGCTCCGACATTTGTAAAAGAGTTATTAACAAAGCTTGCCCCATTCATCGATACCCACACATTAATAGTGGGAGACTTCAACACCCCACTTTCACTCAAGGATAGGACTTTGATTTCAAAACTAAGCCGGGAAATAACCTCATTAACCAATGTCATGAATCAAATGGATCTAACAGATATCTACAGAACTTTCCACCCAAACGCAAAGGAGTATACCTTTTTCTCAGCACCCCATGGAACGTTCTCTAAAATTGATCACATAGTTGGTCACGAAGCAAACCTCAACAGATACAAGAAGATTGAGATAATACTTTGTATCTTATCAGATCACCATGGTCTAAGGCTGGACTTCAACAACAATAGAAATAACAAAAAGCATACCAACATGTGGAAACTAAACAACTTTCTACTTAATGACACATGGGTCACGGAAGAAATAAAAGACTTCCTGAAATTCAATGAAAATGATGGAACAACATACCCAAATTTGTGGGACACATTGAAAGCAGTGCTAAGAGGAAAATTCATAGCACTAAGTGCCTTTAAAAAGAAAATGGAATCATCCCACATAAACAACCTAACAACACATCTGGAAGCCCTAGAAAAAAAAGAAGCAGAAACACCCAAGAGGAGTAGACGCCTGGAAATAATCAAACTCAGGGCTGAAATCAATAAATTAGAAACAAAGAGAACAATCCAAAGAATCAACAAAACCAAGAGCTGGTTCTTTGAGAAAATTAACAAGATAGACAAACCGTTAGCCAATCTAACTAAAAGACAAAGAAACGCTATCCAAATTAACAAAATCAGAAATGAAAAGGGAGACATAACAACAGACACTGAAGAAATACAGAGAATCGTAAGGACCTATTTCAAAGACATTTATGCCACAAAATTTGAAAATTTAAGGGAAATGGACAAATTTCTCGACCGATTCCATTTACCAAAATTGAACCAAGACCAGATAAAAAAATTAAATAGCCCTATTTCGCCTATAGAAATAGAAGCAACCATTGATAGTCTTCCAAACAAAAAAAGCCCAGGGCCAGATGGTTTCAGCGCAGAATTCTACCAGTCCTTCAAAGAGGAGCTAATACCGATACTATTCAAGCTATTCCGAAAGATAGAAATGGACGGAATATTACCAAACTCCTTCTATGAGGCCACAGTCACATTGATACCTAAACCCCACAAAGACCCAACAAAAAAAGAGAATTTCAGACCAATTTCTCTTATGAACATTGATGCAAAAATACTCAACAAAATACTCGCAAAGCGAATACAACAGCATATCAAAGACATCATTCACCATGACCAGGTAGGCTTCATTCCAGGAATGCAGGGATGGTTTAACATACGGAAATCCATCAATGTAATCCACCATATAAACAAACTGAAAGAGAAAAACCATATGATCATCTCTTTAGATGCAGAAAAAGCATTTGACAAAATCCAACACCCATTTATGTTTAAAGTTCTGGAGAGATCGGGAATACAAGGCACTTTTCTAAACACAATAAAGGCTATATACAGCAAACCAATAGCCAACATTAAATTAAATGGAGAGATACTCAAGGAAATCCCTCTAAAATCAGGGACCAGACAAGGCTGCCCACTTTCCCCATATCTCTTTAATATAGTTCTTGATGTTCTAGCCAGAGCAATAAGACATCAAAAGGAGATCAAGGGGATCCAAATGGGAAAGGAAGAAGTAAAATTATCCCTATTTGCAGATGATATGATAGTGTATATAAGTGACACCCAAAATTCCACCAGAGAACTCCTACAGCTGATAAACACCTTCAGCAAATTGGCAGGATACAAAATAAACTCAAAAAAGTCAGTAGCTTTCCTATATACAAATGACAAACAGGCAGAGGAAGTAATTAGAAAAATTACTCCCTTCACGATAGCCACAAGCAATATAAAATATCTAGGAATAACCCTAACCAATCAAGTGAAGGATTTATTTGAAAAAAACTTTAAACCTCTGAAGAAAGAGATTGAAAATGACATCAGAAGATGGCGGGATCTACCTTGTTCGTGGATTGGAAGAATCAACATAGTAAAAATGGCCATCTTACCAAAAGCAATTTACAGATTCAATGCAATCCCTATCAGAATACCTACTAAATATTTTGAAGATATTGAAAGAACAATTCTCAACTTCATATGGAGAAACAAAAAGCCCAGAATAGCAAAATCAATCCTATACAATAAAAGATCCGCTGGAGGAATCTCCATACCTGATCTCAAGTTGTACTATAGAGCAACAGTAATTAAAACAGCATGGTACTGGCACAGCAATAGGCTAGTGGATCAATGGAATCGAACTGAAGACCCAGAGATGAATCCACACACGTTTGCTCACCTGATTTTCGACAAAGAAGCCAAATCCATTCAATGGAAAAACGACAGCATCTTCAACAAATGGTGCTGGTCTAACTGGATGTCTACATGTAGAAAAATGAAATTAGACCCATATTTGTCACCATGCACAAAACTCAAGTCCAAGTGGATTAAAGACCTCAACCTTAAACCACAGACATTAACCCAATTAGAGGAAAAAGTGGGGAAGAGTCTGGAACTCATAGGCACAGGAGACAACTTCCTGAACAGAACACCAACAGCCCAGGCCTTAACATCAACAATTAATAAATGGGACCTCATGAGGCTGAGAAGCTTCTGTAAGGCAGGTGACACTGTCAAGAGAACAAAGCGACAGCCTACAGACTGGGAAAAGATCTTCACCGACTCTTCATCTGACAAGGGTCTAATTCCAAAATATATAAAGAACTTAAGAAATTAAACACCACGAAACCAAATAACCCAATAGAGAAATGGGGCGCAGAGCTAAACAGAGAATTCTCAACAGAGGAATATCAAATGGCTGAGAAACACTTAAAGAAATGCTCGACCTCCTTAGTCATCAGAGAAATGCAAATCAAAACGACACTGAGATTCCGTCTTACACCCATCAGAATGGCTAAGATCAATAACTCAACTGACATCTCATGCTGGCGAGGGTGTGGAGAAAGAGGAATACTCCTGCATTGCTGGTGGAAATGCAAACTAGTACAACCACTTTGGAAAGCTATCTGGTGCTTTCTCAGAAAAATGGGAATAGGGCTTCCTCAAGACCCAGCTATTCCACTCCTTGGAATATACCCAGAGGATGTACTACTACACAACAGGGACATATGCTCAACCATGTTCATAGCTGCCTTATTCATAATAGCCAGAACTTGGAAACAACCTACGTGTCCCTCTATAGAAGAATGGATAAAGAAACTGTGGTACATTTACACTATGGAATACTACTCAGCTATTAAAAACAAGGAATTTCCAAAATTTGTGGACAAATGGATTGAACTAGAAATTGTCATAATGAGTGAGTTCACACAGAAGCAAAAAGAGCTAAATGGTATATACTCACTTATATTGAGACACTAGTCCAAGGTGTACGTCCCCATGAAAAACTGTACCTACCAGAATAGTGGGTAAGAGGGGAGGACATCCTATTGAAACTTTAGGTGTGAGAAGCCTGGGAGAAAGAGGAAATGGAAGGACCCAGTGGGTCCTGGAAAACTACAGGCGAGTCTGGGCCCTGGGGCCCTCCGCAAACGGTGGCAACAGCCAAGGAAAAAATAGGCAGTAAAAACCTTGAACCCCTACCCGGACTAGCTGATGGACATTCTCCACTGTTGAGTGGAGAAGGAGATCTAACTTTCACACAAACTCTGGTGCCCCATATTTGAACATGTCCCTTGGACGGAGATGCCTGGTGGCACTCAGAGGAAAAATAAGAGGTCACCAAGGAGAGACTTGATACCGTATGAGCATATTCACAGGGGGAGGAGGTCCCCCTCAGACACAGACTTAGGGGAGGGGGGGGGAGTAGGGGGGAAGCGGGAGGAAGGGAGGAATGGGAGGATACATGGGATGGGCTAACAACTGAGATGTAATATGTATAAATTAATAAAAATGTATTTAAAAAAAAAACGAACACCACTAGGGTTTGTAGGCATCTGCATTCATATGCATATACCCCTCTATAATTATATATAATTAAATATAATTTAAAAACTAATGTTATTAAAGGCATACCACTATTCCTTTCACCTGTGAAATGTATTTGTAAACTTTCTACCTGCATGGGTTAGTGAAAATATTAAGTCATATGACATACTTTTACACTTACAACTAATATATATTTCATAGATACTATCAAGTGGCTTTGTTTTGGTACTCAAACATGAAAATGAGAGGACAAGAGAGGAGACATAAATCTCACATTAGGCTTTTGTCCCTTCAATAGGCAGTAACTTTCAAGTTTTTTGTCACAATTGAAACAGTACAGGTAAGTTTTTATTTATCCGAAATGTGAGCCATGCACATTTACATGCACTACATCTGCTTACACGTGTTATCTCCTGTAAATGTTGTTTTTACATCCTTAGAGAAATGGATGCAAACAGAGCTATATCCAAGCTCTAAGAGTACATGGCTTGGGCTGAGCCCAGAACATTTCTGTTTCTGTTCGAGCTATCCCTAGGCCTAGGCTTTGAAGCTCCTGACCTCCATACAATCTAATCTTCTGTAATTTGAGACCCTAAAGGCTTCAGCTTCCATCTTCCATCTGCTAACCTAGACAGAGATTCCTTCAGAAGATCTTTTATTGTACAGGATTGTTTTTACTATTCTAAGTTTTTTGTTTGTTTGTTTGTTTGTTTGTTTTCCATATGAAGTTGAGAATTGATCTCCCAATCATCTTTGCTTTCTTTTTTCAGATACTTGAACTTTTTCTCATATAAGTCTTGCTTGGTTCTGTGATTGCGGCTTCAGTTTCTGTGGGTCCTTATGAGCCCTGTTCATCTGAGTCTGTAGGTCATGTTCTCCTGGTGGCCTAGAATGTTTTTAGCCTCTGAGACTTACACTGCTGAATATGCTCACCCTTTCTAAGTCTCTCTAGCTAGATGATTCAACTCAGCTGTTCTGCCTCAAACTCCTCTCCAAACTGATGATTCATATTTGTTTCTCTTAGCCTCTGGCAGAATTGCTTCACTTGGAAAAACTGCCTCTTAACACCAGAAACTGAACTGCACTGATGGCACAAATTGAATGTTACTGTACAAACTCGACAGAACTCAACTGAACTCCACTGACCTGCACTCTTTCTCCTGTCTTGTTATCCTGAGAGTTGGGTGCATCCTATCTCTGACTTAATCTGTCATATCTCTCTGATTCATATTATCTGCCCCTCAATTAGAAGTCAAATTCAAACATGTCTACTTTTATAAACCAATCTTACTCTTATAGTTTGGAATTAAATATGTGTAATAAGGGAGTGTCTTTATTCCAGATAGATCATACTTTAATCCAAGGTATTGTCTCTATGCCAGCTGGATCATATAGACCTAGAAGGTCTTTAGATGTCATCCCTTGCCAGGGCAGCCATGTTGCTGATTAAAATCCTTCCATAATGCACAGAGATCAGAAGAGATTGGGCTACTTACTCTTTCCAAGCAATTAACAATTACAGAGATAGAGACCAAATCTCTGCCTGAGAAAAGACACATATATATTGCTAGGCCAATGCAAAAAGGGAAATTGAAAAGTTCAGCAGATGGGACCTTATTAATTCAATTAAAAGCCAGTGCACATTTGACCTTCAGTGTTTATGGTTTTGTCTTTTATTTTGTTTCCTACTCAGGAGGTTTGTAATGTTTGGCAACAATCTTTAGGTGATGAATGAACTATTTTTCTGGTTAGTATTTTAACTAATTGAGAAAAAGATAACACCCACTAAAATATTTTTAAAACAAAAATAAAAACAAAACTGTATCTGTAATCAATTGGTTTAGTTTTTAGGAAACTGCTACAAGAATACAAGCACAATCTACAGAAATAAATTAGTCTATGTAAAGATAAGGCATAAATCAAGCACACTTGTACTTAGAGAACCAATATAAATTCACAGAATAGTTACATAAGTGAGTAAACCAGAATGCCTCATGTTGTTGTTTTCTTTTCTTGATAAGCAAATTGAGTTATTGTTATTATTTTTATTAGTATATTTGGTCTCCAAAATAAATAGCAATATAGGTGTTGTGTTTTTATATTCCATGACTCTACCAAACTTACTGCAATTTTGCAATGAATAATCATTATTCATTTTTATAACCTACATCTAATTTAACAGCATATACCAATTCAGAATAAGTATATGAAGAAAGTTTCTAAAAATCTAGTAGACATTGTTGAATAATGATATTTGGGAAAAAACATATTTGATATATACTTCTGCCATATCTTTTCCACAGTGGATGAAAAGAAGAAAAAAACCTCACATAATACAACAAAAAGCGTTTCCAACACAGGTGCTTTCCTGACTTTTGCTTGCTACTTTAGATCAATAACAGTTGTGGCATAGAACACACACACACACACACACACACACACACACACACACACACACATGCACACACACACACATCTGTGGTTGAATGTGGACCTAATAAGAGCTATGTATTTAATAAAATGCATGGACAATAAGAATATAACACTTATTTTTTCCAGAAAGAATTGATTCACAGTTACTTACATGCTTATTATCTACTTCACCTTATATCCCGAGTTCCCAAATCATAGTATAGTTAGCTCTGTAAATTCTTCAATTTTTAAATAATTAACAGTTTTACTTCACTTTAGGCTCTCTTCTTTCCCTGTACACACTCATTATTATGGTTGTCAATTATCTTCTTAACTGTATGATTTTAATAAAGGTAGTTCTACTATTAGCAAATTGCTCAGAAGCTGCTAATAGCTCTCTGGAGAGCACTTGCCGCACCCTGTATCTCCCAACTTATCCAAAGGTCACATTAATTATATCTCCCTTACTGAGAGGAAATCGACATGTCAGTTAGAGGGACTCACAACTGAGCACAGAGCGAAAGGAATGAAACAGTGGTATCAACTGTCCCCATGTAGCCCTTTAAAGAAATATGCTCTTGTAATGAAATCAACACAAACGGAGCTACAATTCTAGTTTTAGTGTACAGACTTACTTCAATTCTGAAAATACTAACTCATTATTTGTTGTTAATATTACTTAACATATAACATATACAGGGGGAGGTAATCCCCCTCAGGAACAGTCATAGGGGAGGGGAATAAGGGGAAAATGGGAGGGAGGGAAGAATGGGAGGATACAAGGGATGGGATAACCATTGAGATGTAACAGGAATAAATTAATAAAGGAGAAAAAAACATATACAAAGTTTTTTAAGTGGTCATGAAAAGGCTGAGTGGACTGTTTTCTGTTACCATTTCAAATGTTAGGAAAACCTCCATATAATTTAATTTCCTAACTCACTACACTCCTATTGTTTATAAATTGTAAAAAAAAAAAAAAACCATCCTATTCTCATATCCTATGGACTTCAATAAATTGTTAATTATGAAAATTAAGGACTATACTATAACATGCACATATTGCCACAAATCGAACAAATAATGCATACTGTCCAGAGCATGTTTCATGCTTTAAAATATGGTAAATTCCATTCAGTGATAAATAAAGGACTTTAAAGGACTATTTAAACAACTGGAATATTATTCAATCCCCTGGATGTCATAATAAAAATTGAATAGCTCATTCTTTGAAAATTTTAGAAATAAAATTTTAAGTGGAATATGAACTGAAAATATAAGACTTCCTGAAAAAACCTGGGAAAATGGACTCAAAGCAGAATTAATAATGGAACTCAGTATGGAAGCATCTCTCTTTAATGTCAAGTCTCCAAAAACAAAAGTCACATCATTGACATAACATATGTAGGTCATTTAGAGGTAGAGAAAGTCTAGAATCAATACCCTGTATTTAAATGTAGATAGTCATTCGGAAGAGCTTATCAATTATTTCCAATTGAAATACTGTAAATATCTGATAGTTGTATGGAGGAAAGGACCGAAGTAGGTAAAAGCACATGTGTGAGTATTTATGTATGTGTGTGTGTATGTGTGTGTATATGTATGTATGTATGTATGTATGTATGTGTAGATAGATGGTAGATAAATAGATGATATAAATATAGATATAGATGTCGATATTTTTCATGAAAATAAAAATTTTAAATGTTATATTCTAATCAAAATGGTTAGATGTATTATAGGAAGGATTTAGGAATCTGTGGTCTGCAAACAATACTTTCATATTCTTAGACCAAAGATTAGTAAATCAAATTCCCTTGAGTGCTACCTTAGTACTCATGATAAAACATGAGAAGTTACTTAACATTTCTGGTGCTAGCTTTGTGTTTGAATTTTATGTATCTAATAGGTTGAAGGCAGAAGTGAAACTGAGAGGTAAGAAGATGGATACAAAAAGCATCAAATTAAGATTCAAATGAAACAGCTAGGCTAGATAGACATATCTCTTTTCTACATTCCATTCTAAAAATTTCTTCTCTTATCCACTATAAATTTAAAACTCATAATTATCATTTATCTCAAAATCTAATAATTGTAAGGCATAGCTAATCTAATTTTCACTTTCTTATAATGAACATTTAATTATATCTTAGGCTAACTGATTTATAATTCTTTTTTGATGCATCTGAATCATCTATGATCTCTTGAAGCCAATTTTAACTTTACTTGTATCCATAATAAAATACTATAAAAATGTCTTCATAACTGCAGCAAGCCTGTTCATTTGGAGCATGTATTTCACAGTAGAGCAGCATGGACTTTCACTTTGTTATGATTCAAATGTAAACTCACTGCAAAAGAAAATATGAAGAAAGGAAATCTGTATCCAGTTCCTGTTTTGAGGCAAGAAATTCTCATGGGATGATTTACATAAATACTTGTTTGACTAAATTAAATGTTATTTATCATTGAAATTTTATCATATATCAATGTGATATCAATTAAGATGTTAACATTAAGACATTAATAACCCACTTTCTGAACAGATTTTAGGCTTAATCATCTGGCATTAATTCATGTCCTGATGTGATAAACCTGTTCAAAACTACATTCGGGGACCTCATAAGTCTTGCAAAGAACTTATGACTATTGTTTTGCTCAATCTTTATGGTATCAAGCCTATATATATGTGTATATATATATATATATATATATATATATATATATATATATATATATACACTCATGAATCCACTCTATTCATTGTACAGTGTTGATCATAGAAGTTTCCCTCTTAGTATATGCCCATAAAAGCAGAGACTCATGGCTATTCAACTGCTAAGAATAAGTGACTTTTGAGTGCTCAACCCTTAGCAGGACTTTTAAACAACTCCCTATAAGACTTGGGGGACATTACAATTTGAGATCAGAAGAAATATAGGAGCTAGTTTACAGAGATAAGACATGGACATTCAGTCCTCTGGGTGTGACACAGCCACTGCAGTTATATACTCAAATCAGCTATGGTTGCTATGGCAAGGTTCCACAAGACTGGGGCATCATCATTCAGTCATGGATGTAGAACATTTCTCTAGGAAATTATTAGCTATTGCTGGATGTTGAAGAGAAGGAATAATATTCTTGCATGTTGTATCCACTTGTGAGAAGATATGTTCCAATGAATTATTCCTCATCCATGGGCTTGCTGGGTGCCTAGTTAAATGGCACACAAACAAAGCCAAATCCTAGAAGTGAGAAAGGCTATTGTAGGGAGAGTGGTATCTTGATGAAGTAGGAAGGAGAAAAGAGCACAGGAAGAGGGAGTTAACAGAACGCACTTTTTAACAATATTTTATTATTTATTTATTAAGCAATAAATTTAATTGAATGTACTATTACCTGCTAAGTGGACATTGTGTTCAACTCCCAATGGCTTACTGTTATTCTCATATATTATTATATCTTTTAACAGAACTTTTATTTCAGTAGACAGCATTTTAAAACTAAAATTTAAATATGAAAAGGAACTGGAAACAGATAAAGACATAGGAACTAACTTGATCTCACACTCAGGAATCCCATACCATCACTAAACTGAATATCATAGTATATAAGCAAAAGACATGTTCAGTAATAAGAGAGAAAATATACAAATAAAATAAAATAATATAAAAAACATTAAAAGCCCTGGAACAACATCATAAGACCAGGACCTCCAAAAGATTATAATAACTTTGTTTTTGAATTATTAATTCCACTGAGGAAACCAATAAACCTATTAAAGGATTGCTCTGACTGTGAGAAAAGGGACATTTAAGGGAACCTAAGTTGCTGTCACAGAGCAAAGAAATGTTTAAAAGCCCCCAAAAGCAGCTGGCAAGACTCTAAAGAATGACATTTGTGCAGGGTGTTCTATCAAATAAATAAATACATAAATGATTCTGGTTAACCATATAACTTTATCTAAATAAAACAAGAGCCAACAGTGCTAAGAGAGAAATATAAAATTATCAATACAGATATGCACAGAGGCAATGACAGAGGCCTGTCAAAGATAAAGGAAGATAGAGGATAAATATTTTCATGTCATAGTGACAGTGAACAAAATATCTCATAATTTGATAATTTTATGCAAAAAGAAAGCATAACTAGTCTAGTGTAGATAATACTATTTTATTAATAAATATATATAATATGTATCACTAATATATTAATATAGATTTAATATATAATATAAAATCTCTTAAAGATTTTATTTAAATTGTATTTGGGTAAAGTATATCAGTTTGTAAGAATGGAAAAAAATGAAATTTGTGTAGTAACAATGAATGATAACAAAATTAGCAGTAAATTGCATATGCTAACACATTAAAATAAATGTTGGTTAACAGTATACTTTATAAGTGACAAGGTGTCATGAGCACACAGGTTATTTTCCTGTGGCAGAAGAGAATCATATCTTTTTGATAGAGAAATTTGTTGTAAATAAAATGTTAAATATTTTAATATTCTTAGGAGTTGAACACTGTACAAAACAGCATATATTCTTTTTGAGTCACTAATAACATAGAGCAAGCCACATCACTCCTATGAGATTGATTAAAATGTTTAAACTAGGTATAATATGGTACTTACCTACATACACCATCTATTTTCAAGAACATTGCAAAGCAGGAAGCATTATAAAATCTGGGTTTCCAGTAAAAAAGTACCCATTGAAAAATATAAATTAAAATTTAATATGATAAATGAACATTAGTATATTCCTAACGACATAATAATGAAATGCAATGTGCACATCTTAGCATGCAACACCTTATAGTGCATCATTTTTCTATAAAAACATAATCACATGACCATCATAATACTGAAATATTCCCTCATGTTTCTGTACATTCTGTCTTTTCTCCAGGATCCAATTGCTAGCATTTATTTTTCTATTTTCTAAATCCGTGTCTTTATTTTATAAATTTATCGAATAAAACAGTTAAACAATATATCTTGTCTGAGGTAAGTTCAAACAAAGCCAAATACAACTTGCCCTATCCTTCATCAGGTGTTTGTCCTTCACAAGTTGCTTTTCCCCCATGTGTGATATTTCTTATGTAACTTTGCTAATGACTCAAATATTAAAATATCTTACAGTACCATTGCTTTACAAAGAATTAAATCCAACCACTGGAAATCAAGCTTTTATTATATGATGCTTCTCATTAATAGTCTCTTATTGACCATAGTTTTTTGGTTAGGAACAGAAAGATAAATTATAAGAACATAAATTTTTGGGGGTTTGTTACTTTAAATTTAAAAAACAATGTTTTTTGTAACTTACATTGTGACTAAAATTAGTATTTCTGAGAACAAAGTGTTCACAAGAATCTCTTAGTTTTCATAGACTGATATTTTACTAAGATGAAAAATAACTTTAGTCGAATAGGGACACGTTTCTCTATTGAGATGGCTATGTGTTTATAATTCCTTCTTGTACATAAATTAGGAGAGTTTTATTTGGTTTATATTCCTGTCCTTTCCCCTGCCCTCCATTAACTTTTGTAGCATTGATTTCTAATTTGAGACTGTTGATTACACCCTGACAGATGAAATTTTGTAAAGATGACACATTGACAGAAACATCAGCAAAGAAAGCCTGGAGGAGGCCAAGCCATAATGCTCACATGACCTGTACAGAGGATGACAGGGCTCTGTAACAGGAGCCATGACAAACTGATAAATTCAGGTCATGTTGCTGGAAATTTACTTTATTGGATGAAATGGTGAGGGTTGAGTAAACTCAATGAAAGAAGAGAGGCAGAGATGGGAAGGAAGACACACAAACAAGGGTGCTCCTTGGAGGAGTAGTGACAGACACAAGACCCCCCAAACAATCTTCATTACAAGAGTGCAGCCTAACGGTTGGGAGAGAGCCCTCCAAAAACACGACTGCTTCATGGAAAGTTCAACTTCATTATTTTCCTGTTGAAATTTGGTCAGTTCAGTGAGACTCCTTTAGTACAGTCCTTCACCACATACTGTGGAGACAGGAGTTTTAAGGAAATTATGGTTGATTTTTATAATTCTTTGTATGTAATCCCAAACAAATGTGGAATAAATTATAAGACAAAAGCTTATTCACATTCACAATCCACTTGGTTCAAAAAACATGTTTAATTTGAATATATTTGGTATCAAAAGATGTCCTAAATTAACCAGAAAATGGAATCTTATTTTAGGCCATGTAGACTTACAAATTATGTTCCTCTGACAAAATATCACACTGAATTATTATCTGTTTCAAACTTAAAAATTCAGAAAGTATTAAATTCCCTTTCCCTTTACATAATCGTAAAATTTGTGCAATAAAAGCATTATTTAATAATTTGGAGTAATATTACTATAGAGTTTTTATTTGATTTATATATTAAACTAAACAGCATTTATATTGCTCTATTTCATTTGGTTATTTATTCATAGTAATTTATAAACTTCTTTTCATTAGATAGTAAATGCTTATGGTGCAGGTCATTTCAATTTATTTAATTAATTAATTTATTTATTTTTACTTTTTTTTCCTTTATTAATTTATTCTTGTTACATCTCAATGGTTATCCCATCCCTTGTATCCTCCCATTCTTCCCTCCCTCCCATTTTCCCCTTATTGCCCTCCCCTATGACTGTTCCTTAGGGGGATTACCTCCCCCTGTATATGCTCATAGGGTATCAAGTCTCTTCTCTGTAACCTGCTGTCCTTCCTCTGAGTGCCATCAGGCCTCTCCCTCCAGGGGACATGGTCAAAGGTGAGGCACCAGAGTATGTGAGAAAGTAATATCCCACTCTCCACTCTACTGTGGAGAGTGTTCTGTCCATTGTCTAGATCTGGGTAGGGGTTTAAGGTTTACTGCCTGTATTGTCCTTGGCTGGTGCCTTAGTTTGAGTGGGACACCTGTGCCCAAATCTGCCTATCCTAATGTTCTACTTGTAGGCTTCTAGGACCCTCTGGATCCTTCTACTTTGCCATTCTCCCATGATTCTCTCATCTAGAGTCCCACTAGAATGTCCTCCCCTCTGTCTCAGTTTCCTGGTAAGTGAAGGGTTTCGTGGGACATGCCCCTTGGGCTAATATGCAGATATAAGTGAGTATATACTATTTGAGTCTTTCTGCTTCTGGGTTAACTCACTCATTATGATCATTTCTAGCTCAATCCATTTATCCACAAATTTCGGGAATTCCTTGTTTTTAATAGCTGAATAGTATTCCATAGTGTTTATGTACCACAGTTTCTTTATCCGTTCTTCTATTGAGGGACACTTAGGCTGTTTCCATAGCCAGAAAATGGAAATTTATTTAATTTAATCTGCAGAGGATATATCAGTGTAGTCCTAATTCAGACAATGTGATTTATTAGAGGACACATGTAACTGCAACTTAATCACTTGATATGACTCTGGTTAAGTTTTAATGTTTTGTTGTTTGGACGTATCAAGAGGAGACATATGTGTGTAAAGGAGAGCTCTTCTCTCTCTCCACACCTGAGTGCCAATGAGGAAATTCATGGTGCCATCTTGGAAGCGATGCTCTTTACCAGCCATGGCATCTCACCAGCTTACTTTGCTCAGTTTTGAGTGATGTTTTATGTTGTCTTTTTAAATTATTTCCTTGCTTCTCATGTGATTTTTTTCCTGGGAAGCTGTAAAACACCCATGCTTATTCATCCTAGAAGTAACAGGAACTAAATTCCAACTCACTAACAAGAGTACAGATAATGAGTTACTTAGAGGAACCGATTGACAAAAAAGAAAATTCCTTTTTAAAATTTCAAATTATTATAATATACTTAGATTACATCCCTATTGCTGTCCACTTCCTTGTATCTTTCCATCCCTCCCCCCTTCTTCTTCTTCCTTCCTTTCCATCCCCCATAGATCTCTGACAGAGGAGACATCTTCTCCCACCATATGACCACAGGCTCTCAGGTCTCATCCAGATAATCTGTCTCCTCTTCCTCTGTGTGCTGCCAGGCCTCCCCACAAAGATGAAGTTATCAAGCCTGGGCCACAACAGTTCATGTCAGAGGCAGTCCCCACTCTCACCACAACCGTGAAGAATGAGCTGTCCTTTTGCCTGATCTGAACAGGGGTCTAGGCTTTACTGCATGCATTGTCCTTGGTCCAACAGTTTGTGCAGGCCACTCTGAATCTAGACCCACTGGCCTTGATTGTCACCTTGTGGAGCTCCTGATACTCCAGGTCCTAATATCTCCCCATTCTTCCATGCCATTCTCAACCATGGTCCAGCAGTGAGTCCCAGCATAGGTTCTGATTACTCAGAGAACATCTATGTTGGTCTAATATCCACTTCTAAGTGAGTGTATATCATGCTTGACTACCTGGGTCTGGGTAACCTCACTCAAGATGATCATTTCTAGTTCCATCCATTTGCCTATAAATTTCAAGAGTTCCTTGTTTTCTTTTGTGCTTCTTTTTCTTTTGCTTTAAATGACTTTTTAATTTGTTTTTATTTTTCATATACATTTATATTATTACACACATATATACAATAAGCTACCTATAGCAAGAATAATCATGACACATTCACGAATTATATAAACGTCACAATCTTAGTTTTTTGGCTATTTGTATTTGACAGCCTTAAAAAAAATATCTTTCCTATATTGGAACATCTAAAATTCTGAATGTAAATCAGTCTTCATCACATCTTGTCATTAGCAACTTAAAACATCTATCTAGACCTAAACTCATCTTAATCCCTAAACATTGTAAAACTAAGGTATTTGGTCTTCAACTGCATCAGAGACTTGAGAAGGAATAAACTCGATTACCTGAGTATGCCAGGAGTGCAGATTAGTACCATTCCAAATGAGAAGATTACAGAGTCAGTTTTCTACCTGAATTGTCACCCAAAACTCCCTATAACATTGGAACATCTTTTACAGCCTTCTGGCCCTATATATCAGACAGACATATTGTGAGGCAGGAACTCTTGACTTATTTACCCTGTCTTGGCAGAGTTCTGCCATTGACTTTGCCTGTATCCAAGTCTGCCATTTTTTAGGCAGAATTCTGTCTGTGGTAGAAACAAGGACATTTTTTCCCACCAGCTTGTTTGCCACATTTGAAGCATCTCCATGAGGAGGTTCTTTGATGTTCATTATCCTCTTTAAGGTAGGCAGTGTGTTGCCAGGAGTTAATCTGTCTCATCATCAGTGAATCTTTAAAATAATAAAAATTAGATTAGTGAATCTTCTCCTCAACATAATGCCTCAATTGTCACTCACAAGGTTATTTTTAAATTACTGGTATAGAATTTTGTACATAGATGCAAAATCAGTTTAATGCTAGATACAGTAGTATAGAATTCAAATGTATGTTTATTCTTCACACACAAATATTTCTACTCTAATATGTGGTTTTATACCCATATAGGTTGATTATAATACAAGGTTTACTTCCAATATTTGAAAGTGCTATTGCAGGCTGTTTAGGATAAATAGGTTGTACAAGTTAATTGTTAGATGATCAAATCATGGTCATGTCAATCACTAGTCTGCTTTTATCATGATAATATACATCTTAGGTGAAGCAGATAGATATGATTCTATAGGAAGATAAGAAAGGATAGTTAGATAAGGTCCTCAAAAACTTCAGAGACATGAAGAGTTCCTTGTTTTTAATAGCTAAATAGTATTACATTGTGTAAATATGCTAGAGTTTCTTTATCCATTCTTCAGTTGAGGGACATCTAGGTTTTTCCCGATCCTGGCTATTAGGAATAAGGGCACAAAGAACATAATTGAACAAATGTCCTTGTTGTATGGTGAGAATTTTTTGGGCTTATGTCCAGGAGTGGTATAGCTGGGTCTTTAGGTAGCACTATTCCCAGTTTTCTGAGAAGGTGCCAGGTTGATTTCCAAATGGATTGTACAAGTTTGCACTCCCAACAGCAGTGGAGGAATGTTCTCTTTTTGCCACATCCTCATCAGCATGTGCTGTCACTTGAGTTTTTGATCTTAGCTATTCTGATAGGTATAAAATGGAATCTCAAAGTCATTTTTTATTTGCATTACCATGATAACTTGGAGGTTGAGGATTTTTAAAAGTGTTTCTGAGATTTTTGATATTCCTCTGTTGATAATTCTCTGTTTAGCTCTGTACTCCATTTTTTATTGGGTTATTTGGTTTGGTAAGGCTTAATTTCTTGAGTTCTTTATATATTTTGATTATTACCTCTTGTTGGGTGTATGGCTAGTGAAGATCTTTTCCCAGTCAGTAGGTGGCTTTCTTTAAATGAAAGAACTAACCCCACCACAGGTGACACCTATTAGAACTTTAACCTTGGAACTGTCTGCAATCGAAGACAGCTGGGTAGAAGGAAGAGATCTCTTTTGACAGCTCAGTTGGTTAGTCTCATTCCTTGCAGTTACCCTCTTAGAAAATCTGTGAGGAGATTTACAGCATCTTCCACATTACCCCTTACTAAAATATGACCCTTAGTTTACTTCATAAGACTGTACCCTCTTATTTTATCCTGAAGAGAATGTTTGAATATCTGAGAATATTCTGTAAAGCAAAAATAACCTTAAGAAGAGTTATTAGAAACTTTTAGAGCATTCAATTTTATTTATATTACATATAATAAAATAAATTCACATGACACACACATATATAGTCATGTATATATGATTATGAGCATTTTTCATAAAAACACTATGTACTAATTTTCTTTTTTCCATTAAAATTAAATTAAACATATTTCAAGATTAGGGCAACATCTTTATTATACTTCTGCTCTTAGTTCTCAGTCCTAATTTCTTTCTTTCTCTTTTTCTTTCTTTCTTTTTTGTTTTGTTTTGTTTTTTGATACAGGGTTTCTCTGTGTAGCCTTGGCTGTCCTGGACTCACTTTGTAAACCAGGCTGGCCTCGATTTCACAGAGATCCACCTGCCTCGGCCTCCCATGTTCTGGGGTTAAAGGCGTGTGCCACCATACACGATACTCAGTCATAGTTTCATAAACATTCAGAATAACAGTAGTTATTGAACTCTTAGTATCAAGACCTCTTGACACTTAAAATACAAATGTTCAATTCTGATTTTAGGCAATTACCTTTATATTAGGTTTTATACAATATATTGTGATAACACTTTTTCTCCCAGAGACTCCCAACCTTGCTACCAAAACAAATTCATGCCACCTTATTTCTCCTTCCTTCCATATGTCTTTCACACAACCCATAAAACCTATAAAAAAGTTCTCAAAGAAAAATATACAAGTGTACTACATACTTACACTTCACAAACAATTACACAGAGATGTGCATGTTTATGTGTGTGTGTGTGTAATGTGATATATGCATATGCATGTGGTCATTTTCAAGGAACATTGTTTTTATACTACATAATTTTTTTCTTTATGAAACTAATGTATGTATCGATATTTTAAAGGCGTTAAAAATTAATATATTTTCTTTTTATGTATTTGATACTTTTGTGTCTATAGAGATTTTGTAATATATTTATAATATGCTAATAAAATAATTAACCTGAGGATCATAAATATTTTAAGATGATCATAAATGTAATGCTTCACTCTTTGACTTTAATTTGTAAGTTTGTTTTTTCTGATATGTGGTGAGGCATATTGATATTTGCTGTCTCTGTGTGTGTGTGTGTGTGTGTGTGTGTGTGTGTGTGTGTGTGTGTGTGAGTATGTGTGTTTTAGTGAAGATATATGGACTAGTTTATGGGAGGCTGGATGTTAAATCCTAGTTTTTATTCTATTACTGTTTTCCTTGTTAGTTTTGGAGAGAACATTAAAGCTAGCTCTCAGCAGTTCAGCAAGACTGGATAGCAGTGAGGCCATTCTCCTAATCTCCAATTCTAAGACTGTTATTATATGTAACAGGACAACCACATTTTCCTTTAAAGAAAGAACTTTCACTGAATTACCACCAGAGAGGAGGACAAAACACATCACAAGTCTAAAGTGAACAGGTCCTCATTAGTGAAACAAACCCAGAAAACCTAAAATCTTTTATTTATAAAATCATTCAATTTGGCATTTAATTTATGTGCTCTTTTTAGGAGGCTGGGATTTAGCATGGCCCACTCGTTGCATGGCTAATTCTATGATGTAAACTAAGAGGAAGAGATTTCTAGTATCATCTGTTATTTCAACAACAGATTTAATGATGGCAGTTTTAGATCAATGTTTGTCTGTTTCTTGGTCCTCTGGAACTTTTGAATTAACTCAAAGGCCCTTACTCAAGGTCCTAACTCAAAGGTCAAGGTCAACCGTGTAAAGGAAACTAAGATCTGTTGCTTCCTACAGGTAAAGAGAGGGGCTCTTTTTTTTTTTTTTTTTTTTTGGAAACAATTTTTAATATATTCTTTTTTATTATAATTTAAACCATTTTTTATGTCTTCGTTTGTTGTCCTTCATGAATGTCTCTGCACTGGGTGGATGACTGATATTCTAATGAGGCCAGGTAATGGTGCAATCTCCCTAGAACTAAATTATAGACAGTTCTGAGCCATTGTAAAGGTACTGGGAATTGAAACAAGGTCCCCTGAAAGAGCAGTCAATGTTCTCAACTGTTGATCCATCTCTCTAGTCCCAGCCTCTATATTTTTAAAGGTGAGTTGTAGGGAACACAAGGCAAGTCCATATAATGGCTAAAGTAATTTACAACTGAAGCATCTTTGTCATGACAATATATTGATGAAAATAGTACTTTGGAATAAATAGAATGTGGCAAATCTCTTTTTGGCCTACTTGAATATATTTAAAACTAAATATAATATTCTTGATGAATGACTTAAAATTTTTAATAATAGGTCCTAAAGAAAACCTAAAATTTTTTTCTAACATTAAGTAGACATTATCTTCTAATGGACAGAATATCTCAAAGAAAAATAGTAAATGTATACATGCAAATGTTAAATATAACATTTACATATAAGAAATATCAAGTTTATGTATGCAACTTTAAGTATGAATTTCCCTTTAAAATCTGTTTTTCTAAAACATTGCTCTGGACGAGTAATTAAATTTTATGTTTAAAATATATACAAACATTTCCACATAGATTTAAAGAATTATTCTCTTAAACAAGGACTAAAAGGTTACTTAATTTTATCAGTGTCTAGAATTTCATTCTCTATCATACTTGAAATGAACTTAGATAACTTTGTGTCCATCAAATTTTTATGAAGGCCATGACTTGAAATTACCTGTCATTATAATGGGTATTTGTTAAAATTGATTTGGATAGTTTCTTTAATTCTAGATTTATCTTGGTCTCCAATGTCTAGTTTTTCTGAAGCATTCCCTATAACATTTTTTTTCACTTTTTTTTGTGTGTGGACACAGGGTCATTTCTTAATGTGAGAGTATTATTAGCATCCCTAAATGAATTCTTCCTTGGGAAAATTAACTTAAATCACTGGATTTTAATACACTTCTATTAGCAGCAATTTAAATATAGAATTTTCTAATGTACAAGGTATTTTCTTTTTATCCGGACAGATTGTTCTCTTTAATCTTTTTTTTTTTCTAGTTGTATTAGGAGTACTGATTTTAGGAGCAATGACACTGAATCAAAGTGTCATTGATTCATCTGTCCTCACTATAATTAGATGCAGCTGAGAGACCTGGAAGGAAAGGGAAGAGAGAGAATTGCTTATCTGGGACATCTGTGTGGACATGTGAGGAAGCGTGGCTTTCATTCAGCTGCTGGACCTCTCACATGGTATTGCACATCACCTATCTACAATTTTAGGTCATATGAACATGACTACCTGGCTTTTGAGCTTCTTAGGCCTCTTACATTATGGATGTGCCCACTACTTACCAGTGTTCAATTTCCTTACCCACAACTCTGAATGTTCATTCCCTAAACAACGCTTGTATAACTTGATTCATGTTTTCTTTTCAAATGGGAAACAAATTGCTCAAACTACTCACACAAAAAGCAAAGATTGACTAGCGATGCAATTAGCTGCAAAAAGTATATACATGAGTTAATTTTGAGTGTTACCAATAATAGTAGTTAAAAATATTTATACGAACTTGATTTCTCATACAAACTTGATGTCTTAGATTAAGGGATTCTTCCCCCCTTTTCTGTAAATGTGAATATGACATAGTAGAAATACGGCTCCACCCCATGGAGAGTTAAGTGTCCTGTATGAGCATGAATATTCTTTTTTATTGTTAAAATCTAGTCTTCACCTTTACTTTCTCAGGCTGAGAGGCTTCTCTACAAGCAAATCACTGGCAGGTCTATTCCTGCGACGCTTTAAGCTTTACCCAGACCACTGTGATGCTCCCTCAATCAAGTTGCTTACGTTCTCTTACTTCTTCCTCTTCCTCCATGTTTTTCCTTCCTCATTCCTTTTCCTCCTATGAAGGCGGAATCTTCCTATGATTACTACTTTTTTTTTTCCTGATTCTAACCCAGTATTTGGACATATTTTTAGTATCTGATTAAAATTGATCAATTTAATTTTTAAATCATAAAAAAGTTGCTGTCTGCGATTTGCAATGAACTATTTTACTAACATGTTTATATTGAGGATGTAAAGGCCTCAGTGGGGGCACTTAATTGTTTTTTTTGCTATAACTTTGAGGATATAGTAGAGTTAGGACACATGTAATAGATATGATATAATATTATTGTTGTCTAATTTTATATATGACTGATTTAAAAATCTACATCAGGTAGCAAAATAATAAACTATAACACTGTTGTGTGTTAACTTTCAATTTCTTATGCTGAATGTACCCATATATAACATCAAATTATATACACAGAAATAGTTGACATTTTTTGCCTTTATAGACTGTTTAGTAATAATAACAACAATAAGAAGTATTTGGAGGTTTTTTAACTACTCTTCTTAATAGCATTTGGGAAGAAAATCTCATTGGAAGAAAGTCAGTGTTCTTTATTTAACTCATCAATAATTGTGTCTAGTACCATTTACCAGATTATATTTGGTACATGCCTTAAAATGGCTGAAAGATATCAAAATATGTCAATCTTTTCAAAGATAAAACTTCAGCTAAAGATTAAGAATGTAACAATTAAGTTGATTCAGTCAGTGAATTGATAGAAAGTTTCTTTCAGCTTTTCCATTTAAAAATGACTTGGAGTATATATTTAGAGTGTATTCATTAATATATAATTATAACTAAATTCCATCATTTTAACTGAAAATATGTGTTCTAATTTTACCTTTGGCAAGTTTATTCCCTCATATAAAGTTTTTTTTCAATACAATGATTCTATCTGTTGTACATATGCTATATTAACATGGAATATATCATCATCAAATTTCTTAATTTGTTTAGTTGTTGAACAAATGAATATATTATCAACTTATTGCTTATAAACTTTCAATTTATACTGTCTGCCTGTTCTGGTGAAATATTTTTTTCTGTTGCTAACAATGAAATTACAAGTTAACAAATCCTAGAAGAACAAAATTCTGCCTCTTCATCCCTCTATGCATGTTCCTGGCTTTGTCCCTTTCCTGGCATCTGGTGTGCTTCAGACCTATGGACCCTTTCTATTGAGAAATATTGTGGTCAGCAGTGTACAGTGACTAGGAGTCATATCACTACTTTGATGTAGTTAGGTTGGTAAGAGACTATCTCCAGCTTACTTAGCTATGGCAGATCCCAAACACCAACAGTTTGAAGCTCTCCTGGAGCACTACAGCACACACTTAGTAGCCATGTGCTTCCTGAGTGTTTCTCTGGCAAACCTCCTGGCAACTGATTGAGGACAAGTGTACATCAAGGCCCTCTGTCATTCCAGTGTGTCCAGGCACCAACTTGTACAGGTGCCAGACTTGAAAAAAATGAAACTTAGCTGGGCCGATAGTCGGCAGGATTTCTATTCAACAGTGATTTCCTGGGAGGAGAGGAGCTTATCTTTCAGTGACACATCTCTTCCAGTGATACAGCCACTTAAACCTTGGGGATGGGGTAGGAGTTTTTGGTTGAGTGTACATCATTGGCTGTGGCTGTTGTTTTGTGAATGGTTCATGTCCTGGATATCAGGATGGTGGAGGGGGTGTCAGAAGACTGTGTGCACGTGGGAAGGCAGTCACTGAACAGAATGGGAGCAAACCTTACTCTTTCAGGTGCCAAGATTGAGATTTTCTGAGTTGGGGCTCATTAAATCTCACTCTAGCTTCAGAACAGTTACCCTAGTCAGAGGGTTCACATGTCTTGCATCCCTCTGGCATGATAGCATAGCAATTTCCTACTAATTCTTTTTTGCTGCTAAATGCTACAGAAAAATCTTCTGCAGAAGAAAATAAAATCAAAACCAACCAACCAAACAACAACAAAAAACAAACAAACAAACAAACAGAAAACAGGATTTAAAGAAAAATGTTTGTAGATGCCTTGGTCATTCAGCATATCTCAAATCTATTTCAATATCATTTAGTGCTCACTTTACTATTTATAAATTAATTCCCTCATTACTAATAGATATATTTTTGAAAGTTTTTGTAATGGTTTGTCTTCCTTGCTTGGGGCCAGATGGATCAACATGGACTTTTCAACAACCATAAGCTGCTTATCACTCATTCTTCTATCATGTGATTTTTTCTCTTTTATTAATTAATATATTTACTTTACATCATGGTCATAGGCCCCTCTTTCTTCTCTGCCCAGTCCCACCCTCCCTCTCCATCTTTTTTTTTCTATTCCTCAGAAAAGGGGATCCACCTTAAAAGTTTATACCAATGGAACTCATCAATAGAAAAATGTAGTTAACCTAAAATATGTCAAATTCACATGGATAAATTTCAAACATACATTTTAATACTTTTGGGTTTTGTTGTTATTTGTATTTCTGAGTTTATTTTGTTGTTGTTTTATTTTTTGCTTTTTTTGAGACTATATTGCCTTGTGTAGCCCTGGCTTTCCTGGAACTTGCTCTGTAGATCAAGCCTACACCAAATTCAGCGATAACCCTGCTTCTGCCTTCCAAGTGATGGGATTGAAGGTATGCACCACCATGAACTAGCTTAATCCTGTCTCTTTATTTCTAAGATTTTGAAAATTTATCTTATTGTATATTTCTTCATTTCCCAAATATTTTTACTTCATTAAGAGATAGTTGTAGGATATGTAAAATGAAATTTAAGATGTGTCAAAATGCAGGAACAGTGTAATTTTAAATACTTTCAGTATTGATATGAATTCAAATAGTATATAGACTATAAACAAGACTTTGGGTATTTAGCACAAAAGCATGACAAAAACATGCTCTGTGCCCTTCAGTGAACATAGCCCCATTTTTATTTTTCATGTTTTCTGTCTTTAAAGTCAAAATATACTGTCTGTAATCTTAGAAATGCCCCTATTTACATACGGTCCCATATGGTGATTATTAGACACATAGAATATGTCCATGTATTGGACATATGTAATATCTTAGGAGAACAAAACAATGAATGACAACATTGTCAATAAAACTTTAAATGTGAGTGTCTATAATTTTAATGATTATCAAATCATATCCTGTATAATGACTTAAATAAAATGTAACTTATACCTGCAAACTACAAACTGAGTTACTACTGAAAATGGTGCCATGTGATCAGTTCCTTGATATGGAAATATCTTGAGCTATTAGAAGCAAAGTTCATTAACTGGCACAGTTCAGTTTTTATGATTTTACTTGGTTTACATGAGCAGCTTTTCATATTAAACAATTATCTAATGGCTATGAAATATGGACTGAATGTGGGTTTACTTTTATGTATTATTACTGAAAGTTGAAGTGGGGTTGGAATTCATAGTAAAACTTAATGTACCTTTGTGGATGAATACAACTGTGCTTCCTAATTGAACACATTAAGATACTAAACTACTTTATTGAAATAATAAAAAACCTAATATTAAGTTAGATAATATGTCATTGTATTCTTAGAAAAACTGAATGAATAATTTAATTTGATATTGAATACTTTAGAATGGGAACACATATATTACAAAGAAAGTGGCTGTTAGTGTTAATTAAAGTGAGTTACCAGAAATTTTTATATCTACTTGTGTTTCTAAAATGTTTCTTAAAAATTAAATGTGAAGACTTTCCATCCAATACTTACAGTACACACAACATTTAAAATGTCATATATATGTATATATATATATATATATATATATATATATGCTATTTGATAAGTTATCAAGAAACTAATACAATTAAAGAACAATAAACTTGAAATTTAGTACTCAGTTCCCACTGTTTTATAATGTGTAAATAAAATGATACAAGTTTGACAAAAATTAGAGAAAACTAAAAAATTTTAATATAATATAATCTCTATGATTATATAATTTAACAAACAACTTTGTGTATTATTATTTTATAAAGTTTGTATTTATGATAATAGACACAATATTAAGTAAAAACATTGGTTGCTTTTGGCTGGAGAGATGGTTCAACTATTAAACAACAGGATCACAACCAAAATGCCAATATCATGGGGTATGGAAAAACACTGATGATAATAAAGGAGTAATTCTGTTAGGATTATTACAGTATATGATCTTTGAGTATATTGATGATCTTCAGAAAACAATAAATTTCCTTTGAAAATCTAATAAACACAAAATCAATAGTGACTGTGTGTTTCATAGAAGTTTCATGCTGCCTTTTTTATAAGTGTTCTTCATAAAGAGGCACAAATATTTTTTGATTTCTATTAATATTTATTCTCTATCTTATGTTCTTCTGGGTCATATGTGGGAAAGCAAAACTATCTGCTCCTTCTATATTGTGGTTCTGATGGACAATTTTCATGAACATGCCTCTATGCACATGAAGTCCCTTGAGACTCCTGTAACCCCAGTGATAAATCTCAAACCTATATTCTTTCCCCCTTTGTGCAGTTATTTTTCCTTCTTGTAATCCAACTTATTCTTATAGACAGCTAGTTATAGAGACTCTTTATATTTATTTCCCATTTTCCAACTCCATATCTATAAATTTTGGCAATTTGTTTTGTCCTGCCTATCAAAAGTGGCTGCAAAATTACCACAATATGCAGGATCTATAGACAATTGTTGCCATACCTAAAGATTTTAATCGGGTTTCTAGTTGTCCTTTTTGTTTGCTTTGAACTAATCATTTTGATTCATTTATGGTTTCTACCTTGCTCAGTTAGCTTTATTGCCTTGTAAAGCTTATTTGCCTACCCTTTATTATAGTACTAAGTTACTCTTAGATTTAACACATCACAAGATTATATAACAGGAACTGAGTAATGAAAGCAAAGTATTGAGCCCTTCTTTAATGGTGATGTGCCAGCCATGTGTCACTTGACCGTAACTCATATATTTGAATAACATTTTTTCTCAATGACAGGAAGATCCTGACTGTAGCTACGTGGCAATTGTCCCTTTACCCCCGTTGGTATAGCACTATTCTTTACAGCCCCATATTGAAAATGCTGGAGTATGTGAACCTGCTTATTAGAAGAGAATATTAGAGAATAAAATGTGTTATAAAGTTTTACTGGCAATGCATTCTTTGCACTGTTAACTCAGTTTTGACAAGGATCCTTGAGAGTTATACTTTTCAACACACATAAAATTGAGGTTCTCCTACTTCTACTTCGAATGCAATGTGTCACCCGTCACTACGTAGTGCTGTGAGTCATAATACAAACATCTAGTCACAACTTCAAAAGTAAGAGAGGGTATTCTGTAGGAGTCAGCTGCAGATCATGGAGTAACTTCCTTCTAAAGTAAAATGGAATAGAAAGAGAAACTATATAAACAGAGAAAAAATCATACTTCCAGTTTCCTCATCACTTGCAAGTGTTGAATGAGGTGTGTCTCTCTGAGTGTCAGCAGTCTGATGAGCAGTATGATACCGGTGAGGATCCACACAACCCATGTGGTATAGCCATATTGTATGTGTTTGTCATGTCCATATTCTACACATTCTGCATATCTGACTATCTAGAATTGTTTGCATTTTCCCCCAGAAAATTCAGTATTTCTCTAAGGAATTCATATTACCTAATAACTTGTCATGGACAGTCCTCAATTCAGTTCTAGGAGCGTATGCACACATTCCATTGATTTTTCAGACAATTTCTCTCAGAGATCATATTTTTCTATTTATTTATTGCTACTATTGCACAGGCCCTGCAACACATTTTCTTTACTAGCTGGATCACAGTTCAGTTCTTTCATTAAGCACGCTCACATGAAGGCTGATGTGCTGGAGGGAAAGAAGCAAAACTTAATCTTTTATGTTTTCCTCTTGATCACGTCAGCATCACTAGTTTCATACTAAGTTGACTTCATTAATTAACTGACATATGTTTCAGATCCCTTATAAACAGTTCTATTGAACTCACAGAGGCACAAATACCATTTGGCAGGTGAAAGTCTAGAAAAGAGTGGAGCTAGACAATTCCAAGGGGAAGATTCAATAAATGGAGAGACATGTCAGAATCAGGATAATTTTTAAATCCATCTGTACTTATAAGGTGCCAGGGGGTGTAATGTGTTCCTGTATAGACTGACTTAAATCTATTTTTTTAACTTATGTTGATGTTCTATGTTCACTCTTCTATTAGTGCTTTAAATCAAATGACATCACCACAAGTAAAAAAGATGACATGACACAAAATGTCAAGAAGACTAATTCCTGCTACATGCTCTTCAGAATAAAGTCTATTTTTATCACAAGAATATATATCTTAGGTTTAATAGATAGGTATGATTCTATAGATATATAAAGTAAAATAGTTGTATAAGGTCTTCAAAAACCTCATAGACCTAAATATGACATTTAAAGATGTTTATATTATTTTAAAGATTCTTTGACAAAAGGACAAGCTAACTCTTGGCAACACCCAGCCTACCTCAAAGAAGATGATTAGCACCAAAGAACTTCCTGAGGGAGATTGCTTCAAATGTGGCAAACAGTCCACATGGCAAAATGTTCTCATTTCTGCCACAGACAGAATTCTGCCTAAAAATGGGTAAATATGGATGCAGGCAGAGTTGACAACCAGACTGCCAAGAAAGAGTTAGCAAGTCCTTAATAGTTGCTGCCTCACAAATATGTCTGTCAGATACTCGAGCCAGAAGGCTGAAGATCATGCTTCAAAGTTATAGAGAGTTTTGTGTGACTGTTTAAGCATCAAACAGTTTCTGTCATTTTTTTTTTCAGTTTGGAAGCTGCTAACCTGCACTTCCTGTTCACTCAGGTAATGTGCAAATTTTATGCACATTTATATTTTGAAAAATATTCCTTCTAGCCCCTAGGTTGTAAATTAGTGGCAAAACCTAGGAATAGCACACATATTATGACCATAGGACTCTCTGTTACATTAAAAACTATCCCTCATTTTATTTTATTTATTTTTTGTTATAATTTTTTTCTCCTTTATTCATTTATTCTTGTTACATCTCAATGGTTATCTCATCCCTTGTATCCTCCCATTCTTCCCTCCCTCCCATTTTCCCCTTATTCCCCTACCGTATGACTGTTCCTGAGGGGGATTACCTCCCCCTGTATATGTTCATAGGGTATCAAGTTTCTTCTTGGTAACCTGCTGTCCTTCCTCTGAGTGCCACCAGGTCTCCCCACTCTAGATGAGAGAAGCATAGGAGAATGGCAATGTAGAAGGATCCAGAGGGTCCTAGAAGCCTACAAGTAGAACATTATGATAGGCAGATTTGGGCTCAGGGGTCCCGCTCAAACTAAGGCTCCAGCCAAGGACAATACAGGCGGTAAACCTTAAACCCCTACCCAGATCTAACCAATGGACAGAACACTCTCCACAGTAGAGTGGGATGTGACTTTCTCACATACTCTGGTGCCTCACCTATCCTTCATTTTAAAGCTATATCATTATTATTAAGGAAAAATATAAAAAAATACTCACTTAAAGATTTTGCTTATTAATTGTGGGTTAGTATAACATATATTTACATATATGTTTCTGTATAGGTGTGTGTGTCTGTCTACGTGGGAACATATGTATGTAACTGTGTATTTGTATTTTATCTTACATAATATTCAGCTCACGTAACACTTTACAAAATGAAACATGTATCTTATAAACCTTAAAAGATATCTGGTTAAATATTAAATACTAGGCTCTTAGATTTGTGTGCCCATCACAAATCTTCCTATTAATACTTTTCAGTTCAGAAAGGCAAAGATAATTTCAAGATTTCACAATTATGTCAAAACAGTGAGAAATAAATGCAGATTTCAATAGAATTGATCTGCTCGGTAAATATTTCATCTTAGTGAAACTGTTACACTTTGAGCTACTTCTTTAAAAATTCCCTATAAATAATTATTTCTTTCCAAAAATTGTATGCTAGGTGGGCAACCAAAATGAGAAATTGGAAGATAAAAATATAGATTATCTGTGGAATGAAAAAATAATGCTGAAACCAACACTATTTGCTAGATTAATTAAAATTAAAATAACAAAGGATTGGCATTTGATAACGATTCAATGTCAAAGTGCTGCAAACAAATTTGAAGCAAAAAAACCTAATTAAAATTATCATATTGTACGGTATATATCTGTAAAATGTATTTATAAATTAAATGAAATCTAGACTGTAAGCAAACAGTCATTCCAACCTTATATGAGACTTTATGCTATGAAAATCTATGGCTCCCTCAGAATAGCTATTTGTATTTATAGCTGTATTTATAAAATTCAAACACTTATTTCTATCATATATACATATTAATGGATTATGTGTTTTTTCATGTGAATGCATTTGAGGCATACTCAAATCCCTTAAGAAGCTAAGAGAATCTGTGTTATTTATTAAAAATATGGTCAAGAAAAAGTACATACAAAAATATGTGCAGCCATATAAAATTATAGCCATATAGTGGGGGATCTGTCACAGATCCAGGGGAGAGTAACAAGGTGAAAGAAAGAGGGAGGAGGAATGGAAAGATACAAGTGAAGGGATAACAATTGGGATGTAATCAGAATGAATTAATTTTTATTTTTTTTGTTTTTTATTTTTATTTTTATTTAATTAATTTATTCAGAAATCAACTCAATTGCTATTCTATAACTTGTATCATTCTGTTCCTTCCTCCCTCCCTCTTTCACCCTAATCCCCTCCCCTAGGTCTATGACTTAGGTGTCAATTGAATTTTTTATCTTAGCCATTCTGATTGGTGTAAGATGGAATCTCAGTGTCGTTTTGATTTGCATTTCTCTGATGACTAACGACATTGAGCATTTCTTTAATGTTTCTCAGTCTTTTGATATTCCTCTGTTGAGAATTCTCTGTTTAGTTCTGAGCCCCTTTTCTTAACTGGGTTACTTGGTTTGGTGGTGTTTAATTTCTTGAGTTCTTTATATATTTTGGAGATTATACCTCTGTCAAATATAGGGCTGGTGAAGATCTTTTCCCAGTCTGTAGGCTGTCGCTTTGTTCTCTTGACAGTGTCTCCTGCCTTACAGAAGCTTCTCAGCCTCAGGAGGTCCCATTTATTAATTGTTGACATTAAGGCCTGGGCTGTTGGTATTCTGTTCAGGAAGTTGTCTCCTGTGCCAATGTATTCCAGGCTCTTCCATACTTTCTCTTCTAACCAATTTAGTGTCTCTGGTTTTATTTTGAGGTGTTTAATCCATATGGACTTCAGTTTTGTGCATGGTGACAAATACACGTCTAATTGCATTTTGCTACATGTAGAATAAACTATTTTTAAATAAAGAAAATTAAACTTAAAATTTGTTTTAAAAGCATATTGTCCCAAAGTTTTATATGATAGAAGAAACAATAATGCAAAAAGTAATACACAAACAGTGAAGAGAAATATATTAAATCTTTTTTAAAGTAAACTATTCATTTCTTATTTTTTAAAAAGAATAAAATGTATTCTTACGTCTTAAAAATATAATAGCATTGGGAAAGGAGAAACATTAAAAGCCACTTTATAAATCATCTTTATTTAAGAACTCACAATTAAACTGCTGTGTTTCAATATGTCTATCCTGCAGGATCTATTTGCAAGTAATATATGAAAAATGAATATGAAATTTTAAGAGAAAATTAATACCTTGGTCAAAATTGTTGGATTTAGGAAGCCATCTCTCTCTGAGTGTTTGCTATCATTTACCTTTCAATTGTATATCAGCTAATGGCTTTACTCATTGAAAAATATTAAGTATCCTGACCACTTAAAAGTGGGTCACAGAAATGAAATACTATAAATATTTTAAGACTTTCTTCTAGACTTCAAAGACATTCTAATGGAAGTCGGAAGTGAAGATTTATGATTAGAAGTGTTATGGCCATTGGTAATCAAAACAAACACCTGAATGGCACACACTGCACACAGTTGGGAAATGTGAAAACAAGGAGCTACAATTGATTTTTATTCCCTTGGAGAAAAATTACAGTGGTGAGGTATTTCTTAGAAAGCCTAAGAAAGTGCATAAAAACAGGACAGGAAATTAAAACAGAATAACAAAAGTATGCTGCTCAGAATTCATACTCCTTCTTCTCTAATTCCTTTCTAACCAGTGTCCTTCTCCTCATTACTCTTCTGACTTTACGATAGTCAGTCTCTCATGAACAAACCAGACATGCTTCTGCTTGTTACTTTAGCCCCACCTTTCCCCAACTGATCATTAACCCTCTGCCATGGCTGCCTGCTTTTGCACATAGCTATTAGCCCCAGTGTTCTTTTTGGTGAGCTTTTTCATGCTGTTTACTTTCACCAAATTCCCTCACTAAAAACAAAAACAAAATCAAACAAAACAAAACCTTGCTTTATTTCATTTTATTTTGAAGTTTTTTTTTTTATCATTTTCCAAACTATTTTGTTTTTCTTTGCTTCGACTTTCTTGTATTAGAGCAATGGTCACATGAATACAAACAGAGTGGTGTTCATGGTGTTATACATCTATGTTTAAAATAGTACATGTTAGCAGGGCACCATAGTACACACATGTAATCCCAACACTCAGGGAGAGAGAGGCATGCAGATCTCTGTGGGTTCAAGGGCGACCTGGCCTACAAAGTGAGTCCAGGACAGCCAAAAATACACAGAGAAATTGTGTCTTAAAAAGACAAACAAACAAACAAAACACATGTTGGATACAAATAGCCCATTAATCTGAACAGATATACAAATAATATATTAATAGAACAAAACAATAAGATCTAATAAATACAGGCTTGCTAACATAGGACATAACATTGTTGAGTGCCTTCGGCTTAGAAATATTTTAAAATTAATTAACAGTTTTGACATTAACATGATTTGTGCATGTCTAGAAACATCTTCAGAACTAAAATATCTATGTCTTCCAAGATGAGAGCATATTAAGTGCAAGGTAAAACGCAAAACATGAATTTCAAAGAAAACTGTATGTGAGGTGCACTGGAACAATATTTTCTGATTAATGATGACATGAAACATCGAATTGAGTAAATGTTATACAGTTAAATAATGGCAATGAAAAAGGACAGATTGGGGGAAAATATATCAATATCAATGATAAGGCAGATCTCTCATGTTACATTGTGTTTTCTCATTCGAGGAACTTGGGCATGCTGTGGTTCTCTATGGTCATCACAGATCTCTCAATTCTTCTAAAACTGCCAGAAACAGGCTTCCATGCTGTGTAACACACCCAGTGTACTATTCGCAGCACAACAGGACTAAAACTCATGACAGCAATGAAATATTTTCCACAGACCCTGATGGATAGCTAGCAGTACACTGTTAAAGAATAGGCTGGGAACTGGTGGAGCTGGAGTTTTGTTTCATTCAGTATAGAGAAATATTGCAGGATATATCGGTTCTTTGGAGAACATAAAATGGATCCATATAATTGTATCAGACGGAAGGTTAAAGCCAGGATAGAAATGAATAAACACAAAATTTCAATTAAGAAGATAGTTGGGGGCAGATATTCATTATACATTTTCCTTATTTCATTTTAACCATGGTTACTCTAAGAATATTTTCATTGAGAGAAAACTGTTTCTTGTTAGAAAGAGGAGTAAAATAAAAATTACAGGAAGCATCACTTCTGAGATAATAGATGGCATGGAGATTGAACACAGATGTTTTGATTAAGCTCTAGAGATACAAATATCGTCCCTCAGAGACATGGTAGGCAGATATGATATTTGCTTCAGGTAGAGGTAAGATTAAAACTCTTATGTTGGATTGTACAGGTGACTTAGAATCACACCTCTCAGAAACAATTCTTTTGATTTGATGAATATACTTTAAAAATTAAAAAAAGATCTTTAAGTGTACATTTAATTTTTTAGGTGCCCTCTAAATTAGTGATCAGTGTGAACTTACTTGAACTTTAATAACTAATATTTTCTTCAAATAAGTACTGTTCACATAAAAAGGCATGGTGTGAAAGTGCTTATTAATAAGCCTTTAATGAGTTATATATTTAGATTAAAGCAGAAAAACAAAAACTCTCTCTAAAGTTCTATTTTGTATCTTATCATATTTTAAAATGCTATAATTATCCCAACTCTAATAAGAGTGTATAATTAAGTTTGCACCATGGAAGTGTTGATACTGCTAAATGGAATAAAATATATTTAAAGTAATAATGTCAATGATCACTTTTCTCATATTCTCTTATAATGATAAATCAGTTTAATTACTGGATAAACACTTATAGTTGGTGCTTATAAAAAGTCACTTTTATTTCACAAAGTGGATTAATAATATAAGCATGATATATAAACAGTGTTTGAATTTCTTTGATTTAAATATTTGTGAATACAATTGCTAAATAGATTGATAAAAATATTAATTTTTTAAAAGTATGTATTTAATGATCATTTATTTTACCTTTCAAGAGAGAAATAGAAGGATCCAGAGGGTCCTAGAAACCTACAAGTAGAACATTATGATGAGCATATTTGGGTCCAGGGGTACTGCTCAAACTATGGCACCAGCCAAGGACAATATGCACAGTAAACTTCGAACCCCTACCCAGATCTATCCAATGGACAGGACATTCTCCACAGCTGAGTGGAGAGTGGGGACTGACTTTCACACGAACTCTGGTGCCCCAAATTTGACCACATTCCCTGGATGAGGAGGCCTGATGGCACTCAGAGGAAGGACAGCAGGTTACCAAGAAGAGACTTGATACCCTATGAACATATACAGGGGGAGGAAGTCCCCCTCAGTCTACCCTATGAACATATACAGGGGGAGGAAGTCCCCCTCAGTCACAGTCATAGGGGAGGGGAATAAAGGGAAAATGGGAGGGAGGGAGGAATGGAAGGATACAAGGAATGGGATAACAATTTAGATGTAATATGAATAAATTAATAAAATATATTTTAAAAAGAAATAGTTAATGTTGCCTTGTTGGTTCAGGTGAGTCAATAGGGGTGGGCTTTAAGGGTTTAAACTCCCACGGTATTCCCACTTAGCTCTCATCTGCTGTTTAATGCTTGTGATTGAGAAATACACTCTCAGCTTAATCTGAACCAGAGCCACATCTGGCCCATGGGTTCCCGCTGCCATGATCTCTGCTTTCATGGCCAGCAACACATTTTAAATGGCAAGCAACCCTCTAATTAAATGCTTCCTTTTACCAGTTGTGTTAGTCATGGTTGTCATAGCGGCAATATAACATTAACAAAGACAAACTTCATCAGAAAATTATAAGTGTACTTCTGTGCAGATATCTTATGGAGGGAGGACTTTGAAAATAGTGGAGACTATATCCCCACACAGACCACAACAGACCAACAATGGGCTCTCTGAAGAGCACATGAGCTCTTGTAGTCCCAGAAGTCTCAGGACATTTCTATCATATTTATGAGGTCAAGAATTGTAAAAGTCCATCCATGTTAACATTCATTTGAAATCCATTCATAACTATTTTATGAGTAGATTATATATTCCTCTTTTATCTTCCCCGTTTTTTAGTGTAGTAATATAAAGCTTGAGAAGTATCTTTTAGAACATCAGTTAAAAAATATGTGATTTCTGTGTGCAAATTTAATTTTAACATATACATTTGAGACATTCGCAGTTATCACATGAGACAGTATGTTTTATATATTATATATTATATATATTAATAAATAAATAAATATTAATATATAATAGATAAACATATACTTATAAATAAATAGTATTGTATATATTTTTATAATAAATATTTATTGCATATGTGTGATATAGCTTTAGATACACACATTTATAAACAAAATAATGACTTAAAACTTTGATCCATTGTTACCTTTTCACGTATCTGCAAGACTATATTAATTCCCTATGTTCATTTAAACTTATTGGATAGTTTCAGAGTCAAAGGTAATTGTGTATATTGATGCCATATCATGTGATTTGATCTCTTTATACACATTGTAAAAGAATTTAAGGCATGTATACTCTGTAAAGTACTTTTGTTTCCCTTATACTGATAAATTATTACTAAAGTTCTTTCTCTGCATATTAAAAAGATATTATTTTTATTATAGAAGACTAAAACTTTCTGATTGGAATGAATTTCATTCTATTTTTAATTTAAGTTTTGATTTTGAGAAAGAAAGGGAATTTTCAATTGTGTGTGTTAATGCAGACGTAGGTGCGGTGCCCGCGCCACCTCGGTACCGAATCGAGGGCGGGGTACTGCGGATTTAACTCGTGCACACACACACACACACACACACACACACACACACACACACACACACACACACAATAGCACAGCGGGTCCTTCGTGCTTAGAGAGCAGCAGCCTCAGCAGCAGCCACGGACAGGAGGACAAGTCTCGAGGAAGGGAGGGGTGCGTTCTCAGAGCAGTAAACACGACTAGCTAACCAAGATAAACACAGACATGGAAGCTGCTAGAAACAGGACATAAAACAGCAAGACAGGCAGGCAGCCCAGTCGGGCCTGGTTCCTACATGTAGGCCCACAGGAATGTGTCCAAAAATCAAGGGAAAACCTCAGGTTTCATTTTCAGAAACATTGTAAACCTCATTCATGACAGTTCCCTCACTGTGTTAGATTTCACAAGTCAGGTTTGTGAAATCTTCCTTGGGGTTCACTTCTGGTCCGTGAACCCCAAGGAAACCTGTGGTCTTCTCCACATCACAGAGACACAAGCCCAGCTCTTGGCCAGCATTTGTACTGTTTTCTGTAGATCAAGCTCAGGTCGTCCTCATTGTGCAGTCTCTCCCACCTTCCTCCTTATTTTAACATACTTTAATTTTATTCATTGTTAAATGCTTTGTATTATTTATACATTAGAAACAGGTAAATGTATAATAGAAAGAATCTTCATACATTGATATCTCTAAATGTGAACATCTATTAATTTAAATGTACTTCATTCTGCATTTAAGTTTTGTACATACCAGATGCTAAAAGTTCTTTCTTGATAATAATAATTATATATGTTTCACAAAAATGGGTAACTTAATTAAATTCTATCATTATTTTTATAACTTTAACAATCATGAGGTAAAAATAATTGAATAGAAATCAACCTAGTAATCCCATTCCTTGTTATTAGGATGTTGATAACTTGAGGAGATAAATACCAGATAATACCTCCAATATAATGGTGACTAATATTAATATTTGAAAAATTCAGGTGTGCAGTACCAACTGAGTTCAATCCTAAAAATGTAGATTACATCCCTGGACATTCTCATTTACTTGGAACAATTGGACTTCAAGCACTAGTTTGGCAGAAAAATGCAGCTTTCCAAGTCTTTCTGGCTGGATGGTCAAGCCTGATCAATGGTTTCTAGGCAAAAAGAGACCTTGTCTCAGTGTCTGAGGTGGATGATTCCTGGAAAACAACACTATGGCTTGTCCCAAACTTTACATAAATTTACATACATCCACATGCATAACACAACACACAAAAACTTTCAGATATGTATAAACATAAGAACATGCAAAGACCCACACAGTAAAGATAAAATAATAGTTTTTCTAATATAACAATTCAGTTTCTGTCAAGGTTATTTTTTTTTAAATATCATGTAACACAAACTATTCACATCAGTGATTTCTTGGTTTATTATAACTTTGTCTGAGAAAGCATTTCTCTTCCACTTTTAGAAATATTTATCTGTAGAGGACGGAATTCTGTACTTATATTTTCTTAACATTTTCACATTTTGCTTTTTCACATAGAGCTTAAATTATATCTGATGAAAAGTCTGATGTGGTGTTTGTCACTGTTCATATATTGACAGTTAGCTTTTCCCTCCACACCATGACTATTTTCCAGTTTTAATACTTTGAGAATTGATTTTTCTGTTTTTTTGAGTTTGATATGTGCACATGTATATGTACCACTAGTGGCATTTATTGTGTCTTTTAACAATAACTTTAAAACTACCATTTAGCTCTTCTTTTCAGTTAGTTATTTTTCTATTGCAATGTTCTTCATTTAAAAACGCTTTTCTTACTGAAACAAAATATTATACATTGTGTCTTTCATAACACCTTCACCATTTTAAGAGAATGTCATACATATTAAATTGAATACTTCATTGAGGAACCACAATTGATACTAAAAACGCAGAAATATTGTTTCAGTCAATTACTGTTTGTTAACAGCAAAAGCTTCAACATTTTACCAGGTGCAAACTCATCCTTGTAAGAAATAATATATATTTAACTTGCTCTAAATTCCCTAAAAGTGAGCATTACATTAAAAAGTGCTAATGTTGATACAAGTTGTAATCTAAAATACCTTTTATCACATATTTCTCAAAATATAGATTATCAAAATTAATTGCTGAACAACTTAGCTCTTCTTGCTCTCCAGAGCTCCTGACTCCATCCACATGAGGACCTGAGGATATCACATCACTGTTTTTGACAATGATTTTCTTGTAACATTTGTAATAGTAGTTCATAGAAAAGAGAAAAGCTTTCAATACTGTCAAATATTTTTACGTTTTTGAAGAATGTTTATTGAAAGAGAACTTAATGACCTACAGAGTCCTTTATTTAAAGCAAATTGTGGAATAGGAAAATATGACTGCTGCTTTGTGATTACTTTATAATTTACTCACATAAGTAGAGCCTGAAGGAGACTGTGTAAAGAAGATAAAGTAAAAGCTTGGATGCCACACAAGATTAGTGTGGCGGTTCAGATAAGAGCATTTAATCAACGGTGAACTAACTTCATGTAACAGATCAGATCACACAGACTGGAGGGGACTGTACAAAGCTAAAAAATGATTGTCGTTTACTCGCTGATGACAATGACAGCAGTATTTTGCATTTCGATAGCTACTTTGATCAGAAGTTCCCAGACACTAAGAATATTTTAAAGTATTAAACCTTCTACGATAGATATGACTTCAATCAGAATTTGATAAAGGAAAGGGTGAGGGTGTTTGGGTTACTGTTGGAAAGAATGCAAGATGAGTGTAGATTACAGATACTTTTGAAAACATCTCTGGACTAAGCCCTTCTGGAGCACTGGCTTATATTTCATGGACAAGGAAGCAACATTTCAAGATGATCTGCGTCATTATGAAATATCAATTCACTTTCCGCATATACAAAATAATAAAATGTATTATATAGAGAATGTTCTTCATTAATCACAAAAATAAATCTACCATGAGTCCCAAGGATGTAAATTAATATTGGCTAAGTGAAAAAAAAATCACATTAGGAACACAGTAAATGCACCATCCTCTATACAAAGAATTATTTATGAATATGTTATTTCATTATGAATTTGGTCCTTTGTGAAAATGTACAGAGATCAACAGCACCTTCTATATGTTGTCATATTAGCTCCAATAGTAAATACACATAAAGTTTTTCTAAAACATTTTATATAGGTAATTATATATATATATATATATATATATATATATATATATATATATATATATATATATATTAAGTACATTGTATACAACAACTCACCAAGGATTGATTGGATAAAAAGTATTTTTAGTGAGAATCTCCCTAAGTAAACAAGAGGAAGAATGGTTTAATAGAAAAAGAAAACGTTTTTTATATTAACTTGCTAAAAATGTACACTGACTTGTGATAGATGGTAGATAGCCTACTACTGTATTATAGACCACACCAAAGTAAAAACAAAATCACAACCCCCAAAGATATTATGCATTTTTCATATGTTTTCAAAAGATCCTTATATATTATTGGGAAAGCATCAAGAGCAGATCTACAGTTAAAAACTCTATAAGCTATCCTTCTGCATGTTACAGACATTTTACACACCTAACTGCTATCTATCTCTTTACTTTTATTAATATCTGACTTTTAATTTCTATATTTTGTAATGACATACCATGAATGTGAATAATTAATTTTGAACTGAGACAACTAAGCAAAGTTGGGCTAAAGTCAAGTTCATGTATGTATGAAAATATGCTAACAACATGTTAAATATTATAATAATGATTAGGATGTTTGTTGTTCAAAATATTTAGTTTCATTGTATTTTTATGCATTTATATAACATGCTGTGATTGTGATTCACACTCTCTATTTTCTTCTCAGGATGCCCATTCCCTTAGAGTTTTCCGTATGACTGAGATTTCCCCGTTCACTTTCATCGCTGATGTTTAGTCATCCTCAAAATTCTTCAATGAGAAATAAGATTACAAGTGTTACTCAACTTTGGCTTATTTTTTTTAATAAGCTTGATCATTTTCCCTTCTTTCCACTTTCTGAAAAATGGCACAGTTAGTTTCTAATTTCCATAGTTTGCTTTCATTATAAAACTGAACAAATTAAGTAAGGATTGCACTTTTGAGTATGTCTGTGAAAGTGTGTAAAAGAGAAAAACTTTAGCGACCATGGACTTCCCCCATCAAGCTTTTAACACAAAGATATAGATTAGATACATTTCACATATTTAAATTAATATTTAAAAAGTTTTGTGTGCATTTGCTAATTTATATCATTGTAATTATCATTTTTATTAAAGGATCCATATACATGATTGCACATGTAAATGTCTGAATTAAATACATTTTAAATATCTGTATTACAATATATTACACTGCAAAAATAATAATGAATTATGTGTATTATAGATCCTAGGTTTTTACTTCATTTCTTTTTTAATTTCTTTGATAAAATTCCACACTATATTTTTTTAAGGAAAAGAATTCCAAAAGAAGCACCACTGAATTGCCATCACATTTCAAACCTCAAACTCAGTTTTAAAGTATCTGCCTCTCACATAGACATTTTGGTTCTAGTTTCCAATAGCAAATAACAAAGCCAGAACATAAAAATGTCACACAGTATATATCAAAATATTAATGATGTTCTTTACATACATATATAAAATGTTAAATATTATTCAGATGAATATAAAACTGCAGAGTTAAGGAGACGGTTGCAGGTGGCAGTGAAAACAGAAGCCAGAAAAATCTCATAAATGAATTTCAAAAGTATAATACCCATTGTAACGAAAAGCTACATGGTGCTGAAAGAAAACAGAAACACTGCTGGACAGCATAGAATGCAGACCCCAGGCTTGGGGTGGAGGAGGAGGTGTTCCCAGAGCTATTGATTTTCCTTGTGATAAAAAATTTTTGTTTGTTTGTTTTAATAAAAAATGCTATGACAACTAGATGCCCACATCTAGAGGAATAAAAATTGATATCTCTCACAGTCTTAAACATTCATCTCAGAATAGACTGAATATCTCAGTATGTGATCCCAACTGTGAAAACATAATATGGCACTATGCTGGGTAAGAATTTTGAGATTACACCTAAAAGCACAGGGAACAAAATCAGGAAGATGCAAACAGGGGTACACCAAAGGGAAACACTATTGTTCATAAGAAGTTAAATACGGGGAGTAGGGAACATTTGGAGTTGAAGGAAATAGCTATTTGCATGTTTGTTAAAAATAGAAATATATAAATGTATTTATTAAATGATTATCATATAGTAAAAAGTTATGTTTAACTTCTCTGCATAATTATCTGCATATATATTAATGATTATCATTCTCTCAGATTCTGTATTTCTTTCCTTTATTTGTATTCCAACTACTAGATGGCACAGAAATACGTTTACTGTGAAATAATAATAATAATGAAGAATGACTATTATATCACAGGTACTTCTCAGGCAAACCAGTCTTAGAAAAAGCACCAACAATATATGACTATTGAGGACCTAAAAGTGATTTGGTTAAAAAACATAATCATTTCATATTTCTATTGTATTCTAATATTATGATGAATGTCAAGTTAATAAGTTACCTTTTTCATGCATATATAATCATGTAAGGGTATACACTATGTAGACTTTGTATTTTAGTATTTATAAGCATTCTGAATTTCAACTCGAGAGATACAGAAACTCAGTAGATGCCAGTCCTGTTTTTCCAAGTTCCTTTCAAAGCTAAGGCTGGTGTATCCAAGGTTACACATGACAATGTAAGGTGAATGTTTTCAATAATTTTTTAAAAACAAGAAAGTAATCAGTAATCTGTGTGGATGTGTAAGGTTACTGTTGAAGAACTTTAAGTCATAGGTTTCCATTAACCAAATATTGTATAAAACATTAGTAAGTATAATTATGATTTTTTAATTTTTATTTATTTTTTTCCTTGATTAATTTATTCTTGTTACATCTCAATGGTTATCCCATCCCTTGTATCCTCCCATTCTTCCCTCCCTCCTCTGTTCCCCTTACTGCCCTCCCCTATGATTATAAAAAAGGCCTAATAGAAAAATAAGGTATTAAAGAATATGTCTTTAGTATTGAATTCTAACCATTTCCATTAAGCTTGCTCTGATGTATTTGGACTCAGCTATTTTTTCTGTCATTTATCATTTGTTCTATCAATACATTTAGGATATAGAAACAATATTTCTAAGCCATCTTTGAAAAACTCTGTTTGTGCACATTCAATATCCTAAGGTTGATTTAATTGCCCCTTTATTCCTGTTGTCTGTCAAAAAAGATTATCTGTTCCTAGTACAATTGATTAAAATTATCAATAGCCACAATCCTAGGACATGTCATAAAATAGCCTGTTGATCTAATTAGAAAAGAATTTTTGAGGAAATTCATTAGGCAATGCAATACATTTATGTCAACTTTCTTCTAACCAAATATAAAAAATTGAAGATGGAATTTATTTGTTATTTCAAAAGATGATATTTATATAAATTTCTTCAGTATGCTACATCATAGTAACAAAGTAAAAATGTAAGAACATTCAAAAATCATTTTTTGAAAAAGAGTGAATGTAAATAAAATGGAGAAGGAATGTTTGTAATATAAGAAATCTTTTAAAAAAATGATATTTGACTGCTGGTGACTCTTTTTGGTGTCTGCTTCCCTATCAAGTAAATAATTCTAACACAACAAGGTCACAGCCCAAAGGACCCAGTCAAGACTGACTGAAGGGAAAGAAGGGCATATATTTTGGTGCCCTGAGAGGATGCTTCCTACCGTGGAGGGGTTCAGAGCTGGAGCACCACGCACATCTCTGGGTCAGGGGCCAAGGGTGTGGGGGCTTTTATATATTTTTGGTAGCATGTAGGACATGACAAAGTCTTCTTTCTCTATCTTCAATTGGATCAGGCAGGAGGCGCTTCGTGAGTTTAGTCACTTTGAATGACGTCAGGTAACTAATCGATATCAAAAGGATGAAGACATTTGAAATACTCATATAGGAAAAACAAATGAACAATGACAACAACAAAACAAAAAGCCAGAAGTAAGTCTATGGAAAGGGGGTTCTTTTGAATAAGAACACTGAAGTAAGCCATCTCTGAGTAAAATGAACTTAATCAGGTTCATCCAGATGCAGTTTAGGATCATTTTCCCCCTCTGTGTAATTATTTAAGAATTAACTCTTTTGTTCTTACCTCAATACTAATTAAAAGTACCATGTTTTTGTTTTGTTTTGTTTTGTTGTTGGTTTTTTTTTTTTTTTTTTTTTTGGCAGAATAAAGAAAGAGTTGCTTATATTTTGGAGAGGGTTTGTTTCAACAACAGATTTAAAATCAGGTATTACTTAACAAGTTTTCTCAAAAGGTTAATTTAGAAGCAAATCCTAAGAAAACTGATATCGGATGGATCACATTCATTGCAGTTTGTAGGCTTTTTCAAATCTCTGAGATAGCTTGGAGATCAGAGTAGATGGCTTCCTCAAAAGGTATTCTCACCCAAACTGATTTGCCTGAGAGTTCTACTGCCCCAAATTAATTCACAGGGATCATTATACTGTCTTTCCATTTTAGCAGAATAACAGAAACAGTAACATAGAAATTATTACTCCACTCTTTAGGAAAGCAGATTACTCATTTGAGAAACAGAAGATCAATGATAATTAATTAATCCAACTATTGAGGAGCTAAGAACAACACTAAAAGCTTTGAATTTTTCTTATTTGGTGCTGTATGTGTTTGTGTGCACATAACACACACACACACACACACACACACACACACACACAATGGTTCAAATTCTGTTTAACCGTAGCTTGCTTATAATGTTAATAAAGAACTAAAAAGCATACAATATCCATGTGGAAACAGGAATAAATGACATGCCATACTTCCTTTAACCATTATTTGCATGTTAGGTATTTCAGAAATGTTATTCTCTCTGCAATTTTATTTTTTAAGTTTAAGTATCCAGCTGTTAACTTAATTAAGTTTGCCACAGGCAAGGATCTGGTTTGCAACACCTGTGTAGAAGATTGTCTTGGCATTTTAATGACTTCTTCCAGCTTGAGGAAATGGATTCTAGTGTGAATGTTAGTAATGATTAGTTCAAATTAATGCCAATGCTGTCAATTACTAAGGAGAAGTGTTGGTTCTTCTACAATGAACTTTCACAAATTGGGTATTTGGCACTATTAATTCATTTTTAGCCACTAGACAGAAATAGCTCAAATGGCTCAAGTTAAAATGTTCCAAAATAACATGTTAGTAAGTTTAGAAAAAGCAGGATGTTATAACTAATTAAATAAATTATTTTCAGCATTAAGAGTGTAGAGAGATAAAAGAATAATTAGTTTTTGAGGGTGACCAATTTATGATTTAAATGAGTACTGTAAATTTCATAACATGTGCTTTGCATTTGTAAACATCAACTCTTTGGTTTCATAGAGGATTATGGTGTAGTTAATGTCACTCAATAGATTGATGAAAAATTAGGAACTGCAATGTTGAATGACAATAAAATTCAGCATTGGAAACACAAAGTAAATATAAAATTCATCTTCTAATAAAATATCTGACAACACATGAATTTTCATTCAAATATTCTATAAAATTCAAAATAATTCATAGCAGAAAATCAGATGTTTCTGTGTGAAAATAAAGTATTTATTTTGATAGTATTAACCTGTAATTAATAATAATATCTATTTTGTGTTTAATAATATTGAAAATATTTGTGAATTCTGCACAGTTCAAAATGTTAGAAGAAATAAAGCTGAGAAAATATACATCTAGCAATAAGTCTGCATAACAAACAAAAAGTCTAATTACTGCATGCAATAATGTAATATAAAAATAATAATTATTTTTAAGCAAATTTCTATGAGTTAATAAATGGTAATTATATATTTTCATATTTGAGTTTGTCACCTCATTTTTTGTTGTTTTATAGATGGATGTCTAAAATATATGAAAAATAAAAATGACATCAAAATCATGACCATTAACACAAATATTCATGCTTTTTTGCCACTGTTAGAGAAACAATGTCTTCCTTTTGAGCACTTACAAGAGTTCATTGGAAAAGGTTACACAAATTTTTATAAAATGGCATAACTTCATTATGATCTTATTATGAGCATAAAATGTTAAGTATAGTAAGAAGATTAAAATATTTGGGAAATAAATTTGTGGGAGAGAAGTGTCTCAGGCGTTAAGAGCATACACTGCTTCTATAAAAGACTGAAATTTCCTTTCAGCACTCATAACTGACATTTCACAACTTTCCATGCTTTAGCTATGCCTAGAACCTGTGTCTCTCATCACAGAACGTACTGCGCTCCCTTGTACATACAGATGCATACATGTTCATATGCATAACTCACAGTAATAAAATTTATTTGAAACAAAAAAATTAGAAATGGACTTAATGAAGTAGAAAGCATTAATAGAAATAACTATATTGAAATTTAAAAACTAAGTGAAAATAAAAACATACCTGTATTTTGTTGTTGTTAAGGATGCTGTAAATGAGATGAAGATAAAATTCAGTATCTAAGCTTTGAGAGCAATAAAGACAGTTGGCAAAGTGGACAAGTGGACAAACTGCCAAGTGGACAAACTTATTGGAGGTAACACAAAGAATGATGGTAGCCAATTTTTAATCCCTCGGAATATAAATCTACCCAGAAATATGTAAATCATGTATTTGGCAAAAAAACTCACTACTAAATTATGACAAAAATAAACTTATGAATTCATAACATGCTTAAATTGTAATATTTTGCTAAACATTTTGCATCTATATATGAATTTTGACTACAAAATATATTTAAAAATCTCTTTGTATTGAGCACTTTGTATGGTGTCTCTTTGTATTATAAAATTAATTATGTGAGCTCAAAGCTGGAAGAGATGGTTTGTTGGTTGAGGGCACATTCTCTGCAACCACTGGGGACTGAAGTTTAGATCCAGCTCCCAAATATCAAACAGGCATCTAATACCCTGTGCAGCTTGGTAACAGGAAGATTTTCAGAGCTTACTATCTTTCAGAGTAACAGGGAAAAAAAAAGCCGCTGGTTTAGGAAGAGAACCTGATTCAAAGAAATAAGCATTACACTGCAGAGGACACCTGATACCTTCTTTTGTCACCTTTGTACATGTGCATGTGTGCCCAATGCTAACCAAACTATTAATATACAGTCACACAAACATATACACACATACAAACCACATAAGCAGGTATATAAGTAAATCAAATAAAGAACTGTGTGCAGTGACAGCCAAAATGCCTTCATAGAACTAGAATAAATGTTATAAAAATAAATGAAAACATGTTAGTGCAGAAAATAGCCACCCATGACTCTATAAGACTGCTTGCCATTAAAATTACCTGTGTATTTCAATATAATTCATTTTAGAACTTCCTGACTGTCTTGTTAAAGATGCAGTTTCATGTATTTTAAAATTCCCAGTTTATTCATCATAAAATTAACATCATGATATTTTCAGGTAAAATGATAAACCTAGAAAAAAACTGAATTGAGTGAGGCCCAGAAAGACAGATGCTGTGTGGTCTCTGTAATGTGAAGTTCCTAGCTCCAAAATAGATACCAGTCATCATCAAAGAAACTTCACATTACGGCAAATGGAAGCATAACAGAACATTGCACCAATCACAGTGTAGAAATCAACAAATTAGGAGATCCCATTCTCATAAGACACATCAACAGCATTTCTCCTTATCTGTGACTCAGGAAACATGGTCAGAGAGGGGTCAGAAAGGTGACAAGAGCCAAAGTACCAGGAAGTCAGCCTTGAAGCAGTCTCTGCTAGAACTGGCCAGATGTCCTAGACATGGACAATGGCAGTATCAATTGTAATGACATTGGATGAGGAAAATTCATGTGTCCCTACTCTTACACGAAGATCTAAATGTTGAGTAATAATTGCTGTGAGATGGAGAACTAGCTTCTCCCAGAGATGAGTCGGCTAATTGGTTAACTAATATGAATGTGTCAGCCTTTAATCCATATACACCCTAAGAAGAAAACTATATTCAGCACCTTGGACACACACATACACATGCACATACACACACACACACGCACACACACACACACACACACACACACACACACGCACATGCACACACACATAATATATATACATATATATTATGTGTGTGTGTGTGTGTGTCAGGAAGGTCTAAATTATATATATATATATATATATATATATATATATATATATATATATATATATAAAATTGTACATGCAAACACATACATATGTGCTTTTATGTAGGCTATGCTAATTAACAAATAATAGTGACTATTAATTTGAGAGTTGGGCATTGGAATCTTGAGAGTGATAAAGGTAGGGCACCTGGGAAGGGATGGTAGAAAGAAAGAGACAAGAAACATTGATATAATGATGTAAAAAAAAACCTTTAAAAATAAAAATGAGGGGAAAAAACCACATTTATGATAAGAGACAGTGTCATTAAAAATAACAGTACTTACAGCATTTTTCTTAGTTTTACAAAGTTTTTAGCATATAAAATTGTAAATTACATATAGTATTTTTATTTTATTGCACTTTCAATTATTTTTATTTACATGTGTGTATTTGTGTGTTTGGTCATGTGAGTACTGGGTCTCAGAGTGCAGAAAAACGTGTCAGATGTTCTGAAGCTACAATTCCTGGAAGTCATGAGCATCCTGGTGTGTGTCCTAAGAGCTGAAGACTTGTCACCTACAAGAGTTCCCTGCTCCCAACCACTGAACCATTTCTCCAGGGCACTAAATCTAATTTTAAATTCAACTTTGGTTTTGTTTATACTTCTTACCAATATTGATCATGAATGAATCAGGCAGATAATAAACATCACTATCATGAAATTTGTTATAAGAAAATGTACTTTCTAAGCTGTTTTTTTCAGACAACAGTGAGATTTTCTTTATTCGTAAGGGGCAGGGGTTTCAAGACAGGGTTTCTCTGTGTAGCTTTATCTGTACAGGACTCACTTTGTAGACCATACTGGCCGAGAATTTATAGAGATTCGCCTGCCTTTGCTTCCCACAGTGCTGGGATTGCAGGTTTGCACTGTGCACCCTGCTAGTAAGATTTTCTTAATAGTAATATGAAACAGCTATCTGTTGCTCATAGATATATGTAAACTTTTGTAGGTTTATAAATGGTGATATGGTTTTCCTACAGCTAGTATGACTCATCCCCCACTCCACTCTTTTGGTAATTGTGGACAAGAGGACATAATCTCAGTGTAGTTCCATCTAGGATGGGTACATCTTTTGTTTCTAAAAGTACACTTGGAAAATCCATCACTTTTCCACATAAATAATTCTCTCCAAATTCTGATACACAGGCTGCCATCTGCTATTCAATTTCACTCTCAATTAGTTCAACTTCAGGTGCACAAGTGGGAATCTATTAATTGGAAGATACCTCACAGATTTCAATAACATAACTAATGACATTAAAATAAAATTAAAGTATTGTTAAACTGAATTTATTACCTTAGGAATTTAATGAGATATATTTATGCATCAAGTTGTCATTATGCATATTAAGTGTATTTTAATGAATAGTTTGAAAATCTCTGCAATGAAATTAATAGGCATTCTGAGATTACTGATCAAGAATGCAAATGCTTCATTTCATAATTTTGGTATGTATTTACATGTTATTTTTCTTTTGGAGGTTCTGATAATTTATTTATGATGAACACAACAATCTCCCAAAGTGTATTCCCTTGAAGGATTGACTAATTTTACATTTAAGCAAGCACTTTAAAAGCTTTGAAAACTTCAGTTCCTAATTAATGTTTGACTTCCATAGTATTTAAGGACACATTAAATTTGTTAAAAAATAAAATTAAATATTTATTACATTAAAGAGGCAAGAGGAAATGGGACACTCCCAAATAGACTTTCACTGCTTAAAAATTTTTTAAGCTTTATTTCAGCCAAATTGATTTTTTTTCACAGAAACAAAGGAAAGAATTGCCTGAATCGAGAGATTAAACGTAAATTCACTTGATACTTAGGAGCAAACAACTCCATGCACACCACATCTCTCTGCTGGTCTCATTAACTCTACTTCAACCCAAATCCAATAACCACGCATCATCAAAAACTCATGTGCTTGTTCAGTTTTCTCTGATTTATCAACAAAATTTGCCATTGAGTAATCATTTTTTTCGTTACACTTATGAATAAGTTGCAGGCTGATGCTTATTTTACTAGTCTTTTATTATAAATAGTGTCTTCATAATTGTTACCTTGATGGCTCAGGGCAAATCTTTTTTGAGAAATGATAAAAAGCCTGGAGCTTTGAGGATATGTTAAATTGTTCCTTCAGGCATTGTTTATTGATTCTAACACAAAAAACGAAGGAGTTATCTCATCACAGCACCCACACATACAACAGCCTCAGGTCTTATAAATGCATTTATATTATAATTCTTCAGAAAATTATTGCTAAACTGTAAAGGTCAATATCAAATGCTGATATTATACTTATTTTAAAATGTATTCCATAGGGAACGTTGACTTGTTTAGCGCACTTCATTTTTTGTTTCCACATACAGTACTCCATTTGTGTTGTTGAAATAGTTTTCTTTTTCATTTTAGGAACTTGGAATAGCTTGTTTCCCTGATGGGTTTTGGTTTCTTTCCACCTGGCATCACATTAACTCATGTATTAAGGTAAGTAAACATTGAGATATGCAAAATAAAGAGGACATTGGTCCTACAGTAGCAGAATTTGATTTGTTCCATAACCTGCCAATTTCAAGTGGAGACTTCGAAAAGCTAATGATTAATGAACTTTAAACAAAGGCCTGAATACCTTAGGTATTCAGTCCCTGTAAATCTCAGTCTATGGGTAACAGTGATGAGAAGTGATGAGCAGTTCATCCACTGACACAGAAAGTGCATGGATTCCCTGTTGTCCTGATATTTGTTCTATTCAGAAACTCAGTGTGCTCATTGTATTTGCATTTTGTTTTTTTCAAATTTAACATATTTGTATCATCTTTACAGTAGAGTTGCCATTCTTGCTTCTTTGTGAGAATGCACCATTCCTACACTAAATTTGGTCTACTGATCTTTTCTTTGTCTCCTAATCTCCATATTTCTGGTCTTCTGAATTATTTCAGTGTTTCAACTAATCAAGAACATTGTCCTTTCTTTTTACTAGTTCATATTTGTTATTTTGTTTGAATTTTTCTGAATGCCTTATAATGTATAATTCATTCAATATTTTATGAACTGTGCATATTCTTATTTAAAATACTTTTTATACTAAGAGCTTCTGTGCATGTTGATATGACCTGTAAAGGGACAGGCCTTAGTAAGCATTGTGAACATTTTTCTTTTTACTTTATGTTGGGATTAACAGTTTTCTTGGCAATCTTATTTCATTTCTTTTGCTAGAATCAAATATCATGACAAAAAATGTGGGGTGATGGTGTCATTTTTAATTCAAGAATCAAGGTTATATCTCTTTACTGTGGTAAAGCTACTGTGAGATCTAGAAACAGTTGGTTACATCACAGTTGGTTACTTTCAGGAAGAGGGACTCAATTTTTCCATTTTTACACAGTTCAGAAAAGCCACCTTAGGGAGTGATTCTGCTCACAGTGTCCAAATAAACTAACTTAATTATGATCATGCCCATTGAAATGCCCATAGGCCAGCCCAATGTAGATAATCATTTGTTAAAATTATCTTCTCACATGGTTCTAAATTTTGTCAAGTTAACAAAGAAAGCCATAATACCAGAGCTATGCCTAGGAAGTCTTATGACATACATACTAGGGTGAGACGGGAGATGGGCAAGCAGCTTATGGTTTGTGTCTTCAGTTCCCACCTCTGTCTAGCACAGTGACCCAAATCTCTGAACTGAAATTCTTCTTTACTATCTTCAGGTTTAAAAAGTCACCTTGTATAAGTTGTTCCAGAAATTGATATTTATTTAGCTGAATGGACTAGAGGAAGCAGTTTCGATGATATAGACATTCTTTTATTATTTCAAATGATAATTTTAACTTTACTTCCAGAGTCAATAGCACTTTTAGAAGTATCAGATACTACTGCTTCATACACATTTTACCTTGTGCCATTGCAAGTAAATACATTTCTTAGTTTTCTTCACGTAGTACTATATTGAAATTTTATTTGTGTAGTCTCTAAAGTTAGTGTACTGGCTGGTGTGTGTGTTAACATGACACAAGCTAGGGTTATCAGAGAATAAGGAGGCTCAACTGAGAAATTTCCCCATGAGTTCCAACTGTAAGTCCTTTTCTCAAATAGTGATCAACAGGGGAGGGTGCAGCCCATTGTGGACTGGTAGTCCTGGGTTCTATAAGAAATGAGGCTAAGCAGGCCACAGAAAGCAGGTGACTAAGCAACATCCCTCCATGGCCTCTACATCAGCTCCTGTCTTCAGGTTCCATCCCTACTTGAGTTTTGTCCTGATTACCTCTATTGATGATTATGACCTAGAAATGTAAGCTAATTTACTCTTTCCTCAGTAACTTGCTTTTAGGTCATGGTGTTTTATCACAAAATAAAACAGAGACTAATGCAAATTGGTACCAGCATAATGGGGTTTTGTGGTGAAAGACCTGACCATGTTTTAGGGAGGATTGTCGGAGAACTGTGTAAGTTTGGGTTAGAAGAGCCTCTGGGTCTTAAAAGCTCTGTGGCATGTTCTGCATGAGCTTGGAAGATAAGACTGGTGAGATCAGTGCAGAAGATGTAGGGCTGGCTTATGAAGTTTCAGAAGGAAGTTTACAGACTCTATCAGGCCTGTTTGCTATTTTGATTTTGTTGTACCCTGTTTAACCTGCATAAATTCTATAGCTCTGTAGCTCCTGGGTACACACCAGCTCTTAGCATATCAGAAACCATATTTTGACTCCAATTCTCCATTTTGACTATAAGGAGAAATTAAGTCCAAGTTCTCAGGCCCTATGTACCTGAGACCAGAAAGGCTCAATGCTTGTGGCTTAGAATAAAACAGTAAATGATAGTTGCATGTTCTATTTGGGTTAAAGATAAGTGATAGGTTTTTTAAAATGTTTTTTCCCCTTTGGTTTTATCTATTATAGTTTTTAATGATTTTATTTTCATACATATACATTTATATTATTACACACACACACACACACATATCCTATAGCAAGAAGAACTGTAACACTATACAGAATTATATAAATATTACATTCTTGGTGTTTTCACTGTTTGTATTTGACAGCCTTGAAGAAGACATTTTTCCTTTCTTGGTGCATCTAAATTTCTGAATGTAAATCAATCTCCATCACATATTGCCATTATCAACTTAGAACACCTATCTAGACCTAAAAACATCTTAACCATTAAACACTTAAGCTTCATTGTAAAACTAAGATACCTGGTATTCAACTCCACCAGAGACTGAGAAGGAATAAACTTGATAATCTAAGTATTCTGAGAGTGCAGGTTAGTAGCTTTACAAATGAAAAGATGATAGAAACAGTTCTCTACCTGAATAGTCACCCAAAACTATCCATAATGTTGGAGCATCTTCTTCAGCCTTCTGGCCCAATATATCTGCCAGACATATTTTTGAGGCAGGAACTACTGAAGACTTGCTTATACTGTCCTGGCAGTGTTTGGCCGTCAATCTGCCTACATTCAAGCTTCCCCCCCCCTTTTTTAGGCAGAATTCTGTCTGTGGTAGAAATGGGGACCATTTTTTTCAGTGGCTAGTTTGCCACATGTGAATCCATCTCCACAAGGAGGTTCTATGATGCTCATCATCTTCTTTGAGGTAGGCTGGGTGTTGCCAGGAGTTAACTTGTCTCATTGTCAATGAATCTTTTAAGTAATAAGAACATTTTTAAATGGCATAATCTGCATGTCTCTGCTGTTTTTGATGATCATGTGTTTCTATAGAGTCATATCTATCTGTTGTATCTAAGATGTATATTCTTGTGATAAAAGTAGACTAACAATTGACATGACCATGATTTAACCTAATAACATTTAATTTGTATAATTTATTTCTCCTAAACAGCTTGATAGCACTTTCAAAGCATTGGAAGTAAACCTTGTATTATAATTGAGTTATATGGGTACACTAACTCATAATGTGTGAAGAATAATCTTACATTTGAATTCTATACCACTGTATCTAGAACTTATTTTGCATCTATATACAAAATTATATATCAGTGCATTAAAAATATCTTGTGAGTGACAATAGAGGCATTAAGTTAAGTAGTAGATTCACTAACCTACTTTTTGTTCTACCTTTGCTGTACATTTCTATATTTCCCCTTCTTTGTTTTCAACCACTTTGTCCAAATAGGATGTCAATGCCCAGTATGATCTGAGGCATACATCCTGTCAGATCTGATGCAATGTGGTTCTTTTGTTCTAAAACCATATAATTTATCACAAGCATTATACAGTCTTAAAATTATAACTGTATGAAAGATGTGTGTGATGCATGGAACAATTGAGGCTAGATTTCTGCTCTTTGTATGAGCAGGAAAAGCAGACATCTGTTAATCTTCATTCATGTTATATAGAAATGACATCTAATAGTAATTCATAGGGGTTCTTTAGTCAATAAGAATCATTGTCTAAGCCTAGACATTGATGTTTCAGCCAGTCTCAGAGCTATTCCTATATGGTGGGATTAGCAACGTAAGTTACCTGCTTGTTCTCCAGTTTAAATACTTCACATCCAGATCCCCCATCCCTCCCTCATTCCCTCTCCATCCCTTGCTTATTACCCAGACAGGGGAGCCCTCTTCCATGAATATCTGACCTCAGACTATCAGCTCTCATCTGTATTAGCTGCAACCTCTTCCTCTGTACCTGGCATGGCTGTCTTGCCAGGGGAAAAGTGATCTAAAAGTTTGATGGCCAGAGTTCATGCCTGAAGTAGTCCCTACTTTCCAGATGTGGGATCCACAAGGAGACTGTCCTACTACATTGAAGCAGTGGGTCCAGTTCCACATCATACTTGGTCTTTGGTTGATGGTTCTCACTCTGTTTTGTAGAATAGTTATCCTGTATTATGTGCCTCATTTCCAATTACAAGTAAGTATATACCATGCATGTCTTTCTGGGTCTGGGTTACTTCACTAAAGATGATCTTTTCCAGTTCCATCCATTTGCCTGCAAATTTCAAGATTTCTTTGTTTTTATTAGCTGAATAATGTTCCATTGTGTAGATGTACCACAGTTTCTTTATCTATTCTTCAGTTGAGGGACATCTTGGTTATTTCCAGATTCTGACTATGAACATTGTTGAGCAAATGTCCTTGTTGTATGGGGGAGCATTGTTTGGGTATATTCCCAAGAGTGATATGGCTGGGTTCTGAGGTAGAGTTATTCCCAGTTTCCTGAGAAAGGATCAATTTGATTTCCAAAGTAGTTGTACAAGCTTGCACTCTCACCAGCAATGGAGGAGTGTTCTCCTTACTCTATATCCTCACCAACATGTGCTGCCACCTGAGTTTTTGATCCTAGCCATTCGGATAGGTGTAAGATGGAATCTCAGAGTTGTTTTGAGTTGCATTTCCCTGGTAACTAGGGAAGTTGAACATTTTTCTTAGTGTTTCTCAGCCATTTGATATTCCTCTATACAGAATTCTCTGTTTAGTCCTGTACCACAGTTTTTAATTGAATTATTTGGTTTAGTGGTTTTTAATTTCTTCAGTTCTTTACATATTATGGATATTAGCCCTTTGTCCAATGTCACATTTGTGAAGATATCTTTGCAGTCTGTACGCTGTCGTTTTGTTCTGTTGACATTGTCCTTCACCTTACAGATGCTTTTCAGTTTCATAAGGTCCCTTTTTTTTTGAGGGTTGATCTTAAGGTCTGAGCTAGTGTTCTGTTCAGGAAATTATCTCCTGTGCTGACGAGATCAAGGCAAATCCCAACTTTTTCTCCTAACAGATTCAGTGTGTCTGGTTTTATGTTGAGGTTTTTAAAATCATTTTGACTTCAGTTTTGTGCAGGGTGATAGATATTGGTTTATTTTCATTTATCTACATGTAGCCATCCAGTTATTGTATGGATTTGGCATCTTTGCCAAAAATCAAGTGTCCATAGGTATCTGGGTTTATTTCTGGGTCTTTGATTTGATTCCATTAATGAACCAGCCTATTTCTATGCAAGTACCATGCTGTTTCTCCTACTGCTGCTCTATAGTATAGCTCAAGATCTGGAATGGAGCTTCCTCCAGAAGATCTTTTATTGTATCAGATTATTTTATCTATTCTGGGTTTTCTGTTTTTCCATATGAAGTTGAGAATTGATCTTTAAATGTTGGTAAAGTATTGTGTGGGTACTTTGATGGGAATTCCACTGAGTCTGCAGGTTGCTTTTAGTAAGATGGCCATTATTACTATGTTGATTCTTCCAATCAATGAACATGTGAGATCTTCCATCTTTCACTTCCTTGCTTATAGCTACATCATGATACTTTAAATTTTTTGTGGCTATTGTGAAGGGTGTTGTTTCCTTAACTTCTTTCTCAGCTGCTTTGTTTTTGCATACAAGAGGGCTACTGATTTTTTTAGTTGATTTTGTATCCAGCCACTTTGTTGAAGGTGTTTATCAGCTGTAGGAGTTACTTGATAGAATTTTGAGGGTCACTTAAGTAAACTATTGTATCATGTGCAGATAGTGATAATTTAACTTATTTTTTTCCAATTTTTAATCCCCTTGATCTCCTTTAATTGTCTTATTGCTCTAGCTAGGACTTCAAGTACTATATTAAAGAGATAAGGAGAGAGTGGACAACCTTGTCTTGTCCCAGGTTTCAGTGGAATTGATTTAAGTTTCTCTCAATTTAGATTGCTGTGAGCTATAGCCTTGCTGTATATTGCCTTTATTATGTTGAGGTATGTGCCTTGTATCCCTGCTCTTTCCAGGACTTTTAAGATGAATGGATGTTGGATTATGTCAAATGCTTTTTCTGCATCTAAGGAGATGATCATGTGATTTTTTTCTTTGAGTTTGTTGATATGATGAATGACATTGACAGATTTCCATATATTGAGCGAACCATGCATGCCAGGAATGAAGCATACTTGGTCATGGTGAAAGATAATTTTGATGTGTTCTTGCATTCAGTTTGCAAGTGTTTTATTGAGTATTTTTGCATCAATGTTCATAGGAAAAAATTGGTTTGAAATTCTCTTTATTTGTTGAGTCTTTCTGTCGTTTAGGTATCAAGGTGACTGTGGCCTCATAGAATAAGTTTGGTAATGTTCATTCTGTTTCTATTTTGTGGAATAGTTTGAAGAGAATTGATGTTAGCTCTTCTCTGAATTGGTACAATTCTTCCCTGAATGCATCTGGTCCTAGACATTTTTTTTTTATGTTATGATACTTTTGATGACCACCTCTATTTCCTCAGTGTTATAGGACTATTCAATGTTTTTTCCTGATCTTCATTCAATTTTGGTAGTTGGTAGTTCTCAAGAAAATTGTCCATTTCTTTTAGGTTTTCAAAGTTTGTGGCATATAGTCTTTTGAAGAAAGACCTGATGATTCCTTGGATTTCCTCCATGTCTGTCATTATCTCTCCCTTTTCATTTGTGATTTTGTTGAATAGAGTACGCACCCTCTGTCTTTTAGTTAGTTTGGATAAAGGTTTGTCAATCTTGTTGATATTCTCAAAGAACCAGCTTTCGATTTCCTTCATTCTTTGAATTGTATTCATTGTTCCCAAGTTATTGATTTCAGCCATGAGTTTGATGATTTCCAGCCCTCTGCTCCTCTTGTGTGTATCTGCTTCCTTTTGTTCTAGAACTTTCAGGTATGCTGTTAAGTTGCTAGTATGAGATCTCTGCAGTTTCTTTATAAAGGCACTCGGTGCTATGAACTTTCCTCTTAGCACTGCTTTCATTGTGTCCCATAGGTTTAGGAATGTCATACCTTCTGTTTCATTGAATTCTAGTAAGTTTTTAATTTCCTTTTTTATTTCATCCCTTACCCAGATTTCATTGAGTAGGAAGTTGTTCAGTTTCCATGAGTTTGTAGGCTTTCAGTCATTTCTTTTGTTGTTGAGTTCCATCTTTAATCCATGGGGATCTGATAAGATCCAAGGGATTATTTCAAATTTCTTATATCTGTTGAGATTTCTTTGTGTTCAAGTTTGTAACTAATTTTGGAGAAGGTTCCATGAGGTGCTGAAAAGAAGGTATAATCATTTCTGTTTGGGTGAAATGTTTTGTAGATTTCAGTTAGGTCCATTTGTTTCATGCTGTCTATTAGTTTCCTTATTTCTCCATTTAGTTTCTGTCTTGATGATCTGTCTACTGGTGATAGTGGGGTGTTGAAGTCTCCCATTATGAATGTGTGGAGTTTGATGTGTGTCTTAAGTTTTACTAACATTTCTTTTACAAGCTAGGGTGCTCCTTCATTTGGGGTATAGGTATTCAGAACTGAGACATTATCTTGGCATATTTTCCTTTGGTGAGGATGTAGTGATCTTCCCCTTCTCTTTTGATTAATTTTGGTTTAAAGTCTATTTTTGACAGATACTAAAATAGCTACTCCAATTTGTTTCTTAGGTCCATTTGCTTGGAATAGAGTTTTCCAACCCCTTACTCTGACATAATGTTTATCTTTATTGCTGAGGTGTGTTTTCTATATGCAGGAGAATGATGGAACCTGTTTTCGCATCCATTCCGTCAGCCTGTGTCTTTTTACTGGAGAGTTGAGGCCATTGATGTTAGGAGGTATTAATGACCAGTGTTTGTTAGTTCCTTTTGTTTTGATGTTGGTGGCAGTAGAACATATGTGTTTCTGTGTCTTTGATTTATAGATGTGGAGTTACTTATTTCCTGTGTTTTCCTGGGTGTAGCTAGCCTTCTTGTGTTGGAGTTTTCCTTTTAGTACCTTCTGTAGGGCTGGGTTTGTGGTTAGGTACTGATTAAACTTGGTTTTGTAATGGAATATCTTGTTTTCACATCTATGGTGATTGAAGTTTTGTTCGATATACTAGTCTAGGTTGGCATCTGTGTTCTCTTAATGTTTGCATGGCTTCCATCCAGGCCGTTCTAGCTTTCATAGTCTCTGTTGAGAAGTCAGGTGTAATTAGGATGGCTTTACCTTTATATTTGACTTGACCTTTTACTCTTGCAGCTGTTAATATTCTTAGTTTTTTCTGTACATTTAATAATTTGATTATTATGTGACAGGAGGATTTTCTTTTCTGGTCTAATCTATTTGAAATTCTGTAGGCTTCTTGTATGCTAATGGGCATTTTTTTTTTCTTTAGGTTGGGGAAGTTTTCTTCTATGATTTTGTTGAAAATATTTTCTGGGCTATGAAGCTTGGAATCTTTTCCTTCTTATATTCCTATTATTCTTAGATTTGGCCTTTTTATAATGTCCCAAATATCTTGATTGTTTTGTGGCAGGAACCTTTTAGTTTTAATATTTTTCTTGACTGATGTATTGATAAATTCGATTGTAACTTCCACACTTGAGATTCTTTCTTCCATATATTTTATTAAGTTGGTGTGGCTTGTGTCTGTAGTTCCTGTTCTCTTCCCTAAGTTTTCCAACTCTCAGATTGCCTCAGCTTCTGATTTCTTGGCTTCTTAAATTATCTCTTTAGGTCTTGAATAGTCTTATTCATTTCTCTCTCCTGTTTGATTGAATTTTCCTGTAATTCTTTATAGGATTTATTCAGTTCCTTCACCTCTTTGGATGTATTTTCCTGTAGTTCTTTAAATGATTTATTCTATTCTTTCTCTGTTTGGATATATTATCGTTTAATTCTTTATAGGATTTATTCAATTTCTTAATCTCTTTGATCTCTTTGGCTGTAGTTTTTTATAGGATTTATTCATTTCCTTTATCTGATTGAGTGTATTTTGCTGTGTTTCTTTGAGTGATTTATTTTCCTCTTTCAAAGCTTCTATCATTTTCATCACCTCAAATTTAAAGCCTTCTTTTTGCATTTCTTGGGTGTTCATATCTCCAGTGCTTGCTGTGTTAGAATCACTGGTTTCCTGTGTTGTTGTTATCTTAATCCCTAAAAATCTTAGCTTAATTGTAAAACTGATCTATCTGGTCTTCAACTCCATCAGAAAATTGAGAAGGAATAAAATTAATTACCTGGGTATTCAGGGAGAGCACATTAGCAGCTGCCAAAATGAGAAGATGACATAGACAGTTTGCTGCCTGAACAATTGCATAAAACTATCTATAATATTGTAGCATCATCTTCAGCCTTCTGGCCCATTCCACCTGGAAGATGTACTAAAGAGGACTTGCTTACCTTATCTTGTCAGAGTTTGGCCATTGATTCTGCCTGCATTCAATCTTGCCTACTTTTAGGCATAATTCTGTCTTGAGCAGATATGAGGACATTTTTGCCCAGTGGCTGGTTTGCCACATTTGAAGCTATCTCCATAGGGAGGTTCTTTGATGCTCTTCATCTTCTTTGAAGTAGGTATTTTCACCTTTTATATGTGAAATGTAAATTACTGTTCTCCTTTCTGTTTTGTTTTACCCAACACAATTTTACCAAGTCTATACATTTTACCACAGTAGAATAATTTTGTTATTCATTATAACTGAATAATTCATTTCTATGCAGGGAATATATTCTTTATTCACCTATCAGCTGAAGTATATGAGCTTTCTATCTTAATTATTGTGATTAACAATGCAAGGAGATGCAGAATTCTCTTCACTGTTCTCATTTCATTTCTTACAAATCCTCAAGTATGCTAATGCTGAATCATATGCATGCCTGTTTATATTTTTGAATGAATGTCATACTGTTGTCCATACTCACTGTAGTAATCAGATTATAATAATAAATGAGCAGTATTTATGATTTTATTGTTTTCAACATTACCAAGTTACCTTATAGCTAGGGAGTTTGAAATTTTCTTTACATAAAGAAAGATCCATTTGTATTAAAAAATAAGACAATAATTCAAATGTGTTCAATGTTATAAACACTTCCATAAAACAAAACACATATTAATTCACTGGGCGTTTAGGAAAACTAAATCCTGGAATCATATAAACTAAGTCTATAGCATTTGCGGAAAACAGATGTGGAATAGGATAGGACCTCTGAAAAATACGGGATTTTAGATCTGTTTACTTTATGCATTTGAGAATCTTGCTGCATTTGTGTTTGTTCACCATGTGTAAACCTAGTGACATAGATGTCATAGCAGGCCCCTGGCTCCCTCATGCATAGACATAAAGATAATTGTGGACTACTATGATAGTGCTGGGATCCAAACCAAAGCCTCTGCAAGAACAACCAGTATGGCTAAAAACTAATCCATCCCTTACCTAACTTTTAATGTTTAACAAGATTCAGCATTCAAGAGGTGTGGTTGAAAGGCTTGTTGGCTTTTAGCTGCCTCAATGAGGTTTTGATACATTGGAATAACTGGATGAGACAAAACCCAATAAAAATTGCTGAGAGAACTACTGTCTTCCATGGAGGAAACGCTACGCTTTAACGGTTGTCTAATACTCAACCCTGAAACTACACACACAAATAATTCTATTTATGTATTTTTCCATGTGTGATTGTGTATGTGCATGTGTGTATATGTGTACAAGAAAAACAAAGAAATATCAGTATCGACTTGAGAGGCAGTGCCATAATATAGAATGGGGAGAAAGGTGAGTTAATTATATTTCAATTAAACATATATTTTTGCAAGCTTAGTAGAAACAAAGTAATAAAGTACAATATAGTCCATCACAGTGTAAATACTGGATTATAGCAAAAATCATTGAAAATACATGTGGGCAAATGTGATAGGGCAATGGTACAGATGACTATGCTGAAAGTGAATGACCCCAGAAAGTAAGTGAGCCAACCTAAAAGTAGAAAGATTTTGTATAATTCTTCATAAAGCAATTAAACTAGACACATGAAATGAAAAGAATGAGGGAATATGTTCAGGAGAGAAGGAACTAAAAATTGTGTCAAAATCCCAAGAAAAGTGAATGAAACACTGAGAACACTGTGCAGGTAACATGACTGCATACTGGAATTCAGGGTTAGTAACTGAGAAAGCCAGTTCTAACTGCACTTAATTTTAAAAACATGTCAGCCAGAAAGCAGCTAGTTGTTACAAAAAACTAGGAGTTGTTCTGCATATTGTGTTTAACAACTGATTGCATTAAGCTATTCAGGATAGGCAATAATCCAGAAACCTGGTTTTTAGTTAAATTTGACAGGACGCTAAGGAGATACATTTCTGAAACAGTACCAAGCTTGTGTTACCTCTTTCAATAGTTACATGCTTATAGAAATGGTGCTCTTTTTATATTGTGTTTATGTGCATATGTTTGTCTGTAGGTCAAAAGGCAACTCACAGAATTTTCTTTTCCTTTTCTACCATTGTGTGTATTGTACAATGAACTCAGATAATTAGACAGGAAGGCACATTTAAACTTGGGAGCCTTCTTCCCATCTATATAAAATTATCAAAATACCATCTATTTTACTTATTTCAGTTAATGTTTATATCGAAAAAGGCAATCAGTTATAAAATTATTTGCTATTCCACATAATTACAGTTAGCATCATACTACAGTTTAACTCTTCTATTTGTGGGACATATACTGTTTATGGTGATTGTTACTATTTTGAGTTATCACTGACTAAACATCTTAAGAGTGGAATATATTTTCATATTCCTGATATACCTTCCTGTAGCTTTTTTATTAGCATGGAGAACACATTTGCAAAGTGCTTTATGGATAAATTAATCTTATTTGTAAACATCCATGATCATAATTTTATATTAGAAAATAAAAATACTGCCATTAAAAATATAATTTCTCAGTTTCATAATGCTCCTGGGTAGAGTCTATTATTGTTTGATTGACTTGAACTATGAAAGTTGAAATGCATAAATTGAATGGTCAGATGGGTGATTTTTAAAGTTAACAGAAGATTTGAAGAGAAAGTAACTGTATAGTTATTTTTAGGTTAACTCATACATACATTTTCAGCAAAAAAAAAAGGCATTTCAAAAAACATGATCCAATACCTCACCAAGTAATATGTATGACAGCACATATAAAGTAGGACTGCTGACTGTGTTCAGTATAGAATACAAAGTTATCTCAGCCTTCCTCTCTCCCTCCCTTCCCCCTACCTCATTCTCCTTTTCCCTCCCTTTCCTCTCACCCCTCCTCCATCTCTCTCAGCAATTTTGAATGTCAGAAACACAAAAAGCTTTCTCTGGATCTAATAAACAAGAACTAGCACTCAAAAAGTACTTGGCAAAATTAGCAGTACAAAGCAAAATGTAAAAACTAAGGAGAATTTTATGTTCAAGTGCAATATATCATTTTTTAATAGGAAAGTCATTGTGGAAGTTATTTTGAGATATATTTAATCATTGCCATTCCTAAAATTAAGAAGCATGTAATCTAAGAAATCAAAATTCTATATCTATGAAGTCTCTTTGACCATCTTTGGACTCTACCCTGAGGAAAGGTTCTTTATCTGTCATGATACGAGTCTGCACAGTGTACGTAAGCAATGCATTGTAACTAACAAAGGCAGTCTTCTCCAGCCATAATAAACTTCCTTCTAAGGCAAGCGTTTCTTAAATAACAATAATTAACTTTCATTATATTGTTTCTACTAAGGTGTTTCTGAAATCAAAATCGTAATGATTCCTATCATGAAAAATCCTTACTGGATGGACTTTAGTATTATCTATAAACATACTAAATTATTCTCTACATGTTATATCCAGCACCCCTAAACCTACTGGTCAGTTTCATGAAAACCATCCTTACATGTGTAGGTGGTAAGGTACCTCGATGATCAGGCCGATGTCTATGGGTGGCCAAGAACTGCACACTGTAACAGCAACAGAAGCTTGAAGATGGATTATAGGAACAACCTTCGTATGCCTTTGTGGTATCATTCAGGATATCTCTGGCCAAGTAACAAAATTAAACCCAGAAATATCCTCAAAGTAAGTTTATTTCCATTAACAGAATTATGGGCAATGAAACACAATTTAAATTAATTAAGTAAAGTGGAAGGATGGAGAACAACTCCACAAAAATGGTCGCAGCTTTCCCCTTTGGTGTTTCACACAGCATGTTTTTTATGCAAATGTGCCCTCTCATGTTTATAAAAAAGTGAAAGCCATCTTAATAGTTTGTTATATACACTGGAAAATCTAAAGCCATGACAGAAAGAAAGCATGTTTCAGCAACGCATCTTTTATTCAAAAAAAGAGAAGTGTTTTTGAAGCTTCTTAAAAACCAATGGATTATTTCTACTATTAACAATGCCTGTCAAAAATCCAAAGATATGTGAAACGCCTGAGGGTTATCAATAAAGTGAGAGTACAAAAGGTGTATGTTTAATATGCTTTTAAATTAGGATAATAGTAATTTTTCAGCCATTGAGATATTTTTAAATATGAAAGGATTGAATGTACTCAAAACAATACGTTAGGTCTTTTGTTACATTGACATGAGCAAAGAAATTCATTCTTTGCAGCTGACAGTTCCAGCTCCTGTTGTGAATTCTTGTTTCATAATGGGGTTTTAAAAGGATGACAGTTTTTAGTCATCCTTTGTTGGTTTAATTCAAACTGCACAGCACTTCTTTTTTTGCATTTGTTTTTGTCTTCTTTTTGACACTTTGTGAGGCTGTGGATAATATGTTTCGTGAACCTAAAACAGAAAAAAAGGTACAAAATCACTCCATCCCGTATTCTTAAAAACACTTTAGGCGTGAAGTTTGGCTGTGCATATTAAATATATTTAAGTGAGCTTATAAAATATTTACATTGTTTATTTACAAATTATACATCATATCGCCCTGCTAACATCACGTCCATTCTTTTCCAGTGTGAAAAATCAGCAGACCACTCTGGGCTAACCATTCTCAATCCTTTCCTCTTAAAGCAAAGCTTATGTTCATAAACTCGATTTAATTTCATCAGGAATGGCAAATATTCACAAATCTTGTTTAGGGAACCCACAAATACTCACCCAGTCTCCATATAATTATAATGGAATTGGCTTTGCTACAGATAGTATGCCCATTCTGAAGCAAGGGGCATTACTTATGATTTGTTACTTTTTTTCCCCCAAGATATATATTATTTTATTAATTTGTTCTTGTTACATCTCAATGGTTATCCCATCCCTTGTATCCTCCCATTCTTCCCTCCCTCCCATTTTCCCCTTATTTCCCTCCCCTATGACAGTTAATGAGGGGGATTGCCTCCCCCTGTATATGTTCATAGGGTATCAAGTCTCTTCGTGATTTGTTACTTTTGACTCTACAAATATGTTTCATACTTAGGATGAATTAAAAGAACCATATGCACAGTAAGTAATAGTGCAAACATATACTACGTGTTTGCAAAGTAACACGCATAATTTTAAGTACTTGATCTATTCATTTGCATATCTAGTTAATTCCCAGAATGTTTACGTGATACCATCTTATTTGCATGATTATAGCTGAGAGATTTACATGAAATAAGAACCGTATACAATTTTATAAATTGGTACAGTTTACTAGCAGGATTTCCATCAAGGATGATTCCACAAAGATTCTGTAAAGCTATAATTTTTTATCACTTTTATACCAGACACATGTTTTCTCTTTATTGTCCCTTGGTCATAGGGAATGCCTAGCCAGAACATGAGCAGTCGATATGTTCACACCCGTAGACTTCAGAAAGTTCATGGACATTGCAGTTCTTTTCATTTTTGAGGGATTCAGGCCTTATTACACAACAAATAAATATCTATAAATATCTAGAAATTGTTTCCACTCTGTTCACTGAGCCACAGCAGCATCCTCTTATCAAAGATTTTAGCCAGTTTGTTCCATAGGAAAGCAGTGTGATCAGAGTCCATGCAGACTGAATTGTACTTGGGATTATTGAATTGACAATCACTCAAAAGAATGGAGCATAAAACCACACCACTGTCCTTGACATCTGAAGAAAAGGACTTGAGGTATTAGTAAAGGAAGGGAACTAGAAAAGCAAACCACGAAAGACCACCAATAACAACGAAACTATGAACCAGATAAACATATGTAGGCCAGTACCTGGGGATGTGTTAATTTGCTTAAACAAGAGATTCACCTATGCAACCACAGTTACAGTCATCTCTGTAAACAATTCACTCATATTCTTTTCTGCATGAGCCAGAAAAGCAAGCTAATTGAGGATATTGAGAGATAATTTTTAATTACGCATTTCTGGTTCTTACTAGACTGAACTTGGTAATCTATCCTGGAGTCAGATGCTATTTATTTGTCCTGTTTTAGTAAGAGACTGCTATAAGGATTTCCACATAGCATTCTTACTATGAAATATCTCCTTAGGAATCCGGATATAAATGGGGACCTTGTGGTTGCTAAACATGTTGAGTGAGACTAACTACTCCAGTTGTGGATTCTGGAATTATGAAATAACTTTATTCAAGACTCTCAATGATATAAAGAGAATACATGTTTTACTGGTTATGGAGTTTGTATAGAATTCTGTGGCAGAAGAGAGAATATTAAAATATGGTGACTGAAAAAAAGATTTGACCTCACTTTATACCAGTAATTTTGGTTTATTTTGAGTAATGCCATGAGATTTATTTGAGAAATACTTGAAATTATACTTTAAGACCCAAATAATAAAATGAATAAATAAATGCTACAAATGAGGTAATGCTACTTATTAATTTTTTTAAATTCACATCTTATTTGCATCTCCAGCTCTTGGGAGTATACTCAAATCTCCATACTTAAGACCATGATGTTAAGGAAACCATGATCTTTCCCAGGTGCTTTCATAATGCAGAATTGGCAAATATGTAAAAAGAATAAAAAATAACCTCAACGCAGAGAGTGAAAATAATGAAGACATGAGTGGACTGGTGTCGTGGGTAAAGATAGCTTATGGAAACAAGAAAATGATCCTGATGTAAGCTGAGGAAATTGAATAAGAAAAGAAGTACTTAATGTGGAACATTTATCTGATAGAATACACAAAATAAAAAAATTGAATTTAATATTAACCAAAGAATATATAATGATACAGTGGAGAATAATGTCACAGAAGGAAAACAAGACCATTCAGAAGAAAAGAATTAATGAGTCGCCAATTAAAGAATGCAGGAAGGTCAAGTGATAGTTGAACTGGAAAGTATTTATTATATTTTGAAAACTGGAGGCACTTTATGACCTGTGGAAAACATCATTTTGCTAAATAATGTAGAGAGTGGTAGTGTTACGACAACACATTGAGGAGCTAATGGGAGGTCAAAAAAATGACAATACTTCCAGACTATAGAAGATTTGATTTAAAATAAACTACATTATATCATTAGAAAAAGAGACAAGGGGTATTTATATTTAGCTGCAGACGGCCACAGAACATTTCCTTGGCAAATGTATTTTTCTTTAAAAACAAAATAAAAACAAAATACTAGAGTAGTATAGTGGCTTAAGCCACAGCAAACTAGCTCTGTAACAATTCTGGAAGTCAAAGGTATCATTGGCCTGAAATCAAGGTGTGTGCAAGAATGCATTATTTCTGGATGCCCTAGTAGAGAACCCCTGTTTCTTGCCTCTTGCAGCCTTAGCAGCTATCTGATTCCTTTATTACTATTACTATTACTATTACTATTATTATTATTATCATCATCATCGTTGTTGTTGGTTATATGTTCTTTTTTTAACATATACATTTATATTATTATACATAAATTAAATAAACTACACACAGCAGAAAGAACCATGAAACAATCAGGAATTATATAATTGTTACATTGAGAGTGATCTGGCTCTTCGTGTTTGGCAAACTTGAAGTAAACATCTTTTCCTATTGTGTTGAGTCTAAAATTCTGAATGTAAATATTTAACATATTTAATCTCTATTAACTTAAAACATCTATCTAGACCTAAAAACATTTTAACCCCTAAACAACTAAGCTTAATTGTAAGACTAAACTCTCTGGTCTTCAACCCAATCAGAGACTTAAGATGGAATAAACTTAATTACCTGAGTGAACTGGAAGCGCAGGTTAGCAGCTTCCAAAATTGAAAAATGACAGAGACAGTTTACTGCGTAAACAGACACCTCCAAACTTTCTATAATGTTGGTGCATTATCAGAAATTAATGGAAGAAACCAGTCATTTAAAGCATAAACTGGGTAAGGACAGAATTCCCATGTGTTTGCTTTACAGTTTTACTGAATGGATACCATTTAGTTGAAAATATATACAGAATAAAAGCATTAAACAAACCTAAGTACAAGGGTAAGAAATAAGATTTTTATTTATAAGCCCACAAAATTAGCAGTGGAAAGCTGTCTCTGTCATCATTGTGAAAGAAGACATCTGAATTCAGGGTTCAAAATAAATGGTAGCATTTCAATATGTGCTATTGGAGCTTTTATTACCATTGCTGCTGGCAGTAGACTTGCCTTCTAATGGATCCTTGTTAAAGGACTTAAAGTGGACTCATTCCAACTAATTATATGGCCTCAGAAGAGTCCTGTATTGTTATTGTTTATTATTTGGTGGGATACTTTGCACGGCATGTCTATTGCCTTCCTCGGATGTGGTAGCTGATTTGGCAGACAAGCAACAATCATGTTTGGAACCAAAGTCTTGAAATGTATGTTGGGGAGAACTAAATCCAGCAGATACAGTCAGGTACAGCCTGCTTTGGGTACATTATATTCATGCTCCACAACCCAGATCTCCCAGCCTTGCAGTTCATGAGTACAAACAAACTTCTGTAGCTGGCCAGTTTCATAAAGGTGTTCCATAAGCTTCAAGAATTCACGAATTTCTCCTTTTGTCTAGTTTGTGAAAATTAAAGTACCCTTTCTACCTTTCTTCACACTCTCTAAAACTACTTGCCCTTCATCATAATTGTTGTGTAAAACAAAATATAATGGCAACAGTTATAAACTTAATAAATAAAAAAAGTTTTGGAAATGTTGGCAGTATTTGTTCAAATGCATAATTGGCTTTGTTTTCTGCTTTAATTCTCTAAACCTTTAAAACTGTCAAAATATTATTCTCCTCTATCAGAGAACAAAACTGATGCTCAGATTAACTGATATATTGAGAAATAAAGTTGAATAAAGGTCATTCTTATTTTATGACCTTTGATATCAATTGTACCTATGAAGAATGACTTACCTGGTATTTTCCTTCATTTATTTAGAATGAAAGTTAGTCCACGATTGCTTAAAGTGGAATTAAATCATAACCATACATTTATGTGGTTTTAAATGTAAAATATATACCCATACATAGTTTTGTTAAATAACATTGAATTTCATGAAGGTATTTGTCCATCTGTCACATCCCTAGGGAATATTATGATTAGCATAATTGAGTAGAAAACTGTCCTCCAGTGAACCATGACACGATAAACTAAGTATTGCTATACTGATCTCTCAGATCCATTTTCCTTAAATGTAAAGCAGCAGGATGGTTTATATGAAACCAGTTTCTACAGAGAGAATATTTTACAGAGAAAATTTTGAAGAATATGTCAATGTCAAAGAGGAAGTTGGAGAACAATATTTTCTTGGACAAAATAGAGCCTTGGAGAGTTTTGCTATACTGTAGGGACACCTTCCAAAATGACATACATAGTTGTATCTAAATTATCTACTACAGGACATAAGGGAGAATATCTGTATGCTATTTCTTATCATTTGTCCACAAGAGTTTCTTACCAGCCTTTTGTCATCAAAGAGTTTGAAGCACTACTACATCACTTATTTAAATTTTACAAAATCAGAGTACACACACCCAAGTAAAATTTTCAGCAAGTTCTAACCCAGATGCTAGAATCATGTGTGGGTTTACACAGTGATTGTTCCTGCTGATGTAAGCGGAGAAGAGAGGAAGGAGAAAAGGGAAGTGGGTGCACACACACAGAGACAGACACATTCAGACAAACACACACACACACACACACACACACACAAACACAAAGTCACCCACACAAAGATAAACAAAGACACACCACACACACGCACAGACACACACACACACACACACACACACACACACACACACACACACATACACAGAGAGAGAGAAATTATCTCACTTGTGTCATCAATAGTTCTATTTTGTTCATCTATGAGCAAAGTTAACATGAGAAAAAAATGATTAGATTAATTGATTCATATTTTACTTGCTAAAAAAGAAGGTATGTGATTAGCTTCCAGAAAATAAAAGCAGAAAAGTTATTATACTTACGTAAAATCCTACATTTATTTTTTCTTATACTGTTTTATGTTTGACTTTTTAATGGGGGAAATAATATTGATGTCTCTGAGGCTGCCTTAGTTATGTCTCCATTGTTGTGCTAAGACACATGGACCATGACCAAGGCAAGTTAAGGAAAAAAGAATTGATGTGCAGCTCACAGTTTTAGAGGGTGTGTTCATCCTATAATGGCTGTGAGCATGGGAGGTGGCAGAGAGGGAGGCAGTCAGTGGAGCTGGAGCTGAAAATTCACATCTGATCAACAGTCATGAAGCAGAGATGAAGCACTGGGAACGGTATGAAATTTGAAACCACAAAGCCTCCAACAATCTTGCCCAAACTGTTTCACCAGTTTAGGAACCAAGCATTCACATATTTGAGCATATTTGGTGGGGGAAAGACATTCACTATCAAAGCACTACAAGAAGAAACATCAAAACCGCATAAGACTTTATTTTCTAAATCATTTTTCTAATAAAACCCCATATGTTCTATTTATTTCTCTACTACCTATAAATATAAAAGTAAAATGTCTTGCTTAATGATGTTTTGATTATAATATAGTCACTGGTTTTTGTAGAGAGATGTTTCCCCCAAGAAAGCTGATAGCCAAGCTATAAATACTGAAAAATACTAACCTTGCATTCAAGATCCACTGTGAAACTTGAGAGTGAGTCACTGGAGGACTAAGCATAATTTACCTCTTACTCAGATAACATAACAGTTAAAAAATAAATATTCTGTACTTATTTTAAATTCCTGTCTAGAAATAATACTATATTTCTTTATTTTAAATGGCTTCTATAATAGGAGACAATTAAAATTATGTTTTTTTAAAGCACTGCTTTGTCTACATTGAGTTACTTGTACGAGCTGTCATTACCCCCTCCTTCTCTTATGTGGTACACTCTGCAATTTCTGATATGAGGGAAGATTTGTGGGGAGAAGAGACATGACAGCTGTCAGCTTCTTTGTCCAAATTTAATCAGGAATCAACCATAGAGAAATGTCCTAATCCATCAACACCTGCTTGGGATAAGCAGTCAATCCACTAGAGACAGAGCCAAATATAGAGACTTAATTAATTGAAAGATTTTGGCAAATCATCAGTGTGTAGTGTTTCAGAGCCAATTCCACCTGCAACCAACATAGAGCGGATTCTTCGCAATAGCATATTCACTCTCTATATTATTAGAAATCTACTTTATTAATGCTAGTCAATTGAAAAATATTTGAGAGGAAGAAATAACAGATAGAGCCATACATCTTTTTTCTATTACAGTAGCACTTATAATTTTTACAAATCTTAATGGCTGAAAAATTAATAAATACCCCCAGTCCTCATTGTTGTGTGGACTTCATTTCCCTCACATACTAATTTGCTAATTGTTTTCTTATGTTCTTGGTACTTATTATCGTAGTATTGATCCTCATGTGCTACAGGTCTGAGATAGAAAGGAATGTGTTAAACATACACATTTAAAATTAATATCAACCCATTGACAAATATCAGCATACAAATAGTTAACAAAAGTAGCACCTGTTATCCAAAGACTACAAGCTACCTTCAAAAGCACATGCAAGGTATCAACACTCACTGAGCCATTTTCCTTCACTGAAGGGCATGGCTGCCTTTCCCAACATCACATAAAGGCAGTTTCACTTTTCCATATTGCAGTGTCCCTGTGAGAACAATTACCCTGCTCAGTTCTGAAGCAGATTGGATGAAGATTATTGCATGCTTCACCTGGAAAGTAATACCACTCATCCTGTGCTTACTCCTCTGATTTTAAGCTTTATATTATTTGCAGAAAATATAATTTTACAGAGTCTTCGAGAGAGCTATGTTGAATGTTATGTTAGATCAATACTGAAAACACAGAATAGTAATGTAATGGCATTTTACTTTCTGAGAAGAGAAAACAACATTATTTCCACTATTGATTAATTTCCAATATTAAACTTTACTCCATTGCAGTATATCGATATTTTTCTTGCCTTCCAAATAGTTATTCATAAAATAAGATTTATGTTTACTGAATTATACTTATAAGACAAAACCGCCTAAATCTTAGCATATTGTGCAGATATGTTTATACTACATATAATAAATGCATGTGGATCTATATAGTTGAACCCAGATTCATAATGATTGACTCTTTGCTAGGAGGAGACACAGTAAATAATGGAAATTGTAATCCCTTGAATGTAGATTTTTCTCTCAGATAATACATACCAAACAGTTTCCCCTCCCTCCATTCCATCTCCTCTATTCTCCAGGACTACTCTCCCTTAATTTTCTCTTCAGAAAACAGCAGACTTCCAGCAGACTACAGTCATACAGGACAAAACAAGATACAATAAAACAAGGCAAAAAGAACTTATATCGAAGCTGGATAAGGCGAAAGTCATACCCCACTCTCCACTCAACTGTGGAGAATGTCCTGTCCATTGGCTAGATCTGGTGGGGGTTCTCTGATGCCCCATATTTGACCATGTCCCCTGGAGGGGGAGACCTGGTGGCACTCAGAGGAAGGGCAGCAGGTTACCAAGAAGAGACTTGATACCCTATGAGCTTATACAGGGGGAGGTAATCCTCCTCAGGAACAGTCATAGGGGAGGGGAGTAAGGGGAAAATGGGAGGGAGGGAGGAATTGAAGGATACAAGGGATGGGATAACCATTGAGATGTAATAAGAATAAATTAATAAAATAAAATAAAAAAGCTGGATAAAGCAATCCAGTAGAAGTCTCAAGATCAGGCAAGAGTCAAAGACACGTTCTTTCCACTGTTAGGAGTCCCACATAACCACGAAGCTAACATCCACAACATATATAGAGAGAACCTTGTCCAGATGCATGCAGGCCTCATACTTTCCTTTTTCGTGTCTGTGAGCCAATGTAACTCCTACTTAGGTGATTCACTGGACCATCTTCTTCAATGTACTTGACACTGCTGACTGCTACAATCTTTCTTTCCCCTCTTCCAAAGGATTCCTCGAGCTACAAGGCGAGGGACTGGATCAAGATCTCTGATTTAAAGTCTCTCTACAAAATATCTGTCTAAGGATCCCTGCACCTGCTCCTACCTGCCATTGGAGGAAGCCTCACTGATGACTACTGGACAGGGCACCCATATACTAGCATAGCAGAATATCACTAGGAAACATTCATTGATTTTTATACATGATTATAGTCTCTCAAATTATAGTGCAACTTCTGTTTCAAAGAACAAAGTGATTCCACCATTCTTATCTTTTAAAAAATAGATTAGCAACATCTTCTCCAATTTTCAAGTTTCATGATAAAATCCCCATGAAGATGAAAAACAAAAACCAACCAATGAAAGAAACGGCACTTTCCTGTGACTAAATGGCTAAGAACAGCTGTTGGATATTTTTTAGTTTCTTTGCCTCCTGTTTCTGAAAAGAAAATAAAGTGTGGAGTTGAATTTGTAGGACAGTAGAGAAAATCTGGGAGAAGGTGATGGAGGGGAAACCATAATCAGAATATATTATATAAACAATATTGTAAATAAAAAAGAAATATTAGTGACACATTAATATTTTAAAAATTACAGCATAATTTCCAGGAGTGACACGGAAATTTCACTATGTAGAATTTCTTATTGCCCTGACTAGGATAGTTCTAAGAAATTAAATGAAAACAGATATGGGCAAGGTGGAAATGGAAATCCTTATTCACTCTTATAGGACTGCAGCAATTATAAAATTAAATATGGTACTTCTATATGACTCAGATGTAGCACTCCTGGATATAAAACCAGAAGACTGTCTTATTAAAGATTCATTGGTCATTTATGTTCAATACACTTCTATTCACAATAGCCAGTAAAATTGAATCACACTAGATGACATCAACAGATAAATTGTTACTGAAAATGTCACCATATATAAATGTAGAAATTTTAGACAGCTTTAAATAAAAATTAAACTATGAATTATACAGGTTAATTGTGGAAATGTAAAATAATATTGATATCATTTGCCTTACTTTACAGTGAACCCAATGAACTAAAAGACCAACCTTTCATATAAGGTAGACTTACTGGTACAATAGTAGCACAGTTGATATGAGCTAACTATCATCTTTTGCACTGGATCTGTGGTAAATCATTCCTTGTTTAGTAAATCTTAACGAATCTATTAGCCTGAGGAATTTCTTCAGTCCTGCAGGAGAGTTAATGACTTTTTTTTTCAATTGGGCTTCCTTGGGGCCATTAGGAGAAAAGAGAAAGGTGGAATGGCCCTGCCTTCTAGGAAGAAACCATCCTCTTTTGCAATTATTTATTGTATATCCTTTTTTACATATATGATTATATTATTACACATAAATAAAATAAACTCCATACATCAAAAAGAACCAGGAAACAAACAGGAATTATATAAATGTTACATTCATAGTGATTTGGCTTTAATTTTCTGGCAAACTTGAAGAAACCATCTTTTCTTACATTTTTTTTTACTTTATTAATTTATTCTTGTTACATCTCAATGGTTATCCCATCCTTTGTCTCCTCCCATTCTTCCCTCCCTCCCATTTCCCCCTTATTCCCCTTCCCTATGACCGTTCCTGAGGGGGATTACCTCCCCCTGTAAATGTTCATAGGGTATCAAGTCTCTTCTTGGTAACCTGCTGTCCTTCCTCTGAGTGCCACCAGGTCTCCCCCTCCAGGAGACATGGTCAAAGGTGAGGCACCAGAGTATGTGAGAAAGTAATATCCCACTCTCCACTCTACTGTGGAGAGTGTTCTGTCCATTGTCTAGAAAGACTCAAATGGTATATACTCACTTATATCTGCACATTAGCCCAAGGGGCATGTCCCACGAAAGCCTTCACTTACCAGGAAACTGAGACAGAGGGGAGGACATTCTAGTGGGACTCTAGATGAGAGAAGCATTGGAGAATGGTAAAATAGAAGGATCCAGAGTGTCCTAGAAGCCTACAAGTAGAACATTATGATAGGCAGATTTGGGCACAGGGGTCCCGCTCAAACTAAGGCACCAGCCAAGGACAATACAGGCTGTAAACCTTAAACCCCTACCCAGATCTAGAAACCATCTTTTCTATCATTATGAGTCTAAATTTCTGAATGAAAGTCAGTATCTATCATATCTCATTTCTATCAACTTAAACCATCTATCTAGGCCTAAAACATCTTTTTTATTTTATTTATTTACTTATTACATATACATTTCTACTATTAAACATATATACAATAAGCTACCTTTAGCCAGAAGAACCATGACACAATCAGGAATTATATAAATGTTGCATTCTTAGTGTTTTTGGCTATGTGTATTTGACAGCCTTGAAAAAATCATCTTTCCTATTTGGTGTGTCTAAAATTCTAAATGTAAATCAATCTCCATTAACATAATGTCAATATCAACTTAAAACATCTATCTAGACCTAAATATCTTAACCCCTAACAACTAAGCCTCATTGTAAAACTATGCTACCTGGTCTTAAACTTCATCCAAATAAAAGTTTGTGACTCTTACTTGGCTGAGTTAGCATAGTGCTAAACTGCTTTCTAAATATTTACCTTTATACCTATAGAGATAGACTATCTCAATCATAGATGCTTATGCATAGCTACATAGATGCAATAAATGGTGGTGGTGAATTAGAGACTCACAACTACATACTGTGCTCAGAAAAAGGGACGGTTCAGTGCTTGTATATAAACAAGGCATCATATGCCATAACAAGTTCAGGGAACATGTGGAAGAGAAAGTGGGGAAAATGCAATGACGAGAAGAAATGAAAAGGGTATGGGAGTGATTTTTTTCAGGCATAGCAGTGTTGTTGCCAATATGGCATTACTCATAACAGTTGGGCTTGCCTTCATCGGACCCATAAAAAGACTGTGCCTTGTGGAATTAATTTGTCTAAGCACAGCAGTCAATCAGAAATCACATAGTGGCTCATGGTATCCTGATTATTTCTGCTACTACTGATTGTTGATGCATTCTGCAAAAAAAGGATCAATTTTATTCATTTGTACCTTCACTGATGTCCACAAGCTGCCGTGGATGATTCAAAACTCCTAGCCAGTTGGTCACAAACCAAAGAGAAAATATGAATGTAGGAAAGGTACCTGTATGAATGATGTCAGGACAACAGATGTGGGAGGAAGTAAGCATGGGTAGCAAATTTAAGTAAATAGAATGAAGTATACAAATATGAAATTTTCAAAGAAGGACCAACCAATACAAAATCAAGTAATTAAATAACAAACTCAAATTTAGGCAATCAGACAGTGATAACGGGAATTTAACTTGCACATGTTTGCCATTTTAATTTTGTCTTCTATATAAAGTGCTCGGACAGGGTAAGGTGAAATAATTTTCCTTTAAATATACTCATGAGTAATCATTTAATGCAATTCCTCATCTAATACCTAAGTTTATCGTACCTGTTTTTATCTCTTTTTAAGGGCAATAATTTGTAAGTGTTGTGGATAGTCACAGTAATACAACAATTGAGTAAAAAAGCCTAAAAATGTACTTACCCTTTTGGACTTGCCCCTGGCACGTTCTTTTATAATATTCCTCTTTCATGGACCAGTTCATTAAAAGTGAACCTGCCAAAGAGTGTCCTTATAGTTGGATTTATGAACCATCATCAAGCTGAAAGGCAGGAGAGTGTAGCAGTCTTTAAAATGATGTATGAATATGTCAGGAAACTTGAACCTCTCCAAAGTTCATGAAACTTCGAAGTGTCTTAAAATAATTAATTTTTATAAGCTCATCCTCTCCATTATTACTTTAAATTGATTTTTATAGGACTCCATCTGCCAATGCTTCTCACGTGCCTTTTCATAATTGTCCCAATTCAGATTTCCATACATTTAAATTTTGTCATGAGTTAAAACCCTGTGATAAATAACAAACCCATCAGAATAAAAAAGAATTTCAATGTACATTTTTACATGAATGGGATTCAGGCAAAATAAGTAACTCCTATTACAGAATAAAAAGACTTTTCAACACCAAGAGTTCTCTCTCAAAACACTGTGAATAAATTATCTCTTCTTTTTTGGGAGACTTTTAGATTTGAGTTTTGATGATACTGCAATGAATAGTTAGTATTTGAGCTAGACAGAATGCCAAAGAGTTGAATAACATTGTTATGAAAATAAACTTTTGACAATTTCTAATATTTTTATCTATAAATTTTGTCCTTCTATTTAAAAACAAAGAAAACTGGTTAATGTTTCAATCCCTTAAACAGACTTATCGATTCTGTTTCATTTTATCCATGAACTTCAAATAATATTGCAAAGGATGCAGGTTAACATACAGGGAAATGTGGTGTACAGGGAAATATGTAGAGATCGGCTGAGAGTGAATAGAAGAGGGATGTATCTCCTCTCCGAATATGCTACCCTCCAGGCACATGCACAGGCACATGTTAAACATCTTAGTGCTATTTAAGCCCAGAGTATGTGAATATCAAAACTTTCATAAGCATATTTTGAGCTTCCAAATTTTAGTATTTCTTTTTTAAACGATTTTATTTTATTATTTTATTTTTTAACCTTTTTTTATTAATTTGTTCATATTACATCTTGATTGTTAGCCCTTCCCCTGTTTCCTCCCATTCTTCCCTCCTTCCCACTCCCTCCCTTCTCCCCTCCCCTATGTCTGTGATTGAGGGAGACTTCCTCCCCCTATATATGCTCTAATATTATCAAGTCTCTTCTTGGTAACTTGCTCTCCTTCCTCTGAGTGCCGCCAGGCCTCCCCATCCAGGGGACGTGGTCAGAAAAGGGGCACCACAGTTGGTGTGAGAGTCAGATCTCACTCAACTGTGGAAAATATCATATTCGTCGGCTAGGTCTTGGTAGGGGTTAGAAGTTTACACCCTATTTCTCCTTGGCTGGTGCCTTAGTTTGAGGAGAACCCCAGGACCCAGATCTGCCTGTCATAAAGTTCTTCTTGTAGGTTTCCAGGACCCTGTGGGTCCTATTATTTCCCCATTCTTTCATGCTACTCTCGCCTAAAGTCTCAATAGAATGTCCTCTCCTCTGACCCATTTTCTTGGTAAGTAAAGTTTTTCATGGTACGTATATAGGAAATAGGTTACTATACCATTGCAAAATCACAACCTCACAAAATCTTGACTGTTACAAATACCAAAAATGAAGGGACTTACCAATCACTGGTCACTAATATCTCTCAATGTCAATGGTCTCAATTCTCCAATAAAAAGACACAGACTAATGGAGGGGTTGCATAAAAAATGACCCAACATTCTTCTGCATTCAAGAAACACATCTCAACTACAAGGACAGACATTGCCTCAGAGTAAAAGGTTGGGGAAAAATATTCCAAGCAAATGGTCACAAGAAACAAGCTGGGGTAGCCATTCTAATATCTAGTAAAATAGACTTTCAACCAAAATTAATCAAAAGAGATGAGGATGGACACTTTGTACTCATCAAAGTTAAAGTCAACCAAGAAGACATCACGATTTTGAACATCTATGCTCCGAATACAAGGGCTCCCACATTTGTAAAAGAGTTAATAACAAAGCTTGCCCCACTTATTGATACCTACACATTAATAGTGGGAGACTTCAATACCCCACTTTCACTCAAGGATAGGTCTTTGATTAAAAAACTAAGCCAGGAAATAACCTCATTAACCAATGTTATGAATCAAATGGATCTAATAGATATCTACAGAACTTTCCACCCAAACGCAAAGGAAGTATACCTTTTTCTCAGTACCCCATGGAACTTTCTCTAAAATTGATCACATAGTTAGTCAGGAAGCAAACCTCAACAGATACAAGAAGATTGAAATAATACCTTGTATCTTATCAGACCACCATGGTCTAAGGCTGGACTTCAACAACAACAGAAATAACAAAAAGCATACTAACACGTGGAAACTTAACAACTTTCTACTTAATGACACATGGTTCATGGAAGAAATAAAAGACTTCCTGAAATTCAATGAAAATGATGGAACAACATACCCAAATTTGTGGGACACATTGAAAACAGTGCTAAGAGGAAAATTCATTAGCCTTATTGCCTTTAAAATAAAAATGGAATCATCCCACATAAACAACTTAACATCACATCTGGGAGCTCTAGAAAAAAAAGAAGCAGAAACACCCAAGAGGAGTAGACACCTAGAAATAATCAAACTCAGGGCTGAAATCAATAAATTAGTATTTCTTATAGCATTCTATATACATATATCCTTTATGTTGCTCTATCCACCTCGGAATGTACTTCTTTTCAACTTCTCGATTTTTAATGCTCGCTCCCTTTTCTCTAAAATCTCCCTTGATAGTCATGAATTTTGAGCACTTTATAAGTCAAAATTTATTTTAAAATGTATTATATTTTTGGTTTGTAAATATGCTTATTTTACTTAATTAATATGTGATCTTTCTTTCATCTTTCTAAAAAGAAAATGAACTCAATTTCATTTATCTTCTATATTGAGACATGTCTGGTATCTTTATGCCACATTTTATTTATTTGTCTCTTAGTGAGTTCCTATATGTATTGAAAAACTTAACTATCTTGAATAGTGACACAAAGAATGTATAAGAATGTATACATGTGTATGTGTCACATATGTGATGATTTGTATATTTTGGAGGAATTATCAAAAGATAAATTACTAGACCATAAGGTGGATCTAATTTCATTTTATGAAAAAAAAAACTAAAATGTATATATTGGTTGACATTATTTTATATTTCCTTCAGCAGTACATATTGCTATTTATTTTTGTGACAATAAACATTCTTGCTGAATGATACAGATACTTATTATAGATTATATTTTAATTTCCTTTAAGCCTATAGATCTTGAACTTATTGGTTATATATTTACTGGGTGCTAGACTTCCTATGAGAATAGTATGTACAATTCGTTTTTCCACCCAATTTTCTGTTTATGTAGAGGTCAGTTTCTCATTTTTTTATTTTTATGCCTATGGATTTTAATTATTTATCAACAGAACAGCATTTCAAAATATTGTGATTATTTAATATTTTATTCATTTCATTAATTATACTTTTTCTGTATAGAAGCTTTAATATACTTCTTCTACTTCTATAATTAATATTAATTTCTGAGTTATTTGAGACCTATACAGAAATGTTTCAGTGTTTATATATTGAAGCAATAACCTGGTATTCTATAGTACTTTCACATTTTCAAGTCTTATGTCTATGTGGTTGGTTCACCTTCGAATAATTTTTGTACATGCTTAGAAGTATATATCAAATTTCATCTTTGTATTTTACAAATATCCAGATTTTTTTCATCACCCTGGTTAAAAAAGAAGGTCTTTACTTTATTGTAAATTTCTGGCTAATTTTTGAAAAGTAACTCAAAATTTCTGTTGGTTTTTGTGTATATTACTGCTTTTTTTTGTCTTAACATTAGAGTAAGTTCATGGTTTTGTTAGCACTGTTAACTCCTCAGGGGATCTTGAACAATATAAGAGAGAGAAAAAGTAGGTACAAAGATAAATTTATTTCTTTTTTCCATATTACTATTATTTTATACTTTTACATATACATTTGTAAATGTATACATACATATACATACACATACAGCAAGGAGGACTCGAACACAAATAGGAATTATATAAATTTTACATTCAGAGTGTTTCAGCTATTTGTATTTGGCAGACTTGGAGAAAACATCTTTCTATCTTATGAGTCTACAACTCTGAATGTAAATCAATATCTATCATATCTCATCCTTATCAATTTAAAACATCTATCTAGACCTAAAAACATCTTAATTCATAAAGAACTAAGCTTAATTGTAAAACTAAACAACCTGGTTTTCTACCACATCAGAGACTTGAGAAGGAATAAAATTAATTATTTAAGTAAACAGGAAGTGCAGGTTATCAGCTTCCAAAAAGAGAAAAATGACAGACACAGTTCACTGCCTGAACAGTCACACAAAACTCTAAATAACATTGTAGCATTATCTCCAGCCTTCTGGCCCAATATATCTGACAGACATATTTGTGAAGCAGGAACTATTGAGGACTTGCTTACCCTGTCTTGGCAGAGTCTGGACATCAACTCTGCCTGCATTCAAGCTTGCCTGCTTCTAGGTAGAATTCTGTCTGTAGCAGGAACAGGACATCTTGCCCAGTGGCTGGCTTGCCGTATATGAAGCCATCTCCAAAAGGAGGATCATTGATTAGCATCATCGTTTTTTGAGGTAGGCTGAGTGCTGCCAGGAGTTAATCTGTTTTATTGTCAAAGGATTCTTGAAATCATAAATACATTTTTAAATGCCATATTTTGTGGGTCTCTGAGGTTTTTGAAGACCTTATCTAACTACTTTACCTTCTCTATCTACATAAACATAAATATCTCTTAACCCTAGGGTATGTATTTTTGTGATAAAAATAGACTAGTAATTGACCTGACCATGAGTTGATCAACTAACAATTAACTGTATTACTTAATAATCCTAAACAACCTGAAATAGCACCTTTATTTTGTTTTAATTTTTATTTTTTAAAATTAATTTATTCATATTACATCTCAGTTGTTAGCCCATCCCATGTATCCTCCCATTCCTCCCTTCCTCCCATTTCGCCCCTACTCCCCTCCCCTCTCCTATGCCTGTGTCGGAGGGCGACCTCCTCCCCCTGGATATCCTCATAGGGTACCAAGTCTCTCCTTGGTGACCTATTATCTTTCCTCTGAGTGCCACCAGGCATCTCCATCCAAGGGACATGTTCAAATATGGGGCACCAGAGTTTGTGTGAAAGTTAGATCTCCTTCTCCACTCACCAGTGGAGAATGTCCTGTCCATCGGCTAGTCCGGGTAGGGGTTCAAGGTTTTTACTGCCTATTTTTTCCTTGGCTGTTGCCACAGTTTGCAGAGGACCCCAGGGCCCACACTCGCCTGTAGTTTTCCAGGACCCGCTGGATCATTCTATTTCCTCTTTCTCCCAGGCTTCTCACACCTAAAGTCTCAATAGGATGTCCTCCCCTCTTACCCACTATCCTGGTAGGACAGTTTTTCATGGGGACGTACACCTTGAACTAGTGTCTCGATATAAGTGAGTATATACCATTTAGCTCTTTTTGCTTCTATGTGAACTCACTCATTATGACAATTTCTAGTTCAATCCATTTGTCTACAAATTTTGGAAATTCCTTGTTTTTAATAGCTGAGTAGTATTCCATAGTGTAAATGTACCACAGTTTCTTTATCCATTCTTCTATTGAGGGACACATAGGTTGTTTCCAAGTTCGGGCTATTATGAATAAGGCAGCTATGAACATGGTTGAGCATATGTCCCTGTTGTGTGGTAGTGCATCCTCTGGGTACATTCCAAGGAGTGGAATAGCTGGGTCTTGAGGAAGCCCTATTCCCATTTTTCTGAGATAGCACCAGGTAGATTTCCAAAGTGGTTGTACTAGTTTGCATTCCCACCAGCAATGAAGGAGTGTTCCTCTTTCTCCACACCCTCGCCAGCATGAGGTGTCAGTTGAGTTATTGATCTTAGCCATTCTGATGAGTGTAAGATGCAATCTCAGTGTCGTTTTGATTTGCATTTCTCTGATGACTAAGGAGGTCGAGCATTTCTTTAAGTGTTTCTCAGCCATTTGATATTCCTCTGTTGAGAATTCTCTGTTTAGTTCTGCGCCCATTTCTCAATTGGGTTATTTGGTTTGGTGGTGTTTGAAATAGCACCTTTAAAGTATTGGAAGTAGACCTTGTATTATAATTGAGTCATATGAGTACTAATAATTTTATTTCTCTTTGTCTCTGAAATCGGATGTCATGTGACAAGAGGCTTGAACTTTTTTCCTCACTTCCTCAAAATGATGAACTGTAAATTAAATTATAACCCAAATAAAATATTTCCTTTCCTATGTTGCCTTTTGACAGGGTATTTTATCATAGCCAGAAAAATAAAACAAAGAAGACTGCCAAGGAATTTTGTGTTAAATAGATTATTTTTCTTTGTTGTGAGTAGTATATGATTATTTGCATATGTAATCCAGGTTTAGACTTCTTTGACCAAAATTATGACTCATAAATTTATGCTTATGTATAACATCATTTCCACTTTCAATTTTTCATGGTAGTAATGTTCCAGAACAAGCCACATACAACATGAAAGCAGAATTTATTTAGCTAATATCATTTTACTTTGAATATATTAGTATGTGGTAAAGTTTTTGATACTTTTCACTTTAAAGAGCATAGTTTTAAAATTCAATTATCTCTTGTTAGGAAAAATCAAGTTATTGTTTTTATCTGGAACATAGTTACAATTATTTTAATGAGCAGGATCTTGAAAATACATACAAGGTATGGATCATTTATTAAAGTAATTATCTCTCGAGTACTTAGCTACAAATTTCATACCTCCTGGCTGGGGAGGAAAATTGAAATTGCAAATGTGACATAATACAATTTATAGCATAATTAGTTGTTGGTAATATCATGTATTTTATGTTATGCCATTATTAAAACATTTACAATTTACATAATCAGACAAATAATTTAATAAGATTGAGATAAAAGAGGTTAGTTTTCTCCTACATATAATAAAATCCTAGGCTGAAGTAAGCATAATGTCCATTGATAAAGAAAGGAAGGAGTTTAACCAACTTTAGCCAGGAAGAGAGGTTGAAAGAAAAATTAAAAAAATAAATTTTCAAATGTGAAGCTGTTTTATTTTTTTTATTTTTTTTATTTTTTTCTCCTTTATTAATTTATTCTTGTTACATCTCAATGGTTATCCCATCCCTTGTATCCTCCCATTCTTCCCTCCCTCCCAATTTCCCCTTATTCCCCTCCCCTATGACTGTTCCTGAGGGGGATTACCTCCCCCTGTATATGCTCACAGGGTATCAAGTCTCTTCCTGGTAACCTGCTGTCCTTCCTCTGAGTGCCACCAGGTCTCCCCCTCCAGGGGACATGGTCAAAGGTGAGGCACCAGAGTATGTGAGAAAGTAATGGCTAGGCTCACAACCATAAATATTTTTTTTATTTTCTTACATTATAGGATAAATATCTTGAGATTTTTAAAGGTACTTACACACATATACAAAGTCATATTTTTGGCTTATGTGCCATTCTATCCCACTGGCTTTCATTCTCTCTCAGTGTTTTCAGTTTTCCCTTCATAAAACAAACACATAATTTTTAAAATACACACAAGCTGTTTTTTTCCAATAATTGACCTTAAGTTACTAACAAGGCACTAATAATACTTCTGTCATTTTTTAAGTGACCAAGACTGTGAATATTGACTTATTAATGATTTAAATTTGACTAGATGATAGATGGTGCCACTTCTTTAGATGTGTCTTCTTATAGGCACATAGGAAACCTAAGAGTAGAATGGTAGTAGTAAATAGAAACAGCCACAGAAAAAGATGTTTGGAAATTACTAAATGAATGGGAAGGGATTTGATCTGAAGTTTTAGCTGATAGACAATGGCTGCTGAGGGAATGATATTTGATTATATAATCAAGGCTTGAGGCACAACCAAAAACACATGTTGCTAGGAACATCCAAAGATGTCACACCAAAAGAGTCTAAGAAAATTCAGTACTCCTATTCATGTGCCTTGTCATTTATTCCTCATCATACTGTTTCTATAGCTATAGGCATGCGCTGTTAGTGAGCTTGAGAATAATTTTGTTGGCATTCAAATGCTAACTGAGTGTAATATTTTGTCACTTTTACTTCTAATAACCACACATAGTGCTTTACCAGAAAACTTCCTTGTTTATGTTCAAATGGTTTGAGGTTTTTAATAAAGCTTAAAATATTTTATTTAAATTAAACCATTTATCTTAAAGGCTACCCTTAAAAGGATGCAGAAAGCTTTTTCCCCAGAGTTCCTACTCTCTAGTTTTTTATTTAATTTTTATTTTTACTTGTTTATTTATTTACTAATTAGAAGTACAGTGGTTCATTTGAGCTATATATTGGCTATGAAATTTTATTTTTGTTTTTCCCTATGACAGCCGTATCTGGGCCTTTTAAGAAATGCATACGTACTTGGAAATTATTGATATTATTTAACATTAAACGTTTTGAAAAAATTAAGCTTGCATGCAAGGCTAAAGAGATCAAATAAAAATAGAAATATAACATAAGTAGGATTTATAATATATTTTTATATATGTATGAAGCCAGAAATGTTTTTACTCCTTATTTTGTAATCTTATGTGTATTGAGCAGCAGAGTCTAAAATCTGAAGTGAAAGCAAGCGCAGAAAAATGATATCATGCCTTGAATAATTGCCCATATGCCAATTTAAATATGAGATTTGCATACAGGATAATAACTAAAGATCTTGTCATCTAGTTTCTTAAACCATAGAAGGAATTTAGAACTACTAAATAATTGAAGATGAAAATATTCTGCATTTAGGAATGTGTGCAAAGCTAGATATATTTTAAAATTGATGGTAAAGAATTTTATAAAATATGCTTGCCAGCTGTTTGTATATTTTCTAAATTACAGAAAATGAGTTGTAAAAGCTAAATGCCAGATGGGGAAAGCTGCATATTTTCTAAAGTGTTAATGAAGTTTAGATAGAATAAGTTAGATACAGATTAAAACTATTTTTATAAGACTGATAATGGTTTTGGCAAACGGTAATTTGCCACAATAAGTTCCTTATCTTCCCATGTTAGAATATGCTTATCTTGTTTTTGACTATACTTATTACATAATAAAACACTAAAAAATGTTCATGTCTCAACAAATCAGATGGAATTAGTGCCATTTTTATTCTATATATAACAATTCTAAAACTGTATCATATGAGTAACTGCAATAATTTTAAACATACATGAATGCTTTCCTAAGTATGCTTTCTTGAGAAAATTATTATTACAAATGTTTATCAATTGACTTATCATGAAAAACTTACACCAATAATTTATTTTACTATCCAATATATTTTAAATTTTTCATCTTTGAAAATGTTTCATAAATAATAACTCCTCTTAAATGAAAGTAGAAATTAGCCATAAATAAAAGTCCTAACTATTTTTTTATTTAGTGCTATAATGTTTTCTTTTTAATTTATTTATTTATTTATTCACCTTACATACCAATTTCAACCTCTTCCCTCCTCTTCTCCTAGTCCCAACCTCCTACCTACCCTCTTCCCCAATTCCACATTCCCCTTCTTCTCAGAGAAGGGAAGGCCCCACCCCTATTCCATCCCACCCTGCCACATTATGTTGTATCTGGACTAAGCTCATCCCCTTCCTCTGTCCAGCTAGAGGGGAGGGATCCAAAAGCAGACACCTGTGTCCATGTCAGTGACAGTCCAGTCTCCATCTGATAAGGGACCCACATGAAGGCTGAGCTGTCCATCAGCTCCATAAGTGTAGGGGGCCTAGGTCCAGTCCGTGCATGCACTCAGGTTGGTAATTCACTCTCTGTGAGTCCCCAGGGCCGAGGTTAGTTGACTTTGTTGGTCTTCCTGTATAGTTCTTGTGCCCTTCTTGTACTTCTATTATTCCCTCAACTCATCCACAAGATTCCTTGGTCTCCCTCTAATGTTTGGCTGTGTGGCTCAGCATCTGTTTCTTTCTCATGCTGTGTGAAGCCTATCAGAGGACAGTTCACTTGGCTCATGTCTACATGCATAGCAGAGTATTATATTCATAGTAACAGGGGTTGTCTCTCTCACATGGGGTGAGTCTCAGGTTAGACCAGTCATTGGTTAGCCGTTTCCTCAAACTCTGCTATATTTTTTATCCCTGCCCATGTTGTAGGCAGGGTAAATTTAGGTCAAAAATTTAATGGGTGGGTTGGTATCCCCATCCTTCCATTGGAGTCCTGCCTGGCTAGGACCACTTCAGTCTCCATAAGTCCTATTGCCAGGGGTCTCAGCTAGAGGCACTCCAAATACTCCCAGGAGCCTAACCTGTGGAAGGACTCCAGCTTGTCCTTGTGATTCCCCACCCGTTGTCTTCCCATCTCTCTCCTAGGCTTACAGACTCCCACCTCCACTTTCCTGCATCTGGCCCCACCTTCATTCTACTCCCCACCCCTTCTCCCACTCAGTTCCCTCTCTTCATCTACTTCAGATCCTTATCAGGTATAGGAGTTCTCTGGTAGAATGTTGGAGGTCACTTATGTAAAATACCATATCATCTGTGAATAGAGATACTTTGATTTCTTCCGTTCCAATTTGTGCCCAATTGGTCTCTGTTAATTGTCTTATTGCTCTTGATAGAACTACAAGTACTATGTTGAATAGATATTGAGAGAGTGGACAGCCTTGTCTTGTCACTAATTTTACAGCACTTGCTTTAAAGTTCTTTCCATTTGTGATCATGTTGGCTATCACCTTGATATATTTAGTATTTATTATATTTATGTATGGGCCTTGTATCCCTGATCTCTTCAATATTTATTATAAAAAAGTATTACATTTTGTCAATACAACAAGGACATTTGCTCAAATATGTTCATATCAGCTTTATTATTCATAATAGCCAGAATCTAGAAACAGCCTAGATGTTCCTCAATCTAAGAATGGATAAAGAAACTGTGGTCCAAGGAAATCATGAATTGGCAGCCAAATAGATGTAACTATAAAAGATCATCTTGAATGAAGTAACCCAGACCCAGAAAGACATGCATGGTATATACTCACCTAAGTGGATATTAGCCCAACATAGATGTCCTCTGAGAGACTCCACCCAGCTGGAGAGGGGACAGATACTAGGACTGCCAGATGGATTTTTGAGGGAAGTTCTGAGAGTTCTATACAAGAGTTGGGGGATGGAAAGAACCAGAGGGGTCAGAACCTCCACAAGGAGACCATCAAGCCTGGTGGATCTGAACTCAGGATGATCTGGACTAACTGATGTACCAACAAAGGACACTGCAAGCAGAGAACCTAGACCCCTGTCCATATGTAGCTTATGGAAAGCTAATTCTACACAAGGGATGCAGAGGGAGTGGGAACTGCCTCTGACATGAATTCTGGTGCCAGTGATTTGGTCATTGCCCCTTTGCGGGGCAGCCCCAAGGTCACACAGCAGAAGGGGAAGTAGGTTATCCTGATATACTGAGTTCAGATGGTAGGGTTCAGAACATATGCTAGGACATGCTACTGGGCTCAGGGAAGAGTGTTGAGAGTGGTATGGAAAAATAGGGGGATGGAAGGACCCAGAGGGTTCAGTAGCCCCGTAAGGAGATCATTGAGGCTTGTAGATCTGGACTTAGGAGGATCTGCACATACTGTTACACCTACCAAGGACAATGTATGCAGTAAACTGAGACTCCTTGTTCAGATATAGCCAATGGACAGCTCATTCTCCATGGTTGTATGGAGAACACAGACTGCTTTTGAAATGAACTCTGGAGCCCTCTGATTTGATCACTTCCCCTTGTTGGAGAGGGACAGCAGACACACGAAGGAAGGGGAAGCAGGGTATCCAGATGATACCTAATAGGCTGTGGTCATGTAGTGAGAAAGAAGGTCCACTTCTGTGAACATCTAGGGGAGGAGAATAGAGAGGAAGAGGGAGGTAGGGTGCGAATGGCAAGATAAGAGCAAGGGATAACAATTGGTATGTAATCTGAATAAAGTAAAATAAATACAAAAATTTTAAAGAGTCTTCTTTGTAGACAAAAATTTCTTTTAAAATTTTATTTATTCATTCATTCTACATTTTGATCATGATACCCTCCCTCTTTTTTCCAAACTTCACCCTCCTTATCTTTTCCTTCATCCCCACTACCCACCCACCTCAGCTCATCAAGTTGTATCAGGATTGAGCAAATTTCTTAAGAGTCAGTAAGAAAAGACATGCACGCCTGCACACACCTTTAATCCAAGCACTCAGAGATGCAGAGGAAGGGAGATTGTTATGAGTTCAAGGCCAGCCTCATACAGGAAAGCAAAGGCTAAATAGTGAAACCTGTCTCAAAATCAAAACACAGAAAAACAAAGCAAAACAAAACAAAAAATAAGTAAAAAAAAAAAAGCTTTCTTTTTCTGCTTCTGGGCTAACTCACTCACTACGATCACTTCTAGTTCCATTCGTTTGTCCACGAAATTGAGGATTCCTTGTTGTTAATAGCTGAATAGTATTTCATAGTGTAAAAGTACCACAGTTTCTTTGTCCATTCTTTGACTGAGGGACATTTACATTGTTTCCCAGTTCTGGCCATTATGAACAAGGCTGCTAGGAACATACTTGAGCATATATTCTTGTTGGTGGTGGAGCACCTTCTGGATATATTCCAAGGAGTGGAGTAGCCGGGTCTTGAGGTAGCCCTAATCGCAGTTTTCTGAGAAAGTACCAGATAGATTTCCAAAGTGGTTGTACGAGTTTGCATTCCCACCAGTAATGAAGGAGTGTTCCCCTTTCTCCACATTCTCGCAAGTATGTGCTGTCACTTGAGTTTTTTATCTTGGACATTCTGATGGGTGTAAGATGGAATCTTAGAGTCTTTCTGATTTGCATTGCTCTGATGACTAAGGACATTGAGCATTTCTTTAAGTGTTTCTCAGCCGTTTGATATTCCTCTGTTGCGAACTCTCTGTTTAGTTCTGAGCCCCATTTCTTAATTGGGTTATTTGGTTTAGTGGTTTTTTATTTTTTGAGTTCTTTATATATTTTGGATATTAGATTTTTGTCAGATACAGATCTTTTCTCTAGAGCTTTTCTCAGCTTTGTTCTGTTGACAGTGTCTTCTGCCTTACAGCAGTTTCTCAGGCTCATGAGGTCCCATTTATTAATTATTGACCTTAAGGCCTTGGCTGTTGGTGTGCTGTTCAGGAAGTTATCTCCTGTGCCAATGTGTTCCATCTCTTCCCCACTTTTTCTTCTAACCAATTTAGTATCTCTAGTTTTATGTTGAGGTCTTTAATCCTCTTGGACTTGAGTTTTGTGTATGGTGAGTTTATACTCACTTATTATTGGACAATAGTCCAAAAGGGAGGTACCATGAAAGTCTTCACTTACCAGGATATTGGGATAGATGAGAGGACATCCTATTGGGTCTCTAGGTGAGAGAAGTATGGAATAATGGGGAAATAGAAGGATACAGAGGGTCCTAGAAACCTCTAAGTAGAACATTATGATGGGCAGATCTGGACCCAGAGGGGGTTCTGCTCAAACTACTACACCAACCAAGAATAATACATGCAGTAAACATTGAACCCCTACTCAAATCTAGCCAACGAACAGGACGTTCTCGACAGTCATGTGGAGAACGGGGACTGACATGGACATGAGCTATGGTACCTCATATTTGACAACTTCCCCTTGGTGGGGAGGCCTGGTGCCACTCAGAGAAAGGATAAGCTGGCTATCACGATGAGACATGGTAGCCTATGACCATATAGTGGGGGAGGAGGTCCCCCTGAGTCACAGACCTAGGGGAGGGGAGTAGGGTGAAAGTGGGAGGGAAGGAGGAACTAGTGATACAAGTGAGTGGAAAACAATTTAGATGTAATTTGAGTAAATTAATTAAATTTTAAAAAGCGTTCTCTTGGGACATTTTAAAGTCCCTAGAGAAACTGAAAATATGACGTCTTTGATTCTATATATAGTTACCAATTCCATGAGTAAAAGTACATTCCAAGGGTGAATACGTTCTAAATTGAGGAATGATCTTATCAAGGACTGAACACTTTGTAGTCATCGAAATGTCAGCTTGTGATATTGAATTTGGTACACTTCTCTGTTCCAAATTGGCTCTGTATCTGCTTTTAGTTAAGTAGAACTTAAGAGTAGAGCTCTTATACTTATTTAAATCTACTGACATGTTTAATTTAAAACATTGTTGTCTAATTTGAGGATATTTAGAAACTTAAGTGTTAATTAATAATATACTATGAGAATGTGTAAAAGTATTTACACATTGAATCATTATAGTTTTCCTAGATCTGTGTAAAAAAAACAGGATCATAAAAATATGAAGAGTCCATCTAGCACTGAAAAAAGCAATGCAAACAAGAGTGTTACTTGTGCCTGGTAATATGTGATTTTCTTTTATTATGAATGAAGAATGGTGTTTTGTGCTGAAATTAAGTAATGCAGTGCAGTAAAGATGAAAGAATAAAGTTGAGGCCATGAGATGGCTATTGTACCATTTTCCCATCGGAATATTTAACTTTGAATAAGAATGTTCTGAACTTCGATTTATGGAAACTGTTCTTCCTAATGACATTACACTGGCAATTATGGTAAGATTTAGAAGTCCTGGTTACAACTTACCAGATGGGTGCAAGGGGCACATTTAAATTGCATTATACATTTATTAACCTGAATGAAGTACAGGACTAAGGCAAATGATAAAATACTTATTTTCCTCTGTCCATATCAAATAAAAACCTTTTATATTTCATCAAAAGCAAGTTTATGCTTTTATCTTGGTACAGAACAAAAGATGTTGTGCAATAACTGGCCCAACTTTTGTTTCTCTAAATAATATGCACTAAATCATGTTGTTTTTTCTTCCTATTCAAACTTTACAAAATTATCTGTACTTAAGTGGAAATCTAAACCTCACTAGCTTTTCTTAAGTTCCATATATCACAGATTACTTTGTATGTATACTGCAATTTTAAGTTTACACTAATAACATATTTTCTTGCTTATGCTTTCATATAGGATTCGGTGACTTACTTTTCTTCAACAGAATATAACCACAATAAAAAATATGACTTAAAAATTACTCATATCTTGTGCCTTGTAAACAGTCTCTTCTTGATTCGTGCTTTGAAAGGGATTAGCTGTGTTGATAAACACAATATGAAATGTAAATAAAAATGCTTCTGACAAACTTGGTTTTTCATCCAAACACCTTCCAGGGAAGAAATACTTGCTAAAAAGTATAGTTGCTTACAGTAATAGCATCCCATTCTTCACTGTGGTTTTTATAGTCGCTTCAGTAATTAACTGTAATAGAGTCACTGGCTTACCAAAGTGGACTGGGCCAAATCCTTTCTTGGCTTGCTGAAGTTCTTCTTATATCTTCCTATCAAAACCTCAAGCAAATCATGCTTGCATTTCAGATAATTTCAGTCATAATAGATGCTAAAGTTTACAAAAATAGTTATACATATGAGACTTTTTGTGGCACTGCTGTCACTTAGCCATTCAAGTCATAAAGCATAAGCCATGCAATAAGTTGCTGTCATAGGAAATTTATGTGTAAAAAGCACTAGTTTATTTTTCAATTACATAGAAGTTTTTTATGTCAGTAACAGAAAATTAATTAAACAAGAAGGGTACAAAACCCTCTCTTAGATTTGTTTGTTTGTTTGTTTTTGTGACATGGTTTCTCTGTGTAGCCATCACTGTCCTTGGCTCATTTTGTAGACCAGGCTGGCCTTGAACTCACAGTGATCCACCTGCCTCTGCCTCCCGAATGCTGGGATTAAAGGCATGTACCACCACGCCTGATTTCTCCTTTCTTAGATTTGAAGTGAAGCTATGTATTAAGAGTGTGCATGAATCACTTAGACCATGGGCAGCTCTATTTCTTTCTTCATTTATCACCCCCTCTAGATATGCATCTAAGCTCATACAGACAGAGAGCATTTCAGATCATGTGACTTTACAAGTTATGTTTCAAAATTATTCAATAAAACTGCCTCTACCATCATTTAAAAAAAACATAAGATAAATATTGTTGTTGTTTTAGATAGATAAATACTTCTTTTCCACTTAGCTTAACTGACAGTCAGAAATGCATCTCTCCACAAATAAGTATTCTGTTCTTAGTACCACAGTAAAATGATGATTAGCAGGAGGTAATCATTCTTTCAGTGAATATCTGACAGATGGCTGTGGGAGTTTACTAACATATTTATGTAATTGGTTAAGGAAATTTAATTTTGCAAGTCATGTCAATTGTTGACATAGATTTTTCTCCTTTCAACTTTTAGCTATATACCCTCCTATGGTCAATCTTAAATAAGAAATAAAAGTTAAAGGTAGTTACAGAATAATAATCTTCTGCGAAAAATTGATGCTCTGCATTCCTACTATAATAAGATTTCACTGTTCTCTCTCTCTCTCTCTCTCTCTCTCTCTCTCTCTCTCTCTCTCTCTCTCTCTCTCATTTTTAGCTTATTCTCATCACACAGTTCCCATCTGCATCACCAGATTGTTTTTATCCCCTTAGGTTTACAGATAGTTTTAATAACAGGCTCCAAGACCCCCACAGCAACACACATGAAAAACATTAAACAGAGAAGAGAGTTGTAATCATCCCTGGAGAAACAAATCTGTGTTTTCTTGTTTACCTTTTCAAATCACAATATACTGATAGACAGGATGAAATAACATTCTGCTGAGGAGGGATTGCTTTCTGAAAGCATTTTTGATATTCACATTCATCATTTAACTTTATTCTCTTCTCTAAATATGCACAGTTGATATCCATACATAAAAATTGGAATTCATTTCATTTGTCTTTATTAGGGGATTAATTTGTAAGTGTATTCAATAAGCATCCAAATGATCCCTGGGATTCTGAAATGTTTTTAACATATTCTTATAAGTAGTACACTTCTGACTTTCCCCTGCAGTTAGGATAACTTTACTTATGTCAAAATAAATAAATTTAAATTACAACACATAATCAGTTTGTGGCTTACTAAGATAAAAAAATGCCCTTCTCACTCACACAGCTGGTTCAGATAAGAAGACACATATAATGCAGTAGTTTGGACACTAAGATGCTTCTCATTTATAGCTTTGCAATACCCTAGCAATGTAAAATAACTCTATCTTTAAGAGGAAAAGAAGAAGAAGACTGGTACCTACTTTACCATCAAGAGTGTCCTTTTCATTTCTGCTCATTTTTTTTTTTTTTGCCTAAGGAAATAATTACTTTCCATAAATTGTCGAAGAAAAATAACCTGTAGCTGAGAAGCCATGCCTGAGTAACAATTATTCCATAAGAACAAGAAACATAATTTTGGGGGAAGGAAAATATGTAATATCTCTCATGAAAACATTCAGGAGAGTTATGATAGAATTTTAGACAACACCCATAGATTTCAGGATCAAATATAGTACACTTGGTTTGTGTGGCTATTAATAGAGAGCTATCCAGTTGAGCTTTCTAGGCTAACCAGTGGATATGCAATAGAACAATGACGTGTCTTTTTCTAGAATCCATTGACTTCCTAATGTTAAGCTATAAATAGTAACAACCTGTGAGGCCCTCATCTATCCATGACTGATAATTAAAAGGGACAGTATTGTGTGGCCCTAGAAAACAAAACAAAAGAAACAAACAAAAAAAACCAGATGTTTTTTAAAATTTTTTATTTTTTATTATTAATTTATTCTTGTTACATCTCAATGGTTATCCCATCCCTTGTATCCTCCCATTCTTCCATCCCTCCCATTTTCCCCTTATTCCCCTCCCCTACCTCCCCCTGTATATGCTCATAGGGTATCAAGTCTCTTCTTGGTAACCTGCCGTCCTTCCTCTGAGTGCCACCAGATCTCCCCCTTTTTAAGCCTCATCCTTATGAATATCCTTATGCTGCACCTATAATATACATGACACCTCTTTTTAAGACAGTCTTTGAGCCTCAGAAAGGATGCATAAATAATTTTTTTGGTAGATATCCCTATACTCCCATTTCTCAGCACTTGAGTAGCCTCGAAACTCTTTAAATTGAAGTCTTTACTCTGAAAATACAACCTACAAGAAGAACATTTTGACAGGCAGATATGAGCCTGGCAGTCTTGCACAAACTATGGCACCAGCCAAGGACAATACAGGCGGTAAACTTCAAACCCCTACCCAGATCTAGTCAATGGACAGGACCTTTCTCACAGTTGAGTGGAGAGTGGGGTCTGATTTTCACACAAACTCTGGTGACCCATATTTGACCACATCCCCTGGATGGGGAGGCCTGGTGGCACTCAGAGGAAGGATAGCAGGCTACCAAGAAGAGACTTGATACCCTATGAGCATATACAGGGGGAGATGTACCCCCCTCAGTCAAAGTCAAAGGGGAGGGAAGTAGGGTGAAAGCAGGAAGGCGGGAAGAATGGGAAGATACAAGTGATGGTATAACAATTGAGATGTAATATGAATAAATTAATTATATATATATATATAATATAATAAAATAAAAATATAAAGAGCTATCATCAAAGGTGCACTTACCTCTCTATTTAAGCCCAAATATGCAGAAGATTAATTGAGGCCATGTCTATCCAGCAAAATCTGAGGGATAAATTCATTCTTGAGGTCTACATACAAGTGGCCATGAATATTTAACAAGGAGTATAGTAACACTAATGCATTCTTTTCTATGGAGAGAGCATCAAATTAATACAGAGAGAAATTTGCTGCACCTATAACCATTATCCCACTATTGTAACCAGGACACATCTTGTCAAAGGAATTTGATCTAAAAAAAAATTGTAACCTAGTATTCGGATTGTAACATTTCTAACAGAAATATATTTGTGAAAAAATGAATGAATTAGCAGCTGTGTTGCATTTGACCCTGTAAAATATGTACTTGGAGAGATAATAACCCAGAGGGTAAACCTCTCTTAATTTCCTCATATTAATAAGTTCAAGAGATATCTTTATTTGCTTCTACTATATTTCCAGGTATGTTTTAATGCACCATGTATTTTTATCAGTAATTATTACTTATTTGATAATAAAAAAGCTACTAATTACATCTCTTCTTAGATTGTTTCTCTCTAACATCTTTGTAAATATTTGAATATGAACTGATAACATACATTTTTCACACATATGTTGCTCTATCATACCTCAGATACTTTAATATCAATTTTACTCACCTATTTTATTTGTGACTATAATTATTCATGTGTAGGTTTTATGAGATTGCCACTGATTTCAGATTTTGTGCCTTCTTTATTCTTTTAATTTTTAAACACAAAATATTTCTTAGTCATTTCCATTTCTTCTCCCATATCCTACAAATACAAACAATTCTCTATCAAATGTATAGCCAGCCATATTTTCCAACTCAGTAGGCTCCGTCTTCTGGAGTGTAGAGGAATTCACAATCTACTACGGATTTTCTTTGGTTTAATTTATTTTATGGTTATACTTGTTGATGTGTTGATGGTTGTTCCTATTTCATGGGCGACCAGAGTGTATTAATTACGTCATTAAATGAGTCTCTATCTTGAATTGTTCTTCCTATACTTTCTTCTCTAAGTATCAGAGGTTCAGGTCTTAAATCTGTTCGGAATTGATTGTGCACAGGATGAAAGAGAAGGCTAACATCATTCTTCTACATGCAAATGACAGTTTTCTTAATACTATTTTATTAGGTTTATCTCTTATCTGATTGTTTTGATTATTCAATATTCCTTTGTATTGTATGTTTGCTCTCTTACTTGCACGTTTGTCTTCCTCTGTCTCTCCCTCTGTCACAATTATTATATCTTAAATTTAAACTTACAATATTTCCATGCTATGTAGGGGTTATCTGTTTCTCATCAGTAGGTGGAGATTTTTTGTTCTTTTTATGCTTTTTGACACTATTGTATATAGAGCTGGAACATCTTAGATAATAGTATGTATAACTTATCCTTACCCACTCTTTATTGCTAATACCAGTCTCTGGTTTATTTTTCTTTGTTTTGCTATTGGTAATGCAAGTATATTCATAGACATATGTGCATACTTTATAAAATATTCCTATTTTTAAGATAATTTATTTCCCAGAATATGTAGGATATTCAAAATACAATTTGTTTCCAATAGTGAAATACCTGCATGTTAAATTTTGTTACAAACTCTGTGTATGTGTGTGTGTATGTGTGTGTGTGTGTACCACAGTGCTTACATAGATATACTGTATGAAAGACCATCCTCATAGAAAAATATTGAAAAGAAGATTGAATCACTTCTTATCCAACATTTACTTCCATTACTATGGCAGTATGAGAGATGATTTTTGAAAATGATAATTTATCATTTAACTTATATTAGACATCTGATTAGCTGCTACTCCTGAATGTCTCCTGGATAATTTAGAAAAGTTCTCCTTAATTATGACTTTAAAATTGCATTTTTAATTTCTTAGATTTTTACTAAGTAGAAGATACAATGCAGAAGCTCTCAAAAAATCATTAAATAGCAAAATTCTGGTGGAAAATACCAAAACCAAAAGATTTAAAGCAAGAAGTAGGTTTTCAAACAAGTCATGGATATATTACTGAATTTTATTTTTGTAAGGCCACAATCAAACCATTTCTCATGAGTCAAATTTGGTTTCTGACTTTTCTGTAATAATATCTCTTAGATAGCTTATAATGAGAACAAATCCCTTTGCTATTCAAGTGAAAAAAAAAACTATGCTACTACTTGAAGTAGGACCATTTAAATAATTTTTAAAAAAGTTTAGATCACACCAAAAATAACAATTCAAAAGCAGTTGCATTATTTTCCCAGTTAACTTTTGCTTTTTTGTGTGGCTTTCTATAAAAGAACAGGCACCAATACCACTAGTAGGGCCATCTGAGACATAAAAATCATAAAAATTGATGTCTGTGCAGCTGTTGCTGGAATACCTCCACTTGCTTATGGTATCCTATTTGCTTCTGTGTCTTCTGTTTGTTGCTGTTGAGATTCATATCACAATAATCCAGACTGTGCAAATGCAGCTCAAGAAATACATTTATTTTCAAAAGAAAAGCAAAGTATATCCTTTTACACTTAAGTCATCCTTCCTGCTTTAAAATATTGTGTCATTTGTCTTATTAAGAGAGAAAAGGTTGGACACAGGGATATCTCTCTTTTCCTTTATCTGTTTGTTTCTTAAATTTAGAGATAGAGGTTAAAAAGAAAGAAGGGGGAAGATAGAAATATATAAAGATGATAAGACAAAAAAGTAGATTATTGAATGTACTCCTCAACTTAAGGCCTTAATTGTTACTCACACGGTTATTTTAAAATCACTGGTATAGTATTTTGTATATTGATGCAAAATAAGTTGAATTTTGATACTTTGGTATAGAATTCAAATTTAAGATTATTCTTCACACACACACACACACACACACACACACACACACACACATTTCTACTGTAACATGAGGTATAATGTCCATATAACTCATTTATAATACAAGGCTTACTTCCAATGCTTTGAAAATGCTATTGTAGGTTGCTTAGGATAACTAAGTAATACAAGTTAATTGTTAATTGATCAAATCATTCTCATGTCAATTACTAGTCTATTTATATTACAAGAAGATATAACCTAGGTATAACAGATAAATATGATTCTATACATAGATAAGGTAAAAGAGTTAGAAAATATCCTCAAAAACCTGAGACCTACAAAATATGGCATTTAAAGATGTTTTTAATATTTTAAGGATTCTTTGAAAATAAGACAGTTAATGCCTGGCAATACCCAGCCTATCTTAAAGAAGATAATGATCATCAATGAAACTCTTTATGGAGATGGCTTCATATATGGCAAACCAGCCACTGGCAAAATGCTCTTGTTTTGACCACAAACAGAATTCTGCCTAAAAATGGACAAGCTTGGATGCAGGCAGGGAGGGTTGATGTCCAAATTCTGCAAAGACAGGGTTAAGCAAGTACTCATAGTTTCTGCCTCACAAATATGTCTGTCAGATATATTGGGCCAGAAGCCTGAAGATGATAGTCTAACCTTATAGAGAATGTTCAGTGACTGATCAGGCAGCAAACTGTCTCTGTCATTTTCTCATTGTGGAAGCTGCTAACCTGTACTTCCTATCTAGGCAGATAATTAATTTTATTCATTCTCCAGTCTCTGATGGGGTTGAAGACAAGATAGCTTAGTATTACAATTTAGCTTAAATTTTTAGGGGTTAAGATGTTTTTAGTTTTGGATAGATGCTTTAAGTTGATAGAGATGAGATATGATAGATAATGATTTACATTCAGAATTTTAGATTCACCAAGAAAGGAAAGATGTTTTCTTCAAGTTTGCCAAACACAAAAGCCAAATCACTATGAATGTAACATTTACATAATGCCTGATTGTTTCATTGTTCTTCTTGCTGTAGGTAGTTTATTGTATGTATCTGAAAAATATAAATATACACGTAAAATTAAAATCAAAAAATAAAAAATGAAAAGAAGAAATAGAAAAAATATATTTTGCCTTTGTTGAATAAAACTGTAGTGAAAAGCATAACATCTATAAGCACAGTAGTGGCAAAGGACAGGAGGACACAGATCTAACATCTTGGCCAAGAAGAGGACATTTTAAAAATACATATAATAAATGTATTTGTTACTTAAGGATATACACCAAAACAGGATAGTGGAAATTTTATATAACGCTATTATGGAAAAGTAAAAAACTCATATTATGGGGAATTTCTATTGGAAAATATTTCACTCTACCAAAAGTAATTCAGTGCAATCAGGATTGTCACAATATTTCCCAGAAACAGAAAATTACATCCTGAACACACAAGGCTTGCACAGTGCTTGGGACACTGCACATCCTGATATTCACTTCCCTGCAGGATTAGACAAGGTCTGTATTGTGGTTGTCATCATGATCCTTGCTCTATTTAAATATCTTGCCTGAAGCTGTCAACAAATTTCATTTGCATCTATGCCACTGTTGGCTGAACACAAAAGTGTGGTTCATATAGAACCACAAAAGACTTCTGATATAGCCAAAGCAATCTTAGGCAAAAGCAAACAAACAAACAAACAAACAAATATAAAAATGTACTTAGAGGGAAGAAGATTCTAGATTTTATACAAAGGTGTGTAATAAAAAACTGTCATGATGATATAAAATTTTGCACACAGAAAAATGAAACACAATAGAAAACCTAAAAATGACAATACATACCTGTAATCCACCTGCTATTTGATATAGTCGCCAAAAAGACGACCTGGATCAAAGACAGCATCTTCAAAACATGGTGATGGAAAACCTGGATGCCACATAGAAAACAAAAAAATTAAATGCCTGCATGTATCATTGTGCACGAAATTCAAGTCCAAATGTATCAAATGTAATGCAATTGTAATATAAACCTGAAATGCTGCAACTGTTAGAAGAAAACATATTGTCAGAGAAGAAAGACCAGTATTTCTTTGCTTATGGTGGAGTGAAAATATGACCAGTCAAATCTGTAGAAGCATATAATGATTTGGCATAAAATATTTCATTCATTGCCTGCATAGAACCTAGTCTATTTAAATACGGCTATTTAAATAAAGACTAATGCACAACTGTAAACCTTATTTATTATTCAGATTTATGACTGTATATATATATATATATATATATATATATATGTACAAATATCTAACAGCATGTGCTGTGAGATTTATTAGGTTTCATATGAAAGATGAATATTTAATAATGTAAGAAGATACTCATAACAGTTTTTTGCTATTCAAAATACAGTTAATATTTTTAGATAATATGAAAAATGTCATATATTTTGGATCTAAAATTAGTACAATATGTATGTAATTTGTCAATAAAAAGTGGGAAGGATTTTCAGATTTCTATTAAAAGACATTTACCTATAAAATTTTTTGAAGTACTTTGTAGAACAAAATTTTATTTCCATTTAACTAAAATGGCATTTCCTAATTAATATATATTTTTCTGTAACACACAAGGTATAAATTCATTTTCTTATTTAAAAAAAAAGTAAAACTGAGCATTTCAGAATCTACTTGAGGAGAGTAAAATGATAATTTTAAAACAGCTTAACAATGTATAAAACTCAGGCTAAATATAGAGAGCCTGAGCATATAAGCTCCAATAAAATATGAACTTATTTTTATCATGCTTCCAATCTATGACTAGTAGGATTTTTAAACTGACATAGTTTGGGGTAAGTAATAAATAATTGGTTAGCTCAGTGGACAATAGGCCTTTAAACATTAAATTTTTTTAAACTTATATATGAGGGCTGTAGTGAAGGGTTTTAAAAAGATTACATCTAGCAAGAAATTAGAATAAGATATGTCATCGATAACCATTTCTAAAACGTGTTTGTCCTATCTATATTTGTTAGCTAGTTATATGAGAAGGGATGTGTTTTTCAGAAATAAGATATGGACATGATACTTCCCGTTCAATTCATAACTGTAATCTCTTACATGTTCACTCTGTGCTTCCTTCAACCAGAAAGCTGATACCACCGTGCTTGTGAATGTTCCTAAATGTGTGTAGCAGGATAGATGCCATGCAGTTATGATAATTAATGAAATCCCAGCGTATTGCTTAATGCATGGGCTCCTTAGAGGATATATAAATATATGAACAATTTGTGTCAAAGAAGGCCATAAATTTGAAAAAGAGCAAGGTTTTGGAGGTCATAGAGGTAAGAAGAAATAGATGAAATTATACTGTATTCTCAAAATTAAAAATATAATTTAATTCAAACTTAATACACAAGCAATACTATAATACAGTAGTTATTATTGAAGTCATAGTATTCCATGCGGATGATCTGAATACCCCCCAAGCAGCCACAAATGTTCTTTTTAAGATGCAGTTTAAAGTCAATTACTGTATTAAAATTCAAATTGTGTAATATAATTCCTTCTTACAGGACGACATTTAAAGAAGCTCGATGGAGGCTCTGTGTAACCATTCCTTAACTTCTGATCCATAATTTTTACTGCTCTTCATGGGATTTTCAGTCAAATAAATAATCCATCAGTGTGTAGCATACTTTGAAAACGGGAAAATCAAAAGGACATTTCATATACGAGGGCAACACATGCAAATGAGTTTTGGAGTGTCACAAGGATGGTCAGGGGAAACTGTGCCATGAAAGATAAGATTAAGAACAAGAAAGAAGACATAGAATACTTTAAATTGAATATCATGGCATGTTTAACTGTTCTAAGATAATTCAGAAAAAGATGAGGTTAAAATTTTGCGACACAATATCTTTAGCATCTTTTTTAAACCTCTGTGTGTTGTGAAGTCAGGATACTTAGTTTTCCTCTTCTGATCATTTTGTAAAGAAGTTAGTGAAAACACCACAACTTTGGACTCGTCTCCTGCTTCTGAAAGTTAATCTCTTATTTTATTAGACTTATCAGATCAATATCACATATTTATAATATTTCCTTTATATAAAAACCTAACTCAGTTAAATCATGCTTTTGAAAATGTTTATCTGTTTCTCATGTGGAAAATAATAGTTCACAATCTTCAGCGATTTCAGAGTTATCTTTTTGGATTACCAGATGATATCTAGATCAACCCACTCTTTGTTTAGCATATATTATAAGTAGTTTTGATATTTTTCCACTTCAGTAACCCTACATTAACATTTATGAAGTATGTTAAATCATATATTTCAATACCTATTAACTTCATACTTAGAATATAATTTGGTTTCTTTTCCTTAAATTCCAGTTAATGAATAGAAATTTTAGTTGATTCTTTATATACTATATCAAGACTATATTAAATAATATTGACAAAGTAATTCTTCAAGGGATAGTTTGAGTATTGACCAGGCAAATTTTAAATATTTCACTTTTCCCACTTTGTCTCCCATATGTCTGTAGTCTCTCTATTGGCTGGCCTATATTGGCTATTTGTTGTATGTGTCTGTGTCTGTGTTCTTGTGCCTCTCTCCACTATGTATCAGTGCCTTTCCCTGACAAAGAGTTTTGTTCTGTATTCATTGGGTGCTGCTTGGTGCACACACACACACACACACACACACACACACACACACACACACACGCACACACACGCACACACATACACACAGTATGAGAAAGCAATTATGGATTTTTTTTACATTTATTCAGTACAGGTTTCCAAATGAAGAAGTCACTTTGCAAAGCTCAGCTGATCCAGGATAACCCTCAAAACTTCAAATATATGTTATCAACCCTATCTCAATATTTTTCTTCAAACAGCTACAGAGTATTTTTCTTGTTTATGTTTGTTTTCAAACTTGTTGCTGTTTGTTTTCAGTAAATGCTTGTCAAAACATATACAAGCACATAGGCATTATTTTGTGGCAGGGGCAATGAAGAACATATAATTATGATTAAAGATATGCATTCAGTTTAGGATGTAAAACTAATTACATGGGAAATCTAAGGCACAGTAAGGTTGATTACACTGCTCTCTTAAAGATAGGTTAAACTTAAGCATACTGAGTACACAGCAGAATAATGGGTTAAAAGCATTGTCTTAAATGATCTCAGACATAATACTAAATTCACAGCAAGGTCTGAAAAATATTCAATCTCTTTGAAATAAAGATATATTTTTATATAAAAAAAAAAAGAGAGCTTTCACCAGACTACTTAAATTGTTGCTACAATGTTCCAAGGTGTTGGATTCACATACCAAAATGGGAATCTCCACTTCACCCATTGATGGCTTTCAGACATTAGCTTGTATTTTACCATGCTTAACACACATTTATTTATTCACTTTACATTCATTTGTGAGCAAGATGCATCCACTACTCAACAATATCAATCTGTAATAGCATTACTATTTTTTTCCTCCCCAAGTGACACAGAGATTTTCTTTAAGAGTTCTTTTTATAAATTCTAATCTAGATTTGCCAATGTATGTGTGTGGTGTGCATGAGTGTGCATGTATGTTTGAATACATGTGGATGTCGATGCTGGCTGGGTGAACATGCATGTGTAGGAGCATTTGCTGTCTTCATCTGCCACTCATACACTGAGGCAGGATCTCTTACTGAACTTGTCTAATCATTTTACCTTGTCTGATCAGCAGACTTACTCTGGGATTACTGGTTTATTCCTCCTCTTCTCTAGCATTACAAGAATACCACTAAAAGCCTATACAAATTCAAGTAAGACAAACTCCTAGCACTGGAAAAGGGAAGTGAACTTAAGTTTCACCATCCATCAAGAAACTATTTGCAATGGCTACCTGCTTGAAAAGTGGGAAACAGTTGTCTACACAATTGAGTAACAGTGAATTGATCCATCGTATTCCACAGGCCCCATAGCTTAGAGTAGTGGGCCTACTCAAACAAATTCCATGTTTCTTTGCTTGTCTTTTATGTTGTTTTTTTTTTTACTTTTTTTTTCTCCTTTATTAATTTATTCTTGTTACATCTCAGTGGTTATCCCATCCCTTGTATCCTCCCATTCTTCCCTCCCTCCATTTCCCCCTTATTCGCCTCCCCTATGACTGTTCCTGAGGGGGATTACCTCCCCTTGTATATATTCATAGGGTATCAAGTCTCTTCTTGGTAACCTGCTGTCCTTCCTCTGAGTGCCACCAGGTCTCCCCCTCCAGGGGACATGGTCAAAGGTGAGGCACCAGAGTATGTGAGAAAGTCATATCCCACTCTCCACTCTACTGTGGAGAGTGTTCTGTCCATTGTCTAGATCTGGGTAGGGGTTTAAGGTTTATGGCCTGTATTGTCCTTGGCTGGTGCCTTAGTTTGAGCGGGACCCCGTGCCCAAATCTGCCTATCATAATGTTCTACATGTAGGCTTCTAGGACCCTCTGGATCCTTCTACTTTGCCATTCTCCCATGATTCTCTCATCTAGAGTCCCAGTAGAATGTCCTCCCCTCTGTCTCAGTTTCCTGGTAAGTGAAGGCTTTCATTGCTCATGCTTTTTTGATTCTTTATTTTTTTAAATGTGGATTTTATTTATTTATAATAAACTACATACAGTAAGAACATTTGTGAAACAGGAAAGCCATATGTAAAAGTTACATACAAAATGTTTAGCTCACTCGTATTTGGTAACTTTGAAGAAAATGCTGTCTATCTTATCAAGGTGAATCTACAGTTCTGTACCTAAATCATTCTCTGTCACATACATTTTGATAATATATTTCTTCTTCTCCACTTTCCCCAAAATTTTCTCTACCTTCCTATCCACCAGATTTTTATCAAACAAGCAAAACATCTAAAAGAAACAACGGCAAAATGTCTAATGAAAATAAATTAAAACAAAATGCTTACAAACAAACAAAAAAAAACCTAATAAAACAAACAAACAAAAAAAGAACACCACTAAAGTTATAACATGTTTACCTGAGCTCTGATGATATGACTTCTGGTCTTCATGTTGTAAGTCAAGTGTTTGCTTTACTTACAGTTACAAATTAATAATCATAAATCATCATAAATTCAAATTCTCATTGAAATAGAAGCCAAAAATTTTGAGCTACAGTTAGGCCTTAATGAACAATATTAGAGGTATTTGACTAATTATATATCATAATTCCAACCTTTGGTTTCACTAGTTTTATAATAGTCATTGAACCTCATTGTGTGACAGGCTGCTTCAGACTAAAAGCAATGGTTGGCTTCTTCAATGTTTAGCCTACATCTTTTTGCTTTCCACATTCCAAATATATGAACTTAAAAAACTGCAGAACATTAAACACTGTTACTTAATTTCATATCGCACGGATTTCCCTTTTTATTAAGAGTTTTGGTCCTTAAATTTGGCTAACTTGATGTTTTAACATGTCGACTTGATATTATTTGTAAATTCTGCTCTCCAATTGTCTAGTTTGACCTAATTAATTGTGTTTGTTTATAATAAACTGATTTATAAATGCCTTAATATATTTTACTTGCATTAGTTGGTTCTACTAATTCACATATAAAATAATACATTTCAATAATATTGCAGGGCACTTTATTATTTTAAATTATGTCAGCAAAGTAGCAAATATGGACAATTAGATACACATATGAAGATGAAAGAAGTAGGTCAAATACGTTCTTTTATTATCTTTACTAAAATTTTGTACCTAGGACAGAATGCAACAAAGGATACTTTCCCATGTTGCTCATCATGATATAAAAAAGCAATAGTTAGATAGTAAAGCAGATATCACTTGTCACCTGAGAGTAGTTGTTTATTTGGAAGTCTCTACTTCAGTATTGTATAAGCAAAACTAACAAGTCATACAGACAGTGCTTTGATGCTTAATATATCAAGTGAACCATAGTAGAAAATCTTTTTATGCAACTTATTTAGAGTTTCTAGTTTCCTGTTGAGTATTTGGAAGTCAAAATTATATTAGTGGTTTTGGAAAAGTGGCTTAGAGGTTAACAGAACTCACTGTTGTTTCATAAAACAAGGGTTTGTTTCACAGCACTCACATGAATGTGCACAACTACTTTAATTTGAGTGTCAGGGAGTCCAATTTACCTCTTCTGACATTTGTAGGCTTCTTCACACATGCATATAGTTAGACACACACACATGTAATGACTAACCAAACCAGTCAATAAATAAATACTTTTAAGATTAAATTAATTATAATAAAGGTTCTTTCCACTGGTTTTTTTTTTAAAATTATGGTATATATCTAGCTTTAGAACCCATAATGCTAAAAATTTTCTTGTGGTGTCTTTGACCTCTCTGGCTCTTTGAATCCTTATTCATCCTATTCCATAAGGTTTTCTGAGCTCCACCTAATGTTTGGCTGTGGGTCTCTGCATCTGTTTTCATCAGCTTGGAGCTGAAGCCACTCAGATAACAGTTAGGCTAGCCTCCTGTGTGCAAGTTCAGCTGAATATTATTAATAGTGTCAGGTGTGTGCTTTCTCTCATGGCATAGGACTCACATTGGGCCAATCACTAGAAGGCCTTTCCCTCACTTTCTTTTCTTTTTATATCCCTAACCCTGTTATAGGCAGGAAAAATTGAGGGCCAAATGCATTGTGGCTGGGTTGGTGTTTCCATCTCTCCATTGGAAATCTTGTTTAGTAACAGGAGGTGATCTTTTCATGTTCCATATCCCCTATTGCAAGGAGTCTTAGATAAGGTCATCCTTATAGGATCCTGGGAGTTTCATTGTCCTAGATTTCTAACTTGTCCCAAAGATAAACCCCCCGCTGATTTCAGTTTTCTCTCCCAGTTTTCTCTCCCACTATCTCCACGAACTTGATCCCTCTTGTTTTCCTTCCTCTCCCATTAAGGTTTCACCTTCCATCTGCTCCAGATGTCTGTTTTATTTCCCCTTTTCAAGCCCTCATTATTACTTAGCTTCTTTGTTATCTGTACTTTATGGCTAATACCCACTTATATGTGTGAGTACACACCAGTGTGTCTGGGTCTGAGTTATCTTACTCAGGATCATATTTTCTAGTTTGAGATACTTACATGCAAATCATATGATTTCCTTGTTTTAAATTTCTGAGTAGTATTCCATAGTGTAATTATACCATATTTATTTTATCCATTACTCCAGGGACAGCTAGTTTGTTTCCAGTTTCTGACTATTATGAAACAGTCTGCTATAAACATAGATGATCATGTGTCCTTGCACTATGTTGGCAAATCTTTAGAGTATATGCCCAAGAGTTGTTCTGAGGAAATACTATTCCCAAATTTTTGAGAAAGTGCCAGAATTATTTCCAAAGTTGTTATATGAGTTTGCACTCCCTCCAGCCACACAGGAATGTTACCCTTTCTCCACATCCTTGCCTGCAATTTATGTTGTGCCACTTGATTTTTTTTTTATATTTGCTATTCTTACATGTGTAAGATGGAATTTCAGAAACCTTTCATTTACATTCCCCTGATGACTAAGGACATTGAGCATTTCTTTAAGGACTTCTCAGACATTAAAGATTCCACAGTTGAGATTTCTCCATTTATCTCTGTACACCAATTTTAATTGGATTATTTGGTGTGTTGGTTTCTAATTTCTTGAGTACTTTATATATTTATTTTATATTAGCCATCTGTCAGAAGTAGAATTGGGGGCTGGAGAGATGGCTCAGAGGTTAAGAGCACTGACTGCTTTTCCAGAGGTCCTGAGTTCACTTCCCAACAACCACATGGTGGCTCACAACCATCTATTATGTGATCTGATGCCCTCTTCTGGCCTGCAGGTATACATGCAGTCAGAGCATTGTATACATAATAATAAATAAATAAATCTTTTTTAAAAAAGAAGTAGAGTTGGAAGAGTTACTTCCCCATTCTTTTGTCCTATGTACAGTGTCCTCTGCCTTACAGAAGCTTTTCAGTTTCATGGGATCCCATTTAATAATCTTTTATTTTAGTGCCTGAGCTGTTGCTGGTCTGTTAAGGAAGCTGTCTCCTATGCCAATGAATGGAAAGCTATTCCCCACTTTTTCTTCTATCAGATTTAGTGTATCTTTTAAATTTGTATTTATTCACTTACACACATTACATCCTAACATAGCTTCCTCCCTCCTTTCCACTTGGTCTTATCCTCCCTTACTCTTCCCACTGCTCCCTTTTTGTTATACCTCAGAAAAGGGGAGCTCCCTACCAACGCACCCAATACATCAAGTCACATCAGGACTGATTTCATCCTCTTCCACGGTAACCTAGCAAGGCAACCCTGCCAGAGCAAAATGATCTAAAAGCATGCAACAGAGTCCTTGCTTCTCTTTCTAGGGAACCCACATGAAGACCAAGCTGCCAACTGAATATATAATGTTAGGGGACCGAGGTCCAGTCCATGTGTGGTCCAGTTGGTGCTTGAGTTCCACAAACCCCCCTTGTGCCCATGTTAGCTGGATTAGTTCGTATTCTTCTAGAGTCCCTTTCCAACCTCCCATGCTTTTCTATCCTCCCCGCTACTCTTCCACTAGGCTTTGTGAGCATGGCACATCCTTTTGAGTTTCAGTAGCCATTTCAATCTGTTGTTGCTGGGAGAAGCCTCTCAGTGGACAGCTGTACAAGGCTGCCTTCAGCAAGCATAGTGGAGTTACCCTAACAGTGTCAGTGGTTGGCTCTCTCCCTTGTTGTAGGTCTCTGGTTTGGCCAGGCGTTGTGGGATATTCCCTCAGTCTCCGCTCTATCTTTTTCTCTGCATAATATCTAGGCAGGGTAAATTTTGTGTCAAAGTTTTTTGGGTTGGTTGTTGTATCCTCTCTCCACTGGGAGTCTCAACTGGTTAGAGTTATATACGAAGATATTTTTAAAAATGTTGGCTATTATGAAGAGTGTTGTTTTGTTTCCTTAATTTCTTTTTCAGCTTGTTTATCATTTGTATAATGGAGTGTTACTGATTTTTTAAATTAATTTTCTATCCAGTCACTAAGGTTTTTATTAGCTAGAGGAGATCTGTGGTAGTATTATATTCTCTGATTTTTTTTCCTTTACAATTTATATCCCTTTGATCTCCTTTAGTTGTCTTATTTGTCTAAGTAGAACTTCAGGTAATATATTGAATAGGTATGGAGAGAATAAGCAGCTTTGCCTTGTCGCTGATTTTAGTGGAACTGATTTAAGTTTCTCTCCATTTAATTTGATGTTCGCTATTGTTTTGCTCTATATTGGGTTTGTTGTGTTTAAGTATGTACCTTTTTCCCTGATCTCTCCAAGACTTTTATCAGGAAAGAGTGTTGGATTTTGTCAAAGGATTTTTTAGTGTCTAATGAAAAGATCGTGTTTTTTTTCTTTCAGTTTGTTTTTATGGTAGATTATGGATAATCTGGAACCATAGAGGCTCAAAGAGACTGAACCAGCAAGAAGAGAGCATGCATGGGATGGACCAAAGCCACCTACACATATGTAGCAGATGGATACCTTGGTCATTATGTGGAACTTGTAACAGCAGGAACAAGGCTGTCTGTGACTGTTGACTGATATGGATCACTTTCCCCTAACTGGATGGAATTGTCTAGCCTCAGTAGAAGCCCAGTCCTATTCCAACTAGATATGCTGAGGCAGGTTGATATCCCTGTGAGGTCACTCCTTCTCTGAGAAGAAAGGGAGGGGAAATTGTGGGGGAGTGAACTGGAAGGAGGGAAAAGACAGGAAGATCCCATTGGAATGTTAATTAATTAACTAATTAATTAATGAAAAATAGACTGTAGCAAACTGATAGTTCTTCTCCTTGAACTAACAATAAGTAGCTCTTCTACTATAAAATCTTTAAATTCAATGAATATATAAATGAATAAAAAATAAACAGAGAAAGAAATAAAGAAAACAAGATCAGAAAGTTAACAGTTAAATATTCCAAGACAGACAAACTTTTATTCCTATTTTTGCACGACAAAGGTAGACTATCTGCATCTGATTGATGTTAACCAATCTCCTCTCTGGATAATAAGATTCCTCTCTAATAATTGATTTTGTAAGAAATCTGTGTTTTGTTCTTTGCTTTAGATTTTTGCTGTAGTCTATCTTTCTCCATAAATGTGACACGTTTCTGTTTGAGTCATTAAAAAGGGCATTCTGTTTCATGGTGTAGCTTCTAAATGGATTTTAAAATTAAATATAGAGTTGTCCTAGAACTTGAAAATACACATATGAATTTTTTTCATTTCATAAAGTCTCAAATAAAGATGAAAACTACTTAAATAATTTATCAAAATCTATTTTACTTATAATCATGTATTTGAAGAATTGATATGTTAATATCACAATTTTTGCTAACATGATCAGCTCTAGTATGGTATCCATGTTACAAATAACAATATTCCATTATGTTTATTAAAACATAGTCCACTAAAAATTTCATTAAAAACTTATTTTTAATTTCTAAAGTTTTTAAGTGACATTGAATGAATATGAGAATAAAGATAACTATTCACAGAAGACTGATTTAATATACTTTTAATTTATGGCAAGTAATAACATTACTATATCATGTAGATCATATCTAGCCCTATTTATTTTTTAAAGAAACCAGAATTTGCATAATTTTCTTTCAATGTTAACTGAAATAACCTAGTGAAAGAATCACAAATCCTATGATTTTACACACATATGGTATCTAAAAGGAGCTGATATCACATATATTGGGGAAAAATAGTGTTTGCTAAAGGATATGGAGAATAATGAGGGGAAGGGGAGAAAAAGTTGATGAATATGTAAAGAGTTACAGTTAGATGGGAGAAAGTTGATTGTAGAAAGGGGCTGAACGGTTGAAAAGCTAGAGAAAATAAATTTCAAGCTATTACTAGAAAGAAGTTGTATATTAGAAGGTGACTATGTTTAGCCTAATTTAAACATTAGACAAATACAGCATACTAGTCAATTAGTATATACAAATTTATGTATTTAAATATTAGTTTACTGTTTTCTAAGATAAAAGATAAGTGAGATGTTAAAACATATTACTTCCCTTTAAATTCTCACAATCCATATGAGTTAAATTTATAGCATACTGTAGATGACTGTGAGCCCACTACAGTGCCTACTATTACACTTGAGCCAGTATATTGGAAAATCCAGCTCTAGTTCCCTTTTTATATTGTAGATATTAGAAACTATCAATTGTAAGGATCAACATAATGTTAAAACATATTTAAGGCATCATAGATAATACTGTATATCATTTGAAAAGGGAAGAACATACAAATCAGAAGTGTTCTTATTAAATGGATCTTTGTATTTTTACCTTACCCATTGCCTATTTGCAGTGGTACAATTACTAATATAATTACTAATTATTCCTTATTATAAATGTATGTGTATCTTATTGTTTTTCTGTGAAATGTGTTAATTTTTAATTTAATATTTATAAAAGAACAGAGAATTGTGTTAAATTGTATAGTAATGGGTCATATAAAAGGATAAATATGTAGACATATAGCTCTATAGAAATTGTTAAATTAGTGACAGCATGTCTGATAATTATTCCTATAATTTAAAAACATAAATTTTTGTTTGATAGGTCACATAATTTTTGAGAAAAAAATTCTGAATTTATCTATGTAAAATTTTCATAATCTTTTCCAGGATATTGATATTTACTTATTTCTGAGTGGATGTTATTGAAAATTTCTCATCCTGTGCTGCATTTGAAGAAAAGCTTCCAAACTTGCATGGATGGTAATAGTGTCTTATTATAGAACGGTCTCCAAAACGATCAGAAAAATATCATCTGCTTTGTTACATTTGAATCATCTAATCTAGACTTCACTTCATGCCTTTTCAGTGACATATTCCAATAAACCTTATTATCATTTTTAAAATATACCCAGAGGTTATGATTTAGCAACTTTTTGTTTTTGTTTTTGTTTTTGTTTTTGTTTTTCGAGACAGAGTCTCTCTGTGTAGCCTTGGCTGTCCTGGACTCACTTTGTAGACCAGGCTGGCCTCGAACTCACAGTGATCCACCTGCCTCTGCCTCCCGAGTGCTGGGATTAAAGGCGTGCGCCACCACGCCCGGCCCTTTTTTTTTTTTTTTTTTTTTTTTTTTTTTTTTTTTTGATTTAGCAACTTTTATGATAAACGGAGTCTTGAGATGTGAGGACACTACATGCCTGAAAATTATCAAATGTGAATTTTCTTGATATATATTTCATGAGTGGTAGCCAACAGACATTGTACTGATATTTTGTATATAAAACACAAGTTATTCATTTGTAAATAGGAAGGTGTTGTAGAATACTCCAGTGAGAACCACTAGAGAAGAAACTGCTCTTGTTGATGGAATCTTGTTTGATTGAAATTATAGACGTGAGATTTAAGAACAGTCTTGCAGAAGGAAAAATCTCCAAACACAACACAACCATTTCAAGATGGTAACCTTTAAAAAGTTTAAGTATCAGAAATGAAAAAAAGTTCAAATATGTACAGACTAACTTAGGTACATACATAGAATACAGCTTTGAAGATTTCTGGGCAGTGAGTTTACCTGACTTTCTGAGAGCTTGCATGGCTGGTTGTAATTGACACTAACAAAAAATAAAATGACTAGACATAATCCTTATTTATGTCCAGACACTGAACGTGACTTTATGAAATTAATAAAAGTGAAAGATTTTTTACAGTGCTCACAATTCCCATAGTCATAACTATCTGTTACAGACACACATGCTTAGTTTCATATACATCATCTTATTTCTATGTTTATTCTAGATGTGACTTTAATATCATTAATATAAAAATTACATAATATATCTTGAGACAAATTAGTGATAGTGCATTATGCATTCCCCCAAATGTTTTTCTTAATATTTATTGCTCTTTTAGTGAGTATGTAAAAGCTAGCATATACTTCCACCATCTGAATGTTCTCTAATCCCTCCCATATCTACATCTCCATTTGTATCTGTATCCTTTCCTTATAGAATTTAATAAAAATATAAATAATAAGTACAGATGTTTATTACCTCAATGTGAAGATGCATTAAAATTATACAAGTTTGCCTTCTTAAAGCTTTAATAACATTAGGTGACTTTTACAAAAGAGAGATTTATTGTCAGCTTAAGTGAATACACTTTTTAAAATTAATTTATTCTTGTTACATCTCAATGGTTATCCCATATCTTGTATCCTCCCATTCTTCCCTCCCTCCCATTTTCCCCCAACTCCCCTCCCCTTTGACTGTGCCTGAGGGGGACCTCCTCCCCCTGTTTATGCTCATAGGGTATCAAGTCTCTTGGTATCCTGCTGTCCTTTCTCTGAGTGCCACCAGGTCTCCCGCTCCAGGGGACATGGTCAAATATGAGGCACTAGAGTACGTGTGAAAGTCAGACCCCACTCTCCACTCAACTGTGGAGAGGCAGATTTGGGCCCAGGGGTCCTGCTCAAACTATGGCACCAGTCAAGGACAATACAGGCCGTAAACTTCAAACCCCTACCCAGATCTAGCCAATGGACAGATGAATACACTTTTTAATTGTGTGTTTGGATTTTTTTTTTAGAACTAGACAGTTGTCCTCAAATAATAAAATTTGGCAATACACTATAATAAAATAAACCCATTAAGTCAATTTGTGTTCTATTACAAGTCTGTAGAAAATCAAGTATAGAGCAGGTGAAATGAGTCACTGTTTAACGATGTTTGCTTCAAGTCTGAGGACCTGTGTATGGTCCTTGTGAATCACATGATGGAGAGCAAGAAGCAAGCTCCACAAATTATCTGCAGACTTCCAAACACACTATGATACATGTGAAAGTATACATGCACACACTCACACATGCACACATATTCACAATGCACATATACTAATATAATAAATATAATTTAATATTTTATAAATCTATAATTTTTGCTGTATGGCCCTTCAACATGTCATAAATTGATCAAAGTACTAATAATATATTCTTCTTAGTCCACAGCTCAATGTTGGGCATTTAGAAATTAAAAATAAACTAAAAGACAAATGAATACATGATCATCTCATTAGACACTGGAACAGAATCGAAATCATTCACAATAAAGATTCTTCAGAGGATAGCAATACAAGAGACACAACTCAACATAAGAAAAGAAAGTTTACAGTAAGCCCATATCCAACACCAACTTAAATGCAGAGAAATTCAAAGCAATTCCACTAATATCAGGAACAAGGCATGGCTGTCCACATTTTCCATAATGATTCAATATAGTAATTTATGTTTTAACTAGAGAAACTTTAGACAAATATATGAGATAAAGGGAATAAACATTGGAAAGTAGTCAAAGGATTTTTTTTTTGCAAATGTTATAATAGTGTATATAAGTGACACAAAACATTCACCATAAAACTCCTACAGCTGATAAATAATTTCAGCAACATAGGTAGAACACATTTTTTTGAAAAAAAATCAGTAGTCATTCTATATATAGTTGACAAATAGACTAAGAAACCAATCAGGGAAACAAATACCTTTCACATCAAGCAATATAAAGTATCTTGGGGTAACTCTAACTAAGCAAATGAAAGACCTGTGTGATAAAACCATCAAGTAGGTGATGAAAGATTTGAAGAAGATGTCACTAAAAGAAACTGTGCCACTAGAGGAATCATAGGATTAACATACTTCAAATGGTCATCCTACCAAAAGCAATCTACAGTTTCAATGAAATAACCATCAAAATTCAAACAGAATTCTTCACAGATATTGAAATGAAAATTTACAACTACATACGGAAACAGAAAAAAAAATAGGATAGCTAAAATAATCCTGAATAATTAAAGAACTACTGAAGGTATTACGATGCCACATATCAAGTTGGACTACAAAGCTGTAGTAATAAAACCAACAGGGATAGCTGCATAAAGATAGAAACATTGGTCAATGGAATAAAATTGAAGGTGCATGCATTAATCCCCCATCTATGAACACATGGTTTTTGATAAAGGAGCCAGAAATATACAATAGAGAAAAAAAAAATAACATCTAAACCAAATGGTACTGTCTAAACTGAATGGCTGCGTATACCAGAATCCAAATAGATCCACACTTACATACCTACAAAAATTCCAGCTCCAAATGGATAGAAGACTGCAGCATAGATATGGATAGATACACTGACACTGGTAGGTGGAAAAGCATTTGAACTCATTGGCATAGGAAAATATTTTCTGAATAGAACACTGATATCACAGACATTTAGATCAACAGTTAATAAATGGGACCTCATGAAACTGAGAAGCTTCTGAAAAGCAAAGGACATCATTATTCAGACAGAAACAGCCTAAAGAATTAACAAAGATTTTTACCTACTGTACTTCTAATAGAGAGCATATATATATATATATATATATATATATATATATATATATATATATATATTAAAGATAGAGATAGATATCGACATAGACATACATGTAGAAACAAATAAAGAGAGAGGGACAGAGAGATAATCAGGATATATAATCCTTCTAAATAATGAGGTATAGATCTAAAGAGAAAATTCTCAATAGAGGAAACTTGGCAACTCAGAATGTCTGAGAAACAACGTTTAGCCTTTGGGAAAATGCAAATCAAAATGATTTTGGGATAACATCTCTTATCTAAAATAGTCAAGATCAACAGCAAAACAAGTAGAGCACTCAAGCTAACAAAGCGGACCACTCTTGTCGATTGTGGTGGGAGTGAAAACTTGGACAACAGCTAGGAAAACCAGAGTGGCAGTTCTTCATAAAGATGGAAATTGATCAGCCTCAGTATACCACTTGTGAGCATATGCCCAAAGGATGCTTAATCCTACCACAGAGGCACTTGCTCAAACATGTTCATTCATGAGATCTTCACAATTGCCAGAAATTAGATTTCCTTCAACATTGGAATTGATTTTAAAAAAATGTGGACCATTTAAATAGTGGTCCGAGAACTTCTATGCTCCTCCTGTGTTCAGGTGTATGCAGTTTTTCTGTATTTTGATCCTTTCGAAATGTGGAGTACTCCTACTGTAGTGGAGTGGGAAGCTTGGTGTTCTTAGTTAAAAAAATTTCTTCCCCTCCCTTGCTCTTTTGTCTTATTTTCCTTCCCTAGACCTCTGACTGATCTCTGGAAACAATTTACTGTTTTCCTTCACTATGCCATAATCTTTTGCATTTGATGCAAAATTTGTTATCAACTTGATTTTCTCCCTGTGCTATGGAAGTCATTACCAGACTTTTTTTTTTCTGAAATCAAGGTGAAAACCACAATATCTTTTTTTTTTAAGAATAACTGTATATTTTCATGACTGAAAAATAAAATTGTGGGTAAGGTGTGATGGTGTGTGCCTTTAATCTCATCATGTTGAAGGAGAGACAATTAGATCTTCATTTATTCAAAGCCAGGTAGTCTGCATAAAGAGTAGCAAACCAACCAGGGCTATGTAGTTGTATATATATAATTTTTATATAATATACTATATGATATCCATGCAGTCCCTGAATCATTTACTGGAGCTTCTAAACACAGTCCAAGCTGCTCGCCACCATCTTGGAATCCAAACACTTGTTCTTTTTTTTCCCCTTCTCCTTCTCCTTTTCTTCTTCTTCTCCTTCTTCTTCTTCTTCTTCTTCTTCTTCTTCTTCTTCTTCTTCTTTTTCTTCTTCTTCTTCTTCTTCTTCTTCTTCTTCTTCTTCTTCTTCTTCTTCTTCTTCTTCTTCTTCTTCTTCTTCTTTTCATTGTCTTAGCTAAGGTTTGTATTACTGTGAGTAGATACCATGACCAGGGCACATTTTATAAAGAAAAATCTTAATTGGAGCTGGTTTACAGTTTAGACATTTACTCTATTAACATTGTGGCAGGAAGCATGACAGTGTACATACAGATATCATGATGGAGAGATAGCTGAGAATTCTACATCCTGATTAACAGGCAACCAGAAGGCAGAGAGAGTGATACTGGCCCTGACTTGAGCTTCTGAAACCTCAAAGATTACCCCAAGTGACAGACTTTTTGAATTAGGCCAAACCTCAAATAATGCCACTCCCTAGGGAGGAGTCTATGGTGCCATTTTTTTTCATTTTAAAAACCTGAATATTTCATTTATTATCATTGTTCACATTACATCCCTAATGTTATCCCCTCCCTCCCATGTTTTATTCCCTCCTTCCCTCTTTCCCTCCATCTGCCTATTCCCCTCCCCTAGACTTCTGAAGGAGGGCCCCTCCTATCCCAACTGTCTGGCAGCCTATTAGGTCCCCTCAGGATAGCCTGCATCCCCTTCCTCCATGCTAGGTCATCTTGCCAAGGGACAGTAACCAAATCATGGGCACCAGAGTCCATGTCAGAGGTTCAGCAGCAGCCCCCCCGCCCCCCGAGGAGAATCAGCATTCCATCAGTTACATCAGAACAAGGGTTCTATGCATGCATTGCTTTTGGCTGATGCATCAGTTTGTGCAGACGCCCTTGTGACCAGATTCACAGGCCTTTATGGTCTCCCTATGGAGCTCTTGCTCCCTTCTAGACCTTCCATCCCCCACCCTCGCTCTTCCCTACAACTCTCAGTGCTCTGCTAAGAATCCAGCTTTGACTGTCTATCATGATCTCGCACTGGATGGAGTCTCTCAGAGGACATCTATGTTGGGCTAATACCCACTTATGAGTGAATATATACCATGCCTGTCTTTTTGGGTCTGGGTTATCTCACTTAAGATGATCATTTCTTTTTTTTCTCCATATTTTTAAATTAATTTATTCTTGTTACATCTCAATGGTTATCTCATCCTTTGTATCCTCCATTCTTCCCTCCCTCCCATTTTCTCCTTACTCCCCTCCACTATGACTGTGCCTGAGGGGGACTTCCTCCCCCTTTATATGCTCATAGGGTATCAAGTCTCTTTTTTTTTCCCATTTTTTCTCCTTTATTAATTTATTCTTGTTACATCTCAATGGTTACCCCATCCCTTGTATCCTCCCATTCTTCCCTCCCTCCCAGTTTCCCCTTATTCCCTTCCTTTATGACTGTTCCTGAGGGGGATTACTTCCCCCTGTATATGTTCATAGGGTATCATATTTTGTTGAAAGGGAGCATTTCTAAAATCAGACTAGTGTAGATAAATATTTTCATGAAAAAAATCTAAATTGTGCTTATATGCCTCAATATTGAAACTATTGGTTCCAGGTTGCATTGTGGCATAAAAATATTTTAGTTAATACTGTTTTTAGTTTTATAATAGTTTAACTTAATATTTAAGCACTATGTGGATACACAAAGTGATGTTCTGTTTTCTGTATATGTTGAGTAATTCTAACATTGATAGTATTTATGCATGTTCTACTGCATTTTACAGTTTATTCATGGCAAGTATGTTCAGACACTTTAGCTATGTGACACTTTTAGTACTTAGTCATAATTTTTTTTTGTTTTTAACAAAACAGTGTCAAGGCATATAACAATTAACAAATTGTCCCTTCAGAACACTCTTCTGTTGTTAGTGGAATCCCAGTTTTGCAGATAATCTGTCTTTTCAAATCCCATGCATGAATACCTACTGTGTGTTGCTCCATATAGGTTCAGTCATATACATGACAAAGTATGTAGCTCCTGATCCTGAGGCTTCCCTCCAGCAGAAGAATCACCCTGTATGTTGCTGTTATTTTTACGAGTATACCATAATAGTGTTTATTATTAGGCTTAAGTTATTATTACGGTAGTATTTTCTAACCCAGTAGCAAGCAAGCAAGACACAGACACCTGTTATATTTTAAAATGGCCTTAGTTAACCTGGGGCAGGGTAGATATTACCCCTCTAAACTACTTTCCGTGGTGGGGCATGTATTTCATACCTGCCACAATCCTGTGCCATCTAGTTATAATAATTTCTACCAAGCTACCTCCCATCCATAATCCCAAATACTTGCTAATTATCATCACCTGGGACAAGTCTCCATCGACGATGGCCATGTGCTTCTCCTCCACTTAACCCATAATTGCCTTCTTCTTCCTCTTCTACTCTGGTCCCTCCTTCTTTCCAAGATTTCTTCTGTCTCTCCTGGCCCAGGAACCTTAGCCTCACCTATCACATTTACCCTGCCTAGGGTGATGGCCTTTTATTTGTCAAACAGTTTAGGCTCTTAGGCCAGGCAGGTCACAGAGACAGGAAGCAATAATTAGCATCAAAATGCATCAGACCAACCTCCAGCACCTGTATGTTTCCACTAAAACAGTTTTCCTAGGAATAAAGATGACAAGGAATATTAAGTTGTTTTTTTCTTTTTGGTGCTTTTATTTTTTTGCTTTTTTTTGTTTTGTTTTTAATTTGTTAGCTCAGTCCTTTTTTGGTATCAGGGTTCTGATCTCAGGCCTGATGTACACAAGATTGGTCTGGCCTTTTACCACTCAGCTCTAGAAAGAAGCCCACAGCACAGTCATATTAATATCACATTTCTACATGAATTTTCAAATACTCTTCCTGCTTTCCAATATTTTTATAATGACTTTCTTGAATGCTTTTTTAATGTTTTGAATGAAAGAAAGAAAGGATTTTTGAGGACTGTCTTATAAACAAAATAGGTATTTACTTTATGTATTCCTGAAAATATTCTCAATTGCTAAGAGTTGTATACAATTGATTTTTATATTCTCCTCAAGTACAATTTATGTAGATGAAATACATTTTCTTTGGGGTTTGCTTTACAAATGCTTGAATCTCATCATAACTATTATGCTTTTCTTTTTTGGTTTTATTTATAGTAATTGGATGAATCTTTTGACACAGGCTTCTATTGCTTATGACTTAGGTAAGTCAATTTTACTTTGTATTCATATTTTAGTGATTATTCAAAGAATAAATATGATGCTTTTAAGCCAGGCTAATGAAGCTCCTCTTTCAGATATTTTGATTCTACATTTTTATGGGAATAACAGCTAATAAGCTCATTTTAATGAAATACTGAAAATATAGATACACTGTATCTCTAGCTATGTGATAGTCTAAGGGAATAAATTGTAAAGAGCTAAGAAATAAAGAGGAATTCTGAATATAAATCAGAGAGTGTAAGAGGGAGTTTTGTTCTTAACCCTTTATGTCCTAATAATTTCTTAAACCAAATAAGCCATAGCCTTTTTCATAATTCTTCTTTCAAGGGAGTTGTCTTCATAGGTTTTCTATTGCTTTGATAAAACAGCACAACCAAAATCAGGTTGGGAAGAAATGGGTTTATTTTTATTTGAAGTTTACCATCATCAAGGAAAATAGATGCAAAAATTTTAAATAGGAGCCTAGAGTCAAGACTAGATGCAGTGGCTCTGGAGGAGGGCAGCTTAATGCACTGCTCACCCTGGCTTGCTCAATTTGCCTTCTTACAAAACTCAAAATCACCATCCCTTCAACATATATCATTAATCAAGATAAACCAATGGGCTTATTGACAGTTCATGTCATTTCATTTTCTCAGTGGAGGTCCCTCTCCTAAAAAAACATTTAGTTTGCATCATACTAAACAGGATGCCAATGAATCCTACTTTTTCTTCCTAAGCTACATTGAATGATTCAAAATGTAAATGATAAATTATAAAATTTCTTATACTTAAAAAACATGTTTAGGTGGCTTTCTGAATTACATATTAGGAGAATTTTAAGGTTTCCTAGATAGTTTTCTCATGCATTCTGAACAAAGGAAAAAAGTGACAAAACATAGTAGTGTTCGTAATGCTGATGCAAATGGAATTTTAAAAAAATCTAGCTTTCCTGCTCCCTCTTGGGACTTGGAAACCACACCCTATCAGTGGATAGACTTCTGTAGGTCAGGGCTGTGCTGCGTCTTTGTCTTTCCTGACAAAGTCCCTCTCTGTTAACATTAATATCTCTGTCAAAATTACATAGTGCAATGAAAAGGGGAATATCAAGTTGCCAGCCTAATGATTGCTCACTCTCCTTCTAAAGTATACCAGCAAATAAATCCATTTTACCTCTTGGAAGATAAGAGTTTATAATAAGAGGAGACCAGAGCCATGGTAGTGGTGGATGCCATTCCAAAGAATAAGCTACATAGTGATTATTGAAAATAAGCACTTCTTCTTAAGACACGTTTTTTTAGACAAGAAATATTTTTAGTCAAAACTTGAAATTGCTTTAATTGGTCTAATTATTTAGAAAAAGGGAAAAAATTGAAAATTGCAGAAACTTTCTTTAAAAGACAGTTTGGTACAATGCAAACATTACATCTTCTTTGTTGTGCAGGTAAACATTTATAGCCCAAAATTTCAGTGTAATTCAACTTGTTTCGAAATTTAGAGAGAGATGAAAAATTCTGATAGACTAGTCAACATTATCCTTCTCTTCTGACTGGTTCATGGTAAGCTGTAACTATTTAAGAAGTAGTGGGGCTGTGCTTTTGTTTTCAGTTTCAAGCACTCATTAACCCCATCTGATTTCTGTTTCCCACTAAGAGAAGTAGGGCCCCTAGGCTAGGGTCCTTAAGGAGAGTCTATGGAAATTTAAGTAGTTCTTAGTAGTGAGCAATGGTGAACTATTCAGAATTTCTTTTATGCAAGAACTCTGTTTCAAAGAAAACATTATAAAACAAAGATATGAATGAGTGTTGAGCCCACGTTGGTTTTTATACACCTGAGTCCATCAATCTAAAAGCTACCCTTTATTAAATAGCTCACATGTTCTGTCATTCTTAATTATTACACTTCACTTTATCAACTATCACTGGAAGTAGAAGTTGTTCCCTTATTTTTTCCAAGATATATATTATTTTATTAATTTGTTCTTGTTACATCTCAATGGTTATCCCATCCCTTGTCTCCTCCCATTCTTCCCTCCCTCCCATTTTCCCCTTATTCTCCTCCCCTATGACTGTTCCTGAGGGTGATTTTCTCCCCCTGTATATGCTCATAGGGTATCAAGTCTCTTCTTGGTAACCTGCTGTCCTTCCTCTGAGTGCCACCAGGTCTTCCCCTCCAGGGAAAATGGTCAAATATGAGGCACCAGAGTACGTGAGAAAGTCATATCCAACTCTCCTCTCTACTGTGGAGAATGTTCTGCCCATTGGCTAGATCTGGATAGGGGTTTAAAGTTTACAGCCTGTATTGTCCTTGGCTAAATGGATTGAGCTAGAAATTATCATAATGAGTGAGTTAACCCAGAATCAAAAAGACTCAAATGATATATACTCACTTATATCTGCATATTAGCCATGTCATGACATGACAAGGGGCATGTCATATGAAAGCCATCAATTACCAGGAAACTGGGACAGTGAGGAGAACATCCTATTGGGACTCTAGATGAGACAAGCATGGGAGAATGGCAAAGTAGAAGGATCCAGAGGGTCCTAGAAACCTATAAGTAGAACATTATGATAGGCAGATTTAGGCCCAGGGGTCCCGCTCAAACTAAGTTGTTCCCTTATAAGCAAATAACAATTGGAGTAGTAATGTGCTTAATCACGTACAAGTACATATTTGCATATATACAAAGCCATAAGACTCAATTAGTTCCTCTTTCACTAATCCCCCTTCGCTTCAGAGAAAAAATATAGTGAATCTAGAGCTTACTTAGTATTGGGCATACTACGTTAGGATATATATATGTGTGTGTGTGTGTGTGTGTGTATGTATGTATGTATATATATATATTTAATGTGTGTGCATATATATACATGTATGTATGCGTATATATGCATCACACCAACTATGAAGCAATCATCCTAGATTTTAGCCATTGTTCTCTACTGAAAGTTAAATTTCATATTGTCTCAGTTTTTTCTTCTTTACATTATGGATTTATTACTAAAATAAGTTCAAAAATGATATTTTCCATCAAGCTTTAAAATATTAGTTTTCATTTTCCTGAGAATGAGGTGTTTTATTCATTGGCACAATCCCCAGTTCAATAAAATAAAGGGAATAAATTATGTACATTTGAAAAGCACTTTAGTGGGTTCTTAATTAAGAAATGGCAACCATAGTCTAAGGGGACACATTTTATTTAGAAACTAAAAGAACAGATCCATTAACCCTCATAACTTCTGAGATTTATCATTAGGGATGAATTTTAAATTACTATAATGTTTTATTTCCATTATGTAAAAAAAGTACCTTAGGATATTAAGATAAGAATTCTCTTAAATATTTTAATATACCAAAACATTGTAATTATTTAAATCTAAAACAGAAAATGTAAACATAATGTATAATGAAATAGCTCTTCTTACCATTTTAAAGTAGAAAGTTTGATCAAGACACCATTTAAACAGGCAAAAATTTGTGATTTTAAAATTATTTTATATTTATCATGTTTGTGGTGTATGTCACAGTATGTGAGGATTATTAAAGAATGGCTCACTTGAGTAGATATTTCCCTCCAAATTGTTTCTGTAGAAAGAACTCAGGCAATAATGTTTAGCACCAAGTACTTTTACATATTGAACCTTAAACGGCCCAAAGACTGTGTTTAAAGCTACTTGGTAATCTTAAGTGAACTGCTGATGACAAGTTCCCAGTGATTAACAAATGCCCTGGAGCTAATAGATGCCATTAAAATTCTCTCTGTTGGGAAAATGTTTTGTGCACTGTGTTCAAATGCTGAAATTTGTACCAGAAGATCTGGTTGCAATCTGTATGTTGGCATTGTAACTTCTATAAGGCATCTTCCATCTCAATATTGTATAAAATTGTTCTCCATCACTTCACATTGTTTAATAAAGAGTTGAAAAGCCTATAGATGGGAGGAGAGTAAAGGCAGGAAAGGACGTGCAATCCTAGCAGGAGTGTCCAAGGTGGAAGAGAGTAAGAAGGTGCCATCAAGGGGCCACCATGAGGAAGCAAATGGCACAGGAGTGGCCAGGGTGTAACTGGTTGTCAGGTAACAGGGCAGGTGACTGTGCAGTAGGCCAGGCCTGCAAAGGTGGGTGACACTAGCTGAATGCTAGCCCAGCTATAGTGCTTGAGGCTCATTAATAAACGTAATAGGTCTCTGCCACTTTGGGGGAACTAGAGTGAGCACAGAAAACCTCAATTTTACATTTGTCTAAATATATTTAAATATGTTTCTTATCAGAGAACAAAAAAGGAAGCTGCTCTGTTAAGTGGGCATCATTATGGAACCCTTTCCATCAATGTTTGTACCTTATTGAATTATCATGCTCTTTCTGCTTAATGTAGATAGTTAAGGAAATTGCACCATAATTAAATAAAAGGATGATTTTATTATATTTAAATATATTTACAAACTCATTTTTGTCTTAATGTTTAAAATGTGCAAAGTGTTATTCCTTAAAAATCATAAATAATATAACAACATATGAAGAAATACTAAGCTGCCTAATTTAAAGCTACTAATAAATATGTGAGAGGGATGAAAGGGTAAACAACAATGTCTCTACTTCTTTCAGATATTCTTTTGTTGGTATGCTAAGAGCTCTTGAAGCATGTGGCTTCTTAATGACTTTCAGCCAATTTATAAAGAAAATATTCCAAATTATAAACTTTTTTTTTTGCCAGAGCAGATAAAATGAAAGAGCTTTTAGCTGAATGCTTCAAATATGGGAAATAATATGATGACCAGGTGCTCTTTTATTTTTTTTCACAGCACATAGGAGAATCAGATGGATGTTTAATCACAGCAATGATAATTCATGTTGGAAAACAGGAAGATATGATTGACAGAAATTCATATTTGAACCTGAAAGAGATTATCAGAGGGAGTTTTACTCTATTGCACTCAAGTCTGTGCAAATATTAGAATATTGCTACAACTACATATATAATCAACAAAAATATGTTTTAGTATTCTATTACACTAATGTAGAAGGTATCTTATCTTATTACTTTTTTGCTTTTGGGTTTACTATAACACAGACATCTTTATCTATATTCATCAATGAACATACTCAAAATAAACTGTCCAAATCTATGAACTTACATTGGTGATTTGTTTTAACAAATTATTATTCAACAGGATGGCTACTGAAGAAATAGTCATTGTGATTTTACTGCGTCAATCTATCATGTGATTTTCCTTAATGCTGAAATGTATCTTTTACATGTTTTATCAACTCACTGTTTTAGTTCATGAAAATAATTTACTAATATCTGGGTAATACTCATTTCATATTTGTACATTTTCAGGAGCATATAGTATGAACCAAAATATTCTTTTTAATCAAAATATATTCTTCTCTAATTACAAACATATTTGAATGTATTGAGATTAAGATATCATTATGCAAACACCATAAATGGAATGATATTTTTCTTCTAGTGCTGTATGTTGTTTTCCCAAATAATAGTATGTTTGATCAGAAAATAATGTTTTGTTTGCTTCCTTGCACCTTTGATAAATCAGCTTGTGGGACTCTTTTGTTAAGTTTTTATACTGGAGTTAGTTTCCATTTAATATGGAGCCTAAAATTGCCTCAATTAATGGGAAGATGACACAACACAGAAAGCTTAACTGTATGACCATATTCCACATATAACATCTAATATCAATGACTGTTCAAGTGCTATCTAAGGCTTCTGCATTGTGAAGCCACATGAATCGTCTAGCTATGTCTCCCAAGGAAAATATTCATCTGACCCCAGCTCACACTCGTTGCTACTGGTATACTAGAAAGATAATAAGACTTAGTCTTAAGTCACTGGGCTAGGCATAATGTTTTTGAAACAATAAGAAACTCATACTGGTAAGATGATTTTTTAGGACTTATCTATGTATCTATCTATAGCTGTTATCTATCTTCTATCTATTTAATACTTATACATCTATTTGCCTACATGCACTGCAACTATGGAGGAATACGTCTGCCTTTGTATGATATTGTGTGTGAGTGTGTGAGTATGAATATTCACATGGAGACATGAAAAAGAGGGTCAGAAGTGAGGCATGAGAAAGGATTAAACATGAAAGCTGGCTTTCTCCATTCTGGAGGTGGAGGGATCACAATGGGCCATACATATGATGAAGATTCATATTAGCAAAGAAGTGTGAATCAACAAAAGTCAAAGGCCGCACAATTCAGTAATGAGACAGTTTATTCCCAATTCAATCCCAATTCAGAGCTCCAAACTAGAGATACATCCTTAGATAGCAGTTGATTTGTAAAACCTGTAGCATTTTTTTTAATTAAGAAGTTTCACATTGAAGAATAGGAACATAAAGGATACAGAAGAAAAGCGTGACACTGACTTTGTCTGTCTGTTGTTCCATCCATGTCCTTAGTCCTTGTGAGACTGAATGCTGTCTTCCCATGGCGTGGTAGACTGTTCTCACTTGGAGGATTGCCTCATGCTGATTTTCCCCAGACAACTTGACAGATACATTAGGAATATCTCAGCCTTGCCAATGTGCCAAAACTTCGTGAGAGAAGAAATGAGGGCAATCTATAAAAAACATAAAAAATAGGCATTCTGTTGTATGAAGATGTTATAACAAGTATTTGGTACCTTTTAATTCAGTCATGTTGACCAGGAAATCAGTCATTATAATGCAGACAGTACTCATGTGAAAACACTGCTATGCTGCACAGCATAGTTTTAAGCAATTACTATTTATGGATGAAGTTCCTATATAATGAAAAGAAAAAATGCAAATTATAAACAGAGAAGAGGTGAAAAAGAAAATCAGAATCATTCAACTGAAAGAATGGAGGCTTCAAAACATCAATAGTCACGTAAAATAGAACATCTAGATTACCAGTTAGAAGGTGACTGTATCAATAATGTTATATTACTCAGCAACACACACCTTCAATTCCTCCTATTTGATTATAAAGTGCTACCATTGCCTCCTTCTGGTTGTTTTAATTGTTCCTTCTAAACTTTCATTTTTTTTTTATCTTTCCCAGGTCCGCTAAATATTTTAATAATCTTCAATATTATAGTCAAATTATGAAATAAACTAAATAAAGCTTATAGAGTGGTGCTGCCTAGAGTCTGAAATTCAGTGCAATGTACTATAACAATCTTAGAATTACTCAGAAATAAGTATTCAATAAGAGAAAAGAAAATACATTTTCCTTTTGAGTAATTATAATAAGAAAGCATTAAGTATGAGGTTATTTATGGACTTTATAAGGAAAAACTTGACTTTTATTTCAAAAAAATAATGTATTTGTTTCTGAAAAAAACTCAAGTAACAGCTGGGAAGCAGATTTCAATTTAAAAAGTGTGTGATATAAGTCTCACAAATGGAAGCAGTCCAGAGGAAAAAAAATAGAGAAATGACAAGACTTTATGCATGTATATAAAAAAGTGATTCATTAAAAATCTAGACTGAATTCTCTGTTTAGAGAGAGCAAATTTCAGTCTGTTTTAGCTTTACAGAGTATTTTGCATTTTTTAACATATATATTTATTTTTATTACACATGAATAAAACAAACTACACAGAGCTGGGAGAACTATGAGACAATCATGAGTTGCATAAATGTTACATTTCATAGATATTGGCTATTTGTATTTGTCATACTTGAAATGAACATCTTTCCTATCTTGTTGGGTCTTAATTTCTGAATGAAATTCAATATCTATCATCTCATCTCTATTAATTTAAATTCGTTATTTTGATCTAAAAAGATCTTATCCCCTAACCAACTAAACTTGAATATAAAACTAAACTATCTGGTCTTCAAGCCCCTCAGACTTGAGAAGGAATAACTTAAATGTCTGAGTGAACCTGTAGTGCACATTAACAGCTTCCAAAATGAAAATTGACTGAGACAGTTTACTGCTTGAACAATCACCCAACACTCCCTATAATGTTGAACCTTCATCTTTGGCCTTCTAGTCCAATATCTCTGCCATACTTATTCATGAGGCAGGAACTTGTTTACCCTGTGTTGGCAGAGTTTAGCTGTCAACTGTCCCTGCATCTAAGCTCGCCCATTTTTAGGCAGAATTCTCTCTGTATCAGAAACTAGGACATTTTGCCCAGTGGTTGGTTTGCCACATTTGAAGCCAACTCCATAAGGAGGTTCTTTGATACTCGTCATCCTCTTTGAGGTCAGCTGGGTGTTGTCAGAAGTTAAGTTGTCTTGTTGTCAGAGAAACTTTAGAATACTAAAATCATCTTGAAATTCCATATTCTGAACATGGTTGAGCATATGCCCTTGTTATGTGCTGGAGCATTTTCTGGGTATATTTCAAGGAGGGGATAGCTGTGTCGTGAGGAAGCCCTATTCCAAATTTGCTGAAATAGTGCCAGATAGATTTCCAAAGTGGTTGAACAAGTTTGCATTACCACCAGCAATAAAGGAGTGTACCTCTTTCTCCACATCCTCGCCAGCATGTGGTGTCACTTGAATTTTTTATCTTAGTCATTCTAATGGGTGTAAGTTGGAATCTCAGAGTCATTTTAATTTGCATTTCTCTGATGACCAAAGATGATAAGCATTTCTTTAAATGTTTCTCATCCATTCTACATTCCACGGTTGAGAATTCTCTGTTTAATTCTGATCCCAATTTCTCAACTGGGTTATTTGGTTTGGTGCTGTTTAGTTTCTAGAGTTCTTTATATATTTTATATATTAGACCTTTGTCAGATGTAGGATTGGTGAAGATCTTTTCCCAGTTTGTAGGCTGTTGCTTTCAACCCGGAAATACCCTAAATGTCCCTCAGTTGAAGAATGGATAAAGAACTGTGGTATATTTACACTATGGAATGATACATAGCTATTAAAAACAAGGAAATCCTGAAATTTGTGGACAAATGGATAGGACTAGAAATGACCATAATGAGTGAATCATATCCATATATTAGACTTGATATATATTCTTGTGCTAAATCAGACTAGTATTTGGCATGATCATGATTTGCATTGATATACAAAATTCTATACCAATGATTTAAAGATGACCTTCTTTGTGAGTAAAAGTTAAGGCCTTAAGTTAAGGAGTAGGTTCAATCATCTACCTGTTGTTCTATCCTCCCTCTATATTTCTATATCCCCCTTTCTTTCTTTTCAGCTCCTATATCCTTACCTATAGATGAAAGAAAAATGAAAATTGAGACATCCCTGAGTTCGGCCTAGTTTTTTCTCTATAGAAGACAAATAATAACTTATAACCAATTCCCAATGAAAATAAGCATTTGTAGACCATGAGAGCAAACAAACACCTACCCAGCCCCCCTTAGAGGGAATGGGACATCATACTCTTAATGTTTTTTCAGGCTGAATTCGGGCATATAATACATTAGAAGGAGCCAAAACATGGGGAAAACAGTTAAGCAAGCCAAGGATTGTATTTGTGGTCCAGTTTCTAAATGTTGAGAGATTCCAGACTTAATAGGAGGCCTGTGTGGGACAGACTGAAATGCTGGACCAATGGAGATCAGAAGCTTTCTACAATGCTGTACAGGAAGATACCCAATTCTGATGTGTGACAGTGATGACAAAGGAGTCTGGGGGATAGAGCAAGGAGGATGCAGTACGTCAGTAACCAGCATTCTGTGAGGAATGAATCCTATCAGGTCTGATCCATCATTGGTGTCCAGTTCTTGTTCTGAAAACATAATTTCTCACAAGCATTATACAGTTCTAACATTATAATTGCATGAGGTGTGTGGCATGTGCAGAGCAATTAAGACTGATTCTTTGCGCATTGTATGAGCAGAAGTAAGACATCTGCAAATCTTCTATCATGCCATACTAAGAATGGCCTCTAGTAGTAAGTCACAGAGAATATGTGGCCAACATGAAGCCTCTATATGTATGTACATTCATGTATCAGCCAGTCTCAGAGCTATTCCCATGTAGTGGGATTAACAATATTAGTTACCTTCTAGTTTTGCAGTTTGAAATATTTACATCATGATTCCACCCCATCTCTCAACATCTCCTTATCACATCCCCTCCCTCATCCCCCTTTTCCTCTCTTCCCTACTCCTTAGAAAGGGTAGCCCTCCTTCCCTAACATCTTCCATCAGCTTGTCACATGTCCCCTGTACTACATATAACCTCTTGCTCTGGTGGCCTGGCAAGGCCACCCTACACTCTCATCATTCTTCCCAGTGTCCAGGTTCAAGTCTCAGTAACTCTCCCTGTCCCCCTCTGGGTGGAGTCTCTCAAATGAAGTCTATTTTGGGCCAAATTCCACATTAAGTGAGCATATTCCATGTGTGTCTTTTGGGGTCTGGGTTACCTCACTTAGAATGAACATATCGAGTTCCGTCCATTTGCCTGCAAAACTCAATATTCTGTTATTTTTAAAATATGAGTCGTATTCCAGGATGTAGATGTACCACAGCTTCTTTATCCATTCTTCAGTTAAGGGACATCAAGGTTGTTTCCAGATTCTGGCTGTTACAGATAAAGTTGCTATGAACACAGTTGTTTTGTGTGGTGGGGCATCTTTTGGGTATATTCCCAGGAGTGGTATGGCTAGGTTATGAGGTACAGCTATTCTCAATTTCCTGAGAAAGCACCAGATTGATTTCCAAAGTAGTTGTACAAGTTGGCACTCCCACCAGCATGGATGACTGTTACCTTTTCTCCACATTCTCACCAGCATGTGCTGTCACCTGTGTTTTTTACCTTAGCCATTCGTACAGGTGTAAGATGGAATCTCAGAACCATTATGATTTGTATTTCCCTGATAACTAGGGATGTTGAGCATTTCTTTAAGTGTTTTTCAGTGATAGGATATTCCTGTTGAGAATTCTGTTTAGTTCTATACTCCACTTTAAATGGATTATTTGGTATGGTGTTTACTTTCTTGAGTTATTTATATATTCTAGATGTTAGCCTTTTGTCAGATATAGGGATGATGAAGATCTTTTCACAGTCTGTAGGCTGTCGGTTTGTTCTGTTAATAGTGTCCTTCACCTTACAGAAGCTTTTCAGTTTCACAAGGTTCCATTTATTGATGGTTGACCTTAGGGCCTGAGCTGTTGGTGTTCTGTTCAGGAAGTTGTCTCCTGTACTGATGAGCTCAAGGCTCTTCCCCAATTTTTCTTCTAATAGATTAAGTGTGTCTGGTTTTATGTTGAAGTCTTTAATCCATTTTGGCTTCACTTTTGTGCAGGGTTATAGATATGGATCTATTTTCATTTTTCTACGTTAGCCATCCAGTTATACCAGCACCATTTGTTAAATATGCTACCCATTTTTCATTATATGGATTTGGCTTAGAGTTTTCATCCAATAATGTTTGTATCTGTATCCTAGTTTGGCCAGACAGTTTGGGAGCAAGTAACAAGAACTCCAAGCCAAAGGTTTTTTTTGCTAGAGTTCTCCAGAGGCCTGCTCAGGATGTTAGACAGTAGGTGTCAGAGCCTGCTCCCAGTCCAGTCCAGCGAGGTTCCCTGACTATATCCCAGTTGAGTAGGGCTGGAGAGGAGTGGGCCCACAGTTGCTCAGGTACCCTAGAGTCGTTTCCCAGATAGCAGAGCTCTGTCTATTTGCTTTGTTCCAGAGAGTGCTTTGTGCCCTGCTTTGGCTAGCCCAGTAAGCGTTGGCAGGCCATGAGAGATTAGCGCCCCAAGTTGCTCACAAAACAGCAGCTAATGTGGAGTGTGGCCTGCACAGATCCCTGCTCTGTGACCTAGGTGAGTCAGGCCAATAGGCTTTGGATGGGAGGGGTGAGATCAGAGCCAGGATCTGCTGGCAGGAGAGCAGGATAGGAGATAATGAGGACTGTGGCCCGAGCAGGTCTCTGCTTGGCTTGCTTGCTTTGCGTTTCAGCTGTATCTAAGCAGTATGCTTCAAGAGGGTGGGCAGGGATAGACCAAGGCCTGACATTGCTCACAGAATGGAGGCACATGGATTCAGCTCTGTTGGCCACAAGGTATGTTCCAGCTGGTACATCTAGGACAAATTCTTTGAAATTCTCATCTGTTTGACTTTGTTGACCAATTTATAACCCACAAATTTAGTTACACATTTTGCCTCCTCTGTCTGATCAGATAGTAAAGAAAATGAAATTTCTAATATAAATTTTGCTTCCAGCTCTACAAATCGTTGACAGCATGATTGAGTATGCTTTTTTTCTTCCTCCATATCTTGAGAAATAGCCTTTATCTTCTTCTTCACTTGAGATAACAGAATAGTTTTGCAAAAACATATAGTGAGGAAATAGTGACATGGGCTTAGTTGCCTCATAAACTCTGTTTTATCAGATGTGTGTTATTTTGCCTTTGCTGATTTCCAGATTTACACTGAAGAGTGTTACCATGTACTTACCTAGCCTTGGTTAGAAAATAAGCAAAATAGTAGTTCAAATTTTGAGCCTGAATATGTATTTTATATACATATGTATATATTAAGATGTATATATATATATGTGTATGTGTAAATATATACATATGAGAAAATGAACAAGATATTATACATTTTTATTTAATAAGATTTGTGAATGTAAGTATTGGTAATTTATTTATTATTATTATTTTTATTATGTTTCTTTTTTAAACATATACATTTATACTATTACACATGAATGAAATAAACTATATAAAGCAGGAAGAACAAGAAAATTAGAAGTTATATAAATGTTAAATTTATGGTGATTTAGCTATTTGTATTTGGCAAACTTAAAGTAAACATCTTTCCTATCTTATTCCATCTATACTTCTGAATGAAAAATAAATCTATCATATTTCATCTCTATTAACTTAAGATATCTATCTTGATCTAAAAACATCTTAACCCCTAACGAACTAAGCTTAATTGTAAGATTAAACTATCTGGTCTTCAACCTCATCAGAGACTAGAGAAGGAATAAAACTTAGTTACATGAGTCAACTGGAAATGCAGGTTAGCAGCTTCCAAAATGAAGAAATGGCTGAGAAAATTTACTGCCTGAACAGTCACCCAACACTATCTATATTGTTGGAGCATCATCTTCAGCCTTCTAGCCCTATATATCTGACAGACATATTTGTCAGGCAGGAGTTATTGAGGACTTGATTACCCTGTCTTGGCAGAGTTCAGCCATCAACTCTCTCTCTCTGCATCTAAGCTTGCCCATTTTTAGGCAGAATTCTGTTGTGTCAGAAATGAGGCCATTTTACCCAGTGGCTTGTTTGCCACATTTGAAGCCAGCTCCCTAAGGAGGTCTTTGATGCTTGTCCTCTTCTTTGGGGTAGGCTGGATGTTGCCAGAAATTAAGATGGATTGTTGTCAAAAAAATCTTTAGGACAATAAAAACATCTTTAAATGTCATATTCTGTTTTTAAAAATATAATTTATTAATTTATTCATATAACCTATAAATTGTTATCTCATCCCTTATATCCTCCCATTCCTCCCTCCCTCCCATTCTCCCTTTACTCCCCTCCACTATGACTGTGGCTGAGGGGGAACTCCTCCCCCGTATGTGCTCATAGGGTATCAAGTTTCTTCTTGGTAGCTCAGTCTCTGAGGCTTTTGAAGACCTTATTTAACTATTTTACCCTATATATCTCTAGACTCATATCTATCTGTTAGACCTAGTATATATATTCTTGTGATAAAATTAGACAAGTATTTGACATGACCATGATATACTCAACTAACAATTAACTTGTATTACTTAAGTATCCTAAACAGGCTGCAGAACCACTTTCAAGTTATTGGAAGTAAACATATTATAATTGACTTGAATGGGTATAACACTTCATACTAGAGTATATGTACATATATTGTACATATATTCATATATAGATTTGAATTCTAAACTATGTTTTACAATTACACTCACTACCTGTAACCTCATCCTCTGTGGCCTGACATAGCAACCCTGAGAGAGGAGAAGTGAACAACATTAGGAGGCCTGGAGTCCATATGAGAAGTAATCCCTAATCCCAATATTGAGGGAACCACAGTGAGAATGTGCTGCCAATCTACTATGTCTGAGCAGAAGGTCTAGGTCCACATCCTATATGGACCTTGGTTTGCCATCAGTCTCTGTATTATAATGTAGTTAATTTGTATTAAATGGCTAACATCTGCTTATGAGTAGTGAAAATTTTGAGCCTGAATATATATTTTATATGCCTATGCATATATAAACATGTATATATATATATATATATATATATATATATATATATATATATATGAGAATGAAAAATATATTATACCTTTTTTAATTTAATAAGATTTGTGATTGTAGCTATTGGTAACTTCTTGGTATTTGTGACTAAGCAACCCAGCTTGTCAAAACAAATATTGAACATGTCACACATGTTCTGCCTCTTCTGTTTTGTACTGTCATTTTTCTCCTAAGATATTTCTATTTTTATTTCATATATAAACATATATTTTTATGTATAAATGAAAATCTAGATTCAGAAAGTAACTAATGTACATTTGTTTTTCCCCTTAGCAAAATTTGCTTAGTTATATCTGATTGAAACAATTTTTTCTCCAAATATCATAATCATGTTATACTCTATGGTTAAAAATGTCCATTTTATAATTGATTCCTTTCACTGTTGTCTGACATCTAGTAGTTTCCATAACTTCACTGTTGTGACTAGTTCTTGAATAAATATTGATGAGTTAAAGGACAAAAGCCCATGATGAACAGGGCTATTGTGAACAGGAAAGCCATGGTGAAGTCCACTGAAGCCCATAGAGTATGCTAGCTTTGAAGTTTCACAAGCAGAGTAGATACCAGGAGATTGGGATACATGTGAGGACCTCCTGCTTGGACTCTAGGTAAGAGAAATATAGGAGATGGTGGAAATAAAAGGATAGAAGGACCCACAGGGTCTTAGAAACCTAAAAGAAGAACAGCATAATGGGTGGATCAGAGGATATTAGAAACCAATAAGAACAGCATAATGGGTGGGTCTGGGCCTAGGGGTGTCTGCTCAAACTATTGCACCAACAAAGGACAATCTGAGTAGTAAACACCTACTGGGATAGAGCCAATGGACAGGACATTCTGCGCAATTATGTGGATAGCAGAGACTGACTCTTACATAAACTCTGGTGCTGCATATTTGACTAGCTCCCCTTGGTGGGGAGCCATGGTGGCACTCAAAGAAAGAATAGGCAGTCTATCAAGATGAGCCTTGATAGCCTGTGACCATTAAGAGGCAGAGGAGATCCACCTCAATCATGGACCCAGGGAAGGGCAAGGATACAAGTGATAGGAGAACAACTGAGTTGTAATCTGAATAAATTAATTAATTAAAAAAATAGTAAATAATCTTACTACAAAAAACGTTTACTCAATTTCTACCTTAATATATGCTCTATTATTTAAGAATTTAAATTTTAATAATTAATCATTTTAGAGTCATTCATTAATAATGAGGATGAAATTAAATTATATGCAAATCATTAGACTGAACATTAATTTGTATACATACACATAGCACATTTCTATCACAATCATTCCTCTACACTCTGCTAGTCCCTCATTTTATCCTACTGAATCCTGGTCCCAAAGGCAGTATATTTTTCTGGTCCCTTAATTTTGTCTTGCTTTCACTCATCCAAACGAAAATTCAGATACAAAATTTGCATTAATTGCTCCCATGAACTGAATACCTTAATGTGTAGATTTTTACCTGTATACTCATATTTTCAGGTTCTTTCTCATTCATTCTTTCATTTTTCACTTTCTCTTATTCTTATTCTCATTCTCTCTCTCTCTCTCTCTCTCTCTCTCTCTCTCTCTCTCTCTCTCTCTCTCTCACACACACACACACACACACACATTCCGTATGTGTATGGTTTATGTTCATTGTGGAATTGTGCACATTTGTGAGCAGACCTACATACGTTTTACACACATGTGCTTTTGAGCACCAAGAATCAACATCAGGTGGCTCCCCCAATAGCTGGTTCTCTACTTTTTTGAAAGAGTGACTTAACTCTCACAGAAACTGTGATTTAGAGACTGACTAGTCAAGCTGGCCGTGCACACAAGGTATGCTCTCATTCTTGCCTCCCAGGTTGAATTATATGTAGACATTACCATACCCAGTTTTTTCTTGTTACTATTATGCACCATTTATTTAGAAATGGACATGTAAGTAGACATGTATACACCTATAGATAGATAGATGATAGATAGATAGATGATAGATAGATAGACAGACAGACATATCAGGATGTAACTCTTCTGGGTTTTAATTTTTTTTATTTTTCTTTTTTTTATGTAAAATAGAATTTATTCATACAGTGTATTCCGGTCATGGTATACATTCTCCTATCTCAGGGAGTGCAGGTTCTAGTGTTTCCACAGGAGCTTGTATTATAAGCCTTTTGCTAAGTTTTTATCCATTATAATCTTTAATTCTGTGTTCCACTCATTATTTCACTACTTCCTTATTAGATTTTGATGATTCTTGCTCTCAGTATTGTGGTGTCCCTATATATACATACTATGAAACATTAGGGGTTTTTTCACATTTATATATAGTGTGTCTACAACATGAATTCTCATCTGGTTATTATTATCAAGTCAGTGAAAACTGATTAATAAGGAATTATTCTAGATATCACAACTATTTGTATTTATGCTATTCACACTACTTATGAAAATCTTATTCTTTAATTTTATACAAATATTTGTTTACTAATGTATGCATATACATATAGACATAAGTTTGTAATATCTGCATTTTGAGTCCATTTAGTATTCTTTGTGCATATGTGTTTTGATTTGAACACTTTGTATTTTGCATTGGACAAATAATTAGAGAGACTGTTCCCATGGAAGTTAGATTGCCCCATTTCAATAGCTATGAAGTGTGTACAGGCTAGTGGTAAGTCCTAATAGATTTCTCCCACTCACAGTGACATATAAATTGTTGCGGTTATTAAACAAGTCTTATTTAGACAGCCATATTGTCAGTGTGTCATGGGTGAAGCTTTCTTGTCATAACCAGAAGCTGTAGGTTTCATTCTCCTCTGAATTTTGCAATCTTTCTGGCCCTTCTTCCCTGAAGTTCCTGGAGCCCTAGGTATAGCAGTTGTGTAGTAGATAAAGAAATTGGACTTGCAACCTCACAGTCAGTTGTAAGGAAGATATATGAGTTTTTAGAAGGAAGATATGAGGTGCTAAAATTATATTTTAATTTAAGGAAAATTAAATTGCATCCCTGTAAACCTAGCATTAAGGGAAGTAGAAGCAGGTTGATTGCTGTGGGTTTTAGGCCAGTCTGGTCTACAAAGCAAGTTCAGAACAGCTAACTCTACACAGGGAGAACCTGCCTCAAAGGAAACACACACACACACACACACACACACACACACACACACACACAACCTAAAAATGTTAATTAATTAAAATTTTTTTCTTTATTCATGTTTGAATAATGTATTCAAAACTGTTCCTAAAAGAGTAATAACACATAAAGTATGGTGAAATTTTAGAACAATCTTTTGTGATATATATTAATAATCATAGCCTTACTTTTAAGGTCACCTCAATTATGTCTTCTCTAGTCACTATCTAAAACTTTCTTCTGTTCTCTTCTTATTATAGACATTACGTTTCCTGATTTATCATCATTCCACATGTGAACCAAAGTTTAAGCTGCTTTGTACTTCATTAACAAAACTATTGTGTTAGTATCTGATCCAGAACTGATCTTCAACCAGGGGAAAGCTATCCTTGGATGTATACACTGCTGTACTAGACACTTAGAACACACCCATGTACAAATGATGCAAACAGCCAAGGAAAACTTAAAAACAAAACCCCAGTGTATATTGAGCTCATGGAAATTAGTTAAAATTGTAGACAAACCAGAAAATTGTATCTGTAGTCTTTTCTGGATCCCACAAAATGTGAATGGTTACCTTTACCAATATGTCATATAAATAGAATAATACACTTGGTAGATTTTTGAGATTGGTTTCACTGAGCAAGACATGTTGAACATTCATATATATATATTCAAACTAACTGCTGGTGAGTTTTCCGTTAGATGTATGATTGTTTAGTCATTCACACATTGAAAAGAATTTGTGTTGTTTCTTTCATTAAACAATTACTGAATAAAACATGAATAAATAAATAACAGGATAGTATTGCTTTCTCAAATAAAAATAAATAACAGATAGTCCCTGTTTAGGAGGAAAAGATTTATGTTAAGGAGTTAGTACATTCATACACCAGTTTTCACATATACTCCAAGAAATCAAATTTATTTGTAAAGGTAAAATATAAACACCTTTGCTTTCATTCTTTATCATTATTGGAATAAAAATAAACACATATATACATATCTATGTATATACTAACTTAATATAATTTTTATAATTAAATTTCTCATATTTTTAATTTATCCTTCTAAATTAGGTTGCTATATGCCTAACATTTCTCAATTTGCTTACACATATATATTTGATTTATAGATGATTTATCTAGAACTAAACTTTATTTCTGAAGTTAAGGCTATGATACACCTGTAGTCAAATATTAAAAGATTCAGTAATGCTGGACTATTATTCTTTCCTCTAAAGCACTAATATTGTCAAGTTGGGTTTCTATAGCTACATAGCTCATTCAGATTACATGTGTAATTCACAGTTGCCCATAGCATCTTACACTTGAATCTCATTTCAAAACATTCCCTTCCTCTCCTTCTTTCCTTTTCCCTCCTCTCTCTCTCTCTCTCTCTCTCTCTCTCTCTCTCTCTCTCTCTCTTTCCCTCTCTCCTCTTTCATTTCTCAATTACCCCAGGTTGTGTTACCATCACTTTTTTTCTTCATTTTATTTCATATACTGAAACTCTTACAGTTAGGTAATTGTTCTGGCCACTGTCTTGTTTTGTTGGAATTTTCATTCCAATACTTCCTTTTAAATGATGTCTGTGTCTTACAATAGTATGTTGTTTCAAACCCATTATTTTTATTCTATACCAATAGTGCTGTCATAGGCAAGAACTATAAAAGCAAATATTATTCTGAAGGAATGATCTTCTTAATAAGAACTATACTTGTAATGTTTTGCACATAAAGGAGTCGGAGAGTCATTCTTATTATCAACAATGAATATAATCTCTACGATTAAATATTGGTCCTTAGATGAAGGGAATTCTTTCTATTTCATTTATTCAGAAAAACATGGATTCAGCATAAATTTAATAAAAGTTTAATAATTCATTAATATAAGATCACCTATAGTCAATATTTATTCATGAATGGACTCACAAAGTTCTTTAAAACACCATATAGAAAAATAAAGCAAATAGAACAATATAAACTATGAAAGGTTAAACAAAGCAACTATATTAAAATAAAAAATTGGACACAAATATATAAACTAATCATAAAAATTTTAAAAAGCTACATTACTCTAGAAAAAAATGTATAAAATGTGCCATTTGTCATCAAATTCTACCAACATAATCACAAAGCTCAGTGTGAATACAAATTAAATATATGCTGAGACTTCAGATTTTATGTTGACACTAAACTGGTTCAATTATCTGGAATTATTAAATGACATTATTACTTTAGTAAAATGAATACACTATACTTTATTGCATACATATAAAACCACACAGCCAGCCCACTCTTAGTGTACACATATCATAAAACTCTTGAACTGCTGATTAGATTGTTTATGTTTTCCTGGGAATAACAATGCTTTGTTTCATAAATAACTTGTATTCCTGGCTCATAAAGCCAAAAATCCATAATAATATTTTGCAATATAAGAAAACAGTGACTCTCTAAGCATGACCTAGACCCTGGAGATTACCTATCATATCCAACAGCTCTTTATCATGGAATTCAGCTATACACTAATATCTTAAAAGGCCAAAATCCAATTGTGGCACCTTTTCTCCTTACACCAAAGCATTAAGACAGTGCTCTTTCCAGCTTTATAATTAAGGATGATTAGACTGACTGGTGCATGATACAGTGTTTATATGACAGTAAAATAAATTGATGACACAATTTGTTTTTTATAATATCTGGGAATTTAAGATTTCTGATTTAAAAAAAAAGGATTGCAACCAATGTTTTGCTAATTTAAAACTTTTGTTGACCAGACTGAGAATAAGTGTCAAATGGATGCTACTTCCTAAACAAGATATTTACACTGTACCTTCTCTGCTCAGGGAAGATTGCCAAAGACTGAGCCAAACAGTGTAGAAGACAGAGGACAGGATGACTGTGGATGGCCACCAAGAGAGGTTAATTAAGCCACTGCAAGCATGAATCTGCAGTAGCTGTGGATGTCAGCACTAGGTATAATGAAGAATGTGTCAGCCAACAATAGGGCATGAATGGAGGACTATCCCTACATGGTGAACTATCTCCCACTGACAGATTTACAAAGAGGGAAAGACATTGCCTTCCTTTGTCTATGTACTGGTGATTCTACCCAACTACAAAAAAGTATTTCCAATTCATTGGTCAAGCAGATGGAACTGGCCAAAGTAAGTGTGTCAAAAATTACCCAAAATTGTGACTCTTGGAAACTATGTGGGAGACAGAACAGAATAATAGAGGTGGAAGGGAAATAAAAAAGGATGAGAGTTAATAAAAATGCATTATATACACATAAAAAACTATCACAGATTAAAAAAAACATCTCCAAAAAGTTTGCTATAATAAAAATATTTTGGAGTTTTCCATTGTTGATATTATATACTACCATGTGAAAGATTGCAATATACAATTTATTATCAAACAAAGTGAAAGAGTAAGTATCAATTGCTAGAAAAGCTATGCTTTTTTTTGCCTAAAACTTTAAAAAAAAGTTTTTTTTAATTAAAAAGACAAAAAATATAGAAAATAATGTTTATCAACAGAATTTGGAATAGCAAAATGACATTTGAATGTATAAAACATGTTTATTATGTATTATTATAATTTGTATTATTGTTAATAATTTTAGTTTTTTTCTGTCAGCATATAAAATAGCTATGATAAACCTGGTGCCCCATATGAAAATGCTCAGCGAATGTATGGTCCTATTATCTGAAACGTCAAGATAAAACAATCAATGTTTCCCAGAAAACAAAAAGAAACAGTGATTGTTAATATTCTCAACATATGTGGATCAGTTATTGTTGTGTTATGGTGAACTGAAGTGGAAGATTCCTTAAAAATTCAGTTGCATCATGTGATGTTTTTCTGGGAGATGTATCCTGCAAAGGGCATGATTTTGGACAGCTGGAACATCCTCTGTGCATTATGAGAACAGAATATAAATGGAAGCGCAGAGACAGTGAGGATGCTTTTTGTATTGCTACACCTTACAATGGCTTACATCCCTCTGTTGGTCTTCATTCTTCAACACTTCACTTTGCAGAGAACAGAAATGCTTTGGAGAACTGCATGTGAAAATAAAGTGATAGTTTGAGATGGCGTCATAAGAGTACAACAGATAATAATATGAAACCTAAGGATTTCCCTTTAAGAATTTGGCCAGTGAACTTTTTACTTCCTTATTTCTCTAACGGTAGACGATTGGATTTAGTATTGGAATACAGAGCCCATCATGTTTTGATTCGATTATTCACTTGTGAAGATGCAAGAAGTACATTGAAAATAAGAGGGCCAAGGTATAAAGACAGAGATAGGACATGGGCACCACAGGTAGAAAACTCTTCTTTTATGCCTTTGATGGGTTTATGCTTTACCATTGAAAACAGAACAAGTGTATAAGATACAAGGATAGTTGTAATAGTGAATACCTAAATTGAGCCAGAAAAATAAGAGCATCAGGTAACTGAGAGTAAGGTCATTACAGAAGGCCTCTAACAGTGGCAGAACACCACAATAAAAGTGATGCACTATGTGAGAATTATAGAAAGCTTGTCCAAATAAATCACTTTATGTATTAAAGTAGGAGTAAATCCAACTAAAAGGACAATATTAACTGCTTTGAAAATGAACCTAACCTAGAATTTTTGTTGTTGGTAATGTTGTGTTCTATGTTGTATGTATGTGGTGCAGGCATATTTATGTATGAATAGTTACATTTTGTCGTGAAATATGCAGAGGCTGAAGGAGGTCAAATGTCCTGCATAATCACTGTTCCAACTCATTTTCCTTTATTGAGTGCCTTCAAGTGAACCTGGAACTAGAATTTTAACCTGATAACCCAAGCGATCCTCTCTCTACATCCTCCACCCTATTGATGGGTGGCATATGTGGGGTCATGATTTTCTCAACAATGAAATCTGAAGCCATTTCCTACTGCCATGTGTATGCTGTATCTGTCGCGCCTCGCTCGACCAGCAAGAAAGACGCCACCACCAGTTCTTCTCTCAAGCAGTTTTACTCAGGCTTTGTTTCCAGGAGAATCCCCCGAGCCACTCCTGTCACGCTCATTTATACCATCCAAACAGCCAATCACACTAAGCCACGTCTCACACACTGATAGGCTCATAGAGGCGGAGCTAATGCAAGCAGCGGGCATCTTCCAAATAAGGACTTGTTTAACTCCACCGAGGCAGCTCTGGCTGCATGCCAGGCGTCATCTTGGGGCGATGTCCACAAAGGGCTCTGTGGCTCTCCACAGTTCCTCCTTTTTGTTTTATTAGCACTGACACAACAGGTAAGAGTAGAGGTCTGATCTCCAGGAGGACACTGATGTATAACAGACCACAATCTAAGCCTTCCACCAGATTGAGTACTGAACCCATCCTGTCGAATGGACACTGATGTACAACAATACTCATCCAATGCCCTTCACTTGGCTCAGCACTGGACCCGTCCGGTACCTTTTTTCTGGAGGTGGGGTCTGGGGTACCAACCCACATGCAATCAGACTTGCTCCCCAGGAGGCCATTAACTGCAAACAATGTACCTCCTGTGCAGTGCTTTGCCTTGCACCCTGAGCATGATGAGGTGATCAATTCTTCAGGACCGACAACCACACTTGAGGAGATTGCCCCACCTCAACTGCTGCAAATGCCTGAGCCATCATAACTTGAGTACGCATCTGAGACACACGCAAGCGACAAATACATCAAAAGCATACCACACATACTGCAAGCATCAAAAACCCCAGCTATTCCTGCCCACTCTTTCAGGTGGTTCATAGCTGCTGACATCCAGGAGGAGAAGCCCAATGCCATGGGAGGATCCACTCACGTTGAATTCACAGTGACAATGGCGAGGCGCAGATCTCTTAGGGTATGTTCAAACTCTGCGGACCAGTTCCCCTGGAGATAAGCTGAAAGACTCTTAGACAAATTAGCAGCTCGTGTAAAATTGTTATATGGCACAGATGTAATGCATAACCCTGACATTTCCATTCGCATCCGAGCTGAACCACCTGTAACATGATATCTACTTGTTCTTGTACCAGATCAACATGTTGATTTAAAATCATGATGCCACCTTTCAAGTGTACATTTATGTTGGTCTAAACCTCTAAGGCAGTGGCCAAATGCATACAGGAGTAGGGCCAAAAGAAACATTGCATCCTGTAGCCACTAAAGCATTAGAAGTTTCAAAAAGGTCAGATGTATTCCAGCTGAAAGTAGTATTACCAAATGCTCTTCCATTAATCATGGCCATTGGTGTCAGCTGCCATTGACCCCACAAAGGAGCCAATAGTTAAAAGGATTGAACGGTATCATTTGGCCCGGGCCTTGCCAGGTCCAATTGTATCTAGCCCACGTATGAGTAAATGAAGTGCTAATATATGGTGAGAAAGTAAGATATGACCTAACGGCCCATGCACTTTTACGGGCCTGGCATCCAGTCCATGGTGGTAAAGTCCCATCCCGAGCTCCGCAGCAATAAGGAGCCCAGCAAGGTTGAGGGGCTATGGTTGCATTGTCCCTGATCATCCTGGATTAGGAATGTAATAAGGAGGAGGCGTGGTAACTTCCGCACCAGTTCTAGTCACTTCCTCCTTTGGCAACTTCCCCTTTTTAAATGGAGTCAGGTCTGAATACAAGGTGGACCTCTCCATTTTTTCTGCTAATTCCTCAATATCTTCTTCCAAGTCTGAACTGTCTCTTGATGTGTCCCCTTTCTCAGACTTCAAAGACCTTTCTTCTTTGAGTTGCTCTAAGACCCGATTCCCTGCCTCCAGAGCCTGTGAGTATCTGGTATCCTCCAAGCAACTGCGTACCAGCCTCCATATAGGTCATATACCTCCTTTCAGATCGCCTTGTTCCCAGGTAAAGTCTAGATCTCTACCTAACTTGTCCCAGCTCGAGGAGGTTAGTTGACCCAATACAGCAAACCAGGGGGCTACAGTATCACATTCTGACAAAAATGTTTCCAAGGTTTTACTCTTTAATTTGATTCCCTTTGATTTTAACAGCTCTTAAAGAGTGGCAAAAACTGGATGAGACTGTAACACACCCATATTTTCACTTTCTTTTCTGCAATAAACCTCTCATATTGGCTCCCTTCCAGAGACTTAAGAATTAGCTCCCTTCCGGAGACCTAAAAATTAGTTCCCTTCTGGAGACTTAAGAATTAGCTCCCTTCTGGAGACCTAAGAATTAGCTCCCTTCCAGAGACCTAAGAATTAGCTCCATTCTGGAGACCTAAGAATAGCCTCTCTCCCGAGGACTTTCCCCTTCCCCAGGGGTCGTAAGCTCCACTTACCAGGAACTTACCCGCCAGCAATCTCTGACCACTTGGAGTTCTGAACTTAACGGTGGGGGAGTCGGGTCCCCATACTGGCCACCACTTGTCGCACCTCGCTCCACCAGCAAGAAAGACGCGACCACCAGTTCTTCTCTCAAGCAGTTTTACTCAGGCTTTGTTTCCAGGAGAATCCCCTGAGCCACTCCCGTCACGCTTATTTATACCACCCAAACAGCCAATCACACTAAACCACGTCTCACACGCTAATAGGCTCATAGAGGCGGAGCTAATGCAAGCAGCAGGCGTCTTCCAAATAAGGACTTGTTTACCTCCACCTAGGCAGCTCTGGCTGCATGCCAGGTGCCATCTTGGGGCGAGGTCCACAAAGGTTCTGTGGCTCTCCACATGTATCGATGGGAATGCAAACACAGTTATTCATCTTATGCAGCAAATGCTTGGACCTCCTGCACATACTTATGCTCCATAGAGCTGGCATTTTAAGGAACTCTTGTTTATATACCCACTTACTTAAACATATTTGCAGTGAATTTTAAATAATACAAGGGCTTTTAATAAAGTTTCCAGAATACTAAAGTAAATGCAGAAGAAATCGAATTAAAAAAAAATAAAGGGATGAGAGTTTGAGAGAGACAGAGATAGAAACAGAGAAAGAGAAAGTAATATCCCACTCTCCACTCTACTGTGGAGAATGCTCTGTCCATTGGCTAGATCTGGGTAGGGGTTTAAGGTTTACCGCCTGTATTGTCCTTGGCTGGTGCCTTAGTTTGAGCGGGACCCCTGGGCCCAAATCTGCCTTTCATAATGTTCTACTTGTAGGTTTCTAGGACCCTCTGGATCCTTCTACTTTGCCATTCTCCCATGCTTCTCTCGTCTAGAGTCCCAATAGAATGTCCTCCCCTCTGTCTCAGTTTCCTGGTAAGTGAAGGCTTTCGTTTGACATGCCCCCTGGGCTAATATGCAGATATAAGTGAGTATATACCATTTGAGTCTCACATACTCTGGTGCTTCACCTTTCACCATGTCCCCTGGAGGGGGAGACCTGGTGGCACTCAGAGGAAGGACAGCAGGTTACCAAGAAGAGACTTGATACCCTATGAGCATATACAGGGGGAGGTAATCCCCCTCAGGAACAGTCATAGGGGAGGGGAATAAGGGGAAAAGAAGAGGGAGGGAAGAATGGGAGGATACAAGGGATGAAATAACCATTGAGATGTAACAAGAATAGATTAATAAAGAAAAAAACATAAAAAAAAGAAACAGAGAAAGAGAAAGAGAGACATAGAAGAGAAAATATCTAATATTTAGATTTTTCGAGCCAAAATCTTGAGTAAGTATTGGCAAAGCAAGTTACCTATTAAGTTAATTATTTAATTGGCTGTGAAGAAATACAGTTTAATACTGGGAAAATCATGACATCTATCATCATGTCAGACAATCTAGTTTGTCACTGGTCTTGAGACAGTAAGACCTGGGGAAAGGGATCTAATAAATAGCAAATTCTCATGCAATATCCAAGTTTATTCGGAGTATCAGACAATGTATATTTTAGGGGTTAAGAAGAGTCACATGAGTAAAGTTTACAACACCAGGGCATGCCACATGTGGCAGACAAGCTTCACATAGTAGGTAAGCTACAGGTGACAAAAAATGTTTTTACATAGAAGCATATAAACAAATAGCAATAGAATGTTGTAACAAGTAATTTAAAGTAAACTCACTCTTATCCACTACACCTTGCAGGGGCACAAAATCATGATCCAAAACCAGTAATTTTTTTAAAAGAAACTGTGGCCCTAGACTCTCATCTTTGTTTTTTGGAGTTTTCTCATATGCATGTTGAAATTTTCTCATGACTTCATTCTTGGACCACATTCCAACACTACTTCAATATATATTTCTTGAGAAGTAAGAAACCTAACGCAAAAAATATTTTGTCCTAAAATTGATCCAAAGTCAAACAAAGTCAAAGAAGTAAAATGAAGGGAAGAAGAAACAAGCCATTGAAAAAAGATATATTAAAAAACAGAACTGCTTTCCTTAACATGTTTTCTTTCTTTTTGGGGAAAATGCAATCATTTTATTGGTAAAGTCTATACAGCTATTGCTACTACATTCTTTTATTTTTAATATTTTTTATTTTTTACACTTACATTTATATTATTAAACATATATACAATAAACTACCTACAGAAAGAAGAACCATGACACAATCAGGAATTATATATATGTTACATTCTTAGTTTTTTTGGCTATTTATACTTGGAATCCTTGAAGAAAATATATTTCTTATCTCGGAACATTTAAAATTCTGAATGTAAATCAATATCATATCTTATCTTATCAACTTAAAACATCAATGTAGACCTAAAAACATCTTTACCCCTATACCACTAAGCTTAATTGTAGAACTAAACTATCTTGTCTTCAATCCCATCAGAGACTTGAGAAGGAAAATATTTGATTATCTGAGTATATCAGGGGTACAGGTTAGTAGCTTTCTAAATGAGAAAATGACAAAGACATTTTGCTACACGAAGAGCCACCCAAAACACTCTATAATGTAGGTGTATCATCTTCAGCCTTCTGGCCCAATATATCTGACAGACATATTTGTGAGGCAAGAACTATTGAGAACTTGCTTACCTTGTCTTGGCAGAGTTTAGCCATTGACTCTCCCTGCATCCAAGCTTGCCATTTTTTAAGCAGAATTCTGTATGCAGTAGAAACAGGGACATTTTTTCCAGTGGCTTGTTTGCCACATTTGAAGCAATCTCCATAAGAAGGTTATTAGATGCTCATCATAATCTTTGAGGTAGGCTGCGTGTTGCCAGGAATTAACCTGTCTCATTGTCAATGAATCTTTAAGATTATAAAAAACTTAAATGCTATATTCTGCATGTCTCTGAGGTTGTTTTTAAATTTTCATTTTATAAATTTATTCTTATTACATCTCAATGGTTATCCCATCCCTGGTATCCTCCCATTCATCCCTCCCTCCCTTTTTCTCCTTACTCCCCTCCCCTATGATTGTGATTAAGGGGGACTTACTCCCCCTTTATATGCTCATAGGGTATCAAGTCTCTTCTTGGTAGCCTGTTATCCTTCCTCTGAGTGCCACCAGGTCTCCCCCTCCAGGGAGCGTGGTCAAATATAAGACATCAAAATACGTGTGAAAGTCATACCTCACTCTCCACTCAACTGTGGAGAATGTTCTGTCCATGGGCTAGATCTGGCAATGGCAGAAACTCAGAAGTCTCTGAGGTTTTTGAAGACCTCATCTAACTATCCTACCTTATATTTCTAAAGAATCATATCTTTCTGTTGCACCTAAGATGTGATAAAAGTAGACTAGTAATTGATATGACCATGATTTGATCAACTAATAATTAACTTGTATATCTTATTTATTCTAAACAGCCTGCAATAACATTTTCAAGGTATTGGAAGCAAACTTTGTATTATAGTTGAGTTATATGGGTACAATACTTCATATTAGAGTATATATATATAATGTGCACGAAGAGTAATCTTACATTTGAATTCTATACTACTGTATCTAAAATTACACTTATTTTGCATCTATATACAACATTCTATAACAGTGAATAAAAATAACCTCATGAGTGACAATTGAGTTAAGGAGTAGATTCAGTAATCTACTTTTTGTTCTATCTTCCCTATATATTTCTATATTCCCCCTTCTTTCTTTTTAACCCCTATCTCCATACTTAAGAATGTAAGATAAAGGGAAATGGAGACATCTCTGAGTCCAACCTTATTTTCTCTCTAAATAATACCAATAATAACTTGTAATCAACTCCCATTGAAAATAAACCTCTATAGTCCAGGAAAGCAACCCAAAACCTCCACTTAAAGGAAGTGGGACATCATTCTCTTAAGATTACTTCTGGCTGATTTGAAGCAAAGAGTACATTTGTAGGAGCCCAAAGAAAATTAGAGGAATGGTTAAAAAGCTAGGAATCGCATTTGTTGTCCAGTTTCTAAATGTTGAGTAATTCCAGGCTTAATGATAATCAGGGACAGTCTGAAATGCTGGACCAATTGGGATTGGAAGCTTACTTTGAAAATGTCCTAGGAGCTGTCTTATTCTGATGAGGAACATAAATTGAAGCCCTTGTTGGTGGAACATAAGGAATGCAGGGTTTCAGTGTCCATCGTGCTGAGAGGAATGAATTCTCTCAGGTCTGATCCAATGTCAATGTCTCGTTCTTTTGTTCTGAAAACATAGTTTATCATAAGCATTATACATTCCTAAAATTATAAATGTATAAGGTGTGCATGAGGCACAGAATAATTAAGGCTGAATTTCTGCTCTTTGTATGTGCAGGAAAAAGACATCTGTAAATCTTCATTCATGCTGTGTGAAGAATGGCATCTAAGAGTAATTCATAGGGGTTCTGTGGTCAACAAGAGGCAGTATCTATGTCTAGACAGTCTCAGAGTTATTTCCATATAGTGGGATTAGCAACATAAGTTACCTGCTTATTCTGTAGTTTAAATTCTTCACATCCTGATTTTATCCCCTCTCTCATCCTCTCTGGATCCCCCCTCCCTCCCTCCCTCAGTCCTAAGAAAGGGGAGCCTGCTTCCCCTAACATCTGACCTCATACTATCAAATATCTTCTGTACTACCTGTAACCTCTTCCTCTGTAGCCTGGTAAGGCCACCATGCCATGGGGAAGTGATCAAAGTTCAGTTTCCAGAGTGAATGCCTGAAGTAGTTACTCTTCTCCATATTGTGAGACCGACAAGGAAATTGTGCTACTACATCTGAGCAGAGGGTCTAGGTCTACAACATACATGGTCCTTGGTAGATGTTTCAGTCTCTGTATTGTAGTGAAGTTATCCTGTATTATGTCGCTAATATCCATGCGTATCTTTCTGGGTCTGGGTTATTTCTCTAAGGATTATCTTTTCTAGATTCATACAGTTGACTGAAAACTTCAAGATTTCCTTGTCTTTAATAGCTGAATAGTATTCCATTGTGTAAATGTACCACAATTTCTTTATCCATTCTTCGACTGAGGGACATTTAGGTTGTTTCCAGATTTTGGCTATTATGAACAAGGCTGCTATAACACACAGTTGAGCAAATGTCCTTGTATGGCCAGGCTTCTTTTGGTTATATTCCCAGGAGATGTATGGCTGGGCCTTGAGGAAGAATTATTCCCAGTTTGCCTTCCCATCATCAATGAAGGAGTGTTTCTCTTTCTCCACATCCTCTACAGCATGTGTTGTCATTTGAATTTTTGATGTTAGCTATTCTGATGGGTGGAAGATGGAAACTCAATGTCATTTTGATTTGCATTTCTCTGATGACCAACGATGCTGAGCATTTCTTTAAGTGTTTCTCAGCCTTTTGATATTCCTCAGCTGAGAATTCTCTGTTTAGTTCTGAGCCCCATTTCTTAATTGGTTTATTTGGTTTGGCAGTGTTTGATTTCTTAACTTCTTTATGTATAACCACTTTGGAAATATATCTGTCACTTTCTCAGAAAAGTGGGAATAGGGCTTCCTCAAGACCCAGCTATTCCACTCCTTGGAATATACCCAGAAAATGCTCTACCACACAATAGGGACATATGCTCACCCATGTTCATAGTAGTCTTATTCATAATAGACAGAACATGGAAACAGCCTAAGTGTCCCTCAGTAGAAGAATGGATAAAGAAACTGTGGTACATTTACACTATGGAATACTACTCAGCTATTAAAAACAAGGAATTCCTGAAATTTGTGGGCAAATGGATTGAACTAGAAATGATCATAATAAGTGAGTTCATCCAGAAGCAGAAAGAGTCAAATAGTATATATTCACTTATATCTAGACACTATCCCAAGGGACATGTCCCATGAAAGTCTTAACTTACCAGGAAAGTGGGACAGAGGGGACAATTGGCACTTTAGGTGAGAGAAGCATGGGAGAATGGGAAAATAGAAGGATACAGAGGGTCCGAGAAACCTACAAGAAGAACATTATGATGGGCGGATCTTGGCCCAGGGGTCCTGCTCAAACTATGGCACCAGCCAAGGACAATAGAGGCAGTAAACTTTGAACCCCTACCCAGATATACCCAATGGACAGGACATTATCCACTGTTGAGTAGAGAGTGGGGACTGACTTTCACACTAACTCTGGTGCCCCATTTGTGGCTATGTCCCCTTGAAGGGGAGGCCTCGTGGCACTCAGAGGAAGGATAGCAGGCTACCAAGAAGAGACTTGATACCCTATGAGCATATACGGGAGGAGGAGGTCACCTTCAGTCACAGACATAAGGAAGGGGAGTAGGGGGAAAGCAGTAGAGAGGGAGGAATGGGAGAATACAAGGAATGGGCTAGCAATTGAGATGTAATATGAATAAATTAATAAAATATTTAAAAATGAATTATTCCCAGAGTCCTGAGAAAGCAGCAGATTGGTTTCTAGAGTTCTTGTACAAGTATGTGCTTCCACCAGCCATGGAAGAGTGCTCCTCTTTCTCCACATTGTGCTTCCACCAGCAATGGAAGATTGCTCCTCTTTCCCCACATCCTAGCCAGCACGTGCTGTACTTTAAATTTTCACCTTAGCCATTCTAGTAGGTATAAGATGGAATCACAAGGTTGTTTTAATGTGCATTTCCCTGGTAACTAAGAAGTTTGAAATTTCTTTAAATGTTCTCAGCCACTGGATATAATTCTGTTGAGAATTCTCTATGTAGCTCTGTACCCGATTTTTAATTGGATAATTTGGTTTGTTAGTATTTAATTTCTTAAGTTATTTATATACTTTGGATATTAGCCCTTTGTCAGACAGATGTAGGGTTGGTGAAAATCATTTCCCAGGCTGTATGCTGTCATTTTGTTCTGTTGACAGTGTCCTTCACTTTAGAGAAGCTTTTCAGTTTCATATGGTCCCCTTTGTTAATGGTAGATCTTATGGCCTGAGCTGTTGGTGTTCTCTTCAGGAAGTTTTGTCCTGTGCCCCTGAGCTCAAGGCTCTTTCCCAATTCTTCTTCTAACAGATTTCTGGTTTTTTGTTTGTTTGTTTGTTTGTTTTATTTTGAGGTCTTTAATCCATTTGGACTTCAGTTTTGTGCAGGGTGATAAATATGGATCTATTTGCATTTTTTACACGTAGTCATCCAATTAGACTAGCACCATTTCTTGAAGATGCTATCTTTTTTCCATTGTATGGATTTGGCTTCTTTGTCAAAAATCAACCATGTTTTCAATAAACACTGTTTACCACTGAATCTGATGGGATTGGAGACAGAAAAGAATTGTGAAATAATAAGGATAATTTAGCTGAGGGTGGAAGGAAAAAGACGAAGTTGTGTACTTTTTTCATTCAATTTTCTTCTCCTTGGTCAGAATCTATCTCACAAAAAAATATTCCAAACATGTCTCCATGATTCTCAAAGGCCTAGGATGCAGTGACACTCAACCTTGTTTTCCTCTTCTCTTGGCTCATAGGAGCTCAGAGAAAAGGAGGAAGACAGCTAAATATTAGGCGGAGCATAAGAAAGACTGTGCAAAATTGGGGGTAAAGGATAGAAGGGCACAGAGGGTACAGGAACTCCACAAGAAAACCAACAGAGCCAAGTAACCATGGCTCAGAGTGGCTTGGGGAGATTGAAGCATCTGTCTAGGACTGTGCATAAACTGGACTTAGGCCTCTTCACATATGTACCCAATGAGCAGCTCAGGCTTTATATGGTTCCCCTAATACTGGAGCAGGGTATGTCTCTGACCTGAACTCTGTTGCCTGCTATTTGGTCACTTCAACCTGGTGAGGCTGCTTCGCTAGGCCAAAGGGGGAAAGGATAGGATCATTACTGATAGAGCTTAATGTGCTGGAGTGGGTGGGTGGAGCTCCTCTTTTCTGTGAAATAGTGGTGGGGCAAGAATGAGGGCAGGTATGACTAGGAGGAAAGCAGGGAGCAGGCTATGACTGGGATGTAAAATGTGTGAGTTAATGAATGAAAGAATGAATGAATGAATGAATTAGCTAATTAAAAAGAAAGAGGCCTCTCTCACACACATTCATTCAAAAATGGATGAAGCCAGAGAGCCTTCAACCAACAAATTTTCTCAAGCTTGCATAAAATGGTAGCATTGATTTCAGCTAGCATCTCCACTCTAGAGACTGAAGCAAATCCAGGCTACCCTTGAAGGGATCCATGTTCCTGACCAACCGGCCTGGCCTTTTCCATTGGATTAGCCTGTATGTATACATAGACACAGGATGAGACATAAAATCCTGTATATATTCATTCACATATTAAATGGATGAGACAAAAAGGAGATCCTTACACACAGATAATCAACATGCATTCATGTAACATATGTACCAAAGCTGGACAGATGAACATGTTTATATGCAACACATATCTACATACTTACAAATTATGAATGAAGCAATTTCTGGAATGATTCAATGTTTATTCTCTATATTCAATTCTATTTATACCCTATTAATATGGAGGTCTTATGTCAGAAAAATAACAGCCCCACAAAAATAAGCAAGACACTGGGAAACATGCTATTCTCAACACATTGCATTCCAGTAAGTTCATGGTAGGTACAAAATAGTAAGAATTCATGTTATAAGGTAACAAATTCCAAGGTTTAAGGACATATGACAAGATAATTGTTTATAGGTATTTACATTAAGAAATTATTTAACTACCTATGATTCCACAAGTTTGTTGAAGGTTCAGAACAATAATTTCTAGATACTTTAACACACACCAACACCTGCTGACCTAGAGCAATCTTTACCTTTTGGACAATAAATCTGTCACAGGTCTAACTTCTGGTGATATATATGTACTTGGGATCTGGAGGTTACCAGAAATTTTTATTGGAACTTTAGACTTTCTATCAACTATCTAACTTATTAGCTTCTAAAAATTATTTCAATAAAATCAGGAATTTTATAAAATTATGAAATCATTAATTCATCTAAACAGCAATGCATCCTCATAAAAACTCATAGATTATCTGCGCACCCAGACAGGGGAAACAATAAACAATTAGGACATCTTTACATCATGCCAAATTTTAGAGAGATATCGTTTAGAAAAGGGGGGGTCTCAGCAAGGAGGGAAGCAATTCTGGGAAGCAGTCTCTGAGTTCCTCAGATTTATCCCTAGTGCAGATCTTGCAAAAGCATGATGTGGCCTTCTAGAAAGCCCACATGCCTACTGAATCCCCTGTTTCTTATAGCCAGTTAACACTCACACCAGTGTGGACTGTCAGTGTACCAATTCAAGATGAACCCTAAAATAATTTAGTTCATATATCAAGTTGTGATATCACGCCTATATGTAAGAAAATAACAACATTTCTAATACACAGATGAGCCTTTTGTGTTATTTTCAAGCAGTTAAAAATTCACCTGGGAGATGAGGAAAAGAAGTTGAACCGTGCTAGTACTTCTTGGTGATGAACTTGCACTTAAGTGAAAATCTTTTCCACTTGCATCCAGGAAGAATTTTACCATTATTATTATCATTTTTCCAAACACAAGGCAGAAAAGTTTGGATAGTTGGTGAGATTTGACAGCTGTCAGAAAAAAAAAACCTGCCAACTAATGTAAGACATATGACAAATACCATCACTGACAATTATAAAACTCTACCACAACATGTGTACAATCAGGCGCTATGGTGCACAGGGAATCAAATGAAAGACAAGTTTGGAATCTATTTAACTATCATAATTTCTTTATCTTTCTGATGAAATTTCCTGTGTACTTGTCAGTTTTGCACAGTTTAAATAATCCTGTTTTTGCACCCAAAATGCCACAGTTACATTTTTCAACTGAAATGAAAAGCTTTAAATAAATGTTTCAAGGATGTAACGTCATAAGTTATGTGTGTGTTTAAGGAAAAGATAAATTCTAACAGTATTGTGATTATTATTTATTGTTGTTTAAGGATTTAAAACTATCATTTTGAAAATTCAGATAAAATTTTACTTCATTTTTGGATGTTTGTGACTTTATTGAAACTCTTAAAAAACAGTTTTATTTTTGAAGTTATACTATAATTGCACCATTTTCTCTTCCCTTTCCTCCCTCAAAACCTTCCCATATAGCCATCCATGCTCACTTTAATATCATAGCCTCTTCCCTCAGTAATGATTGCTACCTGGGTAGGTGTTTATATATCTATATAAATACACATATATTCATAGATATAACCTGGTCAGTCTGTATGATGTTACTTGTATGGAGTTTTTTTAAGGCTGATTATTTGCTGTTGGATAATCAATTGGTGCACTCTTCCCTGAGTAAGACTATTTCTCACTCTCTCAGCGTTTTATTTGTTTGTAGTTCTTTGTTCAGGGTTGAGACATTGTGGTATTTCCCCCATCCACAATGATATGTTTATTTTGGTCTTGTGCACTCACATTTGGGCAGCCATGTCGGTGAGAGTTCTCATATACATAGGAGAAACTTCTTACAGCAAACTCTCCAACTTTCCAAGCTCCCCCTACCCACCGTATTCAAAATTTTACCTGAGCCTTAGAATCTTTAGTTGTTTTGTATGTATATTTATTTGAACTGGGCTCCATTTTTCTGTATTTGATTGCCTGTGGTTATCTGTAATTGTGTGAAATGTTCTTTTTATAAGAATCATCACTATGCAGCTATGGTGGTTTTTGAATTCATGATAATCTTCCTGCAACATTATCTTAAGTGTTAGGATTACAAAGAACATTCAGTTATTCTTGGCTGACTTATACATTTTTGTAAAGTTATTAGTTTATTTGGCATTTTAAGTATAGTACTCCTCTGATGTATTATAAACTAAAATGTAAGCTAAATAGGAAAATAAAAATCCAGATGTTTACAGATGTTTACATTATGTGTTATTTAAAGGCCACATGTGGAATATTGTGACCAGATCCCTGTCTGTCACTCTGAAATACAAAGCAGAGTAGACCAAATGCCTTAAGGTATGGCCTGAAATTTTATCTCTAAAAGAAAACAAAGGAATCAATTTAAAAAGTGCTGTTTACACATTTGTAAAGAAATTTTAATCGAACAATATGACTACTCAGGCTAAAGATCACATCCAAAGTCCTAGATCAGTGTGATCCAGGTGGAATACATACTTTTAATCCCTTTGGGTAGGATACAGGCATGGATTTAGTACACACCTTTAATTACAAACAGTGACATATAATCAGAAACAGAGAAAGTGACTAATCACAGAAGGATTTGACAGGATGAGTCAGAGATAGGAGAAAGAGACAGACAGACAGACAGACAGACAGACAGACACACACACACACACACACACACACAGAGAGAGAGAGAGAGAGAGAGAGAGAGAGAGAGAGAGAGAGAGAGAGAGAGAGAGAATAGTACAGTTGAGGAGAGAGGACAGTAAAGGAATGCAATGGAGTTTAAGCAGTCCATAAAGTATAGGTCACTGCAGTTCAGTACATAGATGTTAGATGCAGTTTTTCTTTCTTTTTTAAAATATATTTTATTAATTTATTCTTGTTACCTCTCAATTGTTATCCCATATCTTTTATCCTCCCATTCCTCCATCCCTCCCATTTTCCCCTTACTCCCCTCCCCTATGACTTTTCCTAAGGGGGACTTCCTCCCCCTGTATATGCTCATAGGTTATCAGGTCTCTTCTTGGTAGCCTGCTGTCCTTCCTCTGAGTGCCACCAGGTCTCTCCCTCCAGGGGACATGGTCAAATATGAGGCACCAGAATACGTGAGAAAGTCAGACCCAATTTTCCACTGACTATGAAGAATGTCCTGTCCATTGCGTATATCTGGGTAGGGGTTTGATGTTTACTGCATGTATTGTCCTTGGCTTTTGCCATAGTTTGATCAAGAATCCAACAAGAAGATTTGCTCAACCATGTTCATAGCAGCCTTATTCATAATAGCCAGAACTTGGAAACAGCCTAAGTGTCCCTCCGTAGAAGAATGCATAAAGAAGCTGTGGTACATTTACACTATGGAATACTACTTAGTTATTAAAAACAAGGAATTCCAGAAGCTTGTGGACAAATGGATTGAACTAGAAATGATCATAATGAGTGAGTTAACCCAGAAGCAGAAAGAGTCAAATGGTATATACTCACTTATATCTGGAAACTGGCCCAAGGGGCATGTCTCATGAAAGTCTTCACTTATCAGGAAATTGGGACAGAGGGGAGGACATCCTATTGGGACTTTAGGTGAGAGAAGCATGAGAGAATGGGGAAACAGAATGATCCAGAGGGTCCTAGAAACCTACAAGAAGAACATTATGACGGGCGGATCTGGGGCCAGAGGTTCTGCTCAGTTGTAGTTTTTCTAAGCAGAGAAGTTTGTGGGCATCTGAGGGAGTCCAATTTGAGTCAATCAGCTTGAAGAGGAGCTTTAAGCCTGAGCAATTGAGTTGAAAAAGCCAGGCAAAATTTAGAAAGAAATGGAACTGATGAGCTCACGCAGTAGTAAGTTTTAGAAGTTGAAAACATTCTGGGTCTAGGTTAGCATGGAGGCTGGAAGCCAAAGACTTCCAGATGGAGCCTTATGGAAAATAAGATCGTAAGGAGGCTAGAAGCTTCCAGGCCTAGGCCTCGGGCTATTTAAATAGAAATGCTCTGGGCTCAGCCCAAGACATGTAATAATCATACTTGGGTATGGCGCTCATCTCATCCCAAATTCTGAGGAAATAATAGCAACATTTACAGATTTTGTTTTAAAATCAAAAGGACAATAAATGAAACAAAACCAAACAAAAAGGCAAATTGTATTCCATTAAATTTAAAAGCATTTGCATATCAAGAGACACAGTCATAGAGGAAAGAAGTAACCTGGTGGAAAATATTTGACATTAGGACCATGAAGGGTTAATATCAAGAATATAAAATAATTCCATAGTAAAATTAAAAACAACAACAGCAACAACAACAACGATCCAAATCAAAGAAAACTGGTGTGAGTAAGCATTTATAGGGACAAAAGAAAAAAAAAAGAATTGCTCTCAAAATATGGGAAAACTATACTGACAATCATTAATTCCAGCTTGTGTAAATCAAGTTTCACATAGCTATTATCTTTCTATAGATAAAATTGGTAATTACCACAACCTCGTGCCACGTGCTAGCAGAGATATGGCGAAAGAACAGCCTTCCGTGGTATCTGTGCTAAAGTAAATTCTTATAGCCCCTATGAAGCACAATGGCAGTTCTTCAGATAAATATAATTGGAACTTTTATATCATCCACTTACGACAGTATTGCATAAATATTCAAAGGTAAGGAAATCAGTTTATGACATAACATGTACGGCATGGTTATTCTACTGATTTTCAACGTAGCTAAAATGTGGAATCAACCTTACTGTCTGACAACAGGTGAATGAAGGAAATACTCTATCATTCTTGGTAAGTCTGTGGTTTATGACCTACCTTGGCACAACTGTGGGTGAAGACTAGATTCAGCATAAAGGAAGATAAAGAATTAAATCTAGATGTAACCATTTTTCCAACCTAGCAGTAGTTTAGCTGTGATCTAACTGCATCGTGGTGCTAAGAAGAAGTGAACATAAGGAAAAACTGGTGGTGATGGGCTTTCCCCTCCCTCACACAGCCTGGTGGAAACAGCACCCTGGGGAGAGATCAGCAAGGCTGTGGGTGCAGACAGGGAGTGAATACAGCATGCACACAAAGCAAAACAGGGTGTGAGGAGGAAGGTAGAAGTGAAGGGCAGGATCTGGAAGTGAAGATTTTCCATGAGTGCTTAATTAACTGATATATAGTTCATTGTCTGAGATAGGAGCGAAGATTGTAAGAGTCAGAGGGAGCATATGTCTGTTTTGAATTTGCTAGACATGAGAGTTCGTGGGCACACATGAAGTCACAACATCTGGTGCTTCAGGCTTGAGTCTTACATAAGATCAAGGCAGCCAAATTCCAGCATACATGGAGTAGGGGACCATGAAGGCCAAACTTGTCTGATGGATTGTGGGAGAAGGACAGGCAGTTTTCTTAAAAGTTGCAGGCCCTGATGAGCTACTTAACCTCCAGTATATAGTTTCCAACCCAGTACATACAGTGCATATCATTAAAAAATATAGAGTACCTGCAGTTGTGAGTGCAAAATAACAAGAAGAAGACACTTGATTGTTAAGTAGAAACTTTAAAACTTTATTCATTTTATTTTACTGTATGAATGTTTTTCCTGTATGTGCCACTACTTGGGTGGTTGTTATCCACAGAGATCAGAGAGAAGACCAGGTACCCTAGAACTGCAGATACAGGTGACTGAGGGCCATCATGCTTCTACTGATAATAGAACCCAAGCCACTGCAAGAGCAATGTTTTATCTACCACTGAACCATATCCTCAGCACAATCTAGTTTATTCAAATATGCACTTAATGTGTTTAGGTCCAAATGGCTGCTCCCAGGCTCCAGCCCACAATTTCCCTCCTCTCACCCAAGCAGCATCTGATGGACTCATATTCTTTAATTTCTCTTTGATAATTGTAAATAAAAGGAAGTTATTGCAATAGCATTTCAGAAAAAGCATAGAAATCAAAAGTAAATAAGGCAGGTATGATACCTGTGGTACCTGCACTTAGATAAGTGCAACTAATTAGTGAATCAATTTATTTAAAAAATGTAATTTAAAACAAAGCAAAAGTATCAAGTGATAAATGAAAGTTACTTATTATTTGGCATTCTTGGTTATAATAATTATAAGACCTGATGTAAGACATATAGAATTTACTATCCCTTGGCTATAATCACATTGCTATTATAAAAACTTACCTCAGCAATCTGAAATTTAATAAAGCATCTGTTTAATATTATTGAAAGACTAATGACAAATGACATAAACATAACAGTGGTCCCATGGAAACATCAAGGAGTTGAAAATGTCTTGGGAGCTAGTGTCTTCCTATCAACCTTAATGTCTTAGCATAGCAAATTAATTACATGTTTGGATTGACACTGTTATACACAAACTTAATTCGATGACTGGCACATACATGTATTTCTATGAACGTGAGTGTGTGACTATTTTAAGTAGTTGATGCTTTATATATGTGGTGATTATATTTTTATGATATACATTTTATTTTTTAAATTTATTATAACTTATTCATATTACATCCCGATTGTTATTCCCTTATATGTATCTTCCATTTTCCACCCTCCCTACCTCTTCCTGCTTATTCTCCTCCCCTAGACCTCTGACAGAAAGGTACCTCTTCCCCCACCATGTGACCAGAGACTATCAGGTCTCAACTGGATAGCCTGCTTCCCCTTCATCTGTGTGCCCACCTAACCTCAACACCAAGGGGAAGTAATCAAATCAGAGGCAACAGAGTTTGGGTTTTCAATCTCCTCATAAAAAGCAAAAGTAATAAGTATGTCATATTGTGTTGGTTGCAACTTCACATGTTTGCTACCTCTCATGTGTCTTAGTGGCATCAGTTAAATTAAATGATGAGCGTCTGTGTACTCTGTGTTGTGGTGCTTACATTAGACATGTATGAAACCAACTATTAGATCAGTTTTCAGAAATCAAAACCATTTTAGCTAATAGATGGTTATACATGTGTTTCTCAATTACTCTGTTTTGTTCAAAACACTTAGATGAAAAACTTAAATCCTATCACATGCACTCCAGCCTGCGAATGGAAAACAACATCCTATGCTAATGCAGGAGCTTGCTAAGGAGAACAGCATCCATAAGAAATTATGTGGGCCTGCACAAACTGTTGTACCAGCCAAGTACAATGCATAGGGGAGTACAAACCTAGACTCCCCTATTCAGATCTAGCCAATGGGCAACTCATTCTCCATGTCTGTGCAGATAGCAGGGACTGCCTTTGACATCAACTCTGGCGCCCCCTATTTGACCACTTCCCCTTGGTGGGGAGGCCTTGTGTCACTCAGAGGAAGCCGAAACAGGCTAGCTGGGTAAGACCTGATACTCTGTGATCATATGTTGGGGGGGGAGGTCTCCTTCTGTCATAGGTCTAGGGGAGGAAAATAGGTTGACCGAGGGAGGAGGAACAGGAAGATACAAGTGAGGGCATAGTTATTGGGATATAATCTGAATAAATTATTAAAAACAAATTAACAAACAAAGAAATTATGTGGAACAAAGATGTCTGAAGATTTTCCACTATTACCTTTGCCACAACCTTGATAGCTGGAATCAAAATAGAAAAACATTTCAGAAACTATATCCTCCTGTATGTGACCTAATTTATAAGAACTAGCTAGCCAACAAAAGAAGTATATTATTTATTTTCCCCTGGAGCAAAATACCAGCTAAATATTTTATGAATTTGAAATGTCCCCAAATGTAAGTCCATGTCCTGAGGTAAAATCATCATTATAAACATTTCCACCCATCAAATTCAATAAATCATACTTTCTGTTCCTACCAAATAGAAGAAATTGGTGACATGAATAGCTTGCTTTTCTTCCAGTGAAATTTGAAAGTAGTGAGTTAGGGTGTGTGTGGAGGGGAGTGGGGCATGAAATGTCCTTTACTCTTTTTCTAGAAGTATAATGAGTGTTCATCATATACTTCTTCACTACATATAAGATATTTTTTCAGTGCCTGTTTATTCTTTTAATGAATAATTTACAATAAATGTCCTTTAGATTTACATGTGTGCTGTTGTGTGTGAAAAGTTTCATGGAATACAGCTGAAAATTCAACACTCTAAGGCACAAACTATTCAAGAATGTAAGAGTGGAGTGAATCTTTTATGAGATATAGAGAAATGAAATTCATAATCTAAAAATTTCTGATTTTTAAAAACTTGCCACAGTAATTCTAATTAAAGTGATGCCACCGTGATGCTTTAAGTACCAAAAGCGCAGAACATTGGAAGTAAAGAATATGTATAGGACAGTTGAAGAAATATAATCCAGTTCACATTTAAGATATTACTCCTCTTAGTGTTAATAAACAAAGTATATTTTGCTTTAATACAGAATGCTCCTATCATGGTTCTCATTGTTGCTTTGAACCCACAGTGGAAGTATACAACTACAATTTGTGAAATTTATTCTCTAATCTCCAAAGATACAATACATAGTGGCTCCTCAACTCCTTTACACACACACACACACACACACACACACACACACACACACACACACACAAACACACTTTTCTAAGTGTTAGAAGAAATCATCTGTAGCTACTCACTTAAAAGAAATCCATTTCTTCATCCTTTGCAATTTCCTTTACTCCATTTAAGTTAAAATTTTCCCGGTTTCATTCTTGATTTTTTATTTTCACACTGAGGTGCCACTGTAGCTTGTCTTCTACTACTTTGTGAGTTCTTCTTTATCCTACCCTATATTTCCTCAGTTTCACGCCTATCACTCTATCACTAGATATGATAGAAAGAAGGAGAGAGAGAGAGAGAGAGAGAGAGAGAGAGAGAGAGAGAGAGAGAGAGAGAGAGAGAGAGAGAGAGAGAGAGCTTCTTAAATCTAACCTTTTTATCTTTTTATTCTTGTAGCTGGTCTTTGCTAATTTATGGCTTCTTCTTTTTACCACTCTTTATCACACACTCCCTATAACTAGATGGGAGAGAAAGAAAGATGGAAGGGAGAGAAAGATTGTGATCCTTAAATATAATTTCCTTTTTTGTTTGTTTGTTTCTTCTTTGATCATAACTATAATCAAACCACAACAAATTCCCACGAATGATCAACATCCACTGATCTCTCCTATTGGGGTTCTAGTATTTATATGCCCTCTGATAAATTCCCAAAATTCCAAATGTCACATGCTCTCAGCAGCTGGAAAAACCATGCCTCTGCTAGAACATGAGGCAAATCATTGTCAACTCCCAAAACAACCCTTCTCCGCCCCCCACTGCAATGACCACCAACCATCAACTTTTAAACCAAAATTCCAGAATCCCCACTACAAGCATCTATTTATCTAAGGTCAATATTGGGTTTACCAAGTTTAATTGATAAACTTGTTCATGGCTTGCAATTTTATATCAGTTTCACTGTGGAAATGTTTGTCGACTTGAAAATACAATCTCATCTCAATGAGCATGAGCAATCGTTCACTCTGGATCATATTGTGAATGACCATGTCCAGAAAACACATATTTGAGATATCTCAGATTCCACATTCCAATGTGGAGAAAGTTTCATGTTTATTATAGTAATTGAACAAAATATTATAAATAAAGGTACTTTTCAAGTGCACATGTGGAAACTCCAGAGAGTCAGGTGACAGTGAAGCACAGACATCTCAACTTTTGGTCTCAGCTACTAAGTGAAGACATTCATAGCTTTAGAGTTGTGGGAAGTTAGTAGTCTACTAAGAGAATACATCCCAGAGGTATTTCTTAGTTATTCGATATTATGTACTACATGTTGGTGGACAAAAATGGCTGGTTAAGGAGCTAAAAATAGCCCAGGAAAAGTTGGAGTTTGGCTGTGGACCTGTGGCAGTCCAGTCTCATGATCTTTATGAATTGTTGAGGACCATTCAATTTGTCTTGTAAAACTTTTCAGCTGAAAGGTATAGGGTTTGGTTGTTTATTTGTTTCTTTGCTTATTGTTTTTGACTTTCATTCACTGTTTTAATAAGCTCCCAAACATATTTTCAGGTATGAAATATTCAAATTGTAACCAAAAGTTTATTATGCAATACCATTCAAAATTCTTTGCCTATCATTCTCTTAATATATTCAGGATGTATATATTGCAAAGCAATCAGATATTCAAAAAATTTTAGTAATACTTCCTTTCTGAGCCAATGCCCATTAGAATCTAGCAATAACAAAATGTTGAACATGTATTAGTCAAGACATTTCCAGAACTCCTGGGGCTCTAATAAAACTCCTGTGCTAAGAGACTGTTTAAACATTAATATGGCTTTTGACAGCAAAGATCATATTGGAGGAATACATACTTGTAAATGTTGTTTTTGTTTCCTCAGATAATAGGATGAGATAAGAGCCACAGCCAAGCTGTACGAATACATGGCTTGTGTTGAGCCCAGATTGTTTCTATCTACATATTTGTATGCATAGGCCTGGAAGATTCCAGTATCCACATGATTTAATCTTCTGCTTCCAGCCCCCGTTGACGCTAACCTAGGCCTAGAATATTTTCATTCTCTGAAACTTATTGCTGAATAAACTCACCTTTTCCAGTTTCTGAATTCTGCATGGCTGGTGCAACTCAGCTTTGTGTCCTAACCTGCTCTCTATGCTGAATGATTGAAACATGCTTCTCTTGCCTTCAGATGAATTACTCTGCTTGGAAAAACTGTCTCTGACCTCCACAAACTAAACTGTCCCAAACTGCCTGCACTCAAACTCAACCTGACTGCACAAACTTTACTGTATTTCTCTACTGCATTCTACCTCACTGTACTGTACTATCTCTGCACTGGGCTGAAGTAGCTTCACTTTCCTGTCTGTTCTCCTAAGATGTGGGCACGTATTAACTCCAACTCATTCTGTCAAATCTTTTGCTGATTTGCTATTTTGTCTGTCCCAAAATTAGGTGCTATTGTTTGGGATTTAAGGTGCGTACTGAAAAGGTATCCTGTCTATATTCCAGCCAGAGGGACTAAGTGCGTAGTAAAGGTGTGTCTGTATTCCAGCCAAATCACACAGACCTTGGTCTTTGGAAATGATCCATTTGCAGAGCAGCCATGTTGCTTGATTAAAATTCCTCTATAGCTTCCCTCTTTCTCTTTAAAAAAATGTACATAGTTTAACTATTACCACAGAAACAGTTATCAATCCCATAAACTTAGCAGGTCCTATGAAGATCCATTGATGTCGTATTTCTTCATAACTGCAATCCTGACTTTCTTTTCTTCAGCATCTGTCCATTTCAGCATCAAGGCTTTCCAGCCTGGTAGTTTGATGAAAGATCTGTCCTTTTTCATCCTGTTTCTTGAGCTGTCCCCATGCAGGAATCTCAGTTTTCTGCATCAGCTGCATTGCTACTTTTATGTGTCTCTTCTTTCTTTAAGTCATGCCTTTCATATAGAAGATTCTTTTACTCAGATTTTTATCAATTTTGAGGGAACTCATAGGTCTCCTACCACTTGTCGAAATATAGACAAAACCACTTCCCCAACTTAACACATTCCATGGCGTGCATTTGTTGAGACCTGTTCCTTTTGGTATAACTATAGCCCACCAAACCACACCATCTCAGCTTGTTGCTGCTGTGAAAGAATTTCTATACAAGGTTAGGTTGACCATAAGTCTATGTTTATGTTCAATGAGAAACTCTGCAGCCTTGTGGTTTCTAGAAATTTCCCAACCGTAACCACAACTGGCCCCAACTACCTGGCACAATTTCAAACTTAGCTAGAACTGCTTGTCTAGTAAGCAAAATAACTTAAGTCAGAGCTGATCACCCTGTTCCACCATCTGCCCTCCAGTATGAACTAATTGTGGTTTTTAATTTTATAAACTGGCTCTGGGAAACAGGTCAATGCCACAGTTATAATCCTGATACCTTTTTGAGGCCCTAATTGAAAAGGCATTCAGTAAACAAACCCCAGAAGGCTGAGGTCTTTTAGAGAAGCCTCTTTGAATGCCTTGTCTACAATCCCTTTTCATATGACCTTATCTACAACAGAAAAAAACGGACATTTTGATATCTGGGATGATTGGCCACTGACCAGCCATTACATAGTCATTGGGGTCAATATCAGCAATGGTTCTAATCCATACAGCCAAGGTCTGAGAATCTTTTACATTCTACATTTGCATTTTCAAAAGTTAAAGTTTCAATTAATACCCATCTTGCATCTGAATCTGATATTGCCCTGTTCATAGCAGATGATACTCATTGTAAGAAGTCAGTAAAATTATCTCTCGGGCATTGCATAATTACATAGACCTTTTTCTTTGATCCTCCACATCCTCTCATTCTCCTAAAGCTACTAAAGTACATTGTATAATAATAAAGTCATCAAATTTCACTTGCTTTTCTTTTCTTTTCTTAATTAAAATTTCTTTCTTAAAATTTTTATTTAAATAATTTATTCAGATTACAACTTAATTTCCATCGCATCACTTGTATCCTCCGGTCCCACCCTCCCTCCCACTTTCACCCTATTCCCCTCAGCTAGGTCTATGAACGAGTGGGACCTGCTCCCCCACTTTATGGTCATAGGCTATCAAGTCTCATATTGGTAGCCTACTTATTCTTCCTTTGGGTGACATCAAGCCTCCTGACCAAGGCACCTACTTTTCTAAATCAGCATATTGGCCTTTACTTGACAATTGAAATTTCATGATATTATAATCTTTATACCTATTATTATTACTTTCTATAATTGCATATTTTTTGCACCACCATGTCAGCCATTGTAGTTGAGATCCCGCTTCCAGAACAGTTCCTGCTAATTTGATCCATTCATGGTAGATAATCCAGTATTCTAGAGTGTTGAATGACTGTTCAGGCAGCAAACAGTCTCTGACACATTTTTTCATGTTGGAAGTTGTTAACTTGCACTTCTTGTTCATGTGGTTATTGAATTTTCCACTTTTTAAATGCATGAAACGTGTTCTGGCTATTATGAATAAGGCTGCTATGAATATGGTTGAGCAAATTTTCTTGTTGTGTGCTGGAGCATCTTCTGGGTATATTCCAAGGAGTGGAATAGCTGGGTCTTGAGGAAACCCTATTCCCATTTTTCTGAGATAGCACTAGATAGATTTCCAAAAAGGTTGTACTAGTTTGCATTCCCACCAGCAATGAAGGAGTGTTCCTCTCTCTCCACATCCTCGCCAGCATGTGGTGTCTCTTGAATTTTTTATCTTAGCCATTCTGATGGGTATAAGATGGAATCTCAGAGTTGTTTTGATTTGCATTTCCCTGATGATTAAGGAGGTTGAGCATTTCTTTAAGTGTTTCTCAGCCATTTGATATTCCTCTGCTGTTCATAATAGCCAGAACATGGAAACTGCCTAAGTGTCCCTCAATAGAAGAATGGATAAAGAAACTGTGGTACATATACACTATGGAATACTATTCAGCTATTAAAAACAAGGAATTCCCGAAATTTGTGGATAAATGGATTGAGCTAGAAATGATGATAATGAGTGAGTTAACCCAGAAGCAGAAAGACTCAAATGGTATATACTCACTTATATCTGCATATTAGCCCAAGGGGCATGTCCCACGAAAGCCTTCACTTACCAGGAAACTGAGACAGAGGGGAGGACATTCTAGTGGGACTCTAGATGAGAGAAGCATGGGAGAATGGCAAAGTAGAAGGATCCAGAGGGTCCTAGAAGCCTACAAGTAGAACATTATGATAGGCAGATTTGGGCACAGTGGTCCCGCTCAAACTCAGGCACGAGCCAAGGACAATACAGACGGTAAACCTTAAACCCCTACCCAGATCTAGCCAATGGACAGAACACTCTCCACAGTAGAGTGGAGAGTGGGATATTACTTTCTCACATACTCTGGTGTCTCACCTTTGACCATGTCCCCTGGAGGGGGAGACCTGGTGGCACTCAGAGGAAGGACAGCAGGTTACGAAGAAGAGACTTGATACCCTATGAACATATACAGGGGGAGGTAATCCCCCTCAGGAACAGTCATAGGGGAGGGGAATAAGGGGAAACTGGGAGTGAGGGAAGAATGGGAGGATACAAGGGATGGGATAACCATTGAGATGTAAAAAGTATAAATTAATAAAGGAGAAAAAAAATAAATGCATGAAACATATGACTATATAATTAAAATTTTCTGTAGCATGGCTTACTGTGATTCACTGTACAATGGTTGCTTCATTGTTCCTTGTTGCTTTTATTTTTGTGATTTTTGTCTTATAGGCTCCTGTGTCACTTCTTGCTCTGGGCTTGAGGATTTTGTGGCTCTTGGAGGCTCTTGAGTCTCTCTGGCTGTCCAGCCAAAATCAAAGAATTGGTTCTTCCTCTGGAGATGACCCTTGCTCAATGATCCGGTGACTTTGCTTTCTCCCAAATCTCTACAGGCATTCAGTTGAGCTAGAAATACTGATGCTTCCTCTGGCGTCAACCCCAGGTGAATTTCCCCTTGTGGCTATCTGCCAGAGGTCTCCTGTTCTGTACAATGCATTTGCCAGATTTCTTCTACTTTCAGTAACTTTGGTCGGCTTTTTCCTTATGCAAAAATGTTGGTTCCTTTTTTCCAACTGGGTTGAATGCCAGATATAATTATTGTTTTTATTACCTCAGGTGATGGAATGAAATAAGAACCATACACAAGCAGCTTTATTAATATATAGCTAAGGCTATACCTGGAGCAGTTCTAGCTAAATATCCTTATGCCTAATTCTGAAAGCTTCTAATCTTGTTTACATATAATCTAATCTTATGCAAGTGCAGACATTGAAGGCTTCAGCATCCAGTCTCCATCTGAGAATCGAGGCATAGGATGTTTTCAGCTCCTGATATTTATTGATGAATATTCTTACCCTTTCCAGTTCTTTCTGGCTCATGCTGACTGCTTCAATTTAGTTGTTCACCTTCAAAACTCATCTCCAAACTGACTTTTCAAATTGGCTTCTCTTGCTTCTCACTTAATTGCTTTGTTTGACAAAAATGCCTCTGGACTCTATGAAGTAGATTACACCAAACTGCCTCTACAGAACTCAGCCTGATTGCATGAACTCTACTGTAGCCCTACGCTGTACTCAACTCTACTGTTATGTACTGTCTTTGCACTGTTTGTAAGTAGACTCTTTCCTGTCTGTTCTCATGAGAGTCGAGAATATCCTAACTCTGACTCATTCTGTTCAGTTTTTCAATATATATTTTTGTCTGTCCCTCAATTAGATAGACATCATTCCTTAGGATTAAGAGCATATAATAAATGTGTGTCTATAATACAACCATGGGGATTAAAGTTGTGTATTATGGGCTTGTTTGTATCCAATCCAGATCACACATACCTACACCTGGATGTGTTCCCTTGCCAAAGCCATGTTTCTAGATTAAAATTCTTCTACATATATTTAGAGTTGAAACTTCACAACACACATTTACTTACTTGGAGATTCACTTTTTATTCTTGACAAAATATGGATATGGAAAGAATAGCCCTTATATATTGTTTAGAAATATTACTTCATATATTTTGGATATTAAACCTTTGTCAGATGAAGGGTTGGTGAAGATCTTTTCCCAGTCAGTAGGCTGTCGCTTTGTTCTCTTGACAGTGTCTGCTGCCTTACAGAAGCTTCTCAGCCTCATAAGGTCCCATTTATTAATTGTTGACATTAAGGCCTGGGCTGTGGGTGTACTGTTCAGGAAGTTGTTTCCTGCGCCTATGTGTCCCAGGCTCTTCCCCACTTTTTCCTCTAACTGAGTTAATGTCTCTGGTTTTAAGTTGAGGTCTTTAATCCACTTGGACTTGAGTTTTGTGCATGGTGACAAATAAGGGTCTAATTGCATTTTTCTACATGTAGACATCCAGTTAGACCAGCACCATTTGTTGAAGATGCTATCATTTTTCCATTGAATAGATTTGGCTTCTTTGTCAAAAATCAAGTGAGCAAATGTGTGTGGGTTCATCTCCGGGTCTTCAATTCGATTCCATTGATCCACCAGCCTATTACTTTGCCAGTACCATGCTGTTTTAATTACTGTTGCTCTGTAGTACAGCTTGAGATCAGGTATGGAGATTCCTCCGGAGGATCTTTTATTGTATAGGATTGTTTTTGCTATTCTGGGTTTTTTATTTCTCCATATGAATTTGAGAATTAATCTTTCAATATCTTCAAAATATTTTGCAGGTATTTTGATAGGGATTGCATTGAATTTGTAAATTGCTTTTGGTAAGATGGCCATTTTTACTATGTTAATTCTCCCGATCCAAAATATATAAAGAACTCAAGAAATTAAACACCACAAAACCAAACAACCCAATTGCAAAATGGGGCTTAGAACTAAACAGAGAATTCTCAACAGAGGAATATCAAATGGCTGAGAAACACTTAAAGAAATGCTCATCCTCGTTAGGCATCAGAGAAATGCAAATCAAAACGACACTGAGATTCCATCTTACACCCATCAGAATGGCTAAGATCAAAAACTCAAATGACACCACATGTTGGCGAGGATGTGGAGAGAGAGGAACACTCCTTCACTGCTGGTGGGAATGCAAACTAGTACAACCACTTTGGAAAGCTATCTGGCGTTTTCTCAGAAAAATGGGAATAGGGCTTCCTCAAGACCCAGCTATCCCACTCCTTGGAATATACCCAGAAAATGCTCGAACACACAACAGGGACATATGCTCAACCATGTTCATAGCTGCTTTATACACAATAGCCAGAACATGGAAACAGCCTAAGTGTCCCTCAGTAGAAGAATGGACTAAGAAACTATGGTACATTTACACTATGGAGTATTACTCAGCTATTAAAAACGAGGAATTCCCGAAATTTGTGGACAAATGGATTGACCTAGAAATTATCATAATGAGTGAGTTCACCCAGAAGCAAAAAGAGACAAACGGTATATACTCACTTATATCAAAACACTAGTCCAAGGGATACGTCCCATGAAAAACCTTACTTACCAAGAAAGTGGGTCAGAGGAGAGGACATCCTATTGAGACTTTAGGCGAGAGTAGCATGGAAGAATGGGGAAATAACAGGACCCACAGGGTCCTGGAAACCTACAAGAAGAACTTTATGACAGGCAGATCTGGGTCCTGGGGTCCTCCTCAAACTAAAGCACCAGCCAAGGAGAAATAGGCAGTAAACTTCGAACCCCTACCAAGACCTAGCCGACGAACACGATATTCTCCACTGTTGAGTGGAGAGTGAGATCTGATTCTCACGTGAACTCTGGTGCCCCTTTTCTGACCATGTCCCCTGGATGGGGAGGCCTGGTGGCACTCAGAAGAAGGATAGCAAGTTACCAAGAAGAGACTCAATAATCTTAGAGCATACATAGGGGGAAGAAGTCTCCCTCAATCACAGACATAGGGGAGGGGAGAAGGGGGGAAGTGGGAGGGAGGGAGGAATGGGAGGAAACAGGGGAAGGGCTAACAATCAAGATGTAATATGAATAAATTAATTAAAAAAAAAAAAGAAATATTACTTCAGAAATTGTATATGTAATGCCTTTAACTCTTTGAGATATAAACCCATTATCTTCAAACTCTTCTAAGATGATTTGGGAATTGTCTCTTCGAAACGCACACATTCATGGAGTAATTCTGCCATGTCAGCTCCTGAAGAAACAGGAAATCAACTTTAGTGGCTACTATTTTACACTTGTACCAGGACTTCATGGTGTAGGGAGAAAGACATTCACTTTGGCATTAAGATAGGGCCATTAACACAGCTTAAGAATCCATCCATCTCAAGCCCTTTCTCTTTGGCTCTTCTCTTCCCTAGCACACTTTAGGCAACAGAAGTCTTTAATTTAGTGAAGTAGAGTTTGGTTCCCTATGTGATTCCCTCTCTATTCCAATGGAATGTCTTGGCAAAATGTCTCTCAGTGGATTTATAGGCCATCTACTGTGATCACAGTTTAATTACAGGAACAAAATATTCCTTATTGTGTGACTTCCTAATGGATAGAAACATAACACACTCCATTATGAAAATATAATCAACATGACTTCATCCTAAAATCTAATCTTCCTTTAGTAAACATATGTAGCATATAATTTCCTTATCCATAATTTTCTGTAATATAAGTTAATGATACTGATTTTATCAGATATAGTTACAAAACTAAATCTTGACATCTCTTTAAGAGCAACCCAAAATATCATATTTATCAAGAATGATAATTTTATACTTCAGTTGGGAAAACTAGGCAAACTAACCTATCTTATTCTGATTAATAACATTCTCAGTGTTGCACAATACCTATACATATTCTTTTTGGATTGGTACTAATCATTGCCACATCTTACCATAGAAGTTTTGTTCTTTCATTCTTTGTCTTTAATACAGACACCTACTCGGTCTAAGAAAAAAGAAGAATAATATTATATGATGCAATACATTAAACATGACCCCATTATAGATATGTAGATCAAACACAATAAAGTGTCAATTATTGCATTGATGACAGTGGAATAGGGTTTTTAAAATTAAAACTAAACAAACATAGACATAGGAACATATTTCTACAACATACCATCTTCTCCTATTTATTATTATTATATATAGGGGTTATTGGAATTTTCATTTAAGATTCATTTTTTAATTGTAATAGCTTGATGAACCTATTCAGTATTAAACAAATATATTAAATTTAAAACAACACATTGAAAGAATGTTAAATGAGAAAGTGTTGCATTTGTGAAAAAAGATGACACATCTTCAGAAAAAAGGTATAGTATGACAGAATTTGACATATATGGATGACTTTTTATAAAGGTCAGGTGTGGAGATGTCATACTTTGTGTTCGGCATAATTAGTACAAACTGTTAAATATTAATGTAAATTATTAATAATTTAATATGTTAGGAAAGAAATGGATTCTATAATTATTCTATTTTTAATATTACAATATTATATTTATAGTCTTATATCTGATAGTCTCAGTTTTCATTTTTATACAAAACCTGGATAAGAATATGAAATTTTTCTTTTGTCTTAGGTTAATATCAAGTATTTTGTGTAGTTTATTTAGCAGAAATTCTTCTTAGAATTACATATTAAGTATTAATCTAGTGCTAAAATTATGAGAAACATAGGCACAAGAATGTTTACAATGTGTATTTACTCATGAACTATTTATACTGCTTTATTAGATTATCTACAGACATATGCTTGGGAATTGTCAAATTTCTCCAGTTGTAATGATGTTGTAATATTCCAATTTGTAAAATTTTACAAAGTATTTTAACACTAAAAGAAGATCCCATATATTATATTGTTGTGATGATGCAACTAAATCACATATTCATTTAAAACTTTGTTCCTGTTAGTATTTTAAGTTGAGCTTGGCCTAGTTTTCTTCATATGATATCCTCCACTTCTACCAATTGTCCTACAAATGATCAGACTTTACTCTTCCCCATGACTGAAAATAAGTCACCTGTGCCTACATGTGACATTGTCTTCATCCACTACTCTGTTGGTGCGTGTCTCATTTGGTTCTGTAGTACTGCAATTGAGATTCATAGCACAATAAACAGTACATGGGAATATGTCAAAAAATAATTAAGGGGCATTTAAAGGTTGTAACTTTATTTCTAGCCATATAGTCATCATAATAGGTGATGTAGAAATTATGATCTTTCATACGTTCTCAATTTGGATCAAATCCATTAGCATGCATACCTTTTGTTCTTTCATTGAATTCTCAAAAAATATACTTGTCAACTGCAATTATGTTGTTATAGGTAAAAGCTGAAAATACAGAAAGGATGTTCTCCCCACTGTCCCAGTTTCCTGGTAAGTGAAGGCTTTCGTGGGACATGCCCTTGGGATAATATGCAGATATAAGTGAGTATATACCATTTGAGTCTTTCTGCTTCTGGGTTAACACACTCATTATGATCATTTCTAGTTCAATCCATTTGTCCATAAATGTTGGGAATTCCTTGTTTCTAATAGCTGAGAAGTATTCCATAATGTATATGTACCACAGTTTCTTTATCCATTCTTCTACTGAGGGACACTTAGGCTGTTTCCATGTATTGGGAGTCTAGATGAGACAAGCATGGGAGAATGACAAAGTAGAAAGATCCAGAGGGTCCTAGAAACCTACAAGTAGAACATTATGATAGGCAGATTTGGGCCCAGGGGTCCTATTCAAACTAAGGCACCAGCCAAGGACAATACAGGCAGTAACTTTAAACCCCTACCCAGATCTAGCCAATGGGCAGAACATTCTCCACAGTTGAGTGGAGAGTGGGGTATGACTTTCACACCCCACTGGTTCTCTGGTGACTCATAATTGACCATTTTCCCTGGAGGGGGAGACCTGGTGGCACTCAGAGGAAGGACAGCAGGTTACCAAGAAGAGACTTGATACCCTATGAGCATATACAGGGGGAGGAAATCCCCCTCAGGAACAGTCATAGGGGCGGGGAATAAGGGGAAAATGGGAAGGAGGGAATAATGGGAGGATACAAGGGATGGGATAACCATTGAGATATAACCAGAACAAATTAATAAAATAATATATATCTTGGAAAAAATACAGAAAGGATGATAAAAGGTTTTAAAATAAATTACATGAATGTTTACAAAAAAACCCCTCACATTCCTGTTTTATTTATGTTCATGCTTTGGGCTTTAGATGAATTTAAGCCACATGTGTGCAGGTCTCCAGGAGGCCATGACAGAGTGCAGTGCTCAGATCTGGACTTGTTTGTGAGTCATGTGTCATGGGTAATAGGAAGTGAATTTGTGTCCACTGGGAGAGCAGTGAGAAAGTCTTAACTGTTGTCCCATCAGTGTATACTGATTTTCTTTTTCAGAGTCTTATTTATGTAAAATGTAACATATAACGAATCAAAGTAGGACATTAATGCTTTCATTTTCTTTGCTTCTAAGACGCACCATTACAGAAAGAGTAATTAATTTATACAAATTTATAAAATTCTTCTTCCAGTTCTTCTTAAGGCTTTCACTTCCCACCACAATTTTCCTCTGTTATACAGAAAAAATAGTGCTAAGATATAGACGCAGGTAATGCTTGCATACAAAGCAGGAATTTATGTATTCAAAAAGAAAAAGCAGTGGTTGGTAATGAAAGTCCAAAGTCTACAGCATGATAGGTCACATGTATTAATTATATCTATTCACATATCCAAGCATTGTCTTCATAATAGCAATATTAAAAGTTACAACCAAAATCTTAAAATATTCTGTTGCTTCAATACATTTAGGTAATTTAAAGATAAGTAAACATTAACAAAGTTTCCATTAAAGTTAACTTCAGTGTTAGAAAATTTAGGAGAATACGTTTGACCCAACGTCATCTAAATGACTCAGATAAATTTAACCTTCACAATGATTGATTGTGACCCTATTAAAAAGAAAGTTGATGAGTGAAGAAGCTTTTTTAAAAATATATTTTATTAATTTACCCATAGCACAACTCAATTGTTATCCCATCCCTTGTATTCTCCCATTCCTCCCTCCCTCCCATTTTCCCCTTACTCTTCTCCCCTATGGCTGTGACTGAGGGAGATCTTCTCCCCCTGTATATGCTCATAGGGTATCAAATCTCTTCTTGGTAGTCTGCTATCCTTCCTCTGAGTGCCACCAGGCCTCCCCATCCAGGGGACGTGGTCAAATATGGGGCACCAGATTTTGTGTGACAGTCAGACTCCACTCTCTACTCAACTGTAGAGAATGTTCTGTCCATTGGGTAGATCTGGGTAGAGGTTCGAAGTTTACTGGACGTATTGTCCTTGGCTGGTGCCATAGTTTGAGCAGGATCCCTGGGCCCAGATCTGCCTATCATAATGTTCTTCTTGTAGGTTTCTAGGACCCTCTGGATCCTTCTACTTTGCCATTCTCCCATGCTTATCTCACCTAGACTCACAATAGGATGTCCTCCCCTCTGTCTCACTTTCCGGGTAAGTGAAGACTTTCATGAGACATATCCCTTGGGCTAGTGTCCAGATATAAGTGATTTTTATGTACAATTAGCTGGTCCAAACTTCTCAAATGTAGCTGCAGTAGAGGCAGCGAGATTAACCTCCATAGAAAACAGAGAAAATGTTGTTACACTCTAACATTCTGAAATAAGACTAAAATCTCTGCTCTTTGCAGGGCCAGGTAAATGAATACAATGATTTAGTTTAGTGTTGATCAGCTAGAATAGCTGTGCACCTCTACATGTGTGTCTCTCTATCAAGGCCAACAGCTATAAAGAATACACGTATCACTGAATGAATCCAGGCTTTCTCTCTCAGTGACCCTCTACTGTTATTTTTATGACAAACATGTTTTGAACCCTTTTACCTTTTCTTGTATAGACAGTGAAGGGCATATATAGAATTAGAGTTATACTTAATAACTATATTATTTTCCAGTACAGATGTTTTTCTTTGTTCAAAATCATACTCTGTTCCCTTCAGTGAGTGAAATAGGAAAAAGTGTGTGTGTGTGTGTGTGTGTGTGTGTGTGTGTGTGTGTGTGTGTGTATTCAAATTTCTGCCTTTAACATTACTAGAACATTTGTCATTCTGCCTTCACAAGTGTTGAAATTCCACATTCCATGTTAGTGTTGTAAGGACATTGTATAGTATTCATGACATATGTGTTTGAGTATGGGAGGAAGCAGCCCATTGACCACAGCCTACAGCAGCAGCTCACCTTATTACTAAGAATCTTTATTTCCAGCACTGAGAAATCTGGATGAGGGCAGATTCTCCATCAATGTATATCAAATGGAAGAGCCTACAGTGTATTCCCACATTCCTATTGTCTGTTGATAATACATGCCTTCTGTAGTTTGATAATCATTTCTTATTCCTCTTTGAGCTATGAGTATATTTCCTCTGAGATGTAATTTCATTTTAGATGCTGCAAAAACAAGAGTATATGAAGATAATATACCTTTAAGACAAAATATAATAGGATAGATCTAGAAATGAATGGAATGAAAACTCAATAAACTATACAAATCATTATCCTCGAAGACATATGTATGCAGTACATGAAAAAGAATAAAGGTGAGCACAACAGAAATAATTTAAATTTCATTCCATTCCAAAAATATGACAGGGAAGTTCTGCATTCACAGAGGAACAGGTAAGTTCTGATTCCCCTCCTGTCCTCTTCTTTTTAAACACTGTCATAACTATTATTTCCCCTCTGACCCAAGCTATGATACCTGAGAACAAAACAACAGTATTTGTAGATAACCCAAAGGATAAAACTATGGTCTTATTACATTGTAGGTAACCAAAATGTTTCTAAGTGGACATAAGCCAGCTCAACAAAAAGAAAAGCACTTCTGGTGTGGAAACTTAACCAAATACCCAGGACTAGTGAAGTCATAGATCTTGGAAGAGAACATATAACTGCAAGTATACTGAAGCGATATAATCCATTACAATACTCAGAATATATATTTTTAGACACACAGAGAAGTGTAGTCTTCACTATTCATGAAGGAATCTTCTTTTCACCAGAGACAAAGATCATTACAGAAAACCATAACTGATCAACATGTGGAGTGATGGAGCTCAGTTCCATCTGCTACGTCCATGTTACAGTTCCTAAGACTTGAGGATCATTATGACATAGAGGAACAGCAACATTTTAAGAGCCAGAGACACAGGATGTTTGTTGTGATTTATGTCTCCTAGACATCAGAGGAACTATAAACATGAAGTCTCACCATCATGGCTGCCTAAACATAGCCTGAACAGAAATAACAGCAACATGAGTGGTAAAGGAAACTAAGAAACACTTAGAGTGGGGTAAATAGTCTTCTCCAGGGAAGATCATAGCTATTGACTATTCAATAAAAAATGGCCACCCTGAAAACATACTTGCATGCAAACAATATCATACAAACTGTTCCTGTATTTAAGAACACATGAAGGAACACACACCCACACACACCCACACACACACACACACACACACACACACACACACGTAACAAAAGTTAAAGAAAAAGAAGTCATTAATTTGGAAGAGAATAAATGTGTATAAGGGAATGAATGGACAGGTGAAGAAAGTCTGGATGCTGTAATTATATTATGGTTTCAAAATAATTATAAAAAAATTAACCAGAAAATTTCTTAGTATTTTTATGCTTCCTTTAATACGTCTCTCTCTCCCTTCCTCCCTCTCCCTCTCCCCCCCTCTCTCTCTGTCTCTCTGTCTCTCTGTGTGTATGTGTGTGTTTGTGTGTATGTGCATGTGTGTCTCTCTCTGTGTGTGTGTGTGTGTGTGTGTGTGTGTGTGTGTGTGTGTGTAGACATGTATGTGGGCAGGTGTGTACATTTTGCACATGCACAGAGGCCAGGAAAATATCTCTAGCTCATTGACTTCCAGCTATGCTGGTGGTTTGTAAAATTAGCCACATTAGTCTTTAAAACCACATTAGGTTTTAAAATTATAGAATAGGACCTTATAAGTTTGTCATACTGCCATCTCACAACTAGTAAGAAATGTCAGAAGGAATCTTTATGATTCAATTTACATGTTCAAAAATAGATAATACAACTAGATGCAGATTGAAAATACTGGAAATGTTATGAAATTCTGAGGTTTCTCTGTTAAAAAGAAACTAACAAATACAATTTTTAAAAAATGCTCCATTGGCCTTTGTGAGGATTCAAGCAAGCTAAAAAATTTCATTAATTACTCATACTGGAAAGCCAACAATACAGAAATAGCCAAAAAGAAAAAAGAGAGAAAGAAAGCATTGTGGAGAAACTTCTGGGAGTAAAATGCTAGCTGTGCAAGATGGAGTTTTAATTCTTATATGCAGAACTGGAGAGCTAGGGAGACAGCCAGATCCCAGGGGCTTTTTGACCTGTCGGTTCAGCAGAAATAACTATCTGGAGATACAGTGACAGAAACTCTACCAAAGGAGAAAGAAACAAGAGGATTCAGGTGGGAATGGGGAAGGGAGATAGGGTTGAGGGAGAAAATGATGGCAGACACAGTTGAAATTAAGGGATGATTGATTGTAACACTAATCCAGTGGAAAATTCTTAAAGCTATGAAGGCAACCTGAATGTGGGCTTAATAATGGGGGAGACATGATCGAAACGGGCTGTCTTTTGTCACCAAACTGGTTTCCAGTAGAAAGACTTAAATGTATTCAATTGAGTTGTTAGCCGAGGGGATCCCAATGAAATTCCTAAACAAGCCCAGCTGTTGGTAAGACAATATACTGTCTTCTGCAAACTGACAGGTAGGCTCCATTGCTGAGAATCACACCCACATGACTTATTGAACTGAGAAGTCAAGCTGGTGCCTACATGAAATCTTCATCTGATTTAAGGCCCACTCCACAAGTTGGAACTCAGACCCGACATTCTTTCATTGAGCAAGAGCTTTAGTCTAGGTAGCTCAGAGATAGGATGTAAAACTAAACTCTAATGGTCTGAAGAATATTTATCAATGAAATGACTCATACTGATATTCTGCTACAGTCGTAGGTGAGTGCCTTACTCAATTATCATCAGAGAAATTTCCTTTTGCTGTAGACAGGAACAGGTTGAATGCAGAGATCACAGGTAGTCACTATGCAGAGAGAGAGGGGGGCGGTTTAAACCTTCTAAACACTTTTACCAGGTTAGTGAAAAAACTCTATATGGAAAGATCTATAGATTTCCTATATACCAATAACAAAATTGCAGGTATGACATCAGGAAAAAATATACTTTATAGTTTTGCTGTAGAATAAATAAGGTTCAGAGTATAATTACCAAGAAAGGAAATGCTGTTCTACAATAAAAGCTTTAGAATGATTTAAAATATTGAATGATACCATAGACAATGTTCAGAGATTTTTCAGAGTTAATCATACAACTCAAGATAATCTCAATCAAAATCCCAATAACTTTCTTTATAGTACCAGAAAATAAATAGTAATATACATATTTAAACACAAAAAATCTCCAAGTAGCCAAAGCAATGCAAAACACAAGCAGAAATTTAGAAGCATCATAGTTCCTTAATTCAATTATACTATAGAAAATAACCAAACCAGCATGGTATCTCATACACACACACAGTACACACTTCAATAAAGCAGAATATAGAGCACAGAAATGAATTCACACAAGTCCAAGACTGAATGGGAAATAAGACAAGAGGATGCATCCACTTTTCTCTGCTACAATTATGAACATGAAAGTTCAACCAGCTTCAAGTTCCTGCCACCAAATCTTCCCCTCAATGAAACTGTTTTTTGGACTCTGAGTCCAAATAAGCCCTTCCTCGGTTGCCTGTTTTGGGTATTTTGTCACAGTAACAACAACAAAAATAAATAAATAAAAGAGAGAAAAAGTTGAAAGGACACAGAAAGCGTGAAAGCAAGAGCAAGACAGAGTTTATGGTAATGGTCAAGGTGTAAAAAAATGGCCCCTTCTTTTTCACTTAATATGCAAGCAAACGTGACTAATTTGGATGTTGGAAATAAACTAGAAAGAAAGTAGACAGGAGGAAGTGGAAGTCAGAGAAGTTTTGGAAATGAACAAGGTATATAATCATATCTATCATCAATCAGTCAATCAATCTATTTATCTATCTACCTATATGTCTATTTTTACCAGTCACCTATCTATACATCTCTAGCTACCTATCAATCATGTATCATCTATCTATTATCTTTTAAAATATATTTTATTAATTTATTCATATTAGATCTCAATTAAATCTATCATGTTTATATGTCTATATGTTATACTTATATAACAAAGTATATTAGTCATTTTAAAAAGCCCATAGTAAAGATGTAAGTATCCACGGAAGATGTTTAACACAGGTACCTTCGTGTCTCATTTGGACCTGTCCTGTTACAAAACCCAATTATACATATTTTCATGAGAGATGGCCCAAAAGTTCCTACCCTGATGTATTTGCTTTTGCATTTTGATTACTTGTGTTCTTTACCCATCATGCTACTAGAATGTGGCTAAGAGCTCTGTCTAGTTCACAGAAATCTAATTTCAATGGCTAATCCCCTTTGGTATGTCAATAGACATCTGAATTTTTTTGAACTTTAAATTTTCATTACTTATATGTTCTAGAAAGTGACTTTAAGTTGAACAATTTCGTGCACATGATCACTAGAAGGGGAATACTACCTATAAAGGACACAGGATAAGATTGAAGTGCATCTCTTGTGGCATTGCTACACAGGATCCAGGATATCCCAAAAGGAGTTCAGCACTAGGAAAAGACTTCAGAGATCACACAAACTGAGGAAAGTCTATTATGCCCACACTTCTTCCACAGTATCCTGACAAGAAAAATCTTTAGCATGCACTAGGCTTCAGTGTGGTGAATTATGTCCTTCTTCCTAAACAATGTGCAAAGAAACATCACACCACCTCACAGATGCTTCAGCTAAAGCCACTGCTGTGGTAAGTGGTGTAGTTAAACACAGAGGATTAGATAAAATTAGACTTCAAGTACACTACTTAGGATTCAACTGAACAAAGTCATAGTTGAAAGACTTGCTAAAATCCAAATTTTCTTTTAAATACCTACTAAGTTTCAGGGTCTCTGTAAGTTTGAGAAACAAAATGGAGCTAGTAAATTAATAAATATCAAAGTATTTTTATGTATATCTCTATAAAATTTTTCTTAGTTTTGGTTTCATATTCTTCTAGGAAAAGCCTGAAACAGTCTTCTCATCCTTAAGTCTAGAATAATTTTTATAAAATAGGATTGTATACCTGTATAGTAGAAATTAAAATGTCGACTATTTTCCATCCTGAAAATGTAACATTAAATATTTAATATTCATAAATTTGTGATGTGAGTTTCTACTTATGACAATGCTGCTTTTCAAGTAAGGAAATAACTTAAAATCATTGACACTATAATTGTGATAACAGATCCATCAGAACCCAAACTAAGTATTTCATTTAACTAGAATGCCCTTCAACCTGCCAATACATAAATTCTTGCTTTCAAATGTCAGTTTTGCAGGTCAGACATGATTAAACAACATTTGCGGAAATCTTTGAACTGTAAATTTTACACGGACAGCGGGGATTTGATGACATTAATTTCCATTCTGTGAAATAAGCCTTGCATATTTAAGTGTTTGCCGTTTAAAAATAAATACATCCAATTGTAAGAATTAAGCAAGCTTAGATGGAAACTTGTTCTCTAACTCAACTAATTAACACTTATTATTTCTCATGAATAAATACTTAGCATATCCACACATTTCCATTCAGTTTTGGTCATCATGAATTTTTTTCCATAGGTACAATTATTTGTAAGCTGCAGTTATTATCTTGGCCTCGTGGAACTTCACTTTTGTTATTACATATTATGACTATGCTTCAGCTTCCATTTTAATTCTTTTCCATCTCACTTACTTTAAATTCACTATATTTATGTATCTATGGGGTTGCTTTTTGCTTTGAGCTTTGGTTTTCATTTCTAGTTTTTCTGAAACAACAACTTATTTAAGAACTCCTTTTTTTAAAACATTCCTTGCATCTTTGCAGATACTCTTCTCCATAAAGTGAGTTCCTGTCTTCAATAATTATAAGACCATATCTGAATGAATCCAGATAAATGCACAGATGGAAGCTTGGCAAGGGTTCAGTATGGAATGCTCCCTTTGCTGGGCAGACAAAAAATGTAAAAATGCTTAATTATATGTCAACTATGGCAATGGCTGAAAATAAGTTAAGCATAGAATTTTTTTAAGGGAGTGGCATCATGCATGGCTGTGTCACAGCAATGATTACTGAAGAATTTACCAGAACTACAGTTGACACTGAGGTCCACAAAACTTTAAACAAAACCTCTTGTTTGGGGGTATCTATCTGTTCAGAAACTGTCTCTTAAAATTTGAACTAAGTCCACTGTTGTAATGACCAGAGCCAATATTTATTGTGTTAAAGCAATTGGTGTAATTCTCATTTTTTTTTCCTTGTAGAAATTCAGCTTGCTTCATGTTAATCGAAAATGCCCAAAGTTTACTATGGCATTTACTTTCCTACCATCAGTTGTTCCCATTTTTTTTTTTTTTTTTTTGGTATTATCGTCATCTCAATTTATACTTCCTATTCAAATGCTTGGCTAGTCATATAAATTTCAGTATTCTTCAAAGAGTTTTTTTACACATAAGCTTTTGTCTGAGAGAAGTATGGTACCTGTCCCCACGCCCAAAATGCTGTTAATCTGTCTCAGTCATAACACTGTTTACCTCTTTTCATATTTACTTATATAAAAAGACTTAGACGATGCCAAGCCATGTGATGTGAACAACTTCCTCCTGTAGAATTTATGGGTCTTGATTATTTGTGTAATATTTCGGAATGTTCTCTTTTGCTATTTTGTGAAAATGAGTACTTTTTTCTATTTAATGCAAAACAATGATTCTGATTTCTTTAGTGCATTATCTTCTGATATATTTGCAATGTTAGCATAGCTTTCCTCAAAGTATTTACTGAATTTTCCTTGTTATCTTTAAATACCAACCTTTTTTTTTAATGTCACTGTCATGGCAGTAAAGTTGAAATTTTGAATTTGCAATAATAATAATAATAATAATAATAATAATAATAATAATAATAATAAAATTGGCATAAATAGCATGGTTACTGACACCTTAGAAATGTCATTAATTTTAAGGGTTCGAAAGTCACTGAAGGAAGTCCCAAGACTCAAATAGTACATAAAAACAAAGACCGTTTATTCTGCAGAAACAGCCTGCATGTGGAGGTCAACACCACCCGTACAAAATGGCTGTGACCATCTCAAGTTCGAGCTTGCAGGCTCTTTTAAATGCTTTTAGGGGGATACTATCTGTGTCTAAGTGACCCTAACTTGGATTAGCTAGCCTGGGCTTGGAGAGTTTCATGCAACTCCAGCAGGGATTGGATGATGCAGGGGTTGGTTATACAACTCCAACATGGTGTTGTGGACTCAGGGCTATGTGACTCTGTGACTTCTGTCACATGACACCTGTTATACCAATTGAAGGGATTTGTGTTTTGTTTTGTTTTTCACATTTATATTATTACACATATATACAGCAAGAAGAAGCATGAAACAATCCTATATTGGTGTGTCTAAAATTCTGAATGTAAATCCATATCTGCCATATTGCATCTTTATCAACTTCAATCTAGACCTAAAAACATCCCAATCCCTAAACAATTAAGCCTAATTATAAAACTAAACTGTCTCTTCTTCAACCCCATCAGAGACATAAAAGGGAATATGATATTAATTATCTGAGTAAACATGAAGTGTACGTTAGCAGCTTCCAAAATGAGATGGCAGAGACAGTTTGCTGCCTGAACAGTCACCCAAAACCCTGATTTATAAATAACTCTCGAACACACTATAGGTCTATGGTATTTAAAGACTTATCTGTTACACTGAATATAATTTAAATGTATTTAATTCAGAGGCCAAAGCATGGTTGATCTATTTACCGTCTAGTTCTTGATAAGGCAGAAGACTTTTGTTGGAGTTTTCTCTTCCTAGTGATATAGAGATGGAGGGCATAACATCAAATGAGAGAAGAAATGTGTCATACAATAGCATATCTGAGTACAAAGAAATAGAGTTAATACTAACATTAGTATGTTAAATGTTACTTAAATAATTAAATAATTAATTAAATAGTAACTTAAATATGTTCTGTGGGCAAAATATGTCTCTTTCTGAGGGTGGCCAGTAGGCCAGTGACAGAAAAAGAAAGAAAGAAAGAAAGAAAGAAAGAAAGAAAGAAAGAAAGAAAGAAAAGAAAAGAAAATAGAAAAGCAGGACGTAATGGTTTATGTCTTTAATCCCAACTTTTGGGAGGAAGAGACAGGAGAATATCTCAGGGTCCCAGGCCAGCATGTTCGCGCAGTGAGTTCTAAGACAGCCATATAATGAAGCCCTATCTGAAAAACAAACAAACAAAAGCAAGCAAACAGAAAGAGTAAACAATCGAACAGAAACATCAACAAGAAAAACTAAGAAACAAAACAAAACAAAAAGACTTGGTGTGAAATAATTTTACAAAGACTTTAGCAGTGTTTGATGATTGTTTTCTTTATTTCCTATTCCATTCATTAAAGAAGATATCTGAGACATAAAAGTAAAATACTTCTACACAGAAAGTGTATAATCCTGTCACTGTGCTCACATTTCCAGATATCAAGCCCATGGATTTGTCAGATGATAGGGCTGTTTATTACATACTACTATTATGAAAATGTCATGCAGTGTTGACATATAGCATATTCATTTCCTCAGTTAACATGTATTCTCAATTCAATTACAGTTCAAGTAATTTCAAAATGGAAATTAAAATAATTTGTATACACTATGGGTCACAGTGTAGGCTTGGCTATCATTTTACTATGGAACTTTATTTTCTAAAAAACAGTGGAATTAGAAAACAGAATACAAGAAATGCTTGCAAGTTATTATTATGAGAACAGTTAAGAATCCATGTGTATAGTCTATGCAATTTCATTAAAGTTCAAATGTGATGATCAGTTTCTGTTATTCAACATTTTTTCATTGGGTGATTCATAATAGTTTTGGATGAGTTCAACATTTACACCTACTGTCTTTGTAAAATAGCAGAGACTGTAAAAATGAAATAAAAGCAAAGACATCTCAAGAGTATGGACTCAATTTCTGGGAAAGACCTTTTCCAAGAGCCTTCAGGAAGCTGCTAGATTTTTTTTCTCTTGCAGATCTGTGAGAGAATACATTTTTTCCTCATCATCTGTGCTTATTTTTATAGGGATCTATGATGAAATTTGCAAACAGCATGTAGACTGAAGAAACTTCTGCACTAGGCACTTTCAGAAATTACAAAGTGCATCTAATCCAGAATACAAAAAGAAAAATAGAGCCCCTTAAATGAGAAATATTTGCAATATAAGCAGGGACTGGAAAGAAATGAGGAGAAGAAATCTTAAACAGTACAGTGTGCAGATAGGTGTAGTCTCATCTGTGGCTATGTCAGCTTTAGTGCATTTAGGCTGCAAATAAAATAGAGAAAGGCATAAAATAATTTCACAAGTGAGGATATACAAAGCAGCAGGCACATTCGTGGTTATATTAACCATTGACAATTTTAAAGTTCGTATTGAACTTTAATACCATGACAACGGCTTAATTTCACGATAGTTAAGATCTATGCTGAGGTGTATTACCAGCTTTATTTGCTGGAGAAAAAAATGGAGAAACTGATTTGATTATGAATGGAAAGTTGGTTCCATATTGCTGTCCAGTGAGTCACACTTGCATAGTCAATGCAAGCCAGACACTTATTCTTTTTGATTGAACATACAGCGAGACAGGTGTGCTTAACAAGTTATTAATAAAGCATTTGGACTTTTCTGTTTTCTTTTCCCTGTTCTGATACTTGAGAATATTTTTACCTTCTTTTGTGGTGGGCATAACCTTGTGCTTTAATTTTAGCCGTTGGTGTGAGTAGAGTATAAGAAAAGTACAAGTAAAGTAAAACTTATTACCACTTCCCCCCAGCATGATATCCTGTATTTGATCCCATTCTCATTAAGATTATGGATACACGAGCCATGGAATATAGAATCAGAATAACCCTGGTATCTCACTGAATAGATGATTACACCTAATAAATGCATGTATATCTTATCACTTACTTTTAAGTTTCATTAGTCTATCCATTATGCTACATAGATTTTTCTCCAAATATAGAAAGAACATGAAGAGGAATTCAATCAATTCTCTAGAAGTTACCAGTCACGGTAAAGGGACAAGAGATGGTTGAGGGACAAATTTGGATTTTTTGTTTTTTGAGACAGGGTGTCTATGTATAGCTTTGGCTGTCCTGGACTCACTTTGTAGACAAGGCTGGCCTTGAACTCACAGAGGTGCACCTACAGTGTGTGCCACTGTCATTTTAAAATGAGAGGGGAAAAAAGAGTATTCCTACATGGCAAGGAAGATTTCATATGAGGAAGAGATATGAATTCAGTCCCAAGGTTTTTCAAATTGACTTCTCCTGGTGATTGCAAATGTGTTTCTATTAATGGTAATGCATGATATTGAGGCGAGTTGCCACCCTTTTTCACATTTACTTAAAAAACAAGTGTACATTATTAAGATTTAAAATAACTCACTTGCATGTTTTTATTTTGTTTCCTAGAAATGATGTGAGATGAACACTTAGATGACAATACTACTGCTTCAATTTATTTCTATTCTCATTATTATGTAGTGAGAGAATATGTGCAAACAAAAATCATTTTTAAATTATTAAATAAAGTGTAACCAAAAGATAGGATACAAACTAGCGATTAGCATTTTATTAATATACACCTGATATCATAAGCTATAACTACTAAAACTGTTTATGTGGGATTATTTGTTCCGGGGTCTGTTAAACTCCATCTTTTGTTTTAGAAGACAAAGACCAAGGATCATGTAGAACTACATGTGTATGTGTCCTCTGTACACTCACCTGTTGGTGAGGACACTGTGTGCCTTCTATGTGCTGATGTGACTACAGCACAAATTTTTCTCAAGAAATAGAGTATGAATACAGTAGACAAATAATTTCAAAAGGAATGTGAGACGGAGAAAATCACCATATAGAGAAAGAGTAGAAGGGACCAGTGGCATGTGGAGTAGAAGAAGGGTGCACACTCACCTCATTTCTTAGTCATCTTTCTTCTTTCAACATGGTGCGCACAGGCCTGCATGCAATTCTGTGTGTGTGTGCATGCAACATGCATGTGCCCACACACGCGTGTGCATGAGTACACACACACACACACACACACACACACACGCACACACACACACACACACACAGATTTTAAAATTAATCTTGATATAGGTCCTACCTAAGATAGCCTTACTTATTTCAGCCTATGGGATAATGTTGTATGTTCTACTAAAAGAGTCATTTTGGAAACAGGAGCACAAGTAAACACCTTTCTCCCCCATCCCCACTTTACATTTAGCTAAGTGGATACTGTTTGTATAACTTGAATAAATAAAGATATTAGGAAGTATTAAAAATAAAATACCCTATGAGCATATAAAGGGGGAGGAAGTCCCCCTCAGGCACAGTCATAGGGGACGGGGAGTAAGGGGAAAATGGGAGGGAGGGAAGAATGGGAGGATACAAGGGATGGGATAACCATTGAGATGTAACAAGAATAAATTAATTAAAAAAGATGAGGAAAATAAAATAAAATTAATAGAGTATACTGTGCTTTTTTAAGCTTTTGCTTACTGCTTCTGTTTCACAGTATTTTTGTCTTAAAACTTTTATATTTACCGCAATGTTGCTGTATGAGAGTCTATAAACAAAACAAAGTGTGTGCAATGTTATAAATGTGATAAACATTTTAAATTACACCATCTAGAGGTAAATGAAAGTCCCTTTCCACATGACTCTAATGATAATTGAATCGCTATGTCTTAGAGAAATGAGTGCTCTAAATCTCCCTCTGAGATTACTTGCTGTTCTTCATATAGTTTGGGTCTAAATCACAGCTCACACACCTGTGTTTTTAAGAGTCTGAGGAGAGGGCATTAAGCCTTTCTGCACCATGTTGTCCTCAGGGCTTTGTTTTCTTTGTCATTTAGAGTTTGTGGAAATGCTGAAAGGCTTACAAAGCACATGCACATAAACACACCGAAATCTAAAGTAAACATTCTTTGGGTAACTCTATTGAGATGATGGAATGTGTTTATCTTCCTTTTTTTTTTTTTTTTCTTTGTAGGGAATCAAAGTGTATTTGACATGGTGGTTTGCTAAGCCATTCTAAATACAAAATTACAGCAGGAAATTTTACCTGCCAATATTTTGGGCTGCTTGTTCTACTGTTAATTCAAAAAAGTAAAAGAAAAACAGAGGGTGAGGGACATATGTAGCTATAACATATATACATATATAATGTATTTTATATAACACACACATACACACACACACACACACACACACACACACACACACACACACACACACACATGTTCAAGTCTTTGCTGAAGCGGCTTGTCTCATTTTATCTTCCTGGAGTGACCACCTGAAAGACATGAGGTTAAATTAGCAGGTTAACAGTCAAACATATTGTCCTTTTAAATTTCAAAAACTTACATTTATTTCTGAACTACGAAATTAGGAAAGGATGAAGTATCTAGATGAAAAGATAAAATATCTATTAATAGTGAGAGATAGCCTCTTCCCTTAGCAGCTTGGATATATCTATAGTTTCACCAACTTAGTTTACTTTTAAACGTAATAAAGACCAAATTTGGTGCTCCCTTGTGACAGAGATGCCACCAGAGATGATTATTCTTATGCAAGTGAGAACCAGCTGAAAATCCTTATTCCACGTGAATGGGAATACACTTTGGTGTTTTGGACCCAAGGTTAGCATGGAGAGTTTAGGGTAAGGGGTTTTAAAAGACAAGAATCACATCCAGATATCCTGATCAGCAGCTACAGCTGAGGTTGTTGCAAGCAGTTAAACAGAAGCTAATATAATCACATATCTGGAGGAGGAGTTTTACACGAGTAGACAGTTTAACAAAAGTAAAAATAAGCTGCCTGGAACCTTGAACTCTGTTTCCTAAGTAGAGTTGGGTAATTTCCACAAGATGCTCCATCAAGGAGATCAAAATCTAGTTAAACCTAAAATGGTCTCCGCAAGAATACAAGACACAGGAACCTCTGCCCCGTCTTGTCCTGTCGCAGCTTGATACCACTGATAGAAACAATCATATTTAAACAAACTGAGAATAAATGACATTCCTAAGATTACAACACCTCTATTATTTCACATAGCAAAATTATAATATTAATCATGCAAACACAATTTTATTCCATTAGCATGAAATAGTAATAAAAATGTTTCATGTTAGTAATTTAAATAGATAGATTCTTCTCAAAAGGATTATTGTTTTTATCATGATGCAAATATATACTAAATTTATCTCTTCATGATTAAATACATTATGCAATAATGAAAATATTTTAAACTATAAAGTTTAAAAATACACAGTACATCTAATTAACACTGGCCAACTATATAGAACCTAAATTTCTTTATATGATTTCTAAAATCTAACATTATCAATATGACACTTTCATATATTAAATAATTAGGAAGTCTATTCAACTTTAAAGCTACTCAATTCTACATAAAATATATTTCTTATTATAAAATACCTTAATATATTTACAATGGATTTTGTCTTGCATGACAATAATCTTATAGTTGCTCAAATTATCATAATTGATAATACCTCCCAGAGGCTGTGTTCTTAGCATGTGATATTTCTTCTAGATGTTCCTTTAAAAAACTTTTATTTCAATTAAAAGTTATCGATCCTATTTTATAAAACCTTGGATAAAGTAAAGGTAGAAACTACCAATATATTGGCCAGTCTTAAATCTTAAATATTAAGGAAGCTCAGCCTTTAGGCAAACAGAAGGATCATCTTTAAACAAACAAATTGGAAACTATTAACTCAAATTAATTGCTATACAGTGCTGAGATATTACCATGGTTTGGTTTTATGTATACAACTACATAATGCGCAGGATCTGTACTTCAGAAATGTGAGTTTAGGTACATGAAGGAAACAGAAAAAGTATTAAGAACAATGACAATAAATTAATTAGTGATTTATTTATTTATTTATTTGCTTATTGTGGTAAATCTCAAGTACTACATAATATTCTCGAATGATATCCCCTTCCTGAAACACTAAATTACTTAATAATTCAACAATTATGTCTACTAGGCACAGTTCATTTATTTACTCTTATGATTGCTAAAGAAGCAACAATTGTAGCAAATGAGGAGTTGTCGGTTTTTCTTGTGTGCGCTCTAGGAATGTCATTTATCTTGTTTTAATTACGTTCAAGGACACTCTTTATCAAAATCCAGACCAAAATTTAAAGGCAAACAAGGTTGTGTGGGGTCCTCCGAACAGAGAAACAAGTGATGTACTCTCCAGCTTTAAGAAACTTAGAAAGAAAAAAAATCTTATAAATTTAGCGGCAATGCAAAACTCCATGGCAAATTCAAGATTGATGACTAACCCTGAGGAAAATCAGATTTGATTAACTGACAATATGAGTGGAGAATGTGTGATGGAAATTCTATAGGGAGGAAAAGTGAATCCAATTTCATCATAAATTGATTACTTGGAAAATAAGCATCACTTTTTAAGTATAGACTATTGGAATCCTAGTAAGAAAATATATTTTAAAAATATAAGTATTTTTATGTTTAAGTGTAGATAGGAGTTGATCAATACTTTCCTATTCCTGGCTATCAAGTCTCTTTTTAAAAAGGGAAAATCTAGTTAGGTATAGGCCTTAGATTTATATTTTCTGAGTGTCCACTTGAGAAGACAAAAAATATCTGAGAATGAAGAAAGCATGAATTGCTGTAAATTTATGTCTCCTCAGTCTCAATGATTATATATAATGTATATTTTATATACTAACATAATTGTATATTGTATTAATATCTAAAATATAGAACACATTACAAAATTCTATAAATTATCTTGTTATAAATTGTATAAATGGAAGTTGAATTCTTGGAGATAAGCAGGCCAAAGAAACTCAGGTAAAGGCACAAATAAGGAATCTCACAAAGGACTGTGTTATGGCCATTAGATGGCAGCTTCTCAATGATTCATTTTGTTAGAGAAGAGAAAATATATTTCTTTGATTCTTTTTCATAAACACCTTAATACCCTAAATAAAGACTTGGGCTTCATTATTTAGTCACTTCTGAGCGCCACACCTTCTGTGATCATCCCGCTGGTGATTAGCAGGTGCCTAACAAGATCAGAAGGATAATAGCAGCAATAGACATGCTACCATGGAGGGAAGAAGTGTACTGCGCCTCCATCCCTGGATGGAAAGCTACAGGCAGCAGGCAACTGCTGAGAGAGGGAAAATTAAACTTCCCAAGGCATGAGTCCCTTAATTGCTTAACCAATATGAAGTGATCATCCATGAATCATTTGTAAATAACACTAAAATGACTCAGCAGGCTGTAATTATAGATGTATGCATTTATGTGTATGTAACAGTAACCCTGAAATATAGATGAAGAGTTTGAGGGGATGAGGTGTATAGGGGAAAGATTGGAGGGGGAGAGTGAAGTAGAAAATTATGTAATTATATTTTAATTTGAAAATGAGCTGGGATCCCTTCTCTATATATCTGGTAGAGTGAAGCCAAGAACTACTGTGGCAAAAGTGATTGCTAGTTTTAAGTTCTTCTCAATTTTTGTGTCCTAATAAATTTTGCCATTTACTACTATTAACTCCCCTCAAAATAATTTCTAAGATGTTTTTTAATCTTTAAAAAATAAAAATTATCAAGAATTTAGTAAATTTCCTTAAAAATGTTACTTCCAAGAGAAAAAGAAGAATGGATGTGAATAAATATAGTATAATTATACATATTTTAGTGTGCAACCAGGTTATTTATATTTCGGTAAAATAAAGATTTGTTTCTTGGTGTTTTTAATGTGTGTATGCAGGTATATATGTTTGTTAATGTATGTGGATTTGTACACACATGTATATACAGAACAAGAATCAATTTCAGGTATTTTCCTCTATTGTTAATTTAAAAAAACATGATTGTATTCATCAATCTTATCTAAATGCTCCTGACAGTATTAGGTATGGGATCCATGTGGAGAAGTGGGATATAAATCTAATCAGAATGTTGGTTGCCCTCACCTTAGTTTGATTTTTATTACTAAGTTAACAAATACCAAAAATAATCATTTTAAGAAGGAAAAGATTTATTTGGCTCACATTCTCTCATCATACCATGTCGATGAGAAAAACAGGAGAGGAGTTAAAGTAGAAATCTGGAGGGACTAAGTGAATCAGAAACAAAGGATGCATTTTGCTTAACGTCTTGCTCGCTCCAGTTTTCTCAGTTACAGTACTAAATCTCCACAGTGACTTTTCAAAATGTCTTTAGTACTAGTTACACCTCATATTCCTTCCTCCATCATCCCATTTAATCCTTTCTTTGAGTTTTCCCCCTTTCTCCCTTTATAACACTATATCCTATCTCTTTGCCAATGAAAGAGTGCCATCTTCTCTATGGATCCTTATCTAACCATGTCCCTAACCACTACTAATAAATGAAACACACATACCTAATGCTTATAAGATATATATGAAGGCTGGAGAGATGGCTCAGGAGTTATGAGTACTCATCGTTCTACCAAAAGATGGTGGCTTGTTTTCCAGTGTCCACATGGCAGTTTCCCAACTGTCTAAAACTCTTGTTCTATGGTACCTAACATTTTCTTCTCATTAATGCAGGCACCGTACAACACACATGCATACATGCAGGCAGACACTCATATACATACAATGACAAAAGCCAAAAAATATTACACCTAAAAAATTACATATGTAAGAGAAGAGGTGATCATTGTGTTTCTGGTTTTGATTTAGCTCACTCAAGATGATTGTTTCCAGTTGAATCCATTTAATCACATATTTCATGATTTCCATTTCCTCAGGAGTTGAGTAACATATATTATGTAAATGTACCATTTTTCCCATTATCTATTATTTGTCTATTACTTACTCAATTTCTGAACATCTAGGCTGTTTCCATTGATGTGTAGAGCAGCAGTGGACGTGGATAAAGTAAACTTAGAACCCCTACCCAGATCTAGCCAATGGACAGGACATTCTTCACAATTGAGTGGAGAGTGGGGTCTGACTTTCACACAAACTCTGGTGCCCCATATTTGACCACATCCCCTGGAGGGGGAGGCCTGGTGGCACTCAGAGGAAGGACAGCAGGTTACCAAGAAGAGACTTGATACCCTATGAACATATACAGGGGCAGGAAGTCCCCCTCAGTCACAGTCAAAGGGGAAGAGAGTAGGGAAAAATGGGAGGGAGGGAGGAATTGGAGGATACAAGGGATGGGAATAACAATTTAGATGTAATATGAATAAATTAATAAAATATATTTTTAAAAAAAGAATTCTCACTGCAGCAAGATGTAGAGTTTTAACCTGTTTGTTTTGATCCTCATATTTGGAACTAATAGTGGCATGCTGATTTTGGGGGGGCATTTCTGTACTTTAGTTAAACAAAACGAAACAAAATATTTTGGGGTTATGTAAGTTAAGTTTCCAAGTATATTGAATCTTATAACATTTATGCAATAAACAATGTTTTGCAATGCTGTATAAGTATTATATTGAAAATAGAATTTAAATTGCTGCATATAGGGAAGTGACATCTCTCAGATGAATATTCATTTCCAGCTACACTGGGTGAATCTTCTTTTATACTTTTCTTTCCTTAGAACATCATCTCCCACTGCTTGTAAACTGTCTAGTATTGCCAAGACACAGGATTGCAACTTCCCAGAAGAACAGATTTACATCTACAAATAATTTTATAATTTTCCTATAATGAGAAATTCTAGAATTCTACATCCCCAAACTATACAAGATTAAGGCAATATTTTTAATGATTTTTACTTACTTTCTACCATGGAATAATGATGTACCTGTATTTATAATTATATATAACAGAAATTATGTTAAATGTTTTACTTTGTCAATATGTTTATAGACAAGCAAATAAATTTAATTCTCAATGTAGTAAGAGGCTACACATAAATATCATAGAACCAAAAGAATGATATGAATTCTACTTAAGGCTAAATACTGGCTTAAGATAATTATTATATGTTTTATAGAGGTAAAAATATACTTCTTTTAATTATATCATTTAAAAACATGAGTTGTTCATCTTAATTTTCACACATAAAACTCAGATTTATTTAAAAATATTACTCATCATCTTCTTTGAGGGTGGCTGGGTGTTGTCAGGAGTTGTCTTGTTGTTGAAGAAATTTAAGATTGTAAGATCAACTTTAAATGCCATATTCTATGTGTCTCTGAGGCTTTTGAAGACCTCATTCAACTAATTTACCTCATATATCTATAGAGTCATATCTATCTGTTAGACTCGGAATACATATTCTTGTGTTAAAATCTGCCAAATATTTGCCATGCCCATGTTTTGTATCGGTATCCCAAATTCTATACCAATGACTTAGGCATAACCTTCATTATAGGTAACAATTAAAGCCTTGAGTTAAGGAGTAGGTTCAAACATCTAGCTGTTGTTCTATCCTCCATCTATGTTCCTAAATCTCCCTTTCTTTCCTTTCAGCTCCCATCTCCTTGCCTATGTATGCAACCCCCAGCCAACCTCAGAGAAGATGATGAGCATCAAAGAACTTCCTTATGGAGATGGCTTCAAGGTGGCAAACGAACCACTGGGCAAAATGTCCTCGTTCCTGCCACAAACAGAATCTGCCTAAAAATGGGCAACTTAGATGCAGGCAGAATCGATGGCCGCACTCTGCCCACTCAGGTTAAGCAAGTCCTCAATAGTTCCTGCCCTGCGAAAAAGTATGGCAGAGATATAAGGCCAGAAAGCTGAAGATGAGGCTCCAGTGTTATAAAGTGTATTGGGTGACTGGTCAGGCAGTAAACTGTCTTAAGTCAATTTGTGCATTTTGGAAGCTGCTAACACACACTGCTGGTTCACTCAGGAATTTAAGTTTTATTCCTTCTCAAGTCACTGAGGAGCATTGAAGACAAGATAGTGTAGTTTTATAACCAAGTTTAGTTGGTTAGGGGACAAGATCGTTTTAGATCAAGATCAAGAAGTTAAGCTATTAGAGTTGAGATAGGATAGATATTGAATCTCCTTTGGTAACTTATACCCAACAAGTCAGGAAAGACACTTACTACAAACTGGACAAATGCAGATGGCCAAGTCACTATGACTGTAACATATATAGAACTCATTATTCTCATAATTGTCACATGGTTCTCCCTGCTGTTATGTAGTTTGTTTGACGCATGTGTAATAAAATAAAAGTATTAAAAAATATTGCTCTTCAATTTTGTCCTTTTAAATAGTATTTTATGTATCCATTAAACATTCTGAATATATGTTCAATGTCTGTTGATAAATATTGATTCCCAATTTCTGTATTCAACTCTCCATCCCACCATAATATCTTCTCTCCAATGTCATATTATTTCTTTTCATATATGTATATATATTTGTGTGTGTAAAATATTTATACATATATCACTGAGTTCAGTTATTGCTATGCAACATTAAAAGGACACTTTTTACTGAAATACAGTGAATAAACAAAGATACTGTCTTTAGGCTTCATGCTACATTATACCTACAACTAAGTATGAATAGTAAAATATATCTCACAATTGAATAACATAAAAATAGACATCTTCTAGATGAGAGATGAATAAATAAGATGGAAGATTATGTCTTTCAAAGATGGAATATTGGCTTTTCTAGAATCCTGTGTTGAATTAAAGGGGGAAAACATCCTTCCATCATCCCTGAATTAAAGAAATAGTGTCAGGTATAATTTTTCAAAATTAATATTCTGAGAATTCAGAAGTTAATGAGAGAGAGGGAAGGAAAGAGGGAGGGAGGGTGAAGGGAAAGAGGAGAAATGGGAATACCTGTTATCATCTAAGGGACTGGGACATTTTTGGTCTTGTTTTTCAGTGCAGGGTTTCTTTGCCTGCCCTGGATGTCCTGTAACTCACTTGAAGACCAGGGTAGCATAACCATCAGAGATCTGTCTCCTTCTCTCTCCCTAATGCTAGGATTAAAGCATATGCCATCACTATCTGGCAGGAAGTATCCTTTTTTAATATAACCTTATGAAAATAAAGATATATCATAAATGCTGAAAGTACCACAATGATATTAGTTGATAAACAGTAGTGCTTGTAGTACTGTTTGTTTTGCGGCTCAGCTGGAGTCAGTGACATAATATTTTTTTTTCATTTTTTCTCTTTTATTAATTTATTCTTGTTACATCTCAATGGTTTTCCCATCCCTTGTATCCTCCCATTCTTCCCTCCCTCCCATTTTCCCCTTATTCCCCTCCCCTATGACTGTTTCTGAGGGGGATTACCTCCCCCTGTATATGTTCATAGGGTATCAAGTCTCTTTTTGGTAACCTGCTGTCCTTCCTCTGAGTGCCACCAGGTATCCCCCTACAGGGGACATGGTCAAAGGTGAGGCACCAGAGAACACTCTCCACAGTAGAGTGGAGAGTGAGATATTACTTTCTCACATACTCTAGTGACATAATATCTTGGAAAATTCTGTCAATGATTTTTGTAAAACATCCCTTGTCTCTTGGTGTGATTCTGTGCAGGTCAAAAGAAAGAAGAGTAGAAGCCTTGTTAAGGACAGACACAGAAACAGAAACAGAGTAGCAAGACAGCCTTCCTGTATGCAGGGGTTCAAATTATGTAACAGACAGATAAGGATGATGGAAGCCACAGGGAGAGTGAAATGAGGAAAATCTGGGCTCCCTCTGTTAAATGACAAAAAGAAAAACTAGACCTCATTTCTTAATGTAGTATCAACACATTACTCTTGATGCTGTGATTGTTGTTAATGAATTCAAACAAATGCATGTTCCCACACATAAACACACATAAATAAGTACAAGTACAATACACACACAGATACACACACACACACACACACACACACACACACACGTAAATAGTGGAACTTGTGTCACAAATAAAACTTGTTCCATAATTATGTCAGGATAAAAAGATGCCAAAAGATTCCCTAGAGTTATGCCATGAAGCTCTGTTGTTCATTGAATGTGATTCCTACTTTATACTTCACATACTTTTACAATCCCAAGGTGGTAAACTTTATGACTCTTGAAAGAAAATCTGATTTATAGAGCTGAGGCTGTAATGCAGTTGTAGAGTACTTGCCTGGTGTGTGGAAGTCTCTGGACATGGTCCACAGTATCACTGAAATGAATTTATAACCATTTGTGATTTTTATGAAGATAAACATAAACCCCTTCTAACTTTCTATATTTTATATTCTGTTATTCATTTCATCATACATTGAGAGTGAATTCAATACTTTTCTGAAGAGGAAATATATGAGTACCAAAGAAATGTATTTCCCTCAGAAATTATATATTACTTATTTTTATGATAAGTGAATTCTCGATTGGGCCATATTTCTGTTATAAATTCAGTCCTTTCTAATCTTTATGTCTCTTAACCTTTATAAAAGAAGTGAATCCTAAATTAAAATCTACTAGAATTTAAATTACATCATTAATACTGATAAAAATTAATAATGGTCTTTACTACTTTAAAAATATTGCATTGTGTATTTGGCATACAGTTTCTGAAATTAATATCTTTACCATGGTGTAGAAGGATACAGAAAAAATGAGCAGCAAATAAAAAGCAAACTCATAATAATAACAAACATGACCCTCCCCTCACACAGGATAAGATATAGTTTTTATGGCCAAATGTGAATATCCTTGGCCCAGGACACAGATATGCAATACTCCAAGTTCCTAATACCAAAGTAGAAACAGTTTCTTGAGGTTTTTACAGTAATAGAACAGGCAAAATCATAAATCATTCTGTGTTTTAAACACATTGGTGGAATCCTCGTGTGGACAGGGTATAGCCACAGGGAGACATAGTTACTATGGAACTCAGATACAGTCTTACCCACTCTGTGAACTTTTGTAATGGTGAAAGTAATTGAGTCCTATCATACAGTCTAAAAACTTTATCTGCTTTCCACAGAATTGTTAAATCTTATATTGAGGCTCATAGCTATTCAAAACAGACTAAAACAGTATAAAATAACTTAGCTCTCAATCTTCCACATTTACCCTCGTCATAGAGAATGAATACTTTTTATTCAATTAGTCTTTGTATAGTGTCCATGGTAGGTACGGTTTCTTTGCTGTCATTTCAGTTCACATAGGCGTGCTTCTTTCAGATAGAAAGAGCTTGTAAGAGGGAAAATGAGCTGAATTCTTAAGTCCGTAATAAACCCAGCATTTAACATTAATTTTGATTTTGTATGAATTGTTTTCTATTTGTTGTGGAAGAGGAAAATATTGTCTGAGCCTCTGGTGGTATTAAAGTTAGTTTCTGACATTACATTAGTTCTATATGCTGCCCTTACTAATTAATTTCACTTTTCAACAATGTCCAGGTGCCATTTGTCAAAGAGGATAATTTCTTTGTATATTTCTAGAAGGCATTCCCTTTACCAGTTGTTTTGTCTTTTCAATTTAGTTACTGCATTCACTACCCTGTCCCGTATACTTACGTCATTTCTCTTCGTCATCTCCCAACCTCTTATTGTTCCATTCAGTTACCTATATTTTCAGGTATTTATGGGGTAAGTTTTTTTACATGTTTATGTAGAGAGAATGTAACAATACAATACAGGTCTCCCTTCCTCTAGTACAATGTTCAGAACATTGTAAATAAAAGAGAGGGAATAAGGTGAGTGAAAATGCAAAGACTATCCAGTAAGAATGGGGCTGCATGACGTAGGGCATCGGAGAGGACAATAAAAAAGTGTAATTTTATTGGAAACTGAGGTAGTGATGAATTAGAAGCCGGTACAGAAGAGGGAAAAAAATGTTGTGTGTCTCTAACGTCAGCATCATTTCTATTCAGTAAGTAAATTCTTCAAGGCTTCTAAATACATTACAGTCCACCCCAAATATTGGACAGAGCAGTCGCTGCAATTGATCACAGCTGACTTTGAGGATGTCCTTCAAGTGCCTCACAGAGCGCTTTGGAACAAGAGCCATTTCTTAGTCCCCTTGTGTTTCCTAAAGCTGCTAGTGAACATCAATAATATGAATTCCATTTTAATTTTTCTGTAAGGGATCTTATTTATAGAGCAATTTCAACTGCAGTGTCTTGTCTCTATGAAATGATTGCCAACTCAGGCAGCCGTTAAAGTTTACAGCCTAGGCCCTTTTTCAAGGTGCACCATGGATATTACTTTCAAAAGTAATTTGTAAAATGAAGTGAAAAATGTATGTTAACTCTTCTCAAATGCATGCCTTAGACAAAGAAATTTTAGCCGTTTTTATTGATGCTGTGTTTGGCTAAGATAACAAAATGTAGTATTAAAACCTGCTTTTTATTGACTTTATAAATTACTGATCCCTCAGTAGTCTGTGAATATTACCTCAAGAATTTAATTGAAGGAAATGATCATTTTATTTCATTTCAGATTTCCTGCCATTACGTTAACCCTCACCCACACAGTGTGATAAACTACAGAAGCTGTCATGTTTTTATGAGCTTCCTGGGCAAGTATATATATATATATATATATATATATCCACTCAGCAGACAGTCTCAAAACGCCTACACAAAATTAAATAATGAGATTCCCAAGATATAACCTAGTTAGTAAAAGGTTCTATTCGGAATGGAACCTGATCTTTCAAAGTTCACATCTGTTCATTTAAAAGCTTCAGGGAATATCTTGCTGTACTGAAATATCTCGAAGCCACAGACTCATTTCCTCACGGCTGCCAGGCTATTTACCCATCCCTCCTTGTTACTACTGCAATATGGGAAGGGTAGAAATGCAACATTCTGTTTGAGTGACAGAAGGATTTCAGTCTGGCCCATGGCCAAATACACAAATAAATTATTCCATTATATGACTGAAAAAGAGAAATATTCCATCAGTGACCCAATTTTATCACGACTCATTAATATGTTGCTTTGATCTCTATTTTATTACTGATGATGACATCTCCCAGAATATACTGCATTATTTTAATTACTTGATGCATTACTTATTAACATATACGGCATGGAAGCATTAGTATGTGTATGTGTGTGTGTGTGTGTGTGTGTGTGTGTGTGTGTGTGTGTGTGATATACACACAAAGTTTCTGAATCTGTATTATTCATTTTGAGTTTCTGAATTTCAAGAAATATTCCAAAATTTACTTTATATTGTAGTATTTAAAATATGAATAAATTCTGAAAAAACACATTTTATTTACTAAGGATCTCATTCTATTCAACCACTGCTTAGGGGCATTAATTTAATCTTGAAATGGTTGCCCTCTTCTACCAATATTACTCAGTGAATCATTTGTTCAAAAACACTGTCTTGAATGCTGGAGAATTACAGTGCTATTGGCAACAGTTTGAAAACAGTAAGAAAAAGACTAAATTTCACCTTTGAAAATATAAAATCAAATTGACCTACGTAATGAGATTTAGAATCTAGAAGTGTTTTTGTTTGTTTTGAGTGGGGCTTTTTTTTCATTATTTGCTTCTGTTTAAGTGCAATCATGTTCATTTTCTGATTTACTTGTGTTCGATCCCAGTTAACTAATACTATTATTAACTGCATTTAGATTATTTCATGTTAACAAATGGCATCAGCAATTCTTTTATTTATCTTCTTACTTATGTAGGATATTTTACCCAGGTTGTTATTTTTATAAAACATACAGATGCTGCATATATAACTGACACACATAACAATGTTTAAATATGTTCTAGAGCATATAAATATGATTTAGAATATATAAAATGTATGTTTTAGAGTATATAAAACAAAAAATGAAAAATCAATGTATAAATAATTAAAGATAAAATATTTTAACAATTTTGATTGTGGTAAATACCACAAAGTAATATTTCCTAATGGTTATATCCTCTTTCCTTATATCCAGAATTTCCAATTTTGTAAAATCATTTGACACTGTACATTTAAATTATCTTTCTTAATTTTATTTCTTAAATATGTTCCTTTTAGCTATACCATCTCAAACTGCTTTTATGCTCCCCAATTCTCAATCTTCTAGCCTTTTTACACACACACACACACACACACATACACACATATTCTTCTGAGTCCATTTTTATTGGTGGTTCATATTATTTAAAGGCTGACCACTCTGCAATGGACAACTAGTAGAGGGGATCATTCCTTGAAAAGGATAATTATCCTTTTCCCAGGAGCAATGACTTGCCTATAGTTCTTTTCCAAGGGGTGGAACTCTGAAAAATTTCCCACTCCCACATTAACATGTACACTAGCATTGACATATTAAATCAGCCACTTCTATAAAAGACTGCTTCATTATGGACATCTTAGTTTTCTGGTTCTTACCATCTTCCTGCCATCTGTTTTGCAGCATTCTCTGATCTAATTGAGGAAACAGCTGGGATGTAGATACATCTGTTTGGGTGGGGTTTTCCATTTTTGGTTGATTTTGCATTGTGTCCAGTTGAAGTTTTATGGGATGCTCGCCTTTTGCCATAAATAGAGTCTTTTTAGGTGAGGATGCTATCTAACTATAATGTAATATTTAGAAATGTGTCAAGGAATTACAATTATAAACTGTCTGACATGAGTGCTTGGAGTTAACATGCTCTGGATTTAGATTTAAGATCTCATGGTCAAGAGAAACATTATCTGCAATGTTGGCCTATTCTTCTTGTCACAATAGCTGTTCTACTAAAATTAATTCCTTAATGCAATAGTAGAAAAAGTGTTAGTCACAGCTCCCAGGGTAAATGGCTAGTTGTGTCTGGAGGACACTGACAGAGGTACAGACTGTGAATTATAACAAGTTATCTGTAGTTTCTACATTAGAGCCAGCTTTGTGGAGAGACCTATGATATGGACTCCAGTTGTATATTTTGAAGTATGATTCTTTATATATGATAATTGTGTAAGTCATCATCCACTGTCCAGTGCTAGTATTTGCAGTATTTAAAGCTATGACCTCTCACTAAGCTGGCACCATGTATTAGGGAGTAAAGTGGTTATTACAGAAAAACTGTTACTAGAGTTCAAGTCTCTTACAGACACATATAAAGACAGACATGGCATCACTCACCAATAACTACAGTCCTGTGTGGAACTGATTTGGATTGTTGGCCAGCCAATATAGCCAAATAAATTGATTTTAGGTTCACTGTGAGAACTGATTTCTAAAATTAAGGAGGAGGAGGATGAAAATGGCAATAATGTTCAATTTGGGACCACTATGTTCTATGCTCTGTGTATGTATGTGTGTGTGTGTGTATATATATATATATATATGCATGCATATTTGTCTGTATGTGATATACATACATATTTGTATGTATGTGAGATATATATATATATATATATATATATATATATATATATATATGGTAACTAGTATTATAAAGATTAAATTCATAATAAAATGGCATTAGTCAGATGAGAGGAAATTTATGTATATTATCTACTAGTTTGGCACTGAGGGCAGTTACAATCAGCTAATAACTGAGTGAAAGACTCATGTATTAAAACACAAATTTCTTTGTAGACCCTCAGTAATATTCTACACTGAACTAATATATAGGCAGTAAACTTCGAACCCCTACCAAGACCTAGCCGACAAACATGATATTCTCCACCGTTGAGTGGAGAGTGCGATCTGACTCTCACAGGAAATCTGGTGCCCCTTTTCTGACCATGTCCCCTGGATGGGGAGGCCTGGCTGTCTCTGAGGTTTTAATCCTCAGTATGTTTGTTCTTCTATGGTTCTCTGGTGAGAATTAATGGTGACATAACTGTGCAGCAGAGAAATTTGCTCATATTTTTAGATTCCCGGAATCTAAGAAAGAGATGGAAGACAAGATAAGACCCTTTTGCAGGACAAGAATTCAGTCACTTTTTTGGTGTTGTTTGTTTGTTTCTGTAACCAGAAAGGATTTCTCTTTGTATCCCTGGCTGTCCTGGAATTTGATCTCTAGGCCAGGCTGGCCTTGAACTCACAGAGATGCATCTGCCTCTGCTTCCTGAGTACTGGGATTAAAATCTTACCTACCACACATAATGCATTGTCATTCATATACCTATTGATTATGACTATGTCTAATTTCCCAGTTACTAGCAAAGGCTTCAATCTTTCAACACATGAGCTTGAAGAAATTTTGAATAACCTGGTGGTGGTGGCACATGCCTTTAATCCCAGCTTTCGGGAGGCAGAGAAAGGTGGGTTGCTATGAGTCCAAAGCCAGCCTGGTCTACAAAGTGAGTCCAGGACAGCCAAGGCTACACAGAGAGACCCTGTCTCAAAACAAAAAAACAAAAAACAAAAAAGAGAAAGAAAGAAAGAAAGAAAGAAAGAAAGAAAGAAAGAAAGAAAGAAAAAGAAATTTTGAATACACCTTTAAAACTACGGTTCTGTTTTTTACTTGTGAAGTGAAATGTATGATAAAGCCTTTGTGTCTGGCTTTATGCTGTCTCTCTGGAGAATCTGCACTCGCTGTTATGTGAGAGTTTGCAGCTTCATCAATCTTGTTCTTAAGACACTCCTGGCAAACCTGGAATTCTTATTTTTAATTATGGCAAGCCATGGTCAAAATTTACAGAGATTCCTGTGGGTTGTCTGCTCTCACAGGTATCAAGGGCAAGATAACTTTGGTAGCTGGAAACTTTCCCAGTCCAAATAAACCTTTTATAATGTTTGAATAAAGTAACTGAAGTGATATAGCTGGGTTTAAGTCTTTGACAAGAACGCTGAACCCCAGTGCTTCTTTGGAAAATAGGGGCTTATATCTTGGTGACGGTCTCTCTCCACAGTGGCACCTACAACCAACATCTATCAGTGCACCCATATACAAATACATCTGTTTATTCTCTGTCTTCCATCTATTGTGTAGCTACCACAAGTTAAATGCACCCACCAAGGTCAAGAGTTTTTAACCTCTTTATATACTTTGACTTGGTAAATAAAAGAATGCTGATTACTTGAGTGTACTTAATCACAGAACAGTCTATTAAAATTCTACAATGCATAGCGTAATGCTGCCATACAAGTTAATGAAAAATGTAAGGGATCATGTACTAGATATTAATTTCTCCACTGTTCTGCTGTGAAAGGTCAATGTCTCAGCAGGGCTTTGTAAATAGGTGCGTTCTTTCTTCTTCTTATAATGGAATTAGTTGCAGTAGGTTTGAACCCACTGGTTAATTTTCATATATAAGATATATTTCCAAAAGTCATGTTCTTCCACTTTAAAGGACAGAAATATATGTATATCCAAATGATGCAGTCTACTTGTAGTGGTTCCATTTATTTACTTAAGAAAATTTTATGTAGTGAATGAAACAGTATGCTATTTAGATATGAGATGTAGTCATATAAGCCAGTAGATTACAAAAAAAAAAAAAAAGAGGAGAGGTATTTCTTCTCCTTTTCCAGACTCTTTAGTTATATAACAAAGATAAGGATTCTTCACATCAAGAGCAAGGGCATGAGAACATACCATGTTCTACATTGTCTTACTTAATAGAAAATTAAGTTTTTTGTATCTTTAATATACAACAGACCTTCACAATGTAATTATAGACACTGAGAAGTGTTAGCCTCCTGTTCTCCAATAAAAACAAGCAAGTAGTGTTTCCGAATTTTTTTGATGGTTACTTTCCAAAGTAATAATACCTAAGTTCCCAGGAAAGATAACTTCATACCACAAAACTTTGTCAGCTAGTTTTTAAAAGATTCACACAAAAGAAGGAAAAGAATTTCAATTACAAGTATTTTGAAGCAATACCCTGAGGAAAGAGACTGATGATCCCCCTAGATGATATTAATTACAGCTGTGGAAGTTGATGATATGAGGTTGAATCAAGGTAAAGATGATCTTGAGCAATTCTGAGAGAATGTTCATCGGTAACTTTGTTCCCCTGGCCTAAAGAGCCACGTCTTGTGCTTAAACTAGGTAAAGCCAAAGAGAGATCTGGAGTACACAGCTGGAAACTTAGCAGAATGTTCTACCTTTCTTATCATTAACAAAGCAAGGAATGCCTACTTTCACTCAGATAAAATCAGTTCTTACCTACTCTGTATTTACATCTTTTGATTTAAAAATTACATATAAAATTGATTATGTTTATAATCATAATTACATTTAATCTATAAATGATAATGTTTGAATTTTAGGAAGCCTCCAAATTCATAATTTGATGAGTTATATTATCAGGCTGAGGATCAATTAATAGAAATGAATTCCTTCTCCTTCCAAAATAAAAAGTGTATCATATTCAATAACATGCACCACCTAAGTATGGTAAAAATAAATTCGTAGATATTTACATGTAAGTAGGCTCCTAGCATACAGGTTTACTAATATATCCATTTTGCATCCAAATCATAAATAATTCTGAAAAAGTCATTCCTTTCAGTTTAGACATCTTTAAGTTTTACACTAGGAACAGAAGAATAGTTAACTAAAAGACTTTCTCCTAAATTAGCCTGTAATCACTTTTAAGATCAATAATGTGGTGTGTGTGTGTGTGTGTGTGTGTGTGTGTGTGTGTCTGTGTGTGTGTGTGTGTGTGTGTGTCTGTGTATGTGTGTGTGTGTGTGTGTGTGTGTGTGTGTGTGTGTGTGTGTATGTTCATGGTGATGTGGGTGCAGGAGCTAACGGATGTCAGAAGAGAACATTGGATCTCTCTGACCTAGGACTGCAGCCAGTTCTGAGCTGATCAATGTGGATACTGAGAAACAAACTTAAGTCCTCTAAAAAATTATGAGGTGATATTAACTGTTCCTATAACCCACATGGTACCTAATCTAGTAACTTGAGACAGAATGTCTCTTGTGTTCAACACTTTACAGAAACACATCCAGTTACACACACACACACACACACACACACACACACACACACACACACAATACACTCATACACACACACACATATACCACATATCTTTCTGAAATAATGAGGATGAGATCATAGATCACAAAAAAAAGAAAGGTTATTTCTGATATTAGAAATGCCAAATACTTATCAATTAATGAATGTTCAGTAGTTCTGGTACCTAGAAAGTTTGGAATTGGTGCAAACAAAAGCAATAGTGAACAGATATAAGAAATTTGAGGGTATAAATCACAACAGTAAAATAATAATAATTTTCATTTCTTCTGTGTGGTGCTGTAAGAGATGGACAGATGCACATATAGGCAATAATTGATTACTTTTGGAGATCATAAGTGCTTTTAAGCTAAAGGCATAACTTTTAGTATCCATACCTACAATGGCAATCACTTAGTCATGTTTCTTACATTGAGCAGGACCTAATTCTTTGTAAATTTATTTGATTTTTTATTTTTATCTAATTAATTTATTCAAATTACATCTCAATTGTTATCCCTTCACTTGTATCCTCCCGTTACTCCCTCCCTCTTTCTTTCACCCTAGTCCCCTCCCCTAGGTCTGTGACAGAAGGGGACCTCCTCCACCACCATATGGTCACAGCCTATCAAGTCTCATACTGGTAGCCTGCTTATTCTTTCATATTGACTCCTGCCTTTATTTTATATGCCTTGAATATTCTTAATTATAGTTTGGAAAGATGAGTGTTATATTAACGAAATCATATTGCATAAAGAATACAGATGGCAAACATGATAATTTGGAATAGATAATATTATTCAAAATAGTTGATGCAACTTGAATATAGATCATCACATGAAACAAGTTAGAAAATAACATTTCTGAGCATTTACAATATGACACTAGCAATACAGATAGGGTCATAGAGAAGTACTGTCATTATCTTTTCTTTGTATTCATGCCAGTGTTTTCTAAACTTTACTCATCTTAAAGTTGGCTTTAATTAAAATGCTTTTTACATAGATTGTCTAGAGTCAAACACCGACTTGAATATATTAGCTCATGATGTTGATGAACGTGCCTTATGATCATCAAGGAGAAAACTAAAGCAACATAAAAAAGCAATATAATTAACTATAAATAAAATAGATAAAGTACCCAAAACTGAAAAAAGATTAGTAAAATCAGTCAATTTAATTAAGTTTAAGACTGAATATCTTTGTACTCTAGGATTTTTAGTATTTATTTTCACTGAAAGTAGAGGCTTAAGATTATTTTTTTTATTATTTATAGGCTCCTATTCCTTTGTAAAGGCTATAAGTAGCCATCTTGTATGCATATGCTATTACCTCATAATTGGGTTGAAAATTTGCCTATCAACAAGAAGCATTTCCACAATTCCAGTGGAAAGAATCTCCCCAAATATGCCATTGTTCACTGACAAGTTTTACTTATATTTCTGTCTTTTTTTGTGGTGGTATGTAGCATTATAAAATTACTGTTAAATTTCAGTAAAGAATTTCATATATATTCAGAATGGACTCTGCTTTTGCATATGGCACAGGTCCTTACACAGAAGAAGGGAGACGAGGGTGAGCCCCTCAGTTAAGTTCTTTTGAATCATATGTATGTCTAATCCATTCATAATTTCTGATTTCTCCTGATTGTAACAATCCCTTTGTTCCCACTTTTCAATATGACTACTTCAGAAATTAAGCTTGCAACTCATGAGCTTAAGGTAACATCTTCATATTTATGTGTATCATATTAAATATTTCACTCCATCCTGGCATGTATGTAGTTGCTGAGTCAAGGAGAGAGAGAGAGATAGATAGATAGAGAGAGAGAGAGAGAGAGAGAGAGAGAGAGAGAGAGAGATTTATGCTCATAGACTTTTTCTTCATCCTTGTAATTCTTTTACATTTTCAGACAATTGTAAATGCAAGTTTTATTCAGTGTGTTATTCCTGTTCCTTTCTGGAAAAACATTCAAAGACACATACTTTTCCAGTCTCCTAGGAATGTATCAATCCAACTAAATTGATAATAAGATTTATTATGAGCATGGATAAGAAACAGGAAAAATAAATATTCTGGTATCATATATTCACTTACTTGTGGACATGAATGAGTTAATATTATAGAAGTCAGTGGTAGAATTGTAGTCATGAAGGAGAAGTAAGTGCTCAAGAAGGTGAAAGATTTTTTTCTCAAATTTTATACTTAGATATGAGTAAGATATTCATGACAATTATTTCTTGAAGTATATGCATCAAACATTGAATTCTTTGTGTTATTAAATTGTTTAAAAAATTTTAATTTGGTTTGGTTTAATTAAGGCTTATTGTCAATAAACTTTTAGTGTTACTTCTTGCAAATATGGCTTAAGAAGCTGTTGCCTTTTCACTGATCATGCTAATCTCCAGACACTTCATATACTTTGGAGAGTTTGATTGTCTTCTCCAATTCTTATAATTAAGAATCTGCTAGTACTTAGTAAATGAGTTTCCAAATATTCCAGTTGTATTACTTGAGAGCGTTTACAAAAATGTAGTTTTTAGAAAACATTCCTGTTCCTCTCTAAAATAAAAATAAAAATCATATTCACTTGATAATTTTGAGATATTTTGATATACTTGTACTATCTGAATTTTATGTAGAAATGACAGTAACATTTTAACACTTCAACTACTTACTGTTTTGTTTATAGAATGATCATTTGAGAAAAACTCTAATAGAAGCTTTGGACTATAAATGTATCATGTATACATTCATGATAAGTGATAAATATACTTTTATTGTAATTAAAAAGTGGCATACTTTAAACACTGTCTCTCATTCCCCAGATGTTTTCTGTTTTCCTTTAAATTCCAATAGAAAAACATCATGAACTATTAATCATTCTTTCTCTGGGTTATCATTTACTGAGCATACAAACATCAGGTTCATCAAAGGGGTGAATCTATTGACACATATTCCCAAAGTGAATGCTCATAAGAAATTTCATTTCTAACTTATTCTTCATTTTCCTATTATTTCATTTGAGATCCTGGCTGACAACAACAGAAGTACCAAAATTCAATTAACCCAGAGGTTAGTCTCATCAGATAAATCTGTAAAAGAGTCTTCTTAGTTATTCATTAATTTATCATAACAAAAATGTGTTGAGGAACAAACTAGGCTTTGCAAACAGTTACTTTAGGGAACAAGGAGAAAATAGTTATTTTTCAGAAAATAATTTACAAATTCTTGCTGGAGAAACAAATTTATTTTTTACACTAGCACATATTGGGTGGTTCCTGGTGGTGCACACTAGTAACCCTACCATTTGGGTAGTTGAAACAAGATACTAATATGTTATGAAAAGATCCTTTGTTACAAATATAGACCATTCCCCAAATAAATAATAAACTAGTGAGCAAATAGACAATAGTAGTAATATATTTACCTTGATATTTGAGAAGCTTTTTAAGATATCAAGGTTTCATACTATTGTAAATCTTAATAAACAGATTTTGCTACAATAAAATTTAAGAGATATTTGTAAAAAAGTATATTTTATAATATTTTCAGGCACCCTGAATAACTTTAATTTATTCCCAAACATAAAAATACAAAATAAAATAAAATAAAATAATAACTAGGTCAACAATATTCACTACGGATAAAATCAGTCAAATAGAAAATACGTAGTTATAAAAATTGTTTAATTATTTCAGATAATTTTTCTCCTGACTGTCATTATAATTGTGTACTTCAGGAGAAGTCAAAAGGTATAAAATATTTAAATTTCTAAGGCAGATTATTATTGAAGGTTTTGTATTACAGATACTAAGGTGTAAGTAAAAAATAACAAACATACAAAAGCACACTCAATTTGTAACAGCACCTGATAATTGCCTGTGTGAAAAATTGATGGACACAGTATATATTTCATCTTATTAGCATAAACTGAAATTTCTAATGCAAGCTAAATAAAATTAGAAGAATATTTTAAAAACACTAGTTATTTTAAAAAAAAACCTCAATTTCCCTCATTAACATTGATGAAAAAACACTCAATAAAATATTCATAAAGTGAATCCAAGAACACTTTAAATATCGTCCATGTTGATCAAGGAGGTATAATATCAGACATGCAGGGATGGATCAACACACAAAAAAAAATCTCTCAGGGGATAGAGAGATGGCTCAGAGTTTATGGCACTGCTTTTTCAAAGGTCCTGAGTTTAATTCCCGCACCCAAATATAGACTCACAACCATCTACACTGAAATCTGATGCCTTCCTCTGGTGTGCAGGCCCACATGCAGGCAGAATATTGTGTAAAATAATAAATAAATAAGTCTTTTAAAAAATCTGTCAATGTAATCCACGATATAAACATATTGAATTTTTAAAAATGATCATTTCACCAGATGCAATAAAGAAAAAGAAAAGAAAAGAAAATCCTTTGACAAAACATGACATCCTTTTAGGATAAATGTTTTAGAAAGAACGAGGATGCAAAGGACATATATAAGCACAATAAAGGCAACATACAGGAAGACAATAGCCAGCATTAAATTAAATGGAGAGAAACCGAAAGCAACTCCAATAAAAATCAGGCACAAGACAAGGCTGTCCATTTAATATTGTGCTTGAAGGTTTAACTAGAGCAATAAGACAACTAATGAAGAACAAGAGGATACAACTTGCTTAAGAAAAAAAATCAAGGGCCGGGCGGTGGTTGCGCATGCCTTTATTTCCAGCACTCAGGAGGGAGAGGCAGGCGGGTCGCTGTGAGTTCGAGGCCAACATGGTTTACAAAGTGAGTCCAGGAAAGCCAAGGCTACACAGAGAAACCCTGTCTTGAAAAACCAAAAAAAAAAAAAAAAAAAAAAAAGAAAAAAAAAAGAAAAAGGAAAAGAAATAAAATTATTATTATGTTTAGATAATATGATATTATGGTATACATAAGAAACCCAAAAAATTCTACCAGGGAATTCTTAAAGATGATAAGCACCTTCAGTGAAGTTATTGGATTCAACATTAAGTAAAGAAAATCTATAGTGTGCCTGCCTGTATACAAATTATAAACAGGTTGAGAAAGAAATGAGGAAACAACACCCTTCTGAATACCTGTAACCTTAGTGGGGGTTCAAAATTTACTATTCATACTGTCCTTAGCTGGTGCCATAGTTTGAACAGGACCCCTGGACCCAGATCTGCCCATCATAATGTTCTTCTTGTAGGTCTCTAGGGCCCTCTGGATCCTTCTATGTCCCCAGTTTCCCATGCTTCTCTCACCTAGAGTCCCAATAGGATGTCCTCCCTCCTATCCCACTTTCCTGGTAAGTGAAAACTTTCATGGGATATGCCTCTTGGGCTAGTGTCCTGATATAAGAGAATATATACCATTTGACTCTGCTTCTGGGATAATTCACTCATTATGATCATTTCTAGTTCAATCCATTTGTCCACAAATTTTGGGACTTCCTTGTTTTTCATAGCTGAGGAGTATTCCAATAGTATAAATGTATCACAGTTTCTTTATCCATTCTTACTGAGGGACGCTTAGCTGTTTCCACGTTATGGCTATTATGAATAAAAGTGCTATGAAAATGGTTGAGCATATATCCTTGTTGTGTACTGGAGCATCTTCTGGGTATATTCCAAGGAGTGGAATAGCTGGATTTTGAGGAAGCCTTATTCCCAGTTTTCTGAGATAGCACCAGATCTAGTCAATGGACAGGACATTCTCCACAGTTGAGTGGAGAATGGGGACTGACTTTCACATGAACTCTGGTGCCCCATATTTGACCATGACCCCTGAATGGGGAGACCTGGTGGCACTCAGAGGAAGGCTAGCTGGCTACCAAGAAGAGACTTGATACCCTATGAGCATATACAGGGGGAGGAGGTCCCCCTCTGTCACAATCATAGGGGAGGGAAGTAGGGGGGAAATGGGAGGGAGGGAAGAATGGGAGGATACAAGAAATAGAATACCTATTGAAATGTAATATAAATAAATTAATAAAATATATTTTAAAAATCAGAATACCCATAAATAATATAAAAGATTTTGGTGTATCACTAACCAAGCCAGTGAAAAACCTGTATGACAAGAACATCAAGTTTTGAGTAAGAAACGGGTGAAGCTATTAGAAGATGGAAAATTTTCCATGTTTATAGATTGATAAGATTCACAAAAGCAACTTACAAATTCAATGTAATCACAATCAAACTTCCCAGACAATTCTTTACAGATTTTCAAATAGAAACCACTCTACTTTAAAACAAAACAAAATAAAACAAAGCAAAAAAAAAAACATGATAACTAAAACAATCCTGTACAGTAAAAAGAATCTCCAGAGGTATAACTATCCATAACTTCAAGTTGTACTACAAAGCAATAGTAATAAAAACTTCATGGTATGGACCTTAAAACAGACAGGTTGGTCAGAGGAAATGAATCAAAGACCTAGCAGTAAGTCCATACACCTGTAGACACTTGAGTTTTGACAAAGAAGTCAAAGATATACAGTAGAAAATAGAAAGCATAGCCAACAAATGTTGCTGGCCTAACTGGCCATTTGTAGAAGAAGGCAAATAGATCCTATTTATGACCCTGTACTCAACTCAACTCCAAGTGGATCAAAGACTTCAACTTAAAACTAGATACACTAATTCTAATAGAAGAGAAATGGGGAAAGCTTTGAATGAATTAGCACAGGACAAAACTTTCTGAACAAAACAGAGAACATGTAAGCACTAAGGTCAGAAACTAAGAAATGGGACCTCATGAAACTGAGAAGCTTTTGCAAGGCAAAGAGTAGCATCAGTAGCACAAAACAGCAGCCTACAGAATGGGAAAAGATGTTAAACAACATAGACAACTTTGAGGAGAGCTAATTTCAAAAATACATAAGGAACTAGACCATATAATCCAATTAATATAAATGTTTTTTTATTTACACAGAACAGGGGATGAGATAAGAGCCTTACCCAAATTTTATGAATACAGGACTTGGGATGAACCCCAAGTGTTTTTTATCTTAACTATCCCTGGGCCTGGAAGCTTCTATTCTTCCTACAAATTAATCTTCTGTAGTCATGGACCCTGAAGGCCTCAGTCTCCCTCCATCTGCTAACCTAGAACTAGAATTTTCTGTCTCTGAGACTTACTACTGAATAAGTTCACATGTTTCAGTTCCCTCTGAACCCTGGCTGGTTTGTTCAACTCAGCTGTTCTGGCCTAAACTCTTCTCCAAGCTGAGTGTTTTATTCTGCGTTCTCTCAGTTTCTGACTGAATTGCTCTGCCTGAGAAAAAAATGTCTCTGAACCCCAAGAACTGAACAGCACAAACTCAACTGAACTCAACTTAACTGCACTGACCTTTACTGTACTCCTGAACTCTATTGTACTGTTCCTACGGAATATCCTAGTCTCTCTGCACTGCTCTTTAAGTAGCTTCTCTTTCCTATTTGTCCTCTGGATTGTAGGGCTTATCCATCCTGACTTACGTTGTCAAATCTTCTTCTAATTCATCATTTTGTCTGTCCCTAATTAGGCATCCCTGTACCTTGTACCTTGTTAGGCATCTCATTCATTTGATAAAAATTTTCTTCTATGGTTATGTTGAAAATGTTTTCTGAGTCTTTGACTTGGGTTTCTTCTCCTTCTGCTATTATGGTCCTTGCATTGTGCTTCAGTCATGTGGCATTTTTTAGGCCCTACTGTAGTAGTGTTGTTGGGCTTTAATGGAGATATCATCCTGGCTGTTGATTAATTTTTTATTATTAAATTATTCATATTACATCTCAGTTGTTAGCCCATCCCATGTATCCTCCCATTCCTCCCTTCCTCCCACTTCCCCCCTACTCCCCTCCCCTCCCCTAAGTCTGTGTCTGAGGGGGACCTCCTCCCCCTGAATATGCTCATACGGTATCAAGTCTCTCCTTGGTGACCTATTATCTTTCCTCTGAGTGCCACCAGGCATCTCCATCCAAGGGGCATGTTCAATATGGGGCACGAGAGTTTGTGTGAAAGTTAGATCTCCTTCTCCACTCAACAGTGGAGAATGTCTATCGGCTAGTCCGGGTAGGGGTTCAAGGTTTACTGCCTATTTTTTCCTTGGCTATTGCCACAGTTTGCGGAGGACCCCAGGGCCCAGACTCTCCTGAAGTTTTCCAGGACCCGCTGGATCCTTCTATTTCCTCTTTCTCCCAGGCTTCTCACACCTAAAGTTTCAATAGGATGTCCTCCCCTCTTACCCACTATCCTGGTAGGTACAGTTTTTCATGGTGACGTACACCTTGGACTAGTGTCTCGATATAAGTGAGTATATACCATTTAGCTCTTTTTGCTTCTGTGTGAACTCACTCATTATGACAATTTCTAGTTCAATCCATTTGTCCACAAATTTTGGAAATTCCTTGTTTTTAATAGCTGAGTAGTATTCCATACTGTAAATGTACCACAGTTTCTTTATCCATTCTTCTATTGAGGGACGCGTAGGTTGTTTCCAAGTTCTGGCTATTATGAATAAGGCAGCTATGAACATGGTTGAGCATATGTCCCTGTTGTGTGGTAGTGCATCCTTTGGGTATATTCCAAGGAATGGAATAGCTGGGTCTTGAGGAAGCCCTATTCCCATTTTTCTGAGATAGCTTTCCAAAGTGGTTGTACTAGTTTGCATTCCCACCAGCAATGCAGGAGTGTTCCTCTTTCTCCACACCCTTGCCAGCATGAGGTGTCAGTTGAGTTATTGATCTTAGCCATTCTGATGGGTGTAAGATGGAATCTCAGTGTCATTTTGATTTTCATTTCTCTGATGACTAAGGAGGTCGAGCATTTCTGTAAGTGTTTCTCAGCCATTTGATATTCCTCTGTTGAGAATTCTCTGTTTAGCTCTGCGCCCCATTTCTCTATTGGGTTATTTGGTTTGGTGGTGTTTAATTTCTTGAGTTCTTTATATATTTTGGATATTAGACCTTTGTCAAATGAAGAGTTGGTGAAGATCTTTTCCCAGTCTGTAGGCTGTCGCTTTGTTCTCTTGACAGTGTCACCTGCCTTACAGAAGCTTCTCACCCTCATGAGGGCCCATTTATTAATTGTTGATATTAATGTCTGGGCTATTGGTGTTCTGTTCAGGAAGTTGTCTCCTATGCCTATGAGTTCCAGACTCTTCCCCACTTTTTCCTCTAATTGGGTTAATGTCTGTGGTTTTAGGTTGAGGTCTTTAATCCACTTGGACTTGAGTTTTGTGCATGGTGACAAATAGGGGTCTAATTTCATTTTTCTACATGTAGACATCCAGTTAGACCAGCACCATTTGTTGAAGATGCTGTCGTTTTTCCATTGAGTGGATTTGGCTTCTTTGTCGAAAATCAAGTGAGCAAATGTGTGTGCATTCATCTCTGGGTCTTCAGTTCAATTCCATTGATCCACTAGCCTATTGCTGTGCCAGTACCATGCTGTTTTAATTACTATTGCTTTATAGTACAACTTGAGATCAGGTATGGAGATTCCTCCAGAGGATCTTTTATTGTATAGGATTGTTTTTGCTATTCTGGGCTTTTTGTTTCTCCATATGAAGTTGAGAATTGTTCTTTCAATATCTTCAAAATATTTAGTAGGTATTCTGATAGGGATTGCATTGAATCTGTAAATTGCTTTTGGTAAGATGGCCATTTTTACTATGTTGATTCTTCCAATCCATAAACAAGGTAGATCCCGCCATCTTCTGATGTCATTTTCAATCTCTTTCTTCAGAGGTTTAAAGTTTTTTTCAAATAAATCCTTCACTTGCTTGGTTAGGGTTATTCCTAGATATTTTATATTGCTTGTGGTTATCGTGAAGGGAGTAATTTTTCTAATTTCTTCCTCTGCCTGTTTGTCATTTGTATATAGGAAAGCTACTGACTTTTTTGAGTTTATTTTGTATCCTGCCAGTTTGCTGAAGGTGTTTATCCGCTGTAGGAGTTCTCTGGTGGAATTTTGGGGGTCACTTATATACACTATCATATCATCTGCAAATAGGGATAATTTTACTTCTTCCTTTCCCATTTGGATCCCCTTGATCTCCTTTTGATGTCTTATTGCTCTGGCTAGAACTTCAAGAACTATATTAAAGAGATATGGGGAAAGTGGGCAGCTTTGTCTGGTCCCCGATTTTAGAGGGATTTCCTTGAGTATTTCTCCATTTAATTTAATGTTGGCTATTGGTTTTCTGTATATAGCCTTTATTGTGTTTAGAAAAGTGCCTTGTATTCCCGATCTCTCCAGAACTTTAAACATAAATGGGTGTTGGATTTTGTCAAATGCTTTTTCTGCATCTAAAGAGATGATCATGTGGTTTTTCTCTTTCAGTTTGTTTATATGGTGGATTACTTTGATGGATTTCCGTATGTTAAACCATCCCTGCATTCCTGGAATGAAGCCTACCTGGTCATGGTGAATGATGTCTTTGATATGCTGTTGTATTCGCTTTGCGAGTATTTTTGTGTTGAGTATTTTTGCATCAATGTTCATAAGAGAAATTGGTCTGAAATTCTCTTTTTTTTGTTGGGTCTTTGTGGGGTTTAGGTATCAATGTGACTATGGCCTCATAGAAGGAGTTTGGTAATATTCCGTCCATTTCTATCTTTCGGAATAGCTTGAATAGTATCGGTATTAGCTCCTCTTTGAAGGACTGGTAGAATTCTGCCCTGAAACCATCTGGCCCTGGGCTTTTTTTGGTTGGAAGACTATCAATGGTTGCTTCTATTTCTATAGGCGAAATAGGGCTATTTAATGTGTTTATCTGGTCTTGGTTCAATTTTGGTAAATGGAATCAGTCGAGAAATTTGTCCATTTCCCTTAAATTTTCAAATTTTGTGGCATAAATGTCTTTGAAGTAGGTCCTTATGATTCTTTGTATTTCTTCGGTGTCTGTTGTTATGTCTCCCTTTTCATTTCTGATTTTGTTAATTTGGATAGCGTTTCTTTGTCTTTTAGTTAGATTGGCTAACGGTTTGTCTATCTTGTTAATTTTCTCAAAGAACCAGCTCTTGGTTTTGTTGATTCTTTGGATTGTTCTCTTTGTTTCTAATTTATTGATTTCAGCCCTGAGTTTGATTATTTCCAGGCGTCTACTCCTCTTGGGTGTTTCTGCTTCTTTTTTTTCTAGGGCTTCCAGATGTGTTGTTAAGTTATTTATGTGGGATGATTCCATTTTCTTTTTAAAGGCACTTAGTGCTATGAATTTTCCTCTTAGCACTGCTTTCAATGTATCCCACAAATTTGGGTATCTTGTTCCATCATTTTCATTGAATTTCAGGAAGTCTTTTATTTCTTCCCTTATTTCTTCTGTGACCCATGACCCATGTGTCATTAAGTAGAAAGTTGTTTAGTTTCCACGTGTTGGTATGCTTTTTGTTATTTCTATTCTTGTTGAAGTCCAGCCTTAGACCATGGTGATCTGATAAGATACAAGGTATTATTTCAATCTTCTTGTATGTGTTGAGGTTTGCTTCGTGACCAACTATGTGATCAATTTTAGAGAACGTTCCATGGGGTGCTGAGAAAAAGGTATACTCCTTTGCGTTTGGGTGGAAAGTTCTGTAGATATCTGTTAGATCCATTTGATTCATGACATTGGTTAATGAGGTTATTTCCCGGCTTAGTTTTGAAATCAAAGTCCTATCCTTGAGTGAAAGTGGGGTGTTGAAGTCTCCCATTATTAATGTGTGGGTATCGATGAATGGGGCAAGCTTTGTTAATAACTCTTTTACAAATGTCGGAGCCCTTGTATTCGGAGCATAGATGTTCAAAATCGTGATGTCTTCCTGGTTGACTTTACCTTTGACAAGTATGAAGTGACCATCCTGGTCTCTTTTGACTAATTTGGGTTGAAAGTCTATTTTATTAGATATTAGAATAGCTACCCCAGCTTGTTTCTTGTGACCATTTGCTTGGAATATTTTTCCCCAACCTTTTACTCTGAGGCAATGTCTGTCCTTGTGGTTGAGATGTGTTTCTTGAATGCAGAAGAATGTTGGGTCGTGTTTATGCATCCACTCTGTTAGTCTGTGTCTTTTTATTGGAGAGTTGAGACCATTGATGTTGAGAGATATTAATGACCAGTGATTGGTAAGTCCCTTCATTTTTGGTATTTGTAACAATCGAGTTTTTGTGAAGTTGTGATTTTTGCAATGATGTAGTTATTTATTTCTTATGTATTTTTGGTTGTAGTTTGACCAGTTGGGGTGGAGTTTTCCTTCTAGTAACTTCTGTAAAGCCGGATTTGTTGCTAGGTACTGTGTGAATTTGTTTTTGTCATGGAATATCTTGTCTTCACCTCCAATGGTTATTGATAATTTTGCTGGATATAGTAGTCTTGCCTGGTATCTGTGTTCTCTTAGGGTTTGCAGAACCTCTGTCCAGGCACTTCTGGCTTTCATGGTCTCTGCTGAGAAGTCAGGAGTGATTCTGATAGGTTTGCCTTTATATGTTACTCGTCCTTTTTCTCTTGCCGCTTTTAATATTTCCTTGTTCTGTATATTTTGTGTTGTTATTATTATGTGGCAGGAAGATTTTCTTTTTGGGTCTATTCTATTTGGTGTTCTGTAGGCCTCTTGTATGCTCGTATGCATCTCCTTCTTCAAATTGGGGAAATTTTCTTCTATTATTCGATTAAAGATATTTTCTGGGCTGTGGAGTCGGTTGCCTTCTCTTTCCTCTATCCCTATTATTCTCAAGTTTCGTCTTTTCATGTTGTCTTTTATTTCATGAACTCTTTGTGTCAGGAACTTTTCAGATTTAGCATTATCCTGGATGATTGTTTCCAATTGTGCGATTGTATCTTCAAGTCCTGATATTCGTTCTTCCATTTCTTGCAATCTGTTAGATAAGGCCACCTCTGAGATGTTTGCTTTCTTTTCTGATGCTTCTCAATCACGTTTTTCTTCCGTGTGTTCTTTTATGATATCTTCCATTTTTATCTTCAGGTCTTGAACTGTTTTAATAATTTCCTTCATCTGGTTATTTGTGTTTTTCTGAAATTCTTCAAATGCCTCTTTATATGACTCTTTTAAGTCATCAGCCCTCTTGTTTGCTTCCTCCTGCATTTGTTTACAGATTTTATTTGTTTCTTCTATTATCATCTTACTTACTAAGGATTTGAGGTGGTTTTCATGTATATTCATTGTTGTTGTGTTCTCCAGGTTGTTTTCATTAGGATTGCTGGGATCTGGAGATGCCATCCTATTTTGGTTTTTGTTAGCATTCTTTCGTTGTCCCCTTGTCATTTTGGTGACTCTAATGTTGGGAGGTGGTTTGTAGTGAGCTTCCCTGTTTGGGAGTGGATAGTTGATGTCTGATTATAGGTAGGGTGCCCTTACCTGTGGGGAACAGGGAGTACTTCCCTGGACCAGGCTGGTGATTCAGATTCTACTCCTGGAGATTTTTCTCAACACCTTAGTCTCCAGGCTGAGTCATGCAAAGTAGGTTTCTGTTTGGGCCTTTTCCCCTTACTGCTGTATCTCAAGTCAGCAGTATTGGGATCTAGAGTAAGGTCAGCACACAAGCTCTCTGGTTGTGTAGGTTGATCCCAGCTGTCTGTCTTTCCTGTTGCTTTGTAGCCAAGACCCCAGGTGGATCAGATCTTCTGGGTTGTAGCTGTCTTTTAGCTCTGCCTCTACACTCTGTAGGAGCATCCAGTCTTTCCCATGAATTTGGGAGTTCTTGCTGGGTCTGCAGGAGCTGACACAGCTAGGATCTGCCTGTTGGAGATTACAGGATCTGTGCCTGGTGGGCCTGAAACTGTATGGTTTCAGGCCACTGGCAGTATCTTAGGAGGTAGCAGTTTCCATGCCCCTGTATGCCAGGCCACTCCCAGCTTGCAATAAATTAGCAGTTATACCCTGCATGCATGAGCCACAGCTCTCTATATTGTGGGACACAGCTAGGTTCCGTTGTTTGGGGAGTGCCCAGTCAGAGCCAGCAGCTCGTCCCCTGGCTGGCGACAAAGGCCGCTTAGACCACTCCCTTTAAGGCAGCAGTTATTCCCTGCCAGCAAGACCCACAGCTCCAGATAATGTGGGCGGTCCTAATGAGGGCCCGCAAGAATGACCCCTGCTAGTTCTGTTGTTCGGGGAGAGCCCAGTCAGAACCAGCAGCTCGTCCCTGCGGCTGGCGACAAATCTCCTGTATTTTCCCTTTCTGTTAGAGAAAGGCAGAGTGCGTCGCCTTAGGGCAGCAGTTATTCCCTGCCAGCAAGACCCACGGCTCCCGATAACCTGGGTGGATCTGTCGTGGGCCCACAGAGATGGACCCAGTTACTTCAGTAGGTTCAGACCGCTGGCGGGAAACTCCTGCCAGAATACTGCCAGTTCCCTTTAGGGCAGTAGTTAGTTCCTGCAAGCGTGACCCTCGGCTCCCTATAACGTGGGCGGACCCACTGGGCTGTGGGAGCAGACCACACCGGTTTCTAACTGCCCCAGTTTGCAGGGTCAATCCTTTGTGTCTGGCTTCAGCTTGAGTGCAGGACGCGGATGTGGTCCGTGAGCTATACGCCAGTTCTAGTTGTTTTTGGTGAGACTCGCCACCTGTGTTTCCACCCGGGTTAGGCAGGTGCCCTCGGCAGTTTGATGTGGTGTGGATGTAGAGGTTCAATGGTAGTTTCACCCTATTCGCTGAGACTCCTCAGGCTTGGGGTTCCGGAAAATCTCCTCCCCAAATGGCGAATTTGGGTTTATGTGCTGGCTACAGCTTGATTGTGGATTCTGTTTCAGAGTTTGGGGAGTGCGTTTAGCCCTCGGGGCTGTTGCTTGTCCCGGGGTTGGATCCCCTGGTGGTCTGCGGAGTTCGGGGCCCACTCACCTACAGTTCTCAAAATCCAGCAGTCTGTGGTTCCATTCAAGTCCCTGGTCTTCATGGAGAAGATCAGCTATGGTGCCTACTGGTCGACGCCATCTTGGAATCTCTGTTGTTTATTTTTTATGATGATATCAAGACATCTGGGTTTGGGATGTTTGCAATCCTATGTGTGGGTTCTGGTCCTGTTATTTTTTTGGGGGACAAGGGTTGGGTATTTTGTTCTTTGGGTTCTACTACCCTATCTGTTCCATAGGAGGATGTAGTCCATTTGTTGCATCTAAGACAGATTGTGAAATCCTAAAGGTTGTTACCCCAAAGCGTCCTGGTAGAATGTTTTTCCAGGTATTGGGAGCAAACAGGAACAAGGATGGGCTAGAAGGTATGGGGAAGCATCTCCAGTGGTTTACAGAAAGGACACACCAGGGTATACAACCAGGCTCTGCTTAGTCCCCTGGGACTGCAGACAGAGAGTGACTAGTCACAACTGAATACAAAGCTGCATTTACTATAGATGATCTTTAGTACTTTTGAAAGACCAAGAAGACATAAGGAGTGAAGGTTTAGGGCAGGTGACTGGCATCCATACAACAAAGGAGGAATTATCATACATGCTGGATGCACTCCTTTCAGTTTGGCTGCAGTAAAATTCTTCATGCTTCTGCCTCAAACTACTTCACCATATCTCTGTAAATAAGCCTAATACACTCACTGGCTCCCCATACTGAACTAGACATTATTTCTCTCTCTCTCTCTCTCTCTCTCTCTCTCTCTCTCTCTCTCTCTCTCTTAGAAAAAAGAGTATAGTTTGACAGTGCTAAATTCTTCCCTCCATTGTATGACCAATCCTTCACTGGCTTCTTCGCCCAGTTAAGCTTTCCATCATGAGTTCAATTTTTAAGGAATACTTTAAATTAATTCAGAAAGTTGTTGGTTGCTCCTAAAGAATCCATGCCATTATGCTGGTGAGGATACTATGGCTGTTTTGTCATTCAATATTGTAGTTTGTAGGGTTAACAGTTGGCTTAAATTGAATAGTACCTTCAGGCATTATGAAGAATAATTTAAATGGCTTTATATAATATGAGCAAGGATTTCTTTCCAAATTCTTATAAATTATGACACAAAACTCCAGTGCCTGCAGTGGTTTACTTCTGTGTGAGCTTTTGGTCACTCAGATCTTAGAGGATATTATAATACGGGTTATTATTTTAGTTATTCTCCATAACTTGATTGTAAGAGATTGCTGAAAACACCATGGAAAACAAATAAATCAAGGTGGTCTAATTCTTAAAAGCCTTTATTAATAATGTAAACTACCACATATAACAGACATTCAATGTAACTAAACTAAAGAGAAAAAATGGGCCATGAAATATGTCTATTCTTTGAGCATTTTATAATTGTTTTATTTTTACCTTTTACCAACTCCTTATACATTTTTTTGAAAATCAAGTATATCAAGTATATGTGTCGAAATTTGTAGCAAATACGCTATAATAAGTAGTTGTCAAAAAAGGAGTGTTTTACAAAATACTTAGAGTTTTGGAATTATAAAAAGACTATTAGTTTTGATTTGTATAAATCTATTATTTTAATTTAATTAAAAACCAAGAAGGATTAGCAAGATATAGTCTCAGAAATCTAAGACATTTTGAGGAGGATATAAAATATATTTTTAAAAAAAGCTAAGCACATTCTATAAAATAACTACCCTGCATTATGATTATTAATAATATTGCTCTGAGCAATTTCTTTGAACATTTTCATTTAAAAATAAATTCGCACTATTAACCTTGAGAAGAGGATTAATTTTAAATTAATATTTTATAATCATCATACATTTACCTAAAACTTTAATTAGATAGGCTCTGTTAGTTCATAGCCAAAGGATTTAGGAATAGTTCTTAAATATTACACATTTTAATACATAGCATTTTCAATAAAACATACTTCTGCTTCTAATACACTGGAGTAGGTAAATTTCACTCTGCTTATTTGTAAAGTATAAAGTCTGTTTTGTAAAAAAAACTGTGATAAAAATAACAATATGTTGCTGAGAAGCAAACGATACAAGAATTGTGACACAATAAAATGTTTGTATATACATCCAATAGTTCATCTTTTGACAGCCTTGTCATTCCAGAAGAACGGCAAAGAGATAAAGCATAACCAGTGCTTGGTTTGCACAGACTGTGAATGCAATGATGAGGAAAGGACTGGTGTTATATTCATGATAGTTTTAGGAAGATTTGGATAAATATATATAATATATATAGGTAGGTAGGTCATATATAGAAAAATATATAGAAAATATAGATAAAAGTAGATACAGTAATAGCCATGTTGTTAAGTGATAAGGAACTAAATGGTAAAGTTCTACTGAGTTGATCAGTGATATTTTAATCTTGTTCTTATTTTAAAATTGTGTACAATATATATTGAATCCCACACCTCAAACCATTGACAGTCCTTCCCTAAATCCCTGCATACCAAATTTCTTGTTCAATCTCTTCCTTTTTCTCCCTCAATTGTACCCCTCAAAAACAAACATAATAAAAATAAACAAACCTAATAAAACAAAAAAATGTTTAAAGCAGGGAAAAAAAACATAGAGTCAATTTTCTGTGATCTACTCTCTTTTTTTTTAAGTTATTTATTATGTATGTAGTGCTCTGGCTGCACGGAGGCCAGAACAGGGCATCAGATCACATTATAGATGGCTGTGAACCACCATGCAGTTGCTGGAAATTGAACTCAGGACCTCTGAAAGAGCAGCCAGAGCCCTTAACTGCTGAGCCATCTCTCCAGCCCCTTCTGATGGATGATTTCTGGCCTGAAATCTGGCCTGAATTGTTGTGGGTATACCTTTTGTCACTCCACTGAAGAAAAGTCTTTTGCCTTTCCTAGAAGGTATCAAAGCAAAAATCTTCTTGGGTCATATAGTCTTCTCACTTCATCTTCCATGTAGGTTCCTGACCCTTGAAGGGAGGATTTCAATAATGTAATCCCATTTAGGGCTGAGTGCTCTATAGTTTCTCATTCTTTGCTTACGTTTCAGTGTTTGATTTGTGTGTTAATCACCATATACTTAAAAGAGAAACTTTGATTATGAGGGTTGAACAATGTTTTCATGAATATGTATAGCAATATGTCCCTAGGGTCATTTTATTGTTGTATTCCTTTAGTAGAATAATAGGAGCAGGTTGTCCCCTTGGGCTAATGACCTACCTACTTTCAGATTCAGGGTCACTTTTACAGTGTCATTTACGGCTTTCATTTCATGAAGTGGGGCACAAATCCAATAAAAATGTACCTGTTTACTTCTATAACATGTCTGTGACTATTGCACTGGTATATCATGAAGATAGGGTGATGTTAAGGTTTTCAAATTGATATCAATGACTGCTTTTGTCCTCCACAGGTATGCATGTCTGTAGGGAGTCAGGCTTCCAATTGAGCACCAGCTCTCTTTCATGTTTGATAGCATAAGTGCATTGTATCTTCATCAATAGGAACTTACTATTAAATTGTAGAGGGTAATAAATAGCCTTGACAATAATATGTGATTTTTGAGGCAGTATATGGTACACTTTTGACAATGACTCGAGTTATAGCTTATGCCTGGTACTGAAGGTTTTACTCACAAACAGTATAGAGGAGGGTAATGTTAGTCATATCTCACCATATTCCCTCCTTTACCTGTCTGTCTCTGCTCCTGTACCTTTCATTCCTTCTCTTCTAAGTTCCCCCTTATCTCTTTAAACTGTCTGGTGCCCCATATTTGACCACATCCCCTGGATGGGGAAACCTGGTGGCACTCAGGAAGGATAGCAAGCTACCAAGAAGAGACTTGATACCTTATGAGCATATACAGGGGGAGGAAATCCTCCTCACAAACAGTCATAGGGGAGGAGAGTAAGGGGAAAATGGGAGGGAGGGAGGAATGAGAGGATACAAGAGATGGGATAACAGTTGAGATGTAATATGAATAAATTAATAATATAAATAAATAAATAAATAAATAAATAAATAAAATGTATTTCCCATTCTTTAGAATACCCTCTTATCCTTCATGGTCCCTATTAGGCACCATGATCCAAAATCATCCTAGGCAGAGAGAAGAATGAAATCATTTCAATAAATATGAACACAAAGGCAAGACTGTCCACCTGTTCCATAGCTATAGAATACTTGATAGGCAAGAACAACAGGGCCATGGAAGGATATAAAAAGTTAACAATAGAAAAGAAAGAAGCCCAATATTATTATTTGAAACACTCTAAATTGCCAAAATAGATAAAATATATGATGGTGCATGATGGCAAGGATATTGGGTAAAGGGAACACTGTCTAATAACTGATAGGAGTGCAAAGATGTACAGCAATAAGTGTGACTGTTTTTGAAAATATTTAAAATCGATATACCAGTGTATTCAGCTCTTTGTCATGTACCAAAGAGCTCTACAACTCAACGAAGAGATAAAAGCTCATCCATGTTAAGTGATACTCTCTTAATAAGAGTCAGAAACTGGAAACAACATGAATGCCTTTCAATTAATACATGGATAATAAAAATATAGTAGATTTAGACAATGTGATATTACTCAGTTGTTAAACAAAATAAAATTGTGTAAAAATGAAATTTATAGGTAAATGGGTGGTGCTACAAGTAATTATACTGACTGAGGTAACCAAGATACAAAAAGACAAATATTGCAGGTATTTTCTAAATGTAGATGCTAGCTTTTAAGTTTCATGTATATGTGTTTCAATCATAATCACCACAGTAATTATTAAAATAATACCTTTGAGTTTTTTATGCTAGCCTCTAGCCATCTGGTTGTCACTGGTATTGGCAGGCCTGGTGGTTCTTGACATTAGTAGGTCTCTGGGTTTGCAGGGGAGCTGGTGGCACTGGACTGCAGTAGTACTGTGGGTTCTCTAGGTGGCAGCAGTCCTCAGGTACACAGGGAGAACTGTAGTTCCTGATGGCTGCTGCCCTCAAGGTGCAGGTAGAGTTGGAGCCTTGGAAATGGAGTACACCTGGGAGATGAGTGCGGAGCAGAAAGGGGAGATGGAGCATGGAGGGCTCAGGACAGATCATGCAGCTGTTCATGGGCTTCAACAGGCCAGGAACTGGGCCAGTGTTCTCACCTTGTGGTACTTGATGGCTGCTGGTCTCTGGGATTGCAGGAAAAGGTGTGGCCCTTATTTTATATTCTTTTAAATTTTTTAATGTATTATAATTTATTCATATTACACCCCGATTGTTATCCCCTCACTCTTATTTCCCCTTCTCATCCTCCTTCCCTCCTCTGCCCTATTCCCTTCCTCTGAACCTCTGACAGGGGAGAATTCCTCCCCCACCCTCTGACCTCAGCCTATCAGATCTCATCAGGATAGCCTGCATCCCTTCCTCTGTGCCTGCAAGGCTGCTCCACTGAGGGGCAATGATCAAATCATGGGCACCAGAGTTCATGTCCTCACTCTCCTCTCCATGCAGACTTGGAAAAATGAGCTATCCATCAGCTATGTCTGAACAAGGGGTCTAGGTTCTCTGTTTGCAATGTCCTTGGTTGGTGTATATTACTAAAAACTAACAGAACTACAATACTATCTAGTGATGTAAATAGTTTAGTACTGTTGTGAACTTTCAAGAGGTCATTCAGAGAGTAATATGGTGATTCCTACTTAGCTTGACATTTCTGTGAAATAAATTTACTTATAATTATTTGAGAAATATTTACTCATTTTTAGTGCAGCTAATTTCTTTTTTTATTATTTTTTATTTAATTGATTTATTCAGATTCCAGCTCAATTGCTATCCCATCACTTGTATCATCCCAGTCCTCCCTCTCTCCTGCTTTCACCCTATTCCCCTCCCCTAGGTCTATGACCGAGGGGGCCCTCCTCCCCCGATTTCTAACTAGGGGAAAGTAATTTTATATATTGAAGTCTCTGAATTTTTACTTCACATTGTTCAAATACTTATGTAATGAGCTTAAATTAACAGTGGTTGTAGAGAAATGTAAAAGTCAATTATAAACTTTCCAACTATTCAACTGACTTATGATGAAAAACAGCTCCTTATTGCAAGAACATAAACTCACTTTTCCTTGTGTCTGACTAGTTATCCTTGTTGGTTTTGAATGTGTCATTAATACATTCTAAATCTTAAAATTCCTATACGTACAATTTTTAAATGCTGTGGAATTTATTTTCTAAGAATCTCAGTATTTTCTTCATCTAAGGGACTCAAAAATATGTATTCTTCAAAGTCACCAGTTACCTTTAATATCTTAATCTGTATAGAAGATATTTTAAACATAACAATAAAAAATTATGTGATGGCCAGATGGTTAAACGGGTAAAACACTCAGTACACAACGTGATGACCTGAGTTGAAGCCACAAAACCCACATAATGCTGAAGGGAAAGGACCTACACCACAGACTTGTGCCCTGAATTCCACATGTACACCACGACATGCATACTCTCCTTGCCTCACATTATAAACACAATACATGTTTAACAAATAAATGTATATTTGTTATAAATGTGTAACAAGTAAAATATTTACAGTATAATAAAATTACATGTTGGTATTATCAGTCACTGAATATTTAAGTTAAGTCAACAGTCCATGTTGTGATTATCATTTCCAAATCCAGCACCATAAAAAATATTGAGCCACAACAGATTCTGTAAGATAATTGAACAAGAACTTAAATGTGAAATCTGTGCGGAGAGGAAAATAATCATTGGGAGGGAGAAGGGGTTAAAGAACAGAAGAGGTGAGGATGTGTATGAGGAAAGTGCATTGATAGATACATATGAAAATATAATAATAATATATCTTAATTTGTGCTAACTAAAAAAATGTATGTGAACTACATTTGTGCAAATCTATATGATAAGCTCAAATGCCTCACAAGATAAACTCTATAACTTCCTTGCATGTTCATCCACAGAATCCAGCTCATATGCTTATGAAGTAATATTATTCCACAAAATTCAAAAGTCTTAGCGTTCAAAATGTATTTGTCCACAAGAATTGAACAGGGCACTCTGTAAATGTCTCATGATATGGTAGCAAATGAGTTTTACATATTGTGTTAGTCACTGTCAAGCATGCTCCTGCAAACTGCTTAGCTTCAGTGGTTCAACAATGGGAACGTTCATCAATCATATGCGCAGCATCTCAAGGCCTCTGAATATACACAGAGTCTGTCTCTTGTATTATGCTTCCAGAATACAAATAGCTTAATATGTTCGCAATCACAGTTACTTTCATTTCTAGATGGGAGGACAGAGTAAAGTGAGTGGAAGAGGAGGGATATAGAGTCTTAAAGATGTAGGCTTCGTTTAATACTTCATTTTATCTGGCTGATGACTGTTGTCCAATCTTCACTACATTCAAGGGTAAACTAATACTTCATCTGATTTGGCATTGCCTTGAGAAATGAGATTCTCTGTTATAAAAAAGAGAACAGAACACAAAATTTTGGCGATATCAAATTGAATGTGGAGCAGACACTATGAATAACATACATTCAATAATTACAAATCAATGATTTTTACACATTAATATTTTATTTATTACTTGCTATTGCAAATATTTCATACCCTGTACAAAGCCTGATCTGGTGGCCAAGTCTCTGGATTTGAAGCCTATGATAGGTAATTCTGAGATATTTGCTTGTTCAATATATTACCGTCCAGCCACAATGTATATACATAATCAATCATTCACCAAAATGGTTGTATGACATATGGGTTTATATAGATGCATAATATGTAAATAAATGATAATTACATATTGAGATGCATTTTAAGAAATGTAAAGAAAGGAGATATTTATAACTTTTATTATCTTTAGTTAAAATGAGAAAGACTTCTTACTTATTTAACCAGACAACTACACCATCAACAACCAAAGGTGTATTTATTAAATTGCTTATGAGACAGAATTTTGCATTTTTATATTTTAAAAAGTGCTATAAAATTGAACATGGTAACAGATGAATACATATATACTGCTATATGCAGTAAAAAGAAAACATTACACATGATATAAAAATAAAGCTTTATGTCCTGTGATTTAAGTATTACTAAGGCTGCTTCTTTTAAATTAATTTTGTGGGTGCTTTTGAAATGTCTTGGTGAAGGAAGGTGATTTTCAATCAATAGACCAGCCATCAGTTTGTATTTTCATAAAATACCTGTTTAACAATGTAAAATTTGTGAAGAAATTATATTTAACAAATTGAATTGAATGACATTTCTATAACAAAGAAAGCTGTTAGTGTAGGTTAGAATTTATATGATTGTATATATTCCTGAATATTATTTTAGTATTATTATGATTATTCTTGAAGTTACCTTACAGTTACATCATAGTTAATCATTGCTGCCTTCCAAGGAGGTTTGCTGTATTCTTCATGTAGATCATGATCTAAATGACTTTCAAAAACCTTTGAGGTAGAGGTGACCCCCTCTGGGTGGGAAGGCCTGGTGGCACTCAAAGAAAGAATAAGCAGGCTACCAAGATGAGACTTGATAGCTTATGACCATATAGAGAAGGAGAAGGTCCCGCTCGGTCACAGACATAGAGGAAGGGAATAGGGGAAAACAAGAGGAAGGGAGGAATGGGAGAATACAAGTGATGGGATAACAATTGAGTTGTAAATCTGAATAAATTAATAAAATTTAAAAATAAAAACTCTCTTATGTTATGTAAAAATAAAACCTTTGAGGTAGAATGAGAGATGATATATTTTATATTCAGATGAGAAGTTTGCAATTTTAAGTTCTTTTGATTCCTGAAGATAAGATCCTGAAAACATGCTCTGTCATCTAGTGGTGGGACTTGAATTGCAAAAGACACTGAAGGCTTTCAAAAACATGCATCGATGCTCTACATTTTTTTAACTACTAACCTAATTATTTTTACTTAATCTCTTACTTTTAGAGACATGTTATCTGTTTTTCTAACTCTATTTTTCATTTGCTAATTAGTGCATACTCTGTAATCTCTGTGACTATTTGCTTATTGATTTGTGGTCAAATCTCCAATGATCTTCCTGTTTCTTTCTGCACAGTTCTGCGGTTACAGGCAAGTGCCTCTATGCCCAGCTCATTACTCTTATTTAGTAAAAACAGTGTGATTTCTCTCATAGCATGTACCTATTGTTTTCAGCAATTTCAGAATCTCAATGCATTAAATGTTTGTGTCATAAACATGTTAAATACATCTGAGATGCAGAAGAAAATGGTGGCTCTTCTATTTGCTTAATTCAGGAGGGTAAGTGACATTTATGCAACTTCTAATTTGGTAGAACATTATTACTAGATACCTTGTAGGCAGCTACAAGAGTAAAATCAATTAGAGGTCGTTAAAACACCGTCAAGATGATTTCACTAATCATTCCAACAGAGCAATAAATAATTTAGTATTGCTTTTCTTTTACCTTAGAAATATTTTTTAAATACAGAGTATAGTTCTAAAACGGCCTAGAAGTGCATGACTGCCCGTAAGTGAGAAGTCAATTTCACCATGTGGAATAATTATCATCTCTATAATTAACTGGCAAAGGATTCTCTCTAAAATACTTAACAAAGACAGAACTCTCAGACATGATAAAGTTTAGTGATTTGGTTGCAGTCAAACAAGAAACAGAATTTTATCTTCTCTATTTAGGAGGCTTGTCCTCAAGTGAATAAAGATCCCTGTCTTCTGGCTCCCTCTGAGGGTTGAATGTGAGCCAGATTGAGAATATGGAAGCTGGTTTGACCCGGTGGCCTCAATGCCATATTACCTCTGTTGACAGGTAAAACAGTTTTGGTTATAGTGTTTCTGATTTACATGAGCTACTGCTAGGCATCCAGATTGCATTTGAATCCTATTTTTATACTATAACGTGTTCATTGACAGCCAGCAGTGAACTGCTTATGTGCCCTTTTTCTATATCCATAGGCCCAATTCATGAAGCAGGAATATAAAGGTGGGTCAAATTACTATAATATGCCATTAATAATTTATCTTTTGTTATTCAACATGTAAGATTATTATTACTTTAAATTCCTCTTACTTCTGTGTATGAAATCTGCTCAGAGTTTCTTTAATAGGATTGATAGCTAATTAGATTAGATAATTGTATTTAGTTTTCTTTCTGTAATAGGAATATGATGTTATATAAGGATATACTTTTGTTGTTACAGGGTTTTCAGTCCATTTTGAGTCTTAGTAGAAAGTTACAGATCTTTCCTTATAGCCTGACAATGCATTCCAAAAATAATTTCTGTCTTGCCAAAAGAGAGTGAAATTTAAAACCAAGACATAAGTGGAGACTTGAAATCAGAATAGTATTTTCCCTGTTATGGACACCTCTGTGATTGTTATTATTAATTTGACAGAATCTGGAATCAGCTGGGAGTCATGCTGTGAGATGGCGCTAGATTCAGTACCGAAACATGCCTGCTTGTGTGGATTCCTGTAATTGAGGTAGTAAGACATTATTTGATTGGCAGGGATTATGACTTTTCATAGCCATAATTGCCAGGGATTATTATGAAGTAACTGGTTTGAAGCATTAAAATCGAACATGAGAGTAGTTCCATGTGGCCAAACACAAATACTACCATAAAGAGAATTTCGTTATCGTCTGGTAGTGAGGATGGAACTCAGTTTAGCCTCATGAGCAAAAATCAAGCCCTCTGTCACTGAAGTATGTGGGCAGACAAAGAATATCTTTGACTATTTAGTGGTATGTTGTAGAAAGTAGCTATAGATTTGATTTATACTAATGGCTACATTTTGTATGGTGAAGATAGAATATCCAGAAAATATCAAAAGACATCAATAAATATAACTAATTTCAAAAGAAGAGCTCTCCAAAAATAAACTTACTCGAACGTGATACACTTTAGTTCTACAATTACGCTTTGAGAAAGTGATATGAATGTTTCTTTAAAATATATCAAAATCCAACAATTTCTTAATAAATTCTCATATTCACAAGATCAAGCTACTGAGATAATCATGACCACTTAGTAATACTCTAGTGCTTGTGGAGAACTAAATAAACATTTATAAACATTTCAGGATTAGATCTGTTGTTTTTTCTGAGGAGTCACCATTTTTTCTTATTCTGCAACAAAGACCCCCTGTTGTCCAACATAGTCCAGAAACACAACGTCTTGCTGCCATCACTACCACAAATTTAACCTAATAGGCTTTCTTGCATAATTTTAATTTTTAACAATAATAAAGTTCTTTGTCACAATTACTCTTTACAGAAAAGCAATATTTCAATGTAAAATGTATTCTAAAACATACTAAAATGAAATGAGCATTATTATAACACACTTCCTTCTAATTTAATATCAGTGATAACACCAATTATACCAAATAATAATTCATCTCCCAGAAAAAAAGATACCAATGAGAGTTCCTACGATCTGAGCCTTGTACAAGAATCACAGTTTCTTTATCATTTGGGAAATCTTTCCTAGTGTCACTGGAAGTATTAGGTGGGTAATCCTCAGACTCCATTCAGTCTTCACTAATGCAAGTAGATATAAATATTACAGTATATGAAAACAGAATTTTGAGGATATATTTGTCAGTAGAAGGCCATAGTTACTTTGAAGAATCAACACAAAATATGCCTTGAAATCATAACTGCATTCTATGGCATGATTTGATCTCCCATAAAATGTGATACATATCTAAATGTGAACAAAAGGCTAGGCTAAACATATTTGTGGAGTTCTATTTTCATGTTTTATAATGCTAATTGGCACAGTTTATAAATTATCTTATCTCCATAACCATTTTCTCCTGAAAATTTAAACATGCAACAATGACTTTCATCTTTAAAATAGCATCAATAAGTGGCAATATGTTGTTACGTTTCTTGAGTGAAGGTGTTTTCAAGTGTGAGATCTTACTTAGAAAAGTTTGGATTGGACGTGTTACATCTCTTATAACACAGTACATATTTTTCTACTATAATACTACATATATCATCTTGTTGACTATTACTGGTTAAGGAAAATATATAGAATTGCTGGTGGCCATGCAGTATCTCCAGGTAATGAACAGCATTTGAATGCTTCACTGATGGGACTGTACTGTGGCAAGGGCCTTGAAAATGAAAGATTGCTTGGTGTAATGGGCATGCCTCTCTGTCTACAATTAAAGCAGTACTGTGACAGAGGGGAGCTATTTGATGAATGGACTTCTACTGACAAATGGTTAACCTAACGCACACTTTGCATAACTATGTAACTGCATTTACTGCCACCTGGCCAAGTGCTCATGTCCAGAAGACATGCCTGAATAGACATTTAATTTTGGCTGCCTGAAATTGTGCTTTGTAGTTAAAAATTATGGTCGGGATGTGATTGACCCAGTGGGAAAGAAGAAGGAGGAAGGGAAATTATTGTGTGTCTTTTGTAATGATGGGGTTTATGTAGTGCTGATATTATTATTTCTTTAAATAAATAACGAGTGATGTCACTGATCTGGTGAGAAAGATTTTGATTGTATGAATGAAGGCAGCTCGAGCTACTGGGATCACCTGCTTGAAATTCAAGAGGTGGTCAGTATCTTAACTTTATGCTGATGCCTCTTTCTTATCTCAGGACCTGCATGTTTGCAGCTTGAGGTGATGTCCAGTTTAGAATATGTTAAGAAAAAACATAAGAAAAAAAAAACAAAAAAATAGAATATGTTAAGAGCTCATTTGATTGTGGTTTCAAATAGCATATAGATACAATTTATTAGCTACAACTTTGTTTTTTAAAACAGTGACAGATTTTTTAATTTAATTAATTTATTTATATTACATCTCAATTTTTATCCCATCGCTTGTATCCTCTCATTCCTCCCTCCCTCTCACTTTCACCCTATTCCCCTCCCCTAGGGCCATAACCCAGGGGGACCTCCTCCTCCACTATATGGTCATAAGATATCAAGTCTCAAGTTGGAAGCCTCTTTATTCTTTCTCTGAGTGACACAAGGCCTCCCCTCCTTATGTTAATTGTCAGAGAATATTTTGAAATAAATCTCTACTATGTTAAAATTGACTTTCTCTAAAGGCCGAGTTATGCATTGGTATATATGATAGTTTGTCAATTTTCTTTTTTGCTTTGATTAGTTTAAAAAGCTATATGTACTACATAAAGTTCTGGTAAATTTCTTAAATATTCACCTTTAATTTTCTTTTCAAAGAGAACTCAATCTAGTTTGTCCATTCATTTAATTTTGGCTGCCTTTTTATTGTTGTTTATTACTGCAGATATCAGATACAAAAACTTAAAAAATGAAGCAAACAGGCCGTAATATGATGCGAAGCGCTGATGGCAGTGAGTGAGGAAGGGATAAACTATTATATTATAAAATAGCTCTAATTTGAAGATGAATACCAAGTGCTGCTGTAACTTTGGAAGACACTATGAATGAAGGTGCCTGCAAGAAATGACTCTAGTGGTGAAAATTTTTAGAAGATCTCTGATGCGAGGAGCTAGACCTCTCCATGAGGGAATGTTTCTCAGATCCAGTAAGTGGAACTCAGGAACAAAAATCAGTATCTGATTATTTATTGGATTTTGCTTATTTTTTTAAAGTTGTAAAACTGTGACAAGTATGGTAGATAAAGATGGAAAATTTCTTTGTAGTTTTTATTATTTTATTAACTTATTCAGATTACAATTCAATTGTTATCCCATCACTTGTATCCTCCTATTTGGATAGATGTGAGGACATCCTACTGAGACTCTAGGTAAGAGAAATATAGGAGATAGGGAAATAGAAGGACCCAGAGGTTCTAGAAACCTACGAGAAGAACATCATGATGGGTGGATCAGGGCCAAGGGGGGTCTGCTCAAACTATTGCACTTACCAAGCACAATGCAATAGTAAACATCGAACCCATATTCTGATCTACCCAATGGACAGGACATTCTCCAGTTATGTGGAGAGTGGGGACTGATTTTTTGTAGTTTTATAAGAAGTTATGCTCATATTTAATGTCATATCTTCTCAAAGCATGTGAGATATCAGTTCAAAAAGCATTGACTATGAACAAGGGTTCTGGTAATTACACAAAGGAATAAATATGAGATATTGGGATAGGAACATTTTGTAACAGCATGAAAGGAAACTATTAGTTACAGGGAAAGGGACTTATGATTTGTGGTTTAAACAACTGAAGGAAATTATTGTAGGCGAATATAAAAGCATGCAAAATGTGCAAAGCTATGAAAAGCTCTAAAATTGTTTAATGTAACCTGGAATTTCTCAATATTTAAAAATCGGACCACAGATGCTATTCCTAGATGCTTAACCACTTCCCCAATTATATTGGGCACTACAAAGGCATCATTCATTGCAAATCATCCAGAAGAAACCTTAAGAGAAGATGTCCCATATCCGTTAAAGAAGGTCAATAGGTTTTTGGATGCTTTCTTGGGCTATAAAGGGTTATTTTCAATGGGAGTTGATTAAAAGTTATTATTGGTCTTATTTAGAGAGAAAACAAGATTGGATTCAGGGATGCCTCTCTTTTCCTTTATCTTCGATAATTCGATTTGGAGACAGTGGTTGAAAAGAAAGAAGAGGGAATATAGAAATATATAGGGTAGACAGAACAAAAAGTAGATTTCGGAATCTATTCGTCAACTAATGCCTCGATTGTCACTCACAAGGTTATTTTTAATTCACTGGTATAGAATATTGAATATAGATGCAAACACATTTAATTTTAGAAACAGTGATATAGAATTCAAAAGTAAGATTATCCTTCACACACATTAGATATATTTCTACTCTAATATGAAACATTTTACCATTACAACTCAATTATAATACAAGGTTTACTTCCAATACTTTGAAAGTGCTAAAGTAAATTGTTAGTTGTTCAAATCATGGTCCTATCAATCACTAATCTATTTTTGTCACATGAATATACATCTTAGATGCAACAGATAGATATGATTCTATAGAAAGATAAGGTAAAATAGACAAGGTATTCAAAAACCTCAAAGGCATACTGAATATGACATTTAAAATGTTTTTATTATTTTAAAGATTCACTGGCAATGAGACAGGTTAACTCCTGGCAACACCCAGCCTACCTCAAGGAGGATGATGAGCATCAAAGAGCCTCCTTATGGATATTGCTTCAAATGTGGCAAACAAGCCACTGGGGAAAATGTCCTCTTTTTTACCACAGTCAGAATTCTGCTTAAAAAGGGGCAAGCTTGGATACAAACAAAATATACAGGCAAACACTGCCAAGGCAGGGTAAGCAAATCCTCAATAGTTCCTGCCTCACAAATATGTCTGTCAGATATATTGGACCAGGAGGCTGAAGAAAATTCTCCAATGCTATAGAGAGTTTTTGGTGACTATTCAGGTAGCAAAATGTCTCTGTCATCTTCTCACTTGGAAAGCTACTAACCTGCACTCCCTGCATGCTCAGGTGAACAATTTTATTCCTTCTCAACTCTCTGATGGGGTTGAAGACCAGACAGTTTAGTTGTTTAGGGGTTAGGGTGTTTTTAGGTCTAGATAGATGTTTTAATTTGTTAATGATGAGATATGATAGATACTGACTTACATTTAGAATTTTAGACACATCAGGATAGGGAAGATGTTTTCTTCAAGGTTGTGAAATACAAATAGCCACAACACTCAGAATGTAACATTGATATAATTTCTGAATGTGTCATGTTTCTTCTTGCCATAGGTAGTTTATTGTATATGTGTATAATAATATAAATGTATAGGTAAAAATATAAAAGTGTTAACAAATAAAAATAAATCTAGTTTTGACTAAAGGACATCAAAGAATTTAAAAAAAAAACAAAAGAGAGAGAGAGACACACACACACAGAGAGAGAGAGAGAGAGAGAGAGAGAGAGAGAGAGATGAGAAAAGATGTGTTACTTACATTCAAAGATTATTTTGATCAATTTCTATGTCTCCTCCCTCCATGTATTTACTTCTTTGTTGTAGACAGATGGCCTTTTATTTTTAAAAATTTGTCATAATTTAATCAGATTGCATCCAATTGTTATCCCCTCCCTTGTATCTTCCTATTCCAAACCCTCCTTCTCTCTTCTGCCCTATGCCCCTCCCCTAGACTTCTGACAGAAAGGGTCCTCTTCCCCCTCCATATGACCACAGCCTATCAGGTCTCCTTCTATCAGGTACATCCACTTCCTCTGTGTGCTGCTAGGCCTCCCCACCAGGGTGAAGTGATCAAATCTGGGGCACAAGAGTTCATGTCAGAGGCAGTCCCTGCTCTCCCCACAACCATGGAGAATGAGCTGTCCATTGGCTAGATCTGAACAGGGGGTCTACATTCACTGCATGCATTCTTCCTGGTTGGTGCAACAGTTTTGTGCAGACCCACTGGATCCAGATCCGCTAGCCTTTATGGTCTCCTGATGGTGCTCATGAGCTGTCTGGGACCTTCCATTCCTCCATACCAATCTCACACAGAGTCCAACAGTAAGTCCCAGCATCTGTCCCAATTCCCCTCTGGGTAAAGTCTCTCAGAGCACATCTCGTTGGTCTAATATCCACTTATAAGTGAATATATACCATGTGTTTCTTCCTGATTCTGGTTTACCTCACTATAGATGATTGTTTCTAGCACTTCTCATTATCATCCTTACTTAGCTTATGTAACTGCAGAAGTGTTTTGAATGGAATGCAACAGGCTAATATGCTCATGTTACTTCTGACCTAAGGACTGCAAGCAGGACAAGTGGATATTTAGAGTTGGATATGACTTTCTCAAGTACCCTGGTGCCTCATATTTGACCATGTCCCCTGGAGGGGGAGACCTGGTGGCACTCAGAGGAAGGACAGCAGGCTACCAAGAAGAGACTTGATACCCTATGAACATATACAGGGGGAGGAAATCCCCCTCAGGAACAGTCATAGGGGAGGGGAATAAGGGGAAAATGGGAGGGAGGGAAGAATGGGAGGAGACAAGGGATGGGATAACCATTGAGATGTAACAAGAACAAATTAATAAAATAATATATATCTTTGAAAAAACTGTTAAAAAAGAAAACAAAAGATCTTTCCCTGTGCACACATGGATTCAGAGGGTTTGAGTAAGTTATAAAAAAATTAATAGTGAAAAAAGATGATCTCATATGTTTTCAATATTTTTTTCTATCTAGTACTATGTATAATGTATTCTCAATGTACACTGTATACTGGACTGTTCTGCTTAAAGTGATTTGGTGAAAAATGCAATCTCAACATTACCAGAAGCTATATGAAAAATGAGATTTTTGTTTCCCTATATATATAAAAAATCAAGGAGAAATTTCTGACAAACTACCAAACTAGGAACCACACTAAGAAGGTCTTATCTCTCAAGCCTTTTCCCCCAGACTGTATATCTATGTCTCGTAGAAGCATTATTTTCAATTATGTCTACAAATTAATACACAGTTAAGCACTCTGGAGTCAGACACCATGAAAGATTTATGATTTTCCCTTAACAGTTAATTTTATTTGATCCACAAAGCTGACCTTTCCTAATTTATTTCCTGTTTTCCATTTTCTGAAACATTAATTTAAAAACTTAAATCATATTTGGACTAAGATTCATGTAAGAAGAGAAGATGAAAAAATAAAATGTAGCAAGTAAAAGATGAGGGTTTCTCAACAATGTTAGATGATAGGTTTAGGAGCTAGTGGTTCAGCTTTTTAAAATATGAAAATAAAATAACTTAGAGACAGAAAATATATAACATGACCTGCATGCATATACCTAATATTCATCATATATAAAAAACAATATAAATTATCACAATGGTATAATACTATAATAAATGTGAATTATTGTGAAATAAAATAATTATAAACATAGGAAAAAATAATGAAGCTCAAACTTTTAGTTAATTTTATGCAAAATACTTATATTTGAATTTTATTATTTTTAACATCATAACTTAGGCAATATTCAAAGTAGACTTGTTCTATGATACTCATGCCTCTGCTGTTTTGTGGAGAGCAACTTCTCAAAGCCAGCTTTCTCTGTCCCACTGAGATGGCTGGAAGCCATGCGGATTTCTGTTGCAGTTACAGAAAGTGATTATCCCCCAACACATGATGGAATGACGAATAAACTTCAAGGACCTTGTATAACCTATCCACGTGGATACATTCTCCTACCTTCATTTTCACAAAACCTGAGCACATTATAGTGCTTCACATCTGTTAGTACTTGGTTTTTGTTTATCTTTTTGTCTTTTTATTATTCAAACAATATTATCCTACCACTCAACAGAAATGGCTCTGGGATACCAAATTCCATGTTTGTATTTGTGCATACTCTCTCATGCAACAAGTCTATAATATTTCAATGTAAATTTCAATGAAATGCCCTGTCTTGAAAGAAACAAAAAAAAAAGTGTTCATTTGAATATGGATCCGATATTTTAAAAGAAGCATACTAAAATCTCAGTTTCCTACTTTCTTTATATACCTTTGTTGTCTTATGGCAAATATCTACTTTATATATAATCTACTATTGAAGGGTTTTGGGTAAGTATTATCATGTATAGTATCACTATATTGTTGAGATTTAAATCTAATAAGATGTTATCTGTAGGGAGCTGTAGAGATGGCTCAGTGGTTAAGAACACTGTCTGCTCTTCCAGGGAACCAGAGTTTAATTCCTAGAAACCGTACGGCAGCTAACAACTATCTGTAACTCCAAGATCTAACACCCACAGACATACATGAAGGAAAAGTTCCAAAGCACATAAAATAAAATAAATTATTTTAAAAAGACATTACCTATATATCTGACAAACATTTTTTGATGGTTGACGGAAATACTATCTAGAGTTAAAGCTCATTTTATTGTGTGTTTTATCCTTAAAACTTGAATTTGTTAGAAAGGAAACAGGTTAATTTCTGTTTGAATGTGTGTAAATTTGATTCTCCCTTCTGTTTATAACAGTTGGTCAAAAGCAAGAGGGAACATAAGCAACAAAGTAAAATGTTTAATTTTTTGAATGAAGCTGGAAATATTGTATTTTACAAAACAAGAATGAACTGAGAGAAAAGGCTAGGGTATAAGCAGTCCCAAAAGTCCTATATATAAAATAATACACAGTACTTAGATAAAAACATGATATCCAGTGAGTAAAATTATCACAGCTTAGGTTCAAAGCTACTACTTGCCTACTAGAGAAAAAAAGGACAGTACTGGCTGATACCCTGGTTGACTCTAGAAAACACAGATAAAACGTTTGTAGGGAATAATTGTGGGTTTTTTTGGAATAGAAATACATCATACAACTAAAATATATATAAATTATGGAGATTGCACATTATAACAATTAATACTCTATAGATTAAAGATGGCACAAGAAAATTGATAAAATCAAATGTTAAGCTATGAGAGGGTTTTATGAAATCATAAATATTTTATTCCTCCTTTTGAGGTGGGAGGACGGAGGGAAAGACATAGTACTTGTACTCCTCCACATCGCAGATGAGATATCTGAGGTCCAATGTGGACAGATGGAGGATCAAAGTCACCCACCTCCAAAGAGGAGAGCATCTGATGAAACATCTTCATCACTCTATAGTTTGATATCTACAGTATAGTGTTCTTCCTAAGTGTTCGATGATTTTCAGGGGCTTTTGTTCCTTTGGAAATTTCACATACATACAGGAATTCACAGGGTTCCATCAAGTACCCGTTTCTGAGAACACACTGAGAACATTATAATTAATTTATTTCATTATGCTTTGTTGTCACATCAATGAATCTGCCTATGTACCATGTGAAGTAGTGTAAAATTAATGAACTGCTGGTATATGCAACAATATGTATTGATTTCAAAATAATCAAACAGAAGGAAAAGCATCTAGCAAAATAATGCCTATTATAGGTTTCCAATTTTATACACTTCAAGTAAGTCAATTTGTATAGGTGAGAGTGCTAAAAAAGTAGAGTATTTAGTTGTTCATCTTACTTGTCAAAGCTTAGGTATTTGTAGATGCATATTTGTTACGCAAATTTATACGTGTGTATTTGCTAGTAATTCGTATACCATGTGTATTCCAAAAATATGATAAACTGTAAGGAAATGAAAAATATATCTAGACACTTCACATTAAACATCGAGATATTAGTTGGGAATTCTAAAATAGTGTCTCAATCTAAATATTCTATAGATTCATATTATTGTGTTATTATTTTCCAGTTCTCTATAACACTACTTCTTATATCTTCTGTTTCCCATTGAGGGCAATGAAACCAGAAAAATGGAGGTTCATGTTTTAAAAATGCAAATGTAATTCAGGCAGAAACAAAATCTGCATGGCTCATTTATTCTTTAATAATAGGAACAACAAATACCTTCGATTTTTTATCAAATAGGAAAATATGAAGGTTTATTTCAGTTGAATACTGTGGTCAATTAAGTGGAAAGAACATGGTTTAGAAAAATATAGAAAGATAGATGAAAAAGAGTGAGTTAAAAATAAAGACAAGAGGAGTCATTTCAATGTTTACATAAATATACACATATACATACACAAAGAGAAAATATACAGTGTATTAGAGATATGAAACACACAAAATTGACAGACAAATAATGTCACACCAAAAAAGTGCATATAACAAAAAAGTAGAGATGTTTGATTTCCACTACGGTGGCTGTCATGATTATAGAGATAAATATTTTTAAATCATTGTTTGTTATCTTAACCCTAAGGCTGAAAATGAAATCATTATAATTTTTTGCAGCTGTTACACAAAGAATTACGTCTCTCTTAAAATTTTATACACATAAATCTGAGAAGATATAACATAACTACATAAAATATTTTAACTGTTAATTTTTCAAAGGTTTTTGTACCTCTTGAAATTAAGATTTGTGTGTTTAGACACCTCTACATGTTTGAGGTTGGTCTGATATACTTGTATGTTAATTACTTCTTGCTCTCTCTGTACCCCAATGTTGCTGTATAACCTTGCCTAAGGAACTTCCAATTTGAAAAATAAAGGGACATCACATCTGCATTGGGGCAAATGGGCTACGCATGGCTAAGGTTCCAGGGCTTGGGGAGACAGAAGGAATCTTGGGAAGATGGAGAGTCTAGAAAAGAGCAGGAAGGACAGGGCTGCACCATGGGTTAGGTGGAGGAGAAGCACATGGCTGGAGTGGATGGAGACTTGGCCCAGATGATGATAATTAGCAAGTTTTGGGATTATGGATGGTAGGCTGATCCATAGAAATTATTAGAAGCAGAGGGCATGGGACTGGGGAAGGTATGGGATACCTGCCCCACTATGGAAAGTAGTATGTGATTAATATCGGCCCTACCCCAGGTTATCTAAGGCTATTTTAGAAAATGACAGGCGTCTGTGTCTTGATTGATTGTTGATAAGAATTCAAGGCTTGATAATAAACATTATTAGGCATACTGATAAATTTACTACAACATGTACATTTGGTTTTATTAGGTGTTTGTCTTCATGGTGAAATGAATTAAAAGTAACAATGCTAAAGAACATAAAATCATTTATGTCTACAAAGTGACACTTTATACTTTACAATTGTAACACATTTTTTGTGTCTTTTCTGTTTTGTGCTCTCTTATAAAAATGTAGTAACTTAATTTCAGTGAATATACTTAATAAAATGTTGTCTGATTGTATGGAAGGACTACTATTAATTTTCTTTTTTATATTATATTTTAATTACAACATTCCTCCCCTTTACTCATTCAAAACACTTCCATATTCCCTTCCCACTTTCCTTTAAAATTTCCCTTTCTCATCATTTGTTATCTCAAGCCTGCCTGTATTTATATTTTCATAGAAACATATGTCTTCCTAGATATCATCTGTTGAGTACATATAATGTTATTGTATATATGTTTTTAGGGATGACAATTTGGATCGAGACATAAAATGGTGTGGTTTTCTCTAGGGAGGGCAACCTCTCCCACTCCCAGCTTTATTCAGGTTTGCCTCTAGTTCTTTGTGTAGGGTAGAGACCCTGTGGAATTTTTCCCATGAAGTTTGTAATGTTCATTGGTGTTCGTTTTCAAGTCACATTTGGCCAGTAATGTTGGTGAGAGTTTATGATGTAACGTCTGATATAACTAGGGGAGAGAATCTTACAGAAAACTTATGAATTATCTGGCTCTTACAATCTTTTGTCCCTCTGCTGTAAGCCTGCCCAGGCCTTAGGTGTTGCTGTTTTTATAGGTGTTTCTATTGTGATTGGATTGCATAAGTATGCATGCTGATTGGTTGTGCCATTTATCTGTTACAAAGAGGATTTTTCGTGAGGGGTGAAGACTATACTTATCTGAGTATAAAGACACGTTTTATAAATTTTTGTTAAGTATTATACTGGCTAAAAAAAATAGTGAGGGTAGATTTTCCTCCAATAATCATGATTTTGCTAACATTGATTAGTCAGCTAGATTTTCAGTACCAGGCACAGTATCTCTCCTGTTTAACATGTCCTAAGTCCAATTAGAGAGCACTTGGTCGCCAAGAAGATATGCGTGCAAATATTGCAGCAATAAAGTGAAAGTCCTATGGTTGTTGTTGATTTAGCTCATATGCATGATAGCTGGGTAGGTTGGTTGTCTCTCCTTTGAAAGCTTGTGTGGTACCTTCTGGGATGTGTGTGTGTGTGTGTGTGTGTGTGTGTGTGTGTGTGTGTGTGTGTAGTGTTTGTATATTTTTAAATAAGTTAAGCTATGTTTCTTAGAGAACTGGTAGATGGTTATTAACAGGGCAAATACAATTTACCAGGGGCTATATCACTGGAAAATATTATTTCCTTCTCTCTCAGTCACAATTAACTACCCAAAGATGCCAAGGAGAGATGGAGCCTCATGACTTTTCCCAACTTATGAAAAAAAATTTGAGTGATCCAACCTTGTAAATGTCTTATGCAGGCAATTAGACTTACTATTAATTAAAATTTCAAAGATAATATCATGCACAGAAAAACACTTCCCATAATACCCCTCCCATCTTGACCTTTTACTTTTTTTTTTCTCCTTCCTCTTCTATGGTATCCCTAAGCCTTGGAAAGACTTTATACAAATGTTTCACTCAAGGGTGAGCATTAAATAGTCACCTTTTCTCAGCACTATTGTAGTTCATGGATAAGAAAGTTCTCTAACAAAACCTGAGAGCAGCATTAAATTATAGCTTAAAACAAAAGCATTTATTATATATCTTAAGGTGAACAATATATCTGTTGAACAAACTATGAGTTCTGACTGACCTCTTGATTAGTGACTATTACATTTCTGACTTTTAATCACTTTTATAGTACTAATTATCTACTTACTCCTGTAGAGGGGACTTTAAATAAAAATCAGAATGTGATGTGTTATGTCTTTCTACCATCCATGTCACTATTGTACGATACAGGAGATATAGCTATGCAATACTTTTTACTTTTCTCACTGAGAAGACTGCACAGTACTTTCAGCAATATGAACAACAGTCAGTGATGATAAAGCAACCACTGTGTTACAAATTGAGTTTTCTATGCCCAGAAATCATAGCTGATAATATCTTTAGTAATTGCATTTTCCCATTTGTTTCTGATGGGAAACAAAGAGCAGTAACAATTAATTGTATTGATTAGGAATAAGGGTGCACAAATGTCTTCATGAAAAACAGTTGTTAAGTATTTCTTTTAATTTCACAATGTTTTCCTAATGTATGAAGAAATTGTAGATGAAATCAAGGCTTAAAGTAAAATTCAGTCCCATTTGTTTTTCTATATTTATGCAGATTTGCACAGCATTTGAAGACCCTCCCTACTTTTTTCAAAGAAATGTTTCTTTTTTTAAAAATTTATTATTAATTTATTCTTGTTACATCTCAATGGTTATCCCATCCCTTGTATCCTCCCATTCTTCCCTCCTTCCCATTTTCCCCTTATTCTCCTCCCCTATGACTGTTCCTGAGGGGGATTTCCTCCCCCTGTATATGCTCATAGGGTATCAAGTCTCTTCTTGGTAACCTCTGCTGTCCTTCCTCTGAGTGCCACCAGTTCTCCCCCACAAGGGGACATGGTCAAATATGAGGCACCACTCTCCGCTCAACTGTGGAGAATGCTCTGCCCATTGGCTAGATCTGGATAGGGGTTTAAAGTTACTGCCCAGTATTGTCCTTGGCTGGTGCCTTAGATTGAGCAGGACCCTTGGGCCCAAATCTGCCTATCATAATGTTCTACTTGTAGGTTTCTAGGACCCTCTGAATCCTTCTACTTTGCCATTCTCCCATGCCTCTCTTATTTAGAGTCCCAATAGAATGTCCTCCCCTCTGTCCCAGTTTCCTGGAAAGTGAAGGCTTTCGTGGGACATGCCCCTTGGGCTAGAATGCAGATATAAGTGAGTATATACCATTTGAGTCTTTTTGCTTCTGGGTTAACTCACCCACCATTTCTTATGTTATCACATACTGGCTAATATTTTATAACATTTTAGCTAACATTTGTTAGGCAATGTCTATGTGTCACTGCTTCATTTCATTGCTGTGATAAAATACCCTGGCAAAAGCAGCGGCTATAAAAATGTATTGATTCTAGTTCCCAGTTCCCAAAGATAGCCCTTCCTTTTAATGATATTTCTGCAGCATGAACTAAAGGGAGAACTATCTAATCATCTCCACATTAGGAGCAAAGAGATAATGAACATGTGTGCTTAATAATCACCTAACCTCCTCTGCTATAAAACAATTTAAGACCCAAGTCCAGAAAAATGGTGCAGCTAGAGAGGGTTGGGTCTTCTCACCTCTATTAAACAATGGAAACAGTCTTCACAAACCCAGGCAGTGGGTGGGCCTTTCCTATACAATTGTTCATTGAAACTGTCCCTAGGTGAGAAACATTGTGTCAAATTGACAAAAATCACCATAACAAGTGGCTAATGCCCATGCTAAGGATTTCAAATCACATAAAATAAGTGTTATCTGTTTTCCGTTGTAATATAAAAATATCTTAAATAAATAAATTGTAGACCTTGCAGAAAATTTTCTTGGGAGTTTTTTTTTTTTTTCCAAAATGTTTGATGTAAAGATTTTCCACGAAACCATTTTATTCTTTAATCATTTTTAAAATCTCTTTGGTAGACATGAAAAAAAAAAAACCATGACAGTTCAGGAAACTCATATATAGCCACCCACCAGAAACTACTTTTCTCATGAAGTGCATATCACAGGTTCTGTGGAATCATAGTTTTCCTAAGAATCATACTACTAGTACATATGTGTTTTATCTAATATACTGTAAGTTCATGGAAATAGATACTTTTACCATGTACTCAACAAGAGACATATAGAACAATTTTGTGAAAACTTCTTTGAATAAGTGGCTAAAATCATTTGTACTCTTTTTGAAAAATATGATTATTATCGTCATAAGTTATTTACACTCTGGAAAGTTCTTATGAACAACTTCAAAATGAAAGCATTTCATTTTGTAAAATTAATAACAGAAAATGATTATTTTATTGAGCTTTGTTTTTCAAATGAAACTAGTGCAGATAATGTAATAATCTTTGAGACCTTTGTTTATTTTCAGATGTTCTAATTATTGCAACACTATCAACATATTATTAAGATAAAAATCAGATTTTAAATGATTATTTCAGTAGTAAATAATCACAGCCATTTTATTCTATTCCAAATCATAGCTGAAGAAAATGTGTTTGTGTGTGTGTGTGTGTGTGTGTGTGTGTGTGTGTGTGTGTGTGTGTGTGTGCATGTGTCTGTGTTTCTGTATTTATGCTCAGGTTTTATGTATGTATACATGTTTAAATGTACTGTATAATTAAATGTCACTAAATGTTGTAAGTGTATACAGTTACATAGCTTTATGATACATTATATCATATGCATTTATATAATTCTAATTGTATGTAAACGTACATAATGTTGCTATCTAAATTATATTATAATATTATATTTATATATGTCTGTATGTGTGAAACTTTAAAAGGCTCATAAACAAATAAATTGTTAGCATCATTTTTCTAATTATTGCAACAATGGCAGTGTTTATTAAGTGCCTAAAAAGTAATTTGTATCCTGTTTATTATTTGTGTGGTAATTGTCGTGCTTTTAATCTAGTTTATGTCTTTTGAGGGGATGTTATGCACAGTCTAGATTAATCAATCTCAGTGAATAAATAAATATTTGAGGTGTCCTCCAATGAAAATGTCACCAGCTATGAGTTATATGTCAAGGTCCTCATTGTTGAGTTGGTTTCAGAAGCATGATCACTTTCCCACAGGTGGCAGTGATCGCTGAGTACTAGTCTTCTTGCATTTATAACTCATCCCTATGGGAGCTTGTTACTTCAGAGTAAATTTCAGCAAGGATTATAAACTGAATGGGACGCATTTGCAAAACTCCAAATATGTATTTAGTATTAGTTATTAATATATCCATTGTGGGCTCTGTTCCAGTAATGTAACTTTTACTATAAACAGTTTGTGTATATGGCACCTACTATAAGGCTACATCAATATTATATTTAATAAAATATACGCAATATGCATGTAAGACATCAATACGTTATAACCTAGAATATTACTATCTGTTACAGTAAAACCAATGAACTTTAATTTGTGGTTAGTTGTTTTAAAAATTCCAAAAGCATATGAATTTTTCTATATTTAAAGTTTATCTCAGTGTTCAAAAGCCATATTCAGAATTAATATAAATTAGTTTTATAACATTCTTGAGTAAAAGACAATGGAAAAAGACTTTTAAACTTAATTATTTAATGAATTAATTCATTTTAAATCCTGATTGTAGCCTCCTCTCCTCTCCTCTCCTCTCCCATTCCTCCCTTCTTGCATACCTCTACCCCACTTTCACCTCTTCTACTCAGAGAAGGGTTAGGTCCATGGGTACCAACTTACTCTGCCACATTAAGTTTCTGCAGAAATAGCTGCAGCCTCTCCCACTCAGATCAGTGAAGGCAGCCTGGTTAGAAAAAGGCAATCAAATGGTGGTGTAAGAGTTAGAGAGGGCCTCTGCTCTAGTTGTTGGTGGATCCATATAAAGACCAAGTAGCAAATCGGCTACATATGTGCAGGGTTTCTAGGACCAGTCCATGAGTGCTTTGGTTGATGGTTCAGTCTTGGTGAGACCGTATGAGTTGAGGTTAGTTGACTCTATGTCTTCTTATGGAGTCCTTGACACTCTGTCTCTCTCAATCATTCTCCCAATTTTCCGCACACTATATTTTGTACATATTTTCCTCTTCCCTAATTCTTCTTAGATCCTCTATATCTCCGTCACTACTTAACTTTATTATGTCTCCCCATTCCCTCTCTCTCAAATTAATATTCAACGAGTACATTTAGTGCTTCTTGTAGGCACACAGGTATAGGATCATTTATTGTAACCAGACTTTTCTTGTTCCACATCACTGATCAAAAGTAACTCATATACTCCCTGATAACAGCAGTTTTGTAAAACTAAAGAGTCTCAATCTTCTTAGAATGTGATAAGGATTCATAAGCACTCACTCACCCACCGATGCTGAGACTTTGTGTGCATTTTCAGCCACTGAGAGCTCATTTAGCAACTAAGTTGGCTATCTGGCAAATACTGTTTCATTAGAGAAAGTCACCGATTCTGGCTCTTACAACTGTTCCATACTCTTTTCCAAAATAAGAGTGTGCAGATTGTCACAAAGAAGTACCATTAGAATTGAATATTTCTCTGTTTCTCTCTCTGTTTCTCTGTCTCTCTGTCTCTGTCTCTGTCTCTGTCTCTGTCTCTGTCTCTGTCTCTGTCTCTCTCTCTCTCTCTCTCTCTCTCTCTCTCTCTCTCTCTCTCTCTCTCTCTCTCTCTCTCTCTCTCAGTAACTCTACCTATATTTACACTGTCCTTTTCACAGTAGTTCCAGGTCTGTTATTCATCTTATCACACATATTTCTCAGAACGTAAAATTAACAAAAGAGTAGTCCTATTCGCATCAGAGAATGCTTATTGTTTAAATATCAGCAGTAATGCTTACGGTATTGATCTCATAATTCAACTTTCATTGATGTTCTTTCTTAAAATCTGTGTGGATTTGTTTGTTTGTTTATTTATTTATTTATTTATTTATTCGCTTTGCACCCTGGTTGTAGCTGCATCCCTCTTCACTTCACAGTCCTATGTCCTTCCTTTTCTCCATCCTCTTGATCTACTCTTCAGAAAAGGGGAGCCCCCTTCCCATCCACCTCAGCTCAATATGTTACATCAAGACTGAATGTGTCCTCTTCACCCGTTGCCTGGCAAGACAGTCTCATCAGGAGGAAGTAGTCAATAGGCTTGCATCAGAGTCTGTGTCAGAGACAGGAGCAGATGCCTTTACTTGAGGATCTACCTGAAAAGCCTTAGCTGCCCATTGACTATATCTGTGTAGGTGGCGCTGGTTGAGTACATGCGAGGTCTTTGATTGGTGCTTCTGTTTCATCTTGAACCTGGTTAGTTGTCTCTATTGATCTTCTTGTGAGGCTCTGTTTCCTCCAGGTATTTTTCTCCTTCCCCTGACTTTTCCAGAAAACTCCTTAAGCATCATCCAATGTTTGACTGTGAATCTGTTTCTAAGTGATGCTGGGTGGAACATCTTGGGGACAGTTATGATAGACTTCTGTGTGCAAGCACATCAGAGTATCTTTAATAGCATCAGGGGTTCATTCTCTCCCATGAGGTGAGTCTTGGGGTGGGCCAGTCATTGGTTGGACATTCCCTCAATCTTTGCTCTATCATCTCTATATTTATCCCTGCATATCTTGTGGGCAGGGTTAATTTTGGGTTGGAGTTTTTGTGAGTGGGTTGGTGTTCAACTCCCTCTATTAGGAGTCTTGTGTAGTTAAAGGATAGCCTCTTAAGAAACTATGAACACTGCTACAATAAGTCTATGACAGAGTACTTCTCATATCCTCTCAGGAGGCTACCCTGACTTATTTCCTCAGCTTGTCACAGAGATGCAATAGCCTAGTTTCTCTTTTCTCTAAAGACCTTCTGTCTTTCTGCCTCCACTGTCCCCAATCCTGATCTCCACCCTCATATCTCTGTGTCCTCCCTCTCCAACCTTGTTCTCTCAATTCAACCACTTCTTCTACCTATTCTAATTATCTCCTGAGTGAGATTTAAGTATCCTCTCTTGGATCCTTCTTATTAGTTCTCTTCTTTAGATCCGTGCATAGTAGTATGTTTATCCTGTACTATATGGCTGAAATTCACTTATAAGTGAGTACATGGCATGTGTATCTTGTTATCTCACTGGGATGATCTTTTCTAGTTCCATTCATTTGCCTAAAAATTTCATGATTTCTTTGTTTTTAATAGTTGAATAGCATTCCATTGTGTAAATGTACCACTATTTCTTCATTGATTCTTTGAGGGACATCTTGTTTGTTTTCAGATTCTGACTGTTATAAATAAAGTTGCTATGAATATATTAATTATATTAATTATTGCAACACTATCAACATATTATCAAGATGAAAAATCAGATTTTAAATGATTATTTCAGTAGTAAATAATCACAGGCATTTTATTCTATTCCAAATCATAGCTGAAGAAAATGTGTTTGTGTGTTTGTGTGTGTGTGTACGTGTGTGTGTGTGTGTGTGTGTGTGTGTGTGTGTGTGTGTGTGTGCGTGCGTCCATGTTTCTGTGACACTTGTGCAAGTGTCTTCATTGTATGGTCTAGCATCTTTTGGGTATATAACCAAGAATGGTATAGCTTGGTCTTGAAGTAGAGCTATTCTTGATTTTCTGATATAAGGCCATATTGATTTCCAAAGTGGTTTTTGGACAAGTTAGCACTCTCACCAGCAATGAAGGAATGGTCCTCTTTCTTCACATATTTTACAGCATGTACTATCGCTTGAGATTTTGTTCTCAGCTATTCTGTCAGGTGTAGTAAGATGGAATCTTGGTGTCATTTTGGTTTGCATTTCCCTGATGCCTAATGATGTCGAATATTTCTTGAAGTGCTTCTCTGACATTAGAGATTCCTTTGTTGAAAAATCTCTGTTTAGCTCTGTACTCCATTTTTAAATTGTGTTATTTTGTTTTTTGGTGTTTAATTTCTTGAGTATTCATGTATTTTTGACATTAACCCTTTTTGGGATTTAGGAATGGTGATGATCTTTTTCCAATCTAAAGACTGTCATTTCATTTTATTGATAGAGCCCTTTGCCTTACAGAAGCTTTTTCGTTTCAAGAGGTCCCATTTATTAATTGTTGGTCTGTTCAGAGCATTATCTTCTCTGCCAATGAGTTCAAGACTTGTATCTGGTGTTATGTTGAGGTTTTTGATCCACTTGGACTTGAGTTTTGTACAGGGTGATAAATATGAATCAATTTGCATTTTTCTACAAGTAGACATCCAGGTAGACCAGCATCATTTCTTAAAGATATGTTTTTGGTCTTGATTTTGTTTATGCTTTACATGGATAGCAAGTGTAACACCATCACACATTCTCAGTACAGATAACTTGGTAATGGCAAAACCTACATGTGATATGCCTGATCTGCCATACTGACTCTGTATGCAGCCAGCAGAGAGGGGAGCTATATGCTGGACTCAGTTCCCATTGTCTGGTATTCTGAGGAAGTCTGTGTGGGTCTACTGCAACATTCAACTTAGAGCCTGCTCTCGGATTACTCCTGGTCTACCTGACTCACCTGGGCCAAGGCCAATAGAGGAGAGATGTACTTGGGTTCTGACTCACTTCATCATCTGTCTGCCATCCTGAAGAGGCTTGTGCAGGGCATGAATGTCATTCATTATCAAATCCTCTCTGCCTAATCCCGAACTGCTTGATTGACCATAAGTGACAACGAACCCTGTTAATATCAGAGACAACCAAATGACTAGAGGTCATCAGAAGAGGATTTAAAAGAGGAAAATAAATTCCTCAAAGAAATACAGGAAAATACAATTAACAGGTAAAGAAATTAAATAAATCTCTTAAATAAATACAGTAAAATATGACAAAAGCAGAAAAAAGAAATAATTAAGACTGTCCAAGACCTAAAAAAGAAAATAGAAGCAATAAAGAAAACACAATCTGAGGCAGTCTTGTAGGTGTAAAAGCTAAGAAAGGGAACAGGAACTACAGACATAGGCATGACCAATAGATTACAAAAATGGAAGAGAAAATCTCAGAGATAGAAGATATGAGTGAAGAAATTGATACATCAGTCACAGAAAATGTTAAGTCTAACAGGTTCTTGACACAAAAACATCCAAGAGATCTAGGACACTATGAAAAAACCAATCTTAAGAATACTAGGAATAGAAAGAGAAAGATTCATGGCTTCAAGGTCCAGAAAAGATGAGCAAGGAAGACAAGCATTGTAATCTGGACCTTGAGGACTTAGATTGTAAGGTTTTTAAGAAGTGTTGGGGGTGGGGGACAAGAACTTTATACTGTTATTTTGAACACATGACTGAGTATTAAATTCTTACGTTCTTGCCTTGACCTTCCTGAGAGATAAATATTGTCACCTGAAACTGTAAGCCAAATAGATCCTTTCTTCTCCAGGTTGGTTTTTGTCACAATATTGTATAACAGTAGCTGAAACGGTAGGACAGACGACAAAATCCTACTTGTTGATGGGAAAATGTGTCAAATGCACAATTCATTTGTACTAAATTGTATTTCCCTTCATGATTTTCTAATTCTTGGTTTATTCCACTTTAATACGTTTAATCTTTTTAAAACATGCTGATCAAAGCATTTCAGTGAATAATTGAGTTCCTAAATTATTCCCAAGTTGGTTTTAAGTTTTTATTGTTACGAGCCATTTTTTTCCCTGTGTTGTGCTGGGGCCATGGTATGAAACCGAAGCAGAACAAAATTCGGATTTACACGGAATATATACACTCGAACTGTGGGCAACTGAAGAAAGCCCTGAGTCAGATAAGTGGTCTTCTCTAGTGAAGAGCACATTGTTTTTTCTCTAGTGCTAAAAAGTAAGCCCTGGAAAGTATATACACAATAACACCTCACCAGTTATGCTTGATAGTGTTGCAATCACTTCAAAAAAGAGATACCATGACTTTGAAGTAAAGGGGGGTAGGTAAAAGGGAAGGTCTTTTAGGAAAGGGAAGAGAGAAATGATTAGATATACACTGAGAGGGAGGAAGCATTAGCCCAAAACAAAAGACAGGGGCTAATGATTCCGGCCAGAATATTGCATTGCAAAAATAACCAAGGATTTTGAGGAAGAAGGGAGCGGGGAGAGGAAGATTGAGGAACCAGAGAGGGAGATCAGAGGTTCCTGCTCATGGCACAGGGTGTTTTGCAATTTGCAGAGGCGGTCTTGATCTTGGTGGGTACCTTCAAGTCTGGTCCACAGACAGTGCGGTTCTTTTTCTGTTGGAAAAATGATCTGCTATACTCCTGTGAATTACACTGGAGGAATTGTACCACAGACCTGATACTCAGAAGGTTTCATTCTTGTTCCCCTTAATCTCCTTTCCCTTCTATTTAGGGTAGTTGGGTTGTTAAGGGAGTATAGGCCTTTAATACATCCCTGAGAAAGTATAATCGTTAAGAAATCAGAGTCAACATAAAATCTCAAAAATTAAAAACAGTGACAGGAGAGAGAGAGAGAGAGAGAGAGAGAGAGAGAGAGAGAGAGAGAGAGAGCGAGCGAGCTGCCTACATGCTTTTTTGATGTCATGAAGAAGATGCACTGTGGAATGAAATAGTAACACTGAACATGGCATCTTTTATCCTGACTTCAACAGGTTTAAATATAAAAGCTAATATGCATATGTTCTTCTAGAAAAAAAATCATGAAACTTACTAAATGGAAGTTATCTTTATAGTTTGTTTGTGAAAGAAAATATCTCCTTTCCAATGATTTGGTAATTTCTCTACACATGCCAACTATAAAATTGGCACCTGGATTCTGTCATTTGGATTTCTAATTGCTTTGTTGTTGTTGGTCTCATTTGCCTTTATTAATGTGTCTGTGCATACAGAAACTAAAGTAAACTTGGTAACTATTAACTTCTAGATCATTTCCCAAAGTGCCATCTTCTACATTATAATTTTCCTTAATACATCGGAGCTAAGTAATTATCTAGTTAAATTTTGACTAGGCATTATTCATTTCAGAAATTTTGGCTTTATTGTGCTAAGGAAGCATTTTTTCACCTTTGGCACTTTACAATAAACTCATTCTGATGCAAATTGATTGCTGTGGGATTATGTCTGAGTCATTAAAATATTGCTGTATTGACATTCACTAATGTTTTTAATTAGCATTTTTTAAGTTCCAGTGTTTGGCATCAAGTATAAACAGATATGATTTATTATGCACCTATAGCATTTTGTTTGGTTTTGTTTGTGTATTCATGTAATTCTTTTATATGCTGTGTGCTAGATTCAAACCATCAATTCTCATAATAAATTCTGATGATGCTGGTACCATCATAATGAAGTTTCTGTTGAAATTGTACACTTCTGAAAATACATTCAGTTGAAGGGCTTGGTTAGATTCTGTTATATTCATAAATATATATACTGTCTTTTCTTTTACAAATCAAAAGATATAGTGAATGAGATGAGTATGCATCATTGGTTACAAAGTTATGTTCTTCAAAAGATAAGCGCTTTTTTTCTGTGAATCAAAAACATTTTCAGCAGTTGTCTTAGTGGAGTATACTGTTAGTGTGATGAAATACCGTTACCAAAACCAAGTTGGGGAGAAAAGGTTGTTCTGGCTCATGCTTACACATCCATAGTCTATCACTAAAGAAAGTTGGAGCAGAACTCAAGCATAGCAGGAACCTAGAGGCAAGAAACGATTCACAGTCCATGGAGAATGTTCTTTACTGGCTTTGTGGCTTGTTCATCCTGCTTTCTTACAAAGGCCGGGATGGCCCCACCCACAATGGGTTATGACCTCCCAAATCCATCACTAATTAGAAAAGTGCTCCACATTCTTGCTTGTAGCCGGATCTTATAGAGAAATTTTCTCAATTGAGGCTGCATGCTCTCTTTTGACTTGAGTTTGTTATTGATATAAAACTAGCTAGGATACCAATGAACATGGCAAAGTTGATTGGAAAAGTCCACAAGTCCTCAATCCTACACAAATAGCTACAGATAGCTGAGAAAAGCTCATTGTGTGAAGCTGGTCTTCACTTGGAAAGGACATGGCAATGATTTATTCAGTAACCGAATGTCAGCCTGAAAATATACGTAAATGTATACATTATAAAGACCAAGGAAGTGATATTTAGGAATATTTGTGTATATGCATACACGTATAACCATGCAATAGTAATAAGAAAAAAAACAAGAAAACAAAACAAAACAAAAAAGCAAAAAAAGCAGAGAGGCCATGAATTAGGAGTGGAACAGGTAGCTAGGTTTGAAGAAAGAAAGGGGAATGGAAATGTTATAGTATAATCTCAATTATAATTTTGAATTAAAAATATGCTTTTTAATTGGGATATGCATTTTTAGGTTAGTAACTTCCAGATGGGCACATTTTCCTTTTATAAGTGTTATATTAATAGCATTTTATCTCCATGCTGTAAGGAAGCATTCTTATATTGAACACCAAAGTTTCATTAATATTAATAGAAATCATTATCAGGCTAAAACATTGGAGACAAGTTTTTACACATATAAGAGAAATAACAGATGACATATTTCATGTGTCTACAGTGTTTCATTTTTGTGTGTTTATGATGCTGATGTAAGAGTGTGACTATGTTCTGGCTATTATGAATAAGGCTGCTATGAACGTGGTTGAGTAAATTTTCTTGTTGTGTGCTGGAGCATCTTCTGGGTATATTCCAAGGAGTGGAATAGCTGGGTCTTGAGGAAACCCTATTCCCATTTTTCTGAGATAGTACCAGATAGATTTCCAAAGTGTCTGTAGTAGTTTGCATTCCCACCAGCAATGAAGGAGTGTTCCTCTCTCCCCACATCCTCGCCAACATGTGGTGTCGCTTGAATCTTTGATCTTAGCTATTCTGATGGGTATAAGATGGAATCTCAGAGTTGTTTTGATTTGCATTTCCCTGATGACTAAGGAGGTTGAGCATTTCTTTAAGTGTTTCTCAGCCTTTTGATATTCCTCTGTTGAGAATTCTCGGTTTAGTTCCAAGCCCCATTTCTCAACTGGGTTAGAACATGGAAACAGCCTAAGTGTCCATCAGTAGAAGAATGGATAAAGAAACTGTGGTACATATACACTATGGAATACTACTCAGCTGTTAAAAACAAGGAATTCCTGAAACTTGTGGATAAATGGATTGAGCTAGAAATGATCATAATTAGTAAGTTAACCCAGAAGCAGAAAGACTCAAATGGTATATACTCACTTATATCTGCATACTATCCCAAGGGGCATATCCCACGAAAGCCTTCACTTACCAGGAAACTGGAACAGAGGGGAGGACATCCTAATGGGACTCTAGATGAGAGAAGCATGGGAGAATAGCAAAGTAGAAGGATCCAGAGGGTCCTAGAAACCTACACGTAGAACATTATGATAGGCAGATTTAGGCCCAGGGGTCCCGCTCAAACTAAGGCACCAGCCAAGGACAATACAGGTGGTAAACTTTAAACCCCTACCCAGATCTAGCCAATGGATAGGACATTCTCCACAGTTGAGTGGAGAGTGGGATATGACTTTCTCACGTACTCTGGTGCCTCATATTTGACCATGTCCCCTGGAAGGGGAGAGCTGGTGGCACTCAGAAGAAGGACTGCAGGTTACTAAGAAGAGACTTGATACCCTATGATCATATATAGGGGGAGGTAATCTTGTATCTAGAAACTTTGTTAAAGGTGTTTTTAAGGTGTAGCAGTTCCCTGGTACAATTTATGGGGTTACTTATGCATACTATTTTATCATCTGCAAATGATGATACTTTACATTTTTCTTTCCAGTTTGTATCCCTTTGATCTATTTTAGTTGTCTAATCACTTTAGCGAGATCTTCAATTAATATTGAATAAATATGGAGAGAATGGGCATCCTTGTCTTGTTCCTGATTTTAGCGAATTTGTTTTAATTTTTCTGTCCATTTAATTTGGTGTTGCCTATAGGCTTGAAAACTTCCTTTATTATGTTCAAGTATGTTCCTTGTATCCCTGATTGCTCAATGACTTTTATCATGAAGAGGGGTAGGATTGTGTCAAAGGCTTGCTCAGCATTTAATGAGATGATCATAATTTTTCCTTTATCAGTTTTTTTATGTAGTACATTACGCCAATACATTTTTGTATGTTGAAACAATATCAGCCACTTGGGATCTTGAGACTTTGACATGCTTGTTGATTCTTTGCTGCATAGAATCAGGATGCATGTTACCACTTATTTCAACTTCCCTGAATATCTCCCATAGGCTTCATGCACAGGCATAACACTCTCAGTTTTTCTTTCTTAGTTGTTCTGATAATACAATTGTTCAAAATTCTTTCTAATTTGTCGTTAAAATCTGATCAAGAGATTTTTGCTTTGCATATTGTGAAAATTTGGTAACTCCAAACAGTGAGTCTAAGATCTCATATGAATGAGTAGGAATATATAGCAGGAAATCTTTACCATCAAAGTTTGAAGTAATTTTTCCTGGCTACATGAAGTCAAGAATAGTGTCAAATAAAGTGTGAGGAATAATTCCATTGTTTTTGAGAGATACTATTGTAAGTGTATTTTCTAGATGGTTTCTAAAAGATTGTACCATGTACTAGTTATCTGAGGATGTCTTAAACTGGTACATTTGTGCTAAAATATATTAAACAAACTTTAAAAACATACTTCAGGAATGTGAAATAATTAATCATGTTAACTAAGTGATTATCTAATGAGTAGCTTCGTAATTTTCCAGATGTAAAAGCAAAGGTGCTTCAATATTTAGCACTTCTACACACTTAAATGTGAAAAGATATTGATGTATAATAAAAACATGTTTTGTGCAATTATAAATATTTAATGTGCTATTTACCTCATTTTCCTAACTCCAATTTTATTAAAATTTTAATTATATTAGAACTGACTTATTGTTGTTTTGTTATTTGTTTTGCAGCCATTGGCATCTTTATTTAATGAATTCTAACATTATTACAGAAGCTACTTAGTTGTAAAGATCCAGAGACATTTCATTATTTAGCATTCAGTATTTTAGAAAAGGAATTTTAATGTAATTAATCGAACTATTTTTATTAACTTCATTATTTTCTCTCTGATACACATTTTATAGTGAGTATATTACTTTTAAATTGTTCTAGAAAAAGCTCTCAAATTTAAACACTTAGAAAGAATACAGGAAACTTGAAATTCCATTTAAAAATAGTAATGTTGAACAGTAACATAAAGTTAAAACAGCCTATTAATGAATTAATAAGTAAAATGAATCTTAAGTTTCAATGTAGAATGTGTATAGTTCGTAGGATGGAATGTCTGATCAGTGCCATGTCAATGGGAGAAAATTTGCTCATGTTTATGTATCACAGTGGAACATAAAAATAACTATAATAATCACTTTTTACAGAAAACATCTCTGCAAGAATCAGAAACATCATGATGAAAGAAGACAACATCAAAATGCAAGATGTGTTCAGTTGGAGGTAAAAGGACACATATTTTATTCTTTAAAAAAAAAAAAGTTCCAGATACCTTGGAGGAAACCAATGTAGTAAAGAATCCCCTGGTTCTATGCCCAGGATAGTATGTATAAACTGGTCCTTAGTAATCAATGTGTCCTGTCAAGTAGCTGACTCCTCTAGTTCTCCCTTGCCTTAGGGAACAGGAGTGATTGATAAGAACTTCCCCTAATAGAGAGTAGAAAAGTTATGAGAGAAGCTAAGTTTGTAGCTTGTCACCTTGAGATGCAACAAAATGTTCCTGTTACAGGCCAGAGCTCCAACATGAGCCTCTTTTCATTGTAGAGGCTTAGATCCATGCTACACCACTCACTACTGCATGTGCCTGTGGCTATCATTGTCAGGTGCAACTAGGCATGGAGCTAATCATCCTGATAGTAATGAGACTATCAACACTGTCTCTTTTCTAACCTCAAGCTTCATAGGTATCTTCAGGTTAGTGATTGCTGTTTGAGCCCCTATGTCTATACCATAGACTTGGGCAGGTAGAAACATTGTCCTCAGTGAAACAAATGTGCATTAGAACTTTATTATAATCAGCTGTGGCCAGAGGCAGGGTGCTAACCTGATTCTAAACTGCTCCAGTGGATGTAAAGCCCTGAGATGACACTGCTTTGTTTCAGTTTGCTTTGTTAATGAGATACTTTTATTGATATTGCACCAAAATCAAGAGCAGAGCTAGTATCCGAAGAAGTAAAGACTATCGGGAAGACCGCCTTGCCTTGAAACTCAGCCCCTTGATGGTGGACCCTAAAATTAGGCAGATACAAACTGTCCCACCCTTAAGGCCATTACATAAATTGAAAACAGAAAAATACAGTGTAATAAGGGGGTAGAAGAGGTAGCACTGCAGTAAAGAAAATTCAGAAAAAATTAAAATCTTGAATTTTATCAAACATGAGAGAAACTGATAAGCATTGATAGAATTAGAAAAGAGGCAGAATGGAGGGGGAAAGAGGAAGACAAAGTGAGGTGCGGGTGAGGGAATATTAGGAGAAAAGATGTATAACATTTGTAATGTAAAATATCACCATTTGTGGCTTGCTGAAATGAAATATACTGAAAATCCCTTTTTTTTTATGTCACCATGTCAGATTATCTAGATTAAGACTAATGAATTTCTCACTGCATTGACTTCTACTAAAATTGAATTATGGGGGAAATGAGTTAATTTTTCTATTTATTAAAAACAGAAATGTTATCTTATTCTGTAGTTGTTATTCTGTAGCTACTGCTGTGTAACTTAAACAAACAAACAAACAAACAAAAAAAAAAAACGCTGTCCCCCAGCAAGGTCTGACATTGATCTTGATACTTGTTAGGAAGTTTGATAGGAGACAATAACGGCTCAACAGTCAGCCTTCCCGGTCTGCCAGCGCTCATCTTCAGCATGCATGTGAGGAGGAAGATTGGGCATCCTCTTTGTCTGTCACTTCTTGGCATCTTCCTGAAGACTCCTCTTATGGATTGCAGCTCTGCATTCTAATATTCAGTCTCTTGGCTAGTTTATGCTGTGAGCCTTGCCTGTGCTTCTGCTCTCTCTGCAGGGCCAGCAACTCTTCTATAGAGAGCAGCTGTGCCGACTGGTGGTGAGTGGATCTAGGCATGCTGCTGTGACCTCATCAAGATGCTGCCTAGGTCTATATCATCGCTGCTCTTCTGAGGAAGCAAGAGACTCGCTCCTCTGACAATGGCTTGGTGAGTCACTCTGTTGTCTGTATAATGCATTAGTCTTAAACTTATGAGGGGCCACTGCGTTTCTGGCTCACATTTCTAGCAATTCCATGTAATGAGGCTTTTTAGGAGTCTCGCTCCTGAGGCCTGGAAGGTTGTCAGCGCCAGTGTTGTCCTCTGAGGGTTCAGTCCGATCTGAGGTTGTGATCTTTTGCAAGTTAGTGATAAACAGACTGTCAGTGCTGCTGGAAATGTCTTCCACTTGACCGCGCTGAGGATGATGTTGGTTCACTTCAGATGAGGGTGCCCTGGCTCTGCTGCTGAGAGCTGGGTCTGTGTTCACTGGACAGCCAGCCTCCAAAGTCTCCTCATTCCCTCTGTGAGTGAAATGTGCAGATACTGGGGAGTCATAGCCTGCTTTAGAAGATTTAATGACTACAGAGGAACATTCAGAATCTAATGACATAGTATCAAGCATCGGGTCAGAAGTCTGGGCCTTGTCTACCTCAGTACCAACTCTTGTGGTTGCTTTCTGTCTTAATTTACAGTCAACACTAACAGGGTCAAACAGTTCACTTTCCCTCCAACCTCTTCACGTTCTGCAGTGGCAGCTTTCTGTTTGCAATGGTCTCTTGGATCTTTCCACCTTTGGCGGGCAACTTCCAAGTGGATTACTCCTTGAGCAAAAGCCTCTCCTGGTGCCTTGATCTCTACTACAGCTCCAGGAAACTCAGCTGCTCCAAGTCATTGGGAGTTGAGGACTCTAAGCCGTTGGGCAGGGATCACATTGTGCACAGGCTGAGGCTGGTGTAGCTGGCAGGGTTCCCCAGTGGGCTCAGGCTCCCAGGCTGTCAGAGAAAGACTCAGGAGGGAGAGCATGAGTCGCCATCTTCCCGGAAGAGCATCGATCCCTTCCCCCCTCTTTATGTTTGGAATTTTAAACCTATTAAAAAATTCATAGCTGGGGAGGTTACATACCATTATGTGGAACTCAGCTATTGTTGTTCAACTAATTGACAAGGCACCAAACTTCAATATAAATATTTGTTTATATTCATAGACAGACACTTTCATTATGTGATTAATTTTTATTTTTAATTGAAAATAGATTCTTCTATAATAGGATACATCCCCAAAACAAAACTTTTCTTTGCAATGTGTGTCACGGAATCCATAGATTTTCAATATTGCTAAGAAATAAATGATGAGTGATTATCCAGATCTAAATAAGAGATGATTTATTCCACCTGTTCAAAGACTTAAAGAACATTGAGGAAGAGTGTATGGAAAACATCCTAGGGCTCCAGGATGAGAGTGAAATATTTTAAATGCTATATTTTTTATAGGCATGACCTAACAAAGATCCCACAGAAGCTGATTTGTCTGCTGGGGCTCTCAGTAAGTCTGGTGCTGTCAACAACTAACAAAACAACTGAGGGGAGAAACTCTAGTGGTCTAACAACTCTGCTAAACTATTGAAGTCTGGCAGATTATAAGAAAAGAGCAGTTATTATCATTAGTTTTACACCAAACACTGAGTGCATCAGGATCCAATAGAGAGGTCCAAACTTAAGACTACATACTGTCCTGGTGAAAATCAGAGTAAACATTTGGCCATTAATGTGGGAAACAGACCTGTAGGGAGGACGTGGATCTTATCAAGGTGAGATATTAGGGGAGATTACAAAAATGTTTTATGTAGATGTATAAAATTGTCCAATAGCAAAATTAACGAGTTAAAAAGAAATAAGCAATAAAATAAAATTATGCAGAAATCAAACAAATCAAAATATACAATATTTTCTACTCAATCAACAGCATACGAAGAGATACTACAAAAAACATAGTAATAAAGATATTTGGAATTATCATTCTGACTCTAGGGCTATATTCTAGCCCTCTTACAAACATCTAATATGAATAGATCCTGTCTTTATAAAGTTAATGATTGAAGTTCTATACCTATATGCGTGTGTGTTCACTTATGAACATAAGCCTCGCTGCAAAGGAGTAAGATATAAATATTTATAAATGTACAACAAATATATTTATGTCTTTAAATCTTGAAATATTTAATATTAATATTTACTAAATAATTGGATACCTCAAAATATCTTGAAAAGTTTGTTTGGTTGGCTTTTAGGATTTTTTGTTTGTTTGTTTTTGTTTTGTTTTTAAATAGGTTTCTCTGTGTAGCCCTGGCAATCTTGAACTTGCTTTGTAGGAAAGGCTGGCCTTGACCTCACAGAGATCAGCCTGCCCTTTCCTCCCAGGTGTTAGCATTAAATGAGTGTGCCACCACTGCCTTGTTAAAATATCTCCTTAGTGATATTTGAATAACAACATATTTCTTCCAGGAAGAAGAACAAGCATACATAAATAATTCCTGAAAAGCTGAGATTACCTATTTGCTAAAATACAGCAAACTGTTTTAAGATAGTGAAAGACTGCGTTTGTAAACTACTTAAGGTGTACAAATGGATGAAGTAAGCACAATATTATCCAGAAACAATAAGTAAAATTAAAAAAAATGAAAATGTTCAAAAGAATAATGTATAAACTTACATAACAGCAATATAAAATATCTATATGCTAATAAGTCCATGAAAATAGCCTAATTTAATTATTATCTAGAGAAAAAAAACTATTCAAATCATAATGAGACTTTCACTTTTTACTGTGATGGAATAGTTTGTATTAAATTAACCCTCCCACTGAAAATAATTAGCAGAGCTCCATTACATTCAAAAGTGAACAACAAAACTAACACGAGCAGACAACAAATGAGACTGTGAGTAACAAAGACAACCAAAATTTTATGTGCCAAGCTGTAAGGATTAAGAGAAAGAGGTATACTCAGCATCATCCCCCAGCTAACATAGTTGACAATTCCCGTTTCGGAATGCATTAGCAGAATACGGAACAGATGCAGAGTTTATAATGTGAATTGGAAGCAAAATTTAAAAAATATAACATATGCATAAGACAAATAGGTCTTGACAGACTATAGTCACAGAAAACAAAATTTTTGCAAGTGAATAGAATAATCCTTCTAGATCTCAGAGGTTTAGTAAAAACAAAAAAAAACTTTTTTTTTTGTTTGAAGGGGAGAAGAAAGGAGAAAATGAAGAGAGGAAAACAAAGAGAGAGAGAGAGAGAGAGAGAGAGAGAGAGAGAGAGAGAGAGAGACAGAGAGGAGAGAGAGAGAGAGAGAGAGAGAGAGAGAGACAGAGAGGAGAGAGAGAGAGAGAGAGAGAGAGAGAGAGAGAGAGAGGAGAGAGAGAGAGAGAGAGCACTCCAGTAAGTGTGTGAGAATAAGAACTTGAGAAATAATCATTGTGAGTTGATTTACAGAATAGATCTAAGTTTGTAATATATTACATATTTTCTTTAAGTTTTGATTTAAATATAATTATAGTATTTATCTTTCCGTCTACCCTCTCCAAGGCCTTCTATATAGTTCAGCTGTCTTTCAAATTTATAATTTCATTTTATTAATTGTCAGTACATGCTTATAGGTATATGCACATATACTTTTACAGTATGTTCCTAGATTTAGCTTTGTCCGTATGTATAGTCCTACTTGGATGTAAGTTTTCAGGCGTTACCTTTTTGTATTTAGGCAACTGCTGTGCTCTTTCCTGGGGAAGCCTATTTCTTCCACTCTAAGCATTCCCTGCAGTACTTTGTGTAGGCTTAAGGCCTCTCTGGATTTCCCCTGTACAGTTGACATATTCATTGTTGCCATCGTTGCACATGAAAGTAAACATTATTTTTGTAAAGCAAAACCGAAAAGGTTAGATAACAAGGAAAAAAGAGTTGCTGAGTAACCATATTGAGAGGTTTTGCTTTACAAAATTTACAATAATATGATGATATCATTTGAACCAAAACCAGAAAAAATAAGAATCTGGAGAGTATATCCAAACACTTTGCAGGGATTGACAGTATAACCTTAAGTACTATCAAACAACTAGGACAGTTGTTTAGAGTAAAATTATTCGAGAATATAACATATGTCATTAGTCAGCACACTTTTAAACCTAAGAAGAAAAAGCTATAGGTATCATCAAGAAAAGTATGTTAGTAAAATCATAAACAATAGTAATTCCATATTATCAGTATCATGAGAGATAAAGGTTAGTCCTGAAATTATTATCATTAATTTACATAAATAATTTACAGAGGCTATAAAATTTCTTCACATAAGGAAATAATAGTGTTTTATGCAAATGTGTGTAATGTGGAAAAATTCTCATATGTATAAGATATACAAATGATTAACCTGATATTCGTATTTCATTAAAATTCCTAGACATTAGATAGGGTGCTTTGAAGACCTTAAATAACAAGAAAAGGTAGTGTTAAACATATAAAAAGTTGAAACATAGATCAGTATATACACATATACACATATATACACATATATATTTATATGGAAGTTTGAGTTTGTATTGAAATTCACTACATGTATTTAAAAATAAAGGAAATTTTGACAAAGAACCTCTGAGACCACCAGACTATACACTTGTATTTTTAAATTTTTCTGTATACTGGCATTACAGATAATGTATTTATTCACTAAGTGTGCAGTACAAAACCATTTAAAATAATAGGATCAGGTTAAAGTTCATTTTGTTCTAAGTAATATTGAGATAAACAAGGAAAGTGAGATTCTGAGTAAATAAACATCTATAAGTTGCATTAAAATGGAATAAAAGTCTGTTATTTTAATGGAAGCCTTATAAGATACCAGAGAGGACTGCAGTGCTACATTGCTCTAATCATTAATAAATGCTTCTGGAAGTATTGGACCAAAAAAAAATGTCAGAAACTCAGGATAATTGCAGTGAACTTAGTAATCTCATTGTACAGGAATTTCTATTTAAATCATCTTCTATAACTTCCATCCATCTTTAGAGAATGCTGCCTCCCAACATACTCTCTGGCTTCCTTCCCAACTCAAGCACAGCAATACTTACCTCATGACTGCTGACTGCTATTCCGGAGATACCAAACCAAATCTCTTAATTTTAACAGTTTCTGGGTTTGGGTTGAGTGAAAAGTGAAATTTTCCTAGAAAACTAAACATATATATATATATATATATATATATATATATATATATATATATATATATGTGTGTGTGTGTGTGTGTGTGTGTGTGTGTGTGTGTGTGTGTGTGTATAAATAATCCTCAGATGTTTAAAGCTGAGAAAATTTCTCAACATTTGACATCTCTAGCAACAAATATTGAAGGAAGCTCTTAAAAGGAAGAAAATTTAGACCATGAAACACAGACCTATAATCTACACATTCAGAGGCAGAGACAAGAGAAGCAGAAATTCAAGGGCATACCTGGCAACACATCAAGTTCACGGCCAGCTTAGAAGACTTGAGCCTCTGTCTCAACAATTTAATTAATAAAATAAAATAAAAATTTGAATACACAAACTAAGAAATATATAGGCTAAGAAGTTAGATCTGGAAAAAAGGGAAATCAATTATTATGGAGTAAATTAATGAAGACAAAATTTGTTATGTTTATTTTCTTAATTATTCCAACCATTATTAATTTAGTTAGTTGAAACATATAGAGCACAGAAAGAGGCTCTAAGACCACTGTGGAGAACTGGGCAGAGAGAATAAGACCTGAAACTCAGGAAGGACACACTGTCTCTTGGATTGGCATCATGACTGCATATACGATCATAACGCAGGTGAGGTTACCTGCTCAGGATCAAGCATGTTTAAACTCCTTTAAGGAGTTGCATATGAGGTACCACCCACAGCTGAGGAACTACAGGCAATTGGTAGGTTGCACATGCTCCTGTAAATGGTGCCACATGCAGTTTCCATGTGCATATAGGCAGAATAATGCATACTCAAGGGGATATCAGAAATTAGTGCAGTTGTAGGATATCAAAGCAAAAAAGAAGACAAGAATATTTTACGTTGTGGAGTGGGTAAGTTGGTAGGTAATCAAGGTGACCTGAAGTGAAAAATACAGGCTGGTTGTGATAAAAATTCATTATACACATATGTGGAAATTTTATATAATAAATAAAAATGTTAAGAAAAATAAGAATCACTTTTACCGAAATAATAAATTTTGGCTGTCATCGGTACCCACAGAAAAATAAGAAAATGGAAAAATAGAAAGACTACGTAGTAAAAGAGCAATAAATATGATACACTAGTATAAATAGTCATTTAAAAATCAGTATTAAACATACCAATAAAATCAAAGTCTGTAAATATATCAAAAATAGTATACAGCAACCATATTATTTGAAATAATCTATTTTAATCATAAAATAGTGTATAAAACCATGATAGTGACTGAAAGCGAATTACCATGATTACCTTAATTAAAAGAAAGCTGGAGTTTTATCTTAATCTCTGGCCCAACTGATCTGAACAATTGCAATTACAAAGAATGAACACTTGTGGAATGAAGATAATTAGAAACTTTCTCAAAGTGCAGAACATCTACTAACATATACCAACCTTAAGAAAAAAAAAGAAAGATTACTCAAACACTAGACATATACAAAGAGAAACAGATGGGTTCATTATTCTGAAAACTGAATGGGAAATTACACAATCAGTAATTTTTAAATCCTAGGGAGGGTTTCAGACAAGACAGTGTTGACTTGAAGAGAAACATTGAACCCTACTGACATTCATAGGACTCTTCATAAAAGGAGGAAGATGCACATTCTTCTTGTGTTTTTGCATACATGAACATAAAATACATAACTACCAAAAATAATTTAAGAATGTTGTAACTCATCAGATCAGAACCGATAGGACAAACTAGCACAGTACCTTGTAGTAGATGTTTGCACCTTAAAGAAGAGGCAAAAACAACGGGGCCCAGAGGGGCTTGTGGAGACTGAAGCACCTATCAATAATTATGCATGGGCTGTACCTAGGCCCCCTACACAAATGTAGTTGATGGGTAGCTCGGGCTTCCTCTGGGTCCCTCCAGTAAGGGGAGAGGGGCTGTAGCTGACATGGAGTCTGTTGCCTGCTTTTTAATCACTGCCCACTTGAGGGACAGCCTTGCTAGGCCACAGGGGAAGAGGATGATCTCAGTCCTGATGGGACTTGATGAGCTGGGGTGGGTGTGGGTGGGGGAGTTTTCTGGTGAATAGCAGAGGGCTATGTGGGAAGAGGGAGCGAGGATGCAACTTGTAGTAACAGAGGGAGAGAGCTACAACTGGTACATAAAGTGAATAAATAGATTAATTTTTAAAAAATGAGAAGCCATCTAACATTATACCAGAGTCTTATCATAGGAACCTAGAGGAAGGATTGGATTAGTATAGCTAAAGTCAGCAAGGATAAATAAACAATGAACAGTTAACACAGGTATTGATATATCTCAGCGAATTTCAAAAGAGAATTTGGGAAACCAAAAGCTGGGTTTTTTTTTTGTTGTTGTTTTGTTTTTGTTGTTGTTGTTTTTGTTTTTGTTTTTTTGAGACAAGGTTTCTCTGTGTAGCCTTGACTGTCCTGGACTCACTTTGTAGACCAGGCTGGCCTCGAACTCACAGCGATCCGCCTGCCTCTGCCTCCCAAGTGCTGGGATTAAAGGCGTGTGCCACCACGCCCGGCCCAAAGCTGGGGTTTTGACAGAGAATAGTCATCCTCTAGGCAAGTAAATCCACTAATGAAAACGCAGTGATCTCGGGTATTTTAGAAGATGACTGATCACCGCTGATCACATGAGCTTCAAAAGCCTCTCAGTGAATATATTGGGAAGTCTCTGCTGACATTCAGGAGCTCTGCACCACCAAGCCCTTCTACCTGTTTTTTTTTTTTTCCATTGCAGCTTATACACTTTACACTTTGATTGACACTTCTCTCCCACCTTCAGTCACACACTCCATGACATCTAATATGACTGACATGACTTTCAAATGTCGGAAACAGAAGCTATTGATGATGTTTGTAAGAAGATAAACATTAAGTATCTTGAGTGAATCATTCCAGAGCATAAAAATAGATCAAAGCACAAGAGTTTAGCATAAAATGACAAATAATTCAGTAAAAGTTTTTTTTTTATTAAAAGTAAAGACTAGTTGATTAAATAAGTGCAGGTGATGTAAGTTGATCCATAATGACAAGTTTTAATAGCAACATATTCTATGAAAATTAATTTACAAAACAGGACAGAAAGAAGATAACTGTGAGTGAATTCATGCAGCTTTCTAAGTATTCGGCTCTACTGGAATAATCAGAAGCACACATTTTCTTCTCTCTACCCTCTCAGTTCTAATCATGGTTTTCCCAATACATTGGGCCAGAGTGTTCCCTATAGCCAAGCTGCTTGCTGCCCTGTAGCCAGACTCCACATGGGCATCACAAACAAATGCCTGAACATTTTCCCCTCTCTCTTTCATTTTTCTCCCCAGGGCTACTGTTGCCTGTCTTGGTGTTTTTCTTTTTTTAAACTGTTATAAAATTGCCCTTGATTTTACATAAATAAATAAACAAATGACCAAATAAACTAACTCTGTGTTCTTACAGCACATTTCAATGCAGCGAGGAACACTAATAATGAAAGAAATGCAGTAGAAAGTGTCAAAATGAATGACCTAGAGAAATTTATTCACCACGTTTCTATTTGGTGGACAGTTTAATCAAGTTGCCAGTTTGTTTCTGTTGAGAAACGTACATGTTTTTGTCAATCAGAAAGCTGTGAGAGAATTCTGGCATTCTTTTCACAGGGGAACTGATCATATACCTTAAACCTTGTGTTGTAATTATGTTTTAAAGGAACTACTTCCTACACCTCTTTTATTGAGTTCCATTAATTTCATCCTAATCGTCATAAAGTACTTAGTTATTTCCATTCACCAATCTCACGTCCACCTGAATCAGGCATTATATTCATGTTATAGTTTATTCTGAGACCAAATCTTTGTCCATTTATGAATGTATAGATTTTGTAGACTTATAAAATCTATTGCCAAGACAAATATAAGCTAACCATTTCTGTTATAAAGAAATAATTATATGTAAGCCAGGCTGTGGTGGCAGACTCCTTTAATCCCAGAATTTGGTAAAACAGAGCCAGGTGGGTATCTGAGTTTGAGACCAGACTAGTCTACAGAATGAGTTCCAGGACACACAGAGCTACACAGAGAAAACACACACACACACACACACACACTCACACACTCACAAACACACACACACTCAAACACTCACACACACCACACTCACACACACACACACACACACATACACACAAACAGTGTGTTTTTATGATATTTCAGTGAAAAAAGATACCATATATTCTCCATTCTTAAAATATGGCCTACCGAGTAGATGACCAGTATATACATTTATATATAATAAACTGTACACACGTCTTAGACCTTTAGGACCTTTAATCCTACTCATACCACTGAAAATTCTTCTTCCTAACCAGGCATTCTACTATTTTGATTTTTTCCCCTCAGCTGCTGAGTTTGAATAGGGTTTTGTGCATGAACACTTGTGTGGTGTTATTTACTAGAAAGTAGGCAACTTATCAAGAGCTACACCACTGAAGAAGAGGGTATACACTCACTTAGCAATACTTACTGCCGTAGGGTATCAGGAAGGAGTAGGGCTTCATGAGTGCCTCATCTATGCATACTGAAGTGGATTGTGCCCAATCTTTTACAAGACATTTTGCAAGTAACCACAAGTTCACTAGGGTTAGGAATACAATCATGTCCACAGCACACTGTTTCAAAGCACTGAATTTTAAAAAAACTACATCTTTCTACATCTGTGTTAATAACTTGAAACAGTCAACACAAACTAACAAAATAAGAAGAAATTTTGTTTTATCCAAGTGCCATTTTTAATTTTGTCTTAAGACTTCATTATATTATGATATGTTCCTTTCAGAAATCTTTAACATGGATTATGAAGGACGTACTTCCATTTTTGGCTTGCAATTTAATCACTGCATAGAGTCAAGACAGATCTTGAGTTCTCAATTATTCCACATGGGCCTAATTCTATTACATTTTTGCCTCTGTCAATTAATTTTCTTTCCTCACATAATAAATTCAACTACTTTTTATCTTCTGACCTGTTAGACATTTTGAATATGGAGCCCTCCTTTTAAATGAAGTGACAGATTGCCTTGTGGCCTACAAATTTTCAAAATCTGTTTTTTTCTGATAATATAGTCTTCGGAATTTTTTCCCTAGGCAATGCATGAACACAGAAAGCATTATTAATTTTTGCATTTACAAACTCTGCATGATTTAAACCTGATGCTGTTGTTCCATAAATATATCTAGGTTGTACAGTGACTGATTAAATTCTGTTTAAGATTTTGCAAAGAAGTATTGTATATAATGGCATTTTATATTCCTCTGTGAAGGCAACAGTTTTCTAAATCATGCCCTATTGTCGGCAGCATGTTCATCTTCCACACAGAATGCACTGACTGAAAAGAAGATCACATCTGCACATTTGGAATATAAATTTTTAAGATTACTGCCTTTGGTACTATATATCTCTCTTGTACCTGAACCTCTAAATCTTGTTCTTTTTACCACATTTGAGCTTGAAAGATTTATTTCTATATACTTTGTTTATTCTACTGCTAAGTATTGTATGTCATGTTACTTCTCCTTTGTAATTTATTTAAAAGTACAAATAAGATTTTTAATATAATTATATTATGCCCTTTCCAAGTATGCTATATATTCACTACAACTGGAAAAAAAACACGCTTGTAAGTACACACACACATACACACACACAGAGCAAGAAGATAACTTCTGACACCATTCTTTGCTAGATTCATTACTAATTTTAATCCAAAATTGGTAAGTCTGATTTGATAACACCAATTGCAAAATTTATTCAATGTTACATAAAAGAGTGCTAAACCTTCTTGCATTTTAATTACCCACTATGAATACATTCTTATAATTATTCCAGTAAAAATATCTTTATTTTTCTTATAAAAATTTAGTAACTATTCCTAAAGGTGTTGATGAATAAAATGTCAATCAGTGAAGTATAAAGCAGTTTTTATTATTGTGTTCAGAAAACTCATTCAATATTGCTCAGTTATCATAGACGATTATTTAATATGTAATGACATCAACTATACAGGTTTCTATATTTTTTATTTTGAAGACAATGATCAATAATATATTTAACACAATACAACTCACTAAGAAATTTAAGTCCTAATAAAGTTTGAACTCTAGTTCTCTGTTGAACATTTTGAGAGTTTTTTCAAGCTCTTCCCTTATACATTCAGTTTGGTTACAGCACCCATTTCATATGACCCGCAGCCCCTTGCATCTTCTGAACCAGGATACTCAGAAGCCTTTTGTAGCATGTTTGGGAACTATCAATCTGTGAACATACTCACATGTTCTCATATACTCATAATTTAAAAATATTTAAGAAAAGAATGAAGCTAAGTTGAGTTAGGAAAGCATATTGGAACCTAGAACACATTGTCTCTAGTTAGTTGATAGTGTTCTCTGGAGCCAGTAAATGAAATGAAATAATGGAGAAAATATTTATACAACATATTTAGTAAATTTGTAAAATGATATTCATGGTTGCTAGTCACCTGATTAATTCTAAATACTACACTCCTACTATTTTCTACAAAGTTCTATTAAAGAAGTCTGAAGACAGATACCGGAGTCATAGAGAATCTAAATTCACATACTATCAGTTGTGTCTTCGGGAAGCTGAAAAAGGCTACATGAATACTCCATCACTGAAACTTGACAAAAGGCTAAATTTTGTTTTGCTTACAAAAATGATATCCTTAGGTCAGTCCTAAAATATATGGTTGCCAAAGCCAGAGCTGCAGAAAAGCACTTCTACTTAACATCATAAACTGAATTGGGAAACCTTACAGGGCCCCACACCTGGGAGAAGCAGTAAAGGCAATAAATAACTGCTTGGAGATAGAGAATCATTCTTTTCTAGAGATGAGCTTTGAATAGGTTACATAACCCCAAGTGATCAATTCTAAGTGCATGTACATACAAGCAACAGTACATCAACTCAGCAGGTTATACGTATATATGAATATGTGTGTAATAGTAATTCAAGAGGTCTCAAAATTGAGAGGAGTTGGATCAGGAAGATGGTAGGACAGAAATTACATAAATACTGAACCTTTATATGGACTTCTCAAAATCTAAAGTAAAGAATAATATAAAATGAAATATTTTAAGCTGTCTAAAAATACCTGTTTTGTCTTATTTAAAAAATAAAGAGGAGAGAAATTTTTCAAGTGTAAAGAAATGGCATAGAACCATTGCAAATGTTAAAGTTTCAGGGGAAAATTTCAAGTTAAAAATCATGTTCGTCTTCAGATCATTGCAGTTTTGAATAGAAAACTTCATAAGGACACTATTGTGTTGCTCTTAAGTTGGTTCCATACTCACCTTAAGATTTTCATTTTTAACATATTATGCCACCTTTTCCAAAGGCTAGATTCTATATTGTTAGAAATAACGTATTCACTGACAGGTAATGTAATAAACACCACTTGTACAATGTATTAGCACTACACTGTTAGCCAAGCGATATTTCCATTATAAGAGTAATGGCTAAATTTAGGGATGTAAAGTTTAAACACCATCTTTAAGAAAGTACAAGTAAATAAACAGAAAGTCTTTATCTAGTCCATCCACTCGGAGATCAGAGACCTCAGAAAAGATTGGGAGGAAAGATTTAGAGTAGGCAGAAAGGATGGAGGACACCAGGAAAATACCTGCTCCCCCAGTCAACTAAGTAGGGCTCTTATGGACTCAGAAAGACTGAAGTGGCAAGCAAGGAGCCTGTGTAAGTCTAAAACAGGTCCTCTGCCTATGTGTTATGGCTGTTACCTTGGTGTTTTTATGGGACTCCTAACAGTAGAATTGGGTGGAACTCAGATTCTTTTGCTGGATCTTGGGATTTTTTCTCCTATTGGGTTGCCTTGTTCAGCTTGAATAGAAGGGCTTTTATCGTGTCCTATTGTATCTTGTTTTATTTTCTTTGGATATCCTCTTTTGGGGGCTTTTGTCTGTGGATAAAACAAGAGAAGTCACTTTGGGGAAGAGGGGAGCTGCAGGAGATATGCGAGGTGTGGAGGGAGGAAAAACTGTGTTCAGGATATATTGTATGAGAGAAGAATCTATTTGCAATCAAAATAAATAAAAAGAACATAATTGAAAATAGCAGTGATAGATTGTGCATTCTAACAACTCTGACATTAAAATGCATGTATTTAGAAACATTTTATAATGTTGTCTCTTTGCTATGAATCTAACCATTGCTAACATATTCTGTTCCTATGAATTTGCTGTTAGTAACATCGTAGGAATTGGTATATTACATTGAAAAGCCTGATAAAGTTTTCTTCTCCAACAACTAATATTCTAGAGAAGACAAAATATAATAAAGAAAAATATGGTAAATGCATGTGGCTACATGGTAGTAGATAAAGACTGTAATGAAAGTAAACCACATATAGTAAAACAAACTATACATGATTTAAATACTTGAGAAAACTTCTATGTTTTCTCTACCGCAAAAACACTTGCATGTGATACAAAATTTGTGTAAAAGATATCAGGAAAAACACACACTGTCATGGCTAATAGTGAAAAATTATCTACTACACCTGATGTCCACAGAGGAAACAACATAAAAGTGATTAGTTCATGGGGACTTGAAATTCACATGTGTTGGCTGTGTGAAGCATTCTTTAAGCTCTAGTTTTCATGGTGAATTCTAGAATAATAAAGAATTTTGGGAGCCAGATGGTGGCATTACATTCCTTTACTCTTATTACTCATGAGGCAAAGACTGAAAGATTTCTGTGAGTTGGAGGCCAATATAGCCTACCGACTCAGTTGTAGGATCACCAAGGCTACACAGCAAAAGATAGTCTCAAAAAGGAGAGAATTTTATGATGAGGAAAGAAAACTATATTTTAAGTTTCAAAATAAGTATGCATGTTTCTGTTTAAGAGTGTGTTGAGATGTGCTTGATGAAGAATCAGAGCCACCTCTATTAAAACTGTTCTGATAATTAAGGCAATAAACAATAATGGTCAAAACTTAAATGCAAGCAGTAGAAATATCTCAAAGTACTAAAAAAGTAGAGTAATGTTTTCAGGATACAGTTAATGTACTTTGGCCTATCTAGAGGTAGGAGAGAAAACCAATTTCCTGCCTTTATTGAAAAGCATGTTTTATTTAGTGTTTAATAAATTAAATAATTTTAAATCGTATATGAATTTTAATAAATTGGTTTTTTTTTTGTTTTAAACCCCTCTGTTCTTTCCCCAGAATCCTGTTTTATTATTTTAAGGGAACAGTATGATTGGAAAACAGGATATGAATTTGAGAAACAATAATCTATAGTATAATCTACTTGTCAGATGGTTTCATTTTAAAATTCATTATACATTGTATATAGTGTATACATTATATGCTGAATAAAAATTGTGAAGGATTTTTGGATGCTTGTATCTTAGATATATTTCCTACTGAAAATAGATTACCTAATATTTGTAAATTGCTAGTTTGCCAAATGTTTTTGTTTGTATAATTTGAACATCCCCAAAACACTGGAGCTAGATGATGTCATTTGCATATGTGTGTGAACAATCATGCTACAGAGGTTAGTTTATATTTACCCAAAGGAAAACAATATATGTCAAAGATAAGTTAAATTTCATTAACTGTCAAGGAAATAATTTTTATTACCTCACAATGCCTTTAAAACCTTAATAATCTTTTTAATATGATAAATCTTAGTTTTTAGTGATTTGAAATGAGACTATTTCTTTTCTAGTACTGTGGCATTTTTATTAATGTTGCTCTATAGTACAGTTTGAGATCAGGGACAGAGATTAATCCAGAAGATCTTTTATTGTCCAGGATTGTTTTAGCTAATCAGAGTGATTTGCTTTTCCATATTAAATTGAGAATTGATCTTTCAAGATCTGAAAAAAAAAGTGTGTAGGTATTTTGATAGGGATTGCATTACACTGAATCTGTGGATTGATTTTGGTAAGATGGCCATTTTCACTATGTTGATCCTCCTGATCACAAGCATGTGAGATTTTTCCATCTTCTGATATCTTCTTCAATTTCCGTCTTCAGAGGTTGAAGGGTTTTTTTGTTTGTGTTTTTCATATAAGTCACTTGCTTGGTTAGAGTTATACCAAGATACTTTATATTATTTGTGGCTATTGTGAAGGGTATAATTTCCCTAATTTTTTCATCCCACTTGTCATTTGTATACAGGAGAGCTACTGATTTTTGGAGTGATTTTTGTATCCAGCCACTTTGCTGAAAGTGTTTATCAGCTGTAGGAGTTCTTTGGTAGAATTTTTGAGGTCTCTTATGTATGATACCATATCACCATGAGTAGTGATACTTTCACTGCTGATCAGACGTAGCCAATGGATCACTAATTCTACATATGGGAGGAGAGTGGAGGCACTGCTGCTGAACCTGAGACGCGCGCTCTGGTGCCCACAATTTGATCATTGAGCCTTGGCAGGAGAGCCTTGTGTACACACAGGATGAGGATACAGGCTATCCTGATGAGACCTGACAGGCTTTAGCTTCAGAGGCATAGGGGAGGGCAATAGGGCAGAAGAGGGAGGGAAAACGGAAATAGGAAGATAAGAGGGAGCGGACAACAATTGGGATGAAATGTGAATAAATTATAATAAACAAGATATATAAAAAAAGACTATGGCCTAAATTAAGTTAATGCACAAATTCTTTCAGTACCCTGAGTGTAAACTGGAACCAAATAAGTTGGTTTGTAGAAAAGATTTGAAGAATTTACCAAATGTCCAATATAGGGCAAAAAGGCGTCCTACAGAGCTGATATGAGAAAAGGGAATGACCTCAGAGCTTTCTAAAGGAGGTCCATAGTGAAACTATTGATTGTCTTCTTTAATTTTATAAGTCTTTTTCAGGTTCATAATTCATTTCTCCCCCAGGAATAGTAAGGTAGATGTGAATTAATCTGTGGTATAATATAAGAATAAGTAGCAATAAAATACTGGCATTTTCCAAATTACCCGTATAAGAATTGTTAGAAGCACATGAGTGTGATTTTCAGATTCTCCAAGGGGTTAACCTTTATGTTATCTGCTGCATATGAATTATGTATTAGCTTCTCATATTTCATATGTAGAACTTTTTTCTTTGGTCCTTTTCCACAAGATGACCTTGATGTAATCAGAGGTAATAGTGTACTTTACCGAAGACATTAATCAATAACTTCATAATATGAAGCACTATGAATTTTTAAATGCTTCATCTTGAATTATTCAGATGTTGTATCACAAAAAATAAAATCAGCTGAGTGAATGAGATTTTATGATCCTATGAGTCCTGTCCTATGCTACTACATTTATTTACTATTTAAGGTAAGTATTTTTTGTTGTGCTGTAAATTCTACTCAATTTATTTTACACGTATTTGTCACTTTCTGCCACAAATAATTCTTTCTATGAGTAAATGTTTCAAGTGAGAATTTATGTACAAAGTAATGACTTTCAATATGTGAAAATTCCCCTAATAAAAAAATTTAAAAGTTAATAGAAGGGAAAACAAAAAGATTACCTTAAATAGCAATAGTGAGACTCAGGTTATAGCTACATGGAAATGTTTTTTTCAGGTCCTCAGTTTGTCCTGTGGCATATTAAAAATTAAAATAAAAATAAAATCTGCAATAAGTATTATAATTTACCTATGCAAGACATTGTTAAATGTTATTAAATTTTAATATCAACATGTAAGTATGGAATGGGAAGGAAAGTGTTTAATAAACACATGCTCTGTTATCTACTTTTCAGTCTGAGACATGTGCATCCATGGAATATCAAACAACATGTTCTAACAAAGCTTAGTAGCATAAAACAATTCTTATTTTTCAACAAATTTGTCATTCTTTAAGTTAAAAATAATACAGCTTTTGAGTGTATATGTGTATATATGTATTACATAAAAATTCTACTTTACTCAAAAATGCATACCAATTTTTCATAAAATTTACTTTTAAAAATGCACTATAGAAATGAATCTATACAAGAAAGATATACAGTTTACTAGAGTAAGTCTGCATATATGCATTATTTCTATGAAATAAAAAGTCAGTGTAAAATATCATAATTGTTTTATCTGGTATGCAACAAAAAGTGTCAAACGTTAGAAATCATCCGTATTATACATTCCGTTTTCAGTTTTGAATTGTAAAAATCATAATTATCAATCAAGTTGTTTATATTTATTTTCTACCCATATATTTAAGCAGAGAATGGTTGTAATTATTTATATTAGTAGAATGTTGTATCACTATCATGGTTTCACCTTGAACTAAATCTATTGGAACCATGCATACATATTTATTGCAATACAAACAATACCATGTGTACTACCAATAGGAACATTGAATTTATGGTTGAAAAACCATTACAAAGGTCCCATAATTGATGTTATAAAATAGTAAACATGTAAGGTAAAATAATAGGGAAATCATTTATAAAAATTGGGAAGGATGTAATGTGCTCCCAAATATCTGGATTGAAAGTGTGGACTGAACTTCATGGAGAAGTGTGAATTCACAGAAGTAAACCATGGCTACAAATAATGCCTTTGGCCAAAGTAACCACTGGACCATTCAGATGTCCAGGGGAAGAGAGGAAAGTAAAATTAGGGAGGTGATAGTGTGTGTGTCTGTGTGTGTGTGTGTGTGTGTGTGTGTGTGTGTGTGTGTGTGTCTACACAACACATGACACAATCATTCAGAAACAGTCCTTTCCCCTAAATCTCACTTCTGTGTCTCACTTAATACAGAATGAAGCTATGCATCGTAGCTTATTCAGTAACTGTGCCCCGCTTTCTTATTTTTAAAATATGAAAAATCTTGACCCCAGAAACTGGCAGACCTATGTGAGTTAAATTATCCTTTTTTGTAACATCGGTGTTGCTTCGCACAGCGGAAACAAGATCAAATAATTTCCTTCCAGTGATGAAAATAAATCAGGCCAAATACACTAGATAATGAACCCCTATATAAATGCTCACCTGAATATCTGCAAAGTATTCCTTTTTAAACATGTGTTATTGTTTGAATGTTAATGGGTGCATATTACCTTGAATGAAAAAAATCAAACTTTCTTTGTATGGTTTTATTTATTGATTTATAATTGAAATATACAATGCTATTGCAGAATTAAAAAGATTTATCTTGGGCTGGGCAGTGGTGGTGCAACGCCTTTAATCCCAGCGCTCTAGAGGGAGAGGCAGGTGGATCACTGTGAGTCCGAGGCCAGCCTGGTCTACAGAGCAAGTCCAGGACAGACAAGGCTACACAGAGAAACCCTGTCTCAAAAAACAAAAACAAACAAAAAACAAAAAAAAAACAAAAACAAAAAACAAAAAAGATTTATCTTAAGCATGTCTTTTTATTTTTCTTTATATATTAACTTTGATATGAATTAATTACTCATTTTTAACATAAGTGCTTCTGCTGTGGCAAATTAACTATTGGATTGTTTATAACTGTTGATTTCCCTTGTGTTAGTTGTGTGAGCAGACCCCAAAAATAGTCTCACAAAGATATAGATGACTTTTAAATTTAGATATTAAAGCAAAAATCTAGCCTTAAACTAAGTCTCCCTTTTATTTGTAAATTATATTTTAAGTAAGCTACCTTTTATCCACTTTAACATAAAACACTATAGAGGTTTTTCAATGAAACTATGTAAATTTCATTTTCCCATGAATAAAGTCCCTGATGAAGTATATAGGTTCTATTGTGGATATTGCAATAAAAAGAAAAAAGTAATTAATATTTATTATTTTTAAAAATATATTTTATTAATTTATTCATATTACATCTCAATTGTTGTCCCATCCCTTGTATCCTCCCATTCCTCTCTCCCTCCCATTTTCCCCTTACTCCTCTTCCCTATAACTGTGACTGAGGGGGACTTCCTCCCCCCTTTATGTGTTCATAGGGTATCAAGTCTCCTCTTGGTAGCCTGCTATCCTTCCTCTGAGTGCCACCAGGCCTAATATTTCTTATTTCAGTAATATAATCAACCATGTTAAATGTTTATATTCTTATATTCCAGTAACTAAATTATGTTTTGCATTACATTTGTATAATATTGATTGTTTGCTAAGAACAAAAACCTTATGTGGGACAGAAAGAGGTTTTCTTTGATACACAAGCTGTCATGAAGTATATATGTATGAATAATGGTGAAAATTTACAGACTCAGACTTGTCTCAGATAAACATGAAATAAACAAGGGTTAAATCAGAAATGAAATTCAATTTCCCAATAGAATATATTATAAAACACATTATTATAGATCAGAAAGTCCTAGTTTTATGATTAAAATACATGAAATAAATATTATTTTGAAATATAGCTTTTGATGTGCTCAGAAGTAGTGCTACAAGAGGCACTGCAATGGAAATTGGGAGAAATATTATGGATTTTCCTTCTCTTTGTTTTATTCCTGAAGGGACGTAGGTACCTGATACTTAAGAAATCCAAAATTAAAAATGAAAAATTAAATATGCCAATATTAGAAGTAATTTATCAGTAAAGGTTTCTCCAAAGCTTCTCCATGTTGGATATGATTTCAGAAACATTTTAGTGGGATACAGCAAGAGATCTTTGTTAAAGCTTTTGCATAGTTATGTAATATTATTTCTTCCTTATGTAAATGTGCAAATAATTTGTGTGTTTACTCAAATCATGATTCTTGTAGCAAATGTTCAATTCTATTGATTCATAGTTTCTTGCTCATGATTTTATAACACTGATCTTGTAATTTTGACAGATCCTTGGTTTGCTTTACGACAATAGCAAGAGCTACAAAGCTTTTTTGATTTATCTTCATGTACACATACATAAATGTCTGCTTGTACACATAATTGACAGGAAACATTGGATCAAGCATACTTAAAATAAAAAGATTAAATTTTGTGTTAAGTTAATAGAGATGAGATATGGTAGATGTTTATTTTCCTTCAGAAATTTATCCTCAACAATATAGGAAAGATGTTTACTTCAAGTTTGCCAAATACAAATAGCCAAATCACTATGAATGTAACATTTATATAATTCATGATTATCTCATAGTTCTTCTTGCTGTATTTAGTTTATTTTATTCATGTGTAGTAATATAAATGTACATGTTAAAAAGAAACATAATAAAAAGAATTAAATTGGTATGTTCACTTAGGACTTTTAAGATGCACAAAAATCTTCATTATTTCCTTTGCCTTCAAGTCCTACATCAAGCCACAGGATTGCTCACCTCTACTCTTCTGTTTTAATTATTACTGGAAATGCAAATTCCTAATGACATCCTGCAAAATAGTTTACTTAGCTTTATTTCCCACATTTAAAATATGGTTACAATAGAAATGACCAGCTCATGTGGCTGTTCTAAGAGAAAAAGACAATACAAGCTCAGTTCCATCTGTTTGGTGTAATACAATGGTAACCCTTCTCAAATGACACTTATTATAACTTCTTGCTCTACTAACAATAAATGCCAAGTTATAGAGGAAACAGATTACAAGTTTTTTCAATAAAGACTTCTAGAAATAAAAAAGTGATTAAATTTACACTTTTCCTTATATTATAAGTTCATCAGAAACTTAAAAATTTTGTCAGAAAATTATTGAATATGAAGTTATTTTATAATTTTTATTAAATTACTTTCATATACATAGAAAAACTTTAAAAATAATTGAAAATCTGATATTCTTAGTGAGTTTATTAATAAGAATTAAGCATATTTTCATTGCTTGTGAATTTCTTTTTCATAGAATATTGATTTTTAGGTAACTAATATTATTTTTATATTTATTTATTTATTTATTATGCATACAGTGCCCTGTCTGCATGTATACCAGCAGGCCAGAAAATAGCATCATATCACATTATAGATGGTTGTGAGACACCATATGTTTGCTGGGAATTGAACATAGGATCTCTGGAGGAGCAGTTTTTGCTCTTAAACTCTCAGCCACTTCTCCAGCTTGGGAATTAATATTCTTATATAGCACAAATTTGCCTGTATTACCGCTACTTTTTAAATTATACATTAATATATATATTATATGGAGGCTATATAAAGATTAAATGAGTGAGAAATAAACCTGAAATTTTATGTAAAACATATATGTAATTGTATATGATAGCTATACAATAAATATATCTTATTTATCTATAATGTAACTATCATGATGTGCTTGTCAAGACATTTTCCCATGGTTTTATTATAGTACAGAGACATCCTATTGATTTTGCACTTTGTGCTTTTATCTAAGTCATTTCATAAGACCAATTTATTATTAGAATGATACATCAGGGACCATTTAAACTTTTATCAATATTTTTATATAAAGAATGACCATTTTATTTGAGATTTTTTAAGTTTTCTACTTCTATTGCCTATACTCAAAGAAAACAATTTCAGCAGAACAAGTCATCTCTTTTCATATACCTTTGTTCTGATATAAAACATTACTAAATTCATTCCTCTGTTATAGTGATGTTTTCTGGATTCTTAAATATATCCATGGTATGTTAATCACTTTATGCTAGTGTTTATTATTTATTATAAATAGGAAGTGAAACTATATCTTACATATTTACATTCATTCATTTCTGCGTCTAGGTTTGTTGACACACAGTTGACATGTATTTTGTAATATACCCCAGCAGATGGCCCTAGACTCACACACAAACTTTCACTGCTGACTGGACTCTTTGGTCAAAACAAAACAAACAAACAAAATAAAACAAAGACATGAAGAGTGGATGGAAAAATGTATGTAGGAAATGGAACGAGTTGGCATTGAGGAACTCAGGGCAGGCTTTGACCTGAACACATTCCATCCATGTGTGAACTTCTCAGGTAATATTTAAAAAAATTAACTTATTCAAAATACAGAATTTAGCAAATTTACTTCTGGTTCTGTTTTAGGGTCCGTAACATTCCCAAATATGTACTTAAAAAGAAAGTCATATGTGAGTATTGTATTTACACCATTTCAACCTCTTTCTTTTTTCCACCTCTAATCTACACTTGCCCTTTCTTTTCTTTCTCAAATTCATGATTTGCCTTCTTTTGTTTTGTTTCTTTTTTTTTTTTTATTTCGAGACAGGGTTTCACTGGGTAGCCTTGGCTGTCCTGGACTTGCATTGTACACCAGGCTGGCCTCGAACTCATAGTGATAATTATCTAATCCCTGCATCTGCCTCCCAAGTGCTGGGATTAAAGACATGCACCACCACTGCCTGGCTCTTGATTTATCTTTCAATTATCATCATTTTACACACACACACACACACACACACACACACACACACACACACTGTTATAGTTTTTTTAAAGCAATTCTCATTTTGTACCTGTTTCGTCTTCCTCTCTCTGTATTAATCATATACTACTCTCCTTTTTCCTTCCCTTGTTGAAATGACCCACCAAGGTTTTGTCTCAGACCTCACTAAATAGAACCCGTGCCTAGTATCTTCCCCTCTAGAGATCCACCCCTTTTATCTCATTATTCCTCTGTAACTTCCTGGCTCATGTGGTTACTTTGGATTTTATATTCACACCTAAAGGTGCTGATCTAGCATCTACAAATATTGACATCTTTCCTAACTTACTGTGTTTTCTAGTACAGTTTATTTGGGTATTTTTAAATATCATTTTTCTTTGTAGCTGAATAGGAATCCACTTCGTATGTAATATGTTTTCCATTAATTATTTGAAGGATACCTAGGATGCTTCCACAGCCTACTAATTATCAGTACAATAACAATAATCATGGCTTACAAGTATCTGTGGGGTATACATTTGGGTCTTTGACAGTATGGCAAGGAATGGTTTAGCTGAGCTATATATTAGGTTTATTTTTAGCTTTTTGAGTATTTTGCACACTGACTTCCAGAGTTACTGTAACAGTTTGCAATTTCAGCGATTAATATGGGTCCACCTTTACCTACATCCTAGCCAGCATTTATTGTCCATTGTTTTCTTTTTTATTTTATTATAATTTATTCAAATTACATACCAGGTTCAATCCCCTGGCTTGTGTTTTCCCATTCCTACCCTCCCTCCCTCCTTTGCCCTATTCTTCTCCCTAGAACTCTGACAGAAGGCACCCTCTTCCCCCACCATATGACCACAGCACATGAGGTCTCATCCAGACAGTCTACTTCCTAATCTTAACCACTTGACTCACGTAGGAAGAAATCTCAAAGTCATTTTAATATTTCTCTCATTGCTAAACATATTAAACCCTTTTAAATATATTAGTCAGCCTCTTTTCTTTGCTACTTTTGGGAATTTTATCAATTCTTAGTGCTAACCAAGAAATTTATGTTAACTCATCACCTCCAAGATTTAGAGAGTATCCAGGGAGGTGGAAAGAATGTAAAAGCTGTAGAATGGGGAGGATTTCTCAAGAATGCTGTTCCTGGATATCTCAAGGATATTCCAACTTGATCTCACAGCAGCTGTGATTGCCAGGACTAGATGTACACAGATCATGACCCTCCAAATCTCAGAAGAGAGAAGGCAGAAGATCTTTATAATCAACCTTTAGTGAGGAGCTCTGGACAATGGATAGTTGCTGGTAGAGTTAGAATGATTCTGTAATGAGATTTTATTTCCCCATAGTGTGGTGTAGCTTGTTACACTACACAGGACATAGTCAAATACATTCACATTTGGCCTGATATAACTCAACTTAGTTGGTTATCAGAAGTAAAATAAAATATGTGAAGTTTGTAGAAAACATGATACTATTGTGTTAGAGGTGAAAGTTGAGTTAATTGTGATATTTCATTTATATATGCTTTTCAAACTTTTTAAAAATTAAAAATACAGCAATAATGTCATCTCTAGATCCTTTATTCACCTATTAGATACCTTACAAATTTAGAATTTTGATGACATTTACTTACTGATACATCTAATCAAAGTCTAATCATCACTATATTCTGTGATTTGAATTCATCAATGGTAAATTTAATTGGAAGTCATGCAGAGCTATTCTTAACTTCAATGTCAGCAACTTTTCCTTACTTTTGTCTCTAAAGCTCCTTTCCAATTAGTTTTGTTATTTTATGTGCTATTATATCACAAACTATTTTTAATGTAATACTATTTATACACATAGTATGTATGTGGCTTGTAAGTATAACTAAGCATTTTAAAATTTATCAAACAGTTGCTAATAATTCATGGATAATTTTGAACCTTAGAACTGATTCACACTTTTACAAGAATTAATTGTCTCCCCTAGAAATGACAGGAAAGCTATATCCATAAGACCTCTGTAATATGGACATCTAAGTAGGAGGTAAATAATAATGACACCAGTAGAAATACTAATATGGTAAAAGAGAAGGCAACAGAGTCCATGGCAAGGAAGACCCTGCTGCCCTTACTTGGGAACCCCTATGAAAACAGAGCTGCCTACCAGTTACATCTGTGCTGGGGGCCTAGGTCCTCCCCATATATGGGCCTTGTTTGTTGCCATCGGTCTCGGCTGCCTCCCCAGGACACATCTTGTTGACTCTGCTGATCTTCTTGTGGAACTCCTGTCTCCTCTGGGTCCCTCTATCTGCCCCATGGCACTCTCCCATAAGACTTCTCCGCTCTGGTGGGGTGCTACTCTCTCATAAGACTCCTTCCCTCTGGTGGGGTCCCACTCTCTCATAAGACTCCGTCGTTCCTTACAGTCCACAGAAGAGGATGCAGGCACTCATGATTTCACTTGGTAGGCTGGGGTCAGTTTGTAGGGGAGAAGGGATGCCCCTCTTTGAGGACATGGGGAAGGGCATATGGGGGAAGAGGAAAGAGGGTTGGACCAGGAGATGAGGGAGGAGTCTAGGATTGGGATATAAGGTGAATAAATTTTAAAGATCCAATTGCGGGAAGCCAGTTCTAACACTCCAGGTGTTGTGAGGGTCCTTGAAGCAGGGATGAATGGTAGGGGCACAAAATCAACTCTCTAGTCAGACGTTAGATGCAAGCTGACAGGCAGTGATGAAGGCAGCTGCAATCAGGCAGGCATAACACAGAACACAAACTTCGGGTTTTTTTAAGGAAAAAAAGTCAGCTATAACAGAAGTTAGTCACATGTCTATGCCCCGCTAATCCCAAAAGCTATTATTATTATTATTATTATTATTATTATTATTATTATTATTATTATTATTATTATTATTATTTTATTATTATTATTAAATTAACTTCAATGTTTGAACTTTTCAGCTAGTTTCTTTTTTGGCCAAAGGGCACAGATTTTGCGATTTCCATTCATCTAGACATTTGTACCTTTAGGCTATTTTTGCAGAGAAGTACCAGCCAAAACCACAACCTGTGGTTAATCTTTCAAGCACAGTTTGATACCAAGCTAGGCATCTTTTATATAATCCTAATATTTTCCTCCTTAGTATGACAATATCAATTGGCCTTCTCTAGGAAGTAATATTTATGGATCAAATTGATAACCACCTGGGGTATATCTGGGGAGTTACCACCATTTCCCACTAATGTTATATATCCATTGCTCACCATTCCACTCTGAGCTTATACTTTCCTCAGAATCCACCCGAGCCTTCTCTTTAAAGTTCCAAGACATAAGGGTTTTTACCTCTTGCCTAATCAAAGTTTCAGCCCTGAAAATTTCTTTCCTCAATGCCTCATGCTTTTCATATGCCATTTGTAAATCATAAACCAATGGAAAATTTAGTAACAAACAATTTTTGCATTTTTCCAGCTTAAAGTTACTTCCACATCAGAGATGGTTTTATCCTTAATAACATCTCATACAGCAACATAAACTGCTAGCCAGGTACTATTACTTGATATTGGCAGAACATCTGGTTTCCTATGCTCCGTAATTTCTGAGGACTCAAGAAAGGACTTAGAAGAAGGAGAGACCATCAGGAGAAGAAGGCAGGAAATTAAAATGAAAGCAACAATTATGAAATAATAGGTGGCATCACAATAACTAATGAGTTCAGGGTTCAGGATCTTTGTCAGATAATTCAACTGGACACTCAGGTTCATCTGGGGGAGACCTCAAGCTCGGATCTTTGTCAAGCAAGTTGCATGGTCTCTACTCCTGGGTCCCTGGGCCTGGTGCTGCTAGCAATGAATGTAACTAATAAAATAGAAATGCTAACATGGAAAGAAGGAACCTCACAGAGCCTCACTCCTAGACAAAATACTACAGAAAACTAATGACTGTGCTAATAGATTTAGTCTGTTACATGGTCAAACCATCCTATTTGTTTACCCAATTCCAAATGTACAGTCCTAAAATCACATACACATACACCCCCACACACACAGCCCACGCTCACATGCTTAGTTGATGAGAACAACACAAAAATTGAATTTTATATTTAATAAATATTATGAAACAATCAACATTTTTCAGGAGGAAAGAAAGCAACTATGTGTATAAAAATAAGTTTTACTTTACGATGTTTTCATGGCAAATGTCAGATCAACCTTTATCACTACATAAGGCAGAAAACTATGAGTAAACATTTTCTGTACAATTTGATTTTAACATCAGAACAATTTTAGGGGATATACACAAAATAAAAATTAGAGCACATCCACTTAAATGGCAAAGATTCTAATGTTATTAATATCATAAAGCTATAGAAGCTAGATAGCCCACAGACCTATAATAGAACCAAACACAAATGCCAAAAAAAAATCAAGAAATGATTCATACTGATATTCTGATATACTCATAGACAGAAGCCTAGTTAATTGTCATAAGAGAGACTTCATCCAGCAACTTATAGGAGCAGATGCAGAGACCCACAGTCAAACGTTAGCTGCAATCCTGGGATCCTGCAGAAGAGAGGAAGCAAGGATTGTAGGATCCAGAAGGGTCAAGGACACAATAGAATCAACTAAGCAGAGCTCATAGGGGCTGACAGAGATTGAAATGGCAGCCGGGAAACCTGTATGAGCTCGGTCCTTTGCATACAAGGCTGTGTTGCTTGAAGTTCTTGTTGAACTCGTTCACTGCTAGTGTCTCTAACTCTTGCCGAATTTTGCGACCCTTTTCCTCCTATTGGGTTGCCTTGTCCAACTTAGACATGAGAGTTTGTGCCTAATCTTACTGTAACTTGTGCCATGTTTGATTGGCATCCCTGGGAGGCTTGCTCTTTTCTGTAGGCAAACTGAGAAGAAGTGGATACGGGGAAAGAAAAGGTGGGGGAGGGGACTGGGAAGAGAGAAGGGGTGGGAAACTGAGTAGAGATATAATATTTGAGAGAAGAATTAATTAATAATATTAATTTAATAAAGCTCTTTTACATTTGTTCTATGTTAAAACCAAACAATAATGTCACTAATTATAATAATTCATAATTGTATATTAATAATTAGTCAATGCAGTTAACTCAAAATTTAAATATAATATTTAGAGTACCAGATCATATTAGGATTTACAATTTTAAGTGGGAATGTAGCTGGCATAAAAATTACAAAAGCAAAAATGTTGCACTGATTTTATTTCACTTCTTCCAAGTTATCCCCTCATATAATATTGAAAACAGCTTTTTGCTATGTATATGCAATGCACAAACATATAGATACTACACAAGTGCTTATACATGGGCATGCACACACACAAATAGAAACATACACCAATAGTATACTTTCTGATTCTAATGTAAAACAATAGCAGAGCAAAATTAACTGTATTTACTTTGGACATAGAAATAGCAGAAAATAGTAGTAAGGAAACCATTTATCTCTGAAAATATCCCTAACATTTGCAATGTGTCAATTACTTTACACTGCTTGATGTCACTATGACCCATATAAGATAATTCTTTCTTTCACATCTGAGGACTGAATCCAGGGCCTGGTGCTTGGTAAGCACGCACTTTACCAGAGACCTAAATCCTCAGCCACTGTATGAGGACCATTACTATACTGAAATACTTGAATTTTCTCATTATATTATCACTGGACTGTTTCCTGCTCCACCTCCTGAAGTTCAAGAAAAGGAAAATATTTTTTCAGAATCTACACAGTTGTCAAGAAAGTCACTCAGCTGGAGCTCTTCACCTAATAATAGACGCCACCATTCGTGAGCTCACATTTTCTGGCACTGCTGAAATGCGTTCACCTGAATCATGATGGAGCAAGCTGAACACGGGGATAAACCTGCCACTGTGTTCTTCATATAGTGACAGATCATCCAAGGATGAGAAGGTTTTTCCGAAGACAAAAACGTCTCTGACCCATCCTCTCCTCACCATATGTAAATCCATGCCGGAGTAGACTGAAATGCTGTCTCCCACAGTATTATTTATGGGGCTCTGTTTCTCCCAACCTTTTTTTTTTTTAATTAACTCACAATTTGACAATTACTCCTACAATGGAACAGCTGTACTGAGCCTTTCTTCTCATAGAACTGCTGTCACTAAAGGAGAGTTTGTTTCTTCCACGCCGATGCATTATTTTATTATCTATCTCCTGGCATTTCATTGCAATTTTGCACTCGTCCTTCTTCTGTCTTCACAGGAGCTCTATGGATCTGTATTATTACCTCCTTGTGAAAGACACCTCATCACTGAGCTTAAAAGTGCTGCAGCGATGATTCAGTGCTGCTGCATCTCATCCTTACCTGCAAACTCCGGGACAATTTTAGTGACCTACCATGCTTAAACTGTTTGCTCACGAAAATACAGCACTGCTTCATCTCCAGGATGTTTTTTGTTTTTTAAATTTTTTATACTCAACTGTTAAATATAGTTAAGGTGCTCATGAAAATGACATTAAAAGGAATAATGCCATATATTTACAAGGTTGTTTAACACTTAAAAAGCCTTCATTTGCTCCCTGTGGACTTCTTTCAACCACAACCAGAAATATCCACTTATCCTGAATCAAATTTGACTTAATCTCTTGCTGTTCTTTTTTATTTTAGTGTCCATCATTACACAATATTTAAATTTAAATAGAGACAAAATTATTATTTATTTTCAGCTTGATATTCTCAGTCAATTTTTCATCAATATGGATTCAGCGGCCACCTATTCTACTGTGATAGATATTTGAATAATTTCCAAGTATTTTGAAATTTTGAAAATGTTCTCAAGAATAATCTGATTTCATGACTCTTAACATATGTTCAAGATTTTCTGTAGGGATACACTAACTTGTGAGACTGCTGATCATAAAACAATAATTTATTAGTGGAGCTAAATTAAATAGAGTGTTTTTCAATGTCATATCTTCACTCCATTACATGACATGGAGTTACTGTCTTTCTGCCCATAGACATTGTAGGGGGAAAAGAGCAGTGTAGGAGTGTCCACATTAAAGCCAACCACAAGAGCAGGTTTGAAGTTAAAAATAGGCCATAGGTGAATGGACAAAGCACCATGGTCTGGAGTATTAGTCCCTGATATCCTGAGGGTATTCCAGTGTGAAGAGACAGGTGTTTTTTCATTGAAAAAGAAAACCACAAAGCCATTTTATCCTTATGGGGCTGTCATTTTCTTTCAAAGACAAATATTAGCAAAGTCTATAAAGAACAAATTTTAAATTTCATAAGAAACTTATTGGTGAATATATACTGTGATCAAGTACAATAAGCCATAGGCTTTGGTGATTAATAGAGCATTCATTTACAAAAGCTGAAATATTAGATTTTACAGTTTTGTACTCCAGGGGAAGAAAGCACAATATGTGCAGGTCTAGTGACTGAAAAATATTCATCTCCATGCATCAAGGCTAAATTCACATAGGCAACAGAGCATCAGCGTACTTCTGCCAGATAAATTAGACAAAAATAACATCATAGATTGACCATTTCCATAAAGGATATTTGTCTAACCAGAATGAAATTAAAATTATCACTGCAGAAAACAGAATAATGTCTCCATACAAAGACAACCATGTCTTAATCCAACTAGAAGTAAAATATGCTACAAAAAATAGTAAAGAATAATTAAAACTGCAAATGGCATTAAGGGATTTAAATATGTGATATTCATATAGGAAAATAAATTCTCAATTGTCAAGCTGGATTGAATGTAATCCTACAAATTCCGAAAAGTAGAAAAAAGGAGGAAACAAATCCATAGGAAAGTGATTTGGAAATAACTCACTCATGTGTATCTTTGACCAAAAAGGTTTAACATAAAGAACTGAAGGGCTAGGGACATCATCTAAAAGCAAAAAACAAACAAACAAACAAAGAACCCAAAATCTGGGTTGAATGATGACAGTAGGACCAAGTGAATCTCTTAAAAATGTTGAAAATCTGGAGCATATGCCCACATTCATCTTTAAGACAATAGTTATATCTAATAGATATATGTCAGAAATAATATTTATTGTTGTTTAAAAACAGTACATATTAACTTACACAGCAAAAAGGGCAAGGAGAACATTGATATTCATATAACACTTTGTTATGGCTTTTGTTTTGGCTTATCTCTCTACTCAGTGTTAAAAGGAGTGGTCTGATATATAGCTCACTGTAGAGCACTTAACTGCTATGCTTAAGACTGGAGATTGATGTTCCAGAGAAAGAAAGTCGAAGGGAGAATAGAGGTAGGGAATGAGAAGGAGAGGGAGAGAGGAACAAGCAAAAAGCAATGGAGAAAAAAATATGTCACTGGTATAGAATTAGAATAAAATGTCATGTTTGAGTATCCTTTTGACTCTAGAAGGCTCTCAAAATGAAAAATGACAAAGTTATCTAATGTTTTATGAAAAAATTTTCCATTTTTTATTTCATTGTCTTTTAAACATTTCATTTTAATAGTAAATAATTTTTTTAAACTAAAGTACTCAATAAAGTTGACTTTTGATATAATCAAGGACCACTGTATACAAATGTAAGAAGAATATTAGAATACAAAAGAATAGATTGTGTAGAATGACCATTCTTTTTCTTTCAATGTATAATTTTTAGCATTTTATTGAAAATATCCCTTTTATTCCACCTATAGTTATATCTCTATGATCAAGTCACCAAAAACAAAAACAAACAAAGAAAAAACAAATAAATAAGCAAACAAAGCATCACAATTATGAAACTGATGTTCTATTAACTCAACTTTAAGTAATAAAAATATAACCACAAAGCTTTTATTGGCTTGCATGAAAGTCCTTATCTGCTGTTTCTTACTAGAATCTGCTTAACCAGAGTCTATTTTTATTTTTAACATTCCATTATCATTGCTGCTTCTGCTGTTTGTTCCATATTTAGACATTAGTGTTAACTTTTTTTTAAAAGTTGTAACAAACAATTCTCTGTATAGACCGTGCTGAAACTGACATTTGCTTACTTGAAAAAAAGAGGAAAAGGAATGAAGGAAGAAGAGAAGTACAATGCCACATTGCAAGTACCCCGAATTATCGAGTGAGGGACTGTAGATTGAAGAAAACTCAAGACAGTGGGTCATTCATGCTAAAAGAATGGTATTTATTAAGTGTAACAGAACTCCCTATATAGGGGAGGAACCAGCAATCGAACAGCACTGTGGACTCAAAACAAGGAAAATGAAGGCAACCAGTGGAGCACAATGTTTCAACTTCAGAGAAAAACAAGTAATGGTCAGTACCAGCATAGTTGCTGTTCCCTACAAGAAGAAAGAAAGAAAGAAAGAAAGAAAGAAAGAAAGAAAGAAAGAAAGAAAGAAAGAAAGAAAGAAAGAAAAAGAAAGAGGACATGCTTTCTCCTATCGCTTTGAAATGGACCATGTAAGACTTGTTGAATTGATTTGGCAAAACCTCCTACTTTTGTCACAAGGATACAGTGATCCAATAAGACACCACCATTTTTCATAATGCTATTTTATTCAACTATAGCATTAATGCAAAGTACTGTAAAAAGGCACCTGCCAATAAGTGATTACCTTCACTTAAAAAATAAGGATTTTGATATTATTCTCTTTATGTTACATTGAAAAGCAGAGAGATGGGTGTCTTTTTATTTTTTGTATTTGATTTTGTTTTGTTTTTCTGGGTTAAGACACTATGATCTAAAGAAAGAGGAAGAAAAAAATTATTTGACTTATAATATAGATCACTGTCCATTAATGGTAAACCATGGGAGGAACTTAAGTAAGGCATAACCTTGGAGGAAGAAATGAAAGCAGAAAACCAGGAGAATGGTGCATGCTGGCTTGCTCTCCATGGTTTTCTCACCTTGTTGTCTTATATAACCTAGGACAATCTGCCCACAAGTCTCATTAGCCACTTTGAAATAGGTCTTGAGCATCAATCATTAATCCTGAAAGTACTCCACACACCTGCCTACATGCTAATATGGTAATGGTATTTCCTCATATGAGACGCCTTCTTCTGAGATGATTCAACCGTGTGTTGACAAAACCACTACTAGTGTATTTTTGATAGGAAATTTTCTTTTTTGTTTTAATTTTATTAATTTATTCAGATTACAACTCAATTGTTATCCCATCACTTGAATCCTGCCATTCTTCCTTCTCTACTTCTTTCACCCTATTCCCCTCCCCTAGGTCTATGACCGAGGGAGGTTTCCTGTCCCACTATATGGACATAGGCTATCAAGTCTCATCTTGGTAGCCTGCTTATTCTTTCTTTGAGTACCACCAGGCCTCCCCACCAAGGGTAGGTGGTCAAATATGGAGCACCAGAATTCATTTCAAAGTCAGTCCTCACCTTCCACATAACTGTGGAGAATGTCCTGTCCACTGGGTGGATCAGTGGAGGGGTTCAATGTTTACTATTGTATTGTCCTTAGTGCAATAGTTTGATAATACCCTCCTGTGCTCCAATCTACCCATCATGATGGTTTTTTTGTAGGTTTCTAGGACCCTCTGGGTCCTTCTATTTCCCCACTTCCTATACTTCTCTTACCTAGAGTATCAGTAGGATGTCTTCACATTTATCCCAATCTCCTGGGAAGTGAAGACTTTCCTGGGATGTGCCTTTTGAGTTAGTGCCCAATTATAAGTGAGTTTATACCATGTGAGTCTTTCTGCTTCTGGGTTAACTCACTCATTATGATCATTTCTAGTCCCATCCATTTCTGGATTTCCTTTTTTTAATAGCTGAGTATTATTCCATACTTCAACTGAGGGACATTTAGGCTGTTTCCAGGTTCTGAATGTTTTGAATAAGGCTGTTATGAACATGGTTGAGCATATGTCCTTCTTGTGTGGTGGAACATTTCTAGGTATATTCCATTGAGTGGAATAGCTGGGTCTTGAGGAAGCCCTATTCCTGGTTTTAAAGACCTTAACATAAAACCAGAGACACTAAATTGGTTAGAAAAAAAAGTGGGGAAAAGCCTGGAACACATTGGCACAGGAGACAACTTCCTGAACAGAACAATAACAGCCTAGGCCTTACGGTCAATAATTAATAAATCAGACCTCATGAAGCTGAGAAGCTTTTGTAAGGCAGGGGACACTGTCAAAAGAACAAAGTGACAGCCTACAGACTGGAAAAAGATCTTCATCAACCCTACATCTGACAAAGGTCTAATGTCCAAAATATACAAAGAACTCAAGAAATTAAATACCACCAAACCAAATAACCCAATTGAGAAATGGGGCTCAGAAATAAACAGAGGAATATCTACAGAGGAATATCAAATGGCTGAGAAATACTTAAAGAAATGCTCAACATTCTTAGTCATCAGAGAAATGCAAGTCAAAATGGCTCTGAGATTACATCTTACATTCATTAGAATGGCTAAGATTAAAAATAATTTAAGATTTATTTATTATGTATAGTGTTCTGCCTGCACGTACACCTGCAGGCCAGAAGAGGGCACCAGATCGCATTATAGATGGTTGTGAGCTCCCAGTGGTTGCTGAGACTTGAACTCAGGACCTCTGGAAGAGCAGCCAGTGCTCTTAACCTCTGAGCCACCTCACCAGCCCGCCTAAGATCAAAATTTCAAGTGACGCCACATGCTGGCAAGGATGTGGAGAAAGAGGAACACTCCTTCATTGCTGGTGGTAATGCAACCTTGTAAAACCACTTTGGTAATCTATCTGATGCTTTCTCAGGAAATTTTCAAGTAAGATAAATAGCATTTAATCTAATTTGAAGTTGGGTTGGCATTTTGTATCTGTGAAATACCAAGATATGAATACATGTAAAGTTTTACAGCATCTGTAAACATACAGATACATATTTGATTCAGCTTGGTCCTGAAAACTGAATATGTAAATAAAATTGCCTTAGGCATGTCATACACACAGAATAGAACTCACTCAAGTACATCTCAAGAAACTCAAGATTATGATACAGGATAAATAAGATTTATGATAGAGGACAACAAATAAGTGACAAAATAGTTGTTAGAGTTTTTAAACAGTCTTATGAAATATTATCCCAGTAGCCATCTCATACAATACAAATATGTATTGAATATCTTAAAGGATTAATATTTATCATCTCAAATAAGAATATGACAGACAGTTTGCTGTTTGCACAGTTACCTAAAATTTTCTATAATATTCCACCATCATCTTCAGCCTTCTGGCCCAATATACTGGAGGCAGAAACTAATGAGGATGTGCTTACTCTTTCTCGGCAGAGTTCAGCCATCAACTCTGCTTGCACCCAAGCTTGCCATTGTAGGCAGAATTCTGTCTGTGGTAAAAACAAGGACATTTTCCCTAGTGCCTTATTTGCCACATTTGAAACCATCTCCATAAGAAAGTTCTGTGATGCTCATCATCTTCTTTTAGATAGGCTGGGTGTTGCCAGGAGTTAACCTGTCTCATTGTAAAGGTATCTTTGAAATCATGACTTATAACCAACTCCCAATGAAAATGAAATTCTATCACCCAAGAAAGCAACAAAAAACCTACCCAAGGTTTCTTCTGGCTGATTTGGGATGAATAATACCTTTGTAGGAACCAAATTTTAAAAATGGGGAAATGGTTAAATAAGCTAGGAATTGCATTTGTTGTCCAGTTTATAAATGTTGAGAAGTTGTACGCTTAGAGTCCTGTGTAGCACAGTATGAAATACTGGACCAATTGGGAATGGAGGCTTTCTTCGAAGCTATTCTTGGAGCTGTCCTGTTCTGATGAGGCAGCAGCAACTGAAACACTTGCTGCTGGAATATGAAGGTTGCAGGAAGTCAGTGACCAGCATACTGAGAGGAATGAATCCTGTCAGGTCTGATTCTGCATCAGTGTCCAGTCTTTTGCTCTGAAAGTATATAATTCCTCATAAGCATTATACAGTCCTAAATTTATAAACATATAAGGTGTTCATGAAGCACAGAACAATTAAGGCTGGTTCTCTGCTCTTTGTATGTGCAGAAAAAAAGGCATCTTTAAATCTTCATTCATGCCATATGAACAATGACATCTAGTAATAATTCACAGGGATTCTGTAGCCAACAAGAAGCATTGTCTAGTCATAGACATTGACGTCACAGCCAGTCTCAGAGTTACTCTCATGTAGTGGGATTAGCAATATAAGTTACTTGCTTGTTCTGAAGTTTGAATTTTCACATCCCAATTGAATTCCCCTCCCGCATCCCCGCCAGATCCCTTCATTCCTCTCCCTCCCTCCTCTAGTTCTCAGAAAGGGGAGCCTTTCTCCCTAACATCTGACCTCAGCCTATCAAGTCTCATTTGTACTACCTGTAAACTCTTCCTCTGTAGCTTGGCAAGGCCTTCCTGCCAGAAGGAAGTGATGTAGTTTGGTGGCCAGAGTGTATTTCTGAAGTAGTCCCTACTTCCCACATTTTGGGATCCACAAGGAGACTGTGCTGCTACGTCTGAGCAGAGGGTATAGGTGCACATCATACATGGTCTTTGTTTGATGTTTCAGTCTCTGTGTTGTAGTGTGGTTATCCTGTTTTATGTGGCTAATATCCATCTATGAGAGTATATACCATGAGTGTATTTCTTGGTCTGAATTACCTCACTCAGGATGTGATCATTTCTAGTTCCATCCATTTGTCTGCAAGTTTCAAGATTTCCTTGTTTTTAATATCTGAATAGTATGCCATTGTGTAAATGCACCACAGTTTCTTTATCCATTCTTTAGTGGAGGGATATCAAGGTTGTTTCCAGATTCTGGCTATTAGAAGTAAAGCTGCTGTGAACATAGTTGAGCAAATGCCCTTGTTGTATGATGGAGCATCTTTCCATATATTACCAGGAGCAGTATGGCTGGTGGTTGAGCTAGAATAATTCCCAGTTTCCTGAGAATGCACCCGACTGAATTCCAAAGAGGTTGTACAAATTTGCACTCCCACCAGCAAGGAGGAGTATTCCCCTTTCTCAGCACCCTCACCATCATATGCAGTCACTGCACTCCCTGTATAATTATGGAATTAATTTTATTTCTTCTCAAGTATTTGATGGGGTTGAAAACCAGATAGTTTAGTTTTACAATTAAGCTTAGTTGTTTAGGGCTTAAGATGCTTTTAGGTCTAGATAGATGTTTTAAGTTGATAATAACAAGATATGATAGATATTGATTTACATTCAGAATCTGAGATTCAACAAGATTGGAAAGATGTTTTCTTCAAGGATGCCAAAAACAAATAATCAAATCATAATGAATGTAACATAAATATTTTTTCTGAGTGTATCATTGTTCTTCTTCCTGTAGATTGTTTATTGTATATATGTGTAATCATATAAATGTACATGTAAAATAAAAATATTTACTAAAAAATAAAAAAATTATCATCTATAAGAGTATATTGGAAACATAAGTTCTAGGTAATTGTTACACATGTATTCATTGAGTGTTCAGGATATTTTTAACACCAGAACTCAGACCAGCTGTCCCCTTTGTACCATTGTTTTATGCATTGTCTGATGATTAGAACTGACACATAGTCCAGATATTAAAGCATGAATACATGAGGAGAATAACACAGATGATATACACTCGTGTTCAAATTTTTTCTATGTTTATTCAAATTAATCACTTATATTATTATGTAATTGCAATATATATGTGCAATATCATCCTACCACAAAGATAATATTATCCTGTGAACCTAATGAAAGGCAAATGCACATCTCTCAACTCAGTGTAAATACACGTCGTTGTTGATTCCTAGCTTGGAAGCACGAGGCAGTGTTTTATGTCAGAGCATGAGTGGTCATCACATAGTAAGAAAAATACATGTCTGTCATTCTCTCTCTAGGCCATCATTACCACCAAGGGTCAACGCAAGGAAGGCACTAAAATAATTTTTTTAAAGGAGGTTGAGGTACCAGTAGAATATAATCTTCTAGACTTGAAAGAAGAAAAGGAAAACTTAGAAGTTACAGGTGGATTTCTCTAAGGTTGTAAAAGGATCTCTTACATGATTTTAGTGCACTGATAAGTCCGTTTACTTCACGTTATTTCTTTATGAATTCTGAATTGATTCTAAAGGAATACTCATCATTTAAGTTGGAATATTGCAATAAATCTGGCTTCAACGTCACAAAATTTCAGTAACTATCTGAAGGTTTTGCACTATTCCACCTCATTCATCATTTCTAGTGAGAAGAGGTATTTCCTCTTGGTTAAGATTAACTCTTCAATTACATGATTTTTACAAGCCTTACGCAAATTTGTTCAGCAAGCATTTGCTTCTTTGCCAACAATACTAACAGTTTACAATGAAGTTATCCCTTCTAAACTTCATATACGTTTGTGTTCCAATAAACTGATCACACATTATACCCATTACAAGATGAAAATGAGTCTGGTACACTCAGTCTAATAAATACTAGACTTTGTCTATACCACAGACAGTTGAATGAGAGTATATTTGCTTTATGCCTCAATGAGATACACATTGCAACCTCCCCATGGGCATAACACTAGCCAGATCATAATTAAAAATACAAGCAGAGTTTGCACCAAAAGTGTGTCATATTTTCATAACTGTAAAGTGGAATTAGTGAATGCTATGCAATTGTAATTTGGAGAATGGTTGTATTGGTGTGAATCTGGCTGTGGTTCATTTTATATTCTATTATGTTAAATCAACATTAACACACTATATAATATTCATTAGATTATTTGATTTACATTCATAAAATTTTCATATTTGGCTACAAATGTAGAAGGTACTTATCACATTTCTTTATTCTAGCCTGATTATATACATAGCTCATTTCTCTAAGTACACACGAAACCTTGAATTTGATTTTTTCAACTCCAGATTATTATATTTACTATTTCCCACTTCTCTTCTAACATTGTTTCCACCTGATTTACTGGTAGAAAGGAAGGTAGATGGAGGCTTGTTCATAAAAAGCAGATTCTAAGTTTTGTAGGCTAAGCCCACTGCCCATTCTATCTTTCTGTTTTCTTTGTGCAGATAAAATGTGACTATACATTTCTGCTCCTTTTGCTCTGCCTCCCATTTTTGATGCCTTGCCTACCATGATGGACTCCATCACTTTTAAACTGCAATCCAAAATGTCACTTTGAGAAAGTCATATCCCACTCTCCACTCAACTGTCCATTGGCTAGATCTGGGTAGGGGTTTAAAGTTTACCGCCTGTATTGTCTTTGGCTGGTGCCTTAGTTTCAGCGGGACCCCTGAGCCCAAATCTGCCTATCATAATGGTGCCTCATATTTGACCATGTCTCCTGGAGGGAGAGGCCTGGTGGCACTCAGAGGAAGGATAGCAGGCTACCAAGAAGATATTTGATACCCTATGAGCATATACAGGGGGAGGAAGTCCCCCTCAGGAACAGTCATGCGGAGGGGAATAAGGGGAAAATGGGAGGGAGGGAAGAATGGGAGGAGACAAGGGATGGGATAACCATTGAGATGTAACAAGAATAAATTAATAAAAAAATTAAAAACAAACAAACAAACAAAATGTCACTTTGTATTTTCAAACTTGCTTTTTGTCAAGAGGATTCAGATAGCCCAGATGAGACTTGATAGGCTGAGGTCAGATGTTATGGAAGGAGGGCTCCCTCTTTCTGAGGACTAGGGGTGAGGGGATGGGGATGAAGTGGGAGAGTGGGACTAAGAAGCAACTAGGGAAGGGGCTACAATCATGATATAGAAGTAAACTGAGCAAATTAAAAATATTTTAAAGGAAAAAAGAAATGGCATAATAAAATATGAATATAATTGGGGAAAAAGAGAACAAGAAAAGTTGAAATTCTATAAAGCTTTAAAAGTGCAGAGCAAGTGTAGGGCCTTGAGTGACCTGCACCACTAAAGGGTCATTAAAGAAAGTAAATCATTAGAAATAGTTCTGGAAGCTTCTAGAATCTGATTTAGACCTAGAATGTTTTTCATCCTCTGAGACTAACTGTTGAATAAGCTCACCCTCTCTAGTTCTTTCTGAATTTTGCCTGCATGATTAAACTCAGCTGATCTGCATCAAACTCTTTTCCAAGCTGACAGATTCAAAATGGCTTCTCTCTGTTTTTCACTGAATTGTTATGTTTGGCATCATACTTACCTGGGCAATATGTTTTAATTGTATGCCTGTTGTCATTCTCTAGTTTTTCTTTCTTCACATGTGTCTAGCTTGTTCCCTCTTTGCAATCCGTGTTTGTACAACTGTCCTGGTAAAACTGCCAACTCATTTTCTCTTTACTGCCTCTCTTTCCTGTATGTTCTTGTGAGCACTGTCAATTCTTTCTCTAATTTACACCTTATCTGCTTCTCAATTAGATGCCACTTTTAAACATAGATGCTTCCTTCTACAAACTATCTTTATTGTTTGGGATTAAAGTTTTCTACTGTGGGTGTGTCTATATTCCAGCCAGATCACACAGACCTAGAAGGTCTTTTGATGTGATTAAGCAGTCATGTTTCTGGATTATAATCTCTCTACAAATTTTAATCAATTAAATGATAAATCAAGAAAGAATTCTAGTGATTTTGTCAGCATTCTAACAGAAATTTGTGTAGAGAAAGCAAATACCACCCAACTTTTCTTTCACTTTCGAAAGGAGGTTCATGAAATTGGACAGCAAGAAAGGGCTTGATAAAAATTTGGACATTCAGACTTAACAAAGATAGATGCAAGGGCTGCAGAGATAACACACAGGCCAACCAAATTAAAAGCTGAAAGAATTGTCATGGTTGCCTAGATGATGTGCAAAGATGTCAGCAGAAAGTGAAATTTAGGACATTCTTCATAAATGGACTGAAGATACAATATGCTGATCCTTTTATATCCATATTCATTAGCAGAGAGTATGCGTCTTTCTAGTCCAAGATGTGTAGCAGTCATCTATGAACCATCTCTTCAGAAGGTAGCTGTACAGCACAGAGGAAGTTGCAAGAATAAATGCAATACAAATAAAACTGATCAAGGACACCAACTCCAAACTAAAATAATGGCTTTTTAATTTTAGTGCAGACAAGTATAAACAAAGAGAAAAATACAACCTTCAATTATAAAAACAAAGTCAGAAGGAAATGGAGTTATAATATATCATATAAAATATATAATATTTGGGAAAATGCGGTACATGGAGAAAAGCAAACAAGTCAGTCTGGATTATTATACCCAGCCACACTTTCAATTATCATAGATGTAGAAAATAAGATATTCCATGATAAAGCCAAATTTTAATCAGCATCTCTCTATAAACCCTGTGTAACAGAAGGTGCTAGAAGAAAAACTCCCACTTGAGGAGATTAACCACATCTACGAAAACACAGTGAATACATAATCTCATGTCACCGAAATAAAAAGTATACAATCTCAGAGGAAGAGAGAGATAGAGACAGACAGACAGACAGATAGAAAGACACTAACATCACCCCCACTTCAACAACATGAAAATAATAGGAGTCAACAATCATTGGCCATGGGTATCTGTCTTACTTAGAGTTTTATTGTTGTGAAAAGAAACCATGACCACATCAATCTCTTGTAAAAGAGAAAGCATTTCATTGAAAAATGTTATAGTTCCAGGGGTTTAGTCCATTAAGATCATGGTGGAAACCATGGAAGCATGCAGGCAGATATGGTGCTGGAGAGGGAACAGAGAGTTCTACAGCTTGATCCATGTGGAGCAGGAAAAGACAGCCAGCCACAAAGGCTGAGATTTTGAGACTTTAAAATGAAGTAACACACCTCCTCAAAGACAATATTCCAACAAGGCTATACATCCTAATAATGCAGCTCCATTTAGACCATTTTATTCACACCACAATATCTTTCAATATCCATATGCTCAATGCCACAATAAAAAAGACACAGAATAACAGAATAGATGCAAAGCTGGAATTTGTCATTCTGCTACATAGAAGAAAGAGACAATGGCATCAAAGAAAATGGGCTTGGAAGCAAGCCAGTGTAGCTATTTTAATATCTAAAGAATATAGACTTTAAATCAAAACTAGTCAAAAGCAATAGGAAAAGATACTAAGGATACATCAAAGGAAAACTTCACAGAGATAGGCTTTCAATTCCTGACATATATACATCAAACATGAAAACATGCATGTTTATGAAAGAAATATTACTACAGCTTAAATCTCAAATTAACTCTCACACCCTGATATTGGGAGACTGCAATGCCTATTCTTACCAAATAAAAGGTCATCCAGGCAAAAACTAAACAGAGAAATACTGGGCCTAACATATATTTATAGAACATTTTATCCAAACACAAAAAAATATATATTCTATGTACATCATGGAACTCTCTCCAAAATTGTCCATATACTTATACACAAAGCAAGTTTTAATAGATACAAGAAAAGTGAAATAATTGCCTCCATCCTATCAGAACACCAGGGACTAAACCTGGATATCAACAACAACAGAATTAACAGAAGATTCACAAGCCTGTGAAAAACTGAATAATTATATACTGAATGAAAAATAGGACTAGACAAAAACAAAGAAATTAAAAACTTTCTAGAAATCAATGAAAATGAATACATGGCATACCCAAATGTATAGCATACAATGCAAACAGTTAAAGTCAGAAAGGGGTTAGTCTAGAGAACTAAGTACTTACATAAAATTAAAAAATAAATAAACTGTACAGATTTCATATTGCAAGTTAATAACACACATAAAAGTTCCAGAACAAAAGTAAATAGTTACATCCACTTGTAGTAGATTTCAGAAAAACCAAACTAAAGTCTAAAATCAATAAAATAGAAAACAAGGAAACAATACAAAGAATCAATGAAACAAATGGTTGGTTCTTTGAGAAAAATCAACAAGCTAGAAAACCTTTACTAAATTTATTTAAAAGGCAGAGAGAGGGCTTCCAAATTAACAAAATCAGAAGAAAAATTGGAATAAAGGAACAGACATCCAGGAAATTCAGAGAACCATAACTATATACCTTAAAAACTGGTATCCTGCAAAATTGAAATATATAAAAATATTTGTGGTAGATACTGCTTACTAAAATTAAATCAGGATCAGATAAGCAATTTTAATCCCTAGTGAAATAGAAGCAGTCACTAAAAGCCATAGAACCAAAACAAGACAATTGTTGATGATGATCTTGATGATGATGATAACTATACTAATAAAACAGGCTCTGATAGTGACATAAAAATAGGCATGTTGATCAATGAAATAAAACTGAAGACTCAGACATAAATCCACACATTTATGGATTTTTTTTTATTTTTTAATGGCCGCTCAAATTAGAGGTCTGCATGTAGAAGAATTTAAATAGACCCATACTTATCCTCTACACAAAATTCTGGTCCAAATCATCAAAGAGCTCATGTACAACCAGATGCAGTCAACCTGAGAGAAAAGAAACTGGGGAATAACATTGAACTCACTGGTACAGGAGAAGACTTCCTGAAGAGAACACAAATAATATAGGCACTAAGACCAACAATTAATAAAAAAGTTCTCATAAAACTGAAAAGCTTCAGAGTTGTTTTTATTTGCATTTCCCTGATGACTAAGGAGGTTGAGCAATTCTTTAAATGTTTCTCAGCCATTTAGTATTCCTCTGTTGAGAATTCTCTGTTCCTTGGAATATACCCCGAACATGCTCCAGCAGACAACAAGAAAATTTGCTCAACCATGTTCATAGCAGCCTTATTCATAATAGCCAGAACATGGATACAGCCTAAGTATCCCTCAATAGAAGAATGGATAAAGAAACTGTGGTACATTTACACTATGGAATACTACTCCAAAAGATAGAAATGGATGGAATATTACCAAATTCATTCTATGAGACCATAGTCACATTGATACCTAAACCTCACAAAGACTCAACAAAGAAAGAGATTTTCAGACCAATTTCTCTTATGAACATCGATGCAAAAATACTAAATAAAATACTGGCAAAACGAATACGAGAACACATCAAAGATATCATTCATCATGACCAAGTAGGCTTCATTCTAGGCGTGCAGGGATGGTTTAATATACAGAAATCCATCAATGTAATCCACCATATAAACAAACTGAAAATAAAAAACCACATGATCATCTCTTTAGATGCAGAGAAAGCATTTGATAAAATCCAACACCCATTCATGTTTAAAGTCTTTGAGAGATCGGGGATACAAGACACTTTCCTCAACATAATAAAGGCTATATACAGCAAGCCAATAGCCAAAGTCAAAGTAAATAGTGAGACACTCAAGGAAATTTCTCTAAAATCGGGAACAAGGCAAGGCTGCCCACTCTCTTCATATCTCTTCAATATAGTTCTTGAAGTTCTAGCCAGAGCAATAAGACAACAAAAGGAGATCAAGGATATCCAAATGGGAAAGGAGGAAGTCAAATTATCCCTATTTGCAGATGATATTATAGTGTACATAAGTGATTCTCAAAATTCCACCAGAGAACTCCTACAGCTGATAGACACCTTCAGCAAATTGGCTGGATACAAAATTAACTCAAAAAAGTCTGTAGACTTCCTATACACAAATGACAAGCTTGCAGAGGAAGAAATTAGGAAAACCACACCCTTCACATTAGCCACAAGCAATATAAAATATTTAGGAGTTACTCTAACTAAGCAAGTGAAGGACTTGTTTGAAAAAATTTTCAAAACTCTGAAGAAAGATATTGAAGATGACATGAGAAGATGGAATGATCTTCCTTGTTCATGGATCGGGAGAATTAACATAGTAAAAATGGCCATCCTACCAAAAGCAATCTACAGATTCAATGCAATCCCTATCAAAATACCTACACAATTTTTTAAAGACATTAAAAGTTCAATTCTGAACTTCATATGGAAAAACAAAAAACCCAGAATAGTGAAAACAATCTTGTACAATAAAAGGTGCTCTGGAGGAATCGACATACCTGATCTGAAGCTGTACTATAAAGCAATAGTAGTAAAAACAGCATGGTACTGGCACAGCAACAGGCCGGTTGATCAGTGGAATCGAATTGAAGACCCAGGTATGAACCCACACATATATGGTCACTTGATTTTTGACAAAGAACCCAATTTCATTCAGTAGATAAAGGATAGCATCTTCAACAAATAGTGCTGGTCTAACTGGATGTCTATGTGTAAAAAAATACAACTGGACCCATATTTGTTACCTTGCAAAAACTCAAATCCAAGTAGATTAAAGACCTCAACATAAAACCAGAGACACTAAGTCACTTAGAAGAAAAAGTGGGGAAGAGCCTAGAACATGATGGCACAGGAGACAACTTCCTGAACAGAACACCAACAGCCCCGGCCTTAATGTCAACAATTAATAAATAGGACCTCAAGAGGCTGAAAAGCTTCTGTAAGGCAGGAGACACTGTCAAGAAAACAAAGCGACAGCCTACAGACTGGGAAAAGATCTTCACCAACCCTACATCTGACAAAGGTCTAATATCCAAAATATATAAAGAACTCAATAAATTAAACACCACCAAACCAAATAACCCAATTGAGAAATGGGGCTTGGAACTAAACAGAGAATTCTCAACAAAGGAATATCAAAGGTCTGAGACACACTTAAAAAAATGCTCAACCTCCTTAGTCATCAGGGAAATGCAAATCAAAACTACTCTGAGATTCCATCTTACACCCAACAGAATGGCTAAAATCAAAAATTCAAGTGTCACCACTTGCTGGCGATAATGTGGGGAGAGAGGAACATTCCTTCATTGCTGGTGGAATTGCAAACTAGTACAGCCACTTTGGAAATTTATCTGTTACTATCTCAGAAAGCTGGGAATAGGGCTTCCTCAAGACTCAGCTATTCCATTCCTTGGAATATACCCAGAGGATGCTCCAGCACACAGCAAGAAAATTTGCTCAACCATGTTCATAGCAGCCTTATTCATAATAAAAAGAACATGGAAACAGCTTAAGTGTACCTCAATAGAAGTATGGATAAAGAAACTGTGGTATATATACACTATGGAATACTATTCAGCTATTAAAAACAAGGAATTCCCGAAATTTGTGGACAAATGGATTGAGCTAGAAATGATCATAATAAGTGAGTTAACCCAGAAGCAGAAAGACTCAAATGATATATACTCACTTATATCTGCATACTAGCCCAAGGGGCATGTCCCAAGAAAGCCTTCACTTACCAGGAAACTGGGACAGAGGGGAGGGCATCCCATTGCGACTCTGGATGAGAGAATCATGGGAGAATAGCAAAGTAGAAGGATCCAGAGGATCCTAGAAACCTACAAGTAGAACATTATGATAGGCAGATTTGGGCCCAGGGGTCCTGCTCAAACTAAGGCACCAGCTAAGGACAATATAGGCGGTAAACTTTAAACCCCTACCCAGATCTATCCAATTGGCAGAACAGTCTCCACAATTGAGTGGAGAGTGGGATATGACTTTCTCACATACTCTGGTGCCTCACCTTTGACCATGTCCCCTGGAGGGGGAGACCTGGTGGCACTCAGAGGAAGGACAGCAGGTTACCAAGAAGAGACTTGATACCCTATGAGCATATACAGGGGGAGGTAATCCCCCTCAGGAACAGTCATAGGGGAGGAGAATAAGGGGGAAATGGGAGGGAGGGAAGAATGGGAAGACACAAAGGATGGGATAACCATTGAGATGTAACAAGAATAAATTACTAAAATAGAAAAAAAAGAATAAAAAGACAAGTGAACTGAGCAAATGGAAAGGTGACTTTTCCTCAAAAGTAATGCTGAAAATTAAGAAATGGAATTGGGTATTCCAAACAAAGACAATAAACAGAAAGTACAAATTTGTCAAGAAATATATAACTATCTACATTGACATTCTTGAATAAAGTAAAATAAAGCATTGTTAGATTAAATACATGTTTGAGAAAATACACTGAACACAGTGAATATATATATATATATATATATATATATATATATATACATATACATATATAATATATATTAGTTTAAGAAGAAACACATTATAAATAGTAATGAATAGTAAAATGATTATGTTACTGAATTGTTATATTATCTAAGTAAATTTTGTAGATATATTTAACTTAATCAACTGTGCAAGAGTACTTGGAACAAAATTCCAGGAAATAAACAAAATATAATGCTATTGATAAACATATAAATAATTTAGAAAAATATTAAATTATTTCAAGATTTTGGCGATTTCAAGGATAGATATCTTCAATACAGCATAAAGATTCCTGAAGTGTGATTTTTACCATTGACAGTAGAAGAAAAAAATAAGGAAAAACCTGATGTTTTAAATGTTACTCAAATAAAGAAACTTTTATTTAAAGTGATAAAAAAGTATTGATTCTGATCTGAGAACTGTAGGTCACAGTAAGACAAATTTATACCTTGAATAAAATGAAAGTATGTGATAGCAGAGAGGGGGCACGATATTTCATACCGGGCATTGGTTTTCTACCATGTCATTAAATGCACACATAAAATTGAAGTTAGGTTTATAATTCCAAGAAAGTGGAACTTGTTCACTAAAATATTTAACATATTCTCATTCAAGTACGGAGACTATAGGTTGAGCTAAATCTGTTCAATCACAGTGACAACAGATAGAAATTCTAAGCATTTATGACTGAAGTCAATGTAACATTCTTCTTTTTCTTCAGAAAACACCCTTAGAAATAGTAAGGAATGCAGATATTCATCAACTGCGGATAAAACATTCATGGTGACAAGTTTCATAATTTATTAATAGCTCTACTTAATTATAAAGCTCATGACTTAAAATAAACAAATACATAAAATATAAAATAATACTGTAGAGTATAAAAGTATCAAAGAGAGATAAAGGGAACTAGTTAATTAACTATAACTATAGCTTATTCCATTTTATAACATTTAAATATTTGAGTAACTTAAGAGTGTAAAAGTTATAACAGAATCAGACAATATTTTCTTATCAATTTGTTGGTATCTCTGTATCACTTGCATGTCTGAACAGATATGTACAAATTATTGTCTTTTTACGGTGAACAAAATAAAGTAATCTGTGCAGCCCAGGCTCTCAAATGCCTACTTCAGATAAAAAAGAATGACAGCATACTCTACAAGTCCTTTTTTTAAAAAGCATTTGATAATGTCTGAAATGGTATCAAAGTGTTCCAAGCAGTCTATACCTCAATACAAAGAGTAATTCTTGTCTTTTCTTTTTCCTACATTCTGGTACATAATATAAAAAACATTCCAATATAATTAACAGTAATTCTTGAATCTGATCCTTCTCCACATCCCATGTAAAACTAACCTAGTTGAGCCCAGAACAGCTCTTATGAAAGCATTAATAGTATCCTTCTAACTAGACTTCTTCTCCCATTCCTGCTTATGTGAGCCAAAATCTACACATTAATTAGAAAGTTATTTTTAATTTGCAGTTGCATAGTATGTTTCAACTTCTCACAATTGCATGTCTACTTTTCCAGATGACTAGGAATAAAGACTAAAGATCTTGCAATGGCACACTATGTTTACTGCATCTGAATCATTATGTCCTGGGACCCATCCCATAGTAGCTTGCTCTATGATAATAATGACTATCTTGCTGCTCCTTAGAAGCAATTTGCTGTCATCTGTGTTGTCACGCAAAATTCTATAACCAGTCCTTTCATATCACTCTCATAATTCTTTTTTTGCTTTGAATAATAAATGTATTAAACTCACATTTCTTATATCTTTCCATGTTGTTTCACCCAAAATATATCATTTGGCATACTCTTATTTGACTAATAAGTAACAATTAATGATAAGTTTAACCTCTACAGTGTTTATAATATCCATAATTTCAAAAAAGAAAAACAATATGAGGGCATGGAAAACAAAAGATGAAAGTACTAAGTAGCAGTCTGATACAAGGGTTATTCATGGAGACAGAATATGTTATAAGAATTAGAATCTGTTGAGTAAATTCATGATAGTAATTATTCAGCTTATAGGTACAACCACTGAACCTTACAAAATGTTCATAATATGGATAATAAAACCTGATATACATAAAGAATATTCCATAAAGTGATGGTAATGATAAATAGCAACACAATTACTTATTTTATTATGATTTAGCGCCTTTTGTTTATACTTAAAAGTATAAATTATCAAATTTACAAAATTTTCTTTCTAATTAATTCACAGATTTTTTTACCATTAATTCTTTTCATAAATTTGTTCCTCATTTTCCATAATAATAGTCTTGATTAAAAAGAATTTTTTTGTATAGTACTATATAAACACAGTTTTCAATAAGCATGATAATTAAATAATTGGATAAAAATCCACAATGATTTTTCATATTATTAGTTATTAACATAGAGATAATTTGATTCTATGTTTTAGACTGATGCCTTCTGGTGAGTCTGACTTATCAAAATAAGAAGTGTTTAAAGACATTTCCATTCAAAAGAAATAAAATAGGCTTTTATAGACATGGCAAACACTATGTGCAAATAAATTCCTTATAAGCTAAATTATTGTATTAGTGCCCATATTTAAGCATATACATTCACTAAATTTTAAGCTGTAAGTTGAAAGTATTAAGTAATAATCTTAAGTTTCCATTTTGTTACTTAATTAATAAAGTATAACAATGAATACTTTTTGTCTTTCAATTATTTGTTTTTCTTAGTTTCATATTAATAATTCTTAATTTTCCAAGGCAAACATCTAATATATTTTAAATTTGTTAAATATTTGAATAAAATTTTAATCAAATGCATGTGAAAATCTTGCTAGATATGGTGGCTGATGCCTATTACCCTACCACTTAGATAATGACTCAGAGACTTGCCAGTTTTCATGTTGGGTGTAGTATACAGTAAGTTTCAGGTGAGAAAAGTACAATGTGTATTATTGCCTTAAAAAGTTAACAAAAAATTTATAAAGCAAAAACAAACAAACAAACAAAAACAAGACAGAAACAAAAAATGTGATGAAATTTTTGTCTGATCCTGTTGTTTTGGTATTTCTTTACATATTTCAAATTTTAATTTATATGTATGTACATAATTTATGAAATTTTATTGAAGTATATAATTTAAAATATCTTTATTGTTAAAGTCACACTTTATATAATAAAGTTAGGTTCATATGGATTGAATAATTACTAAATATAATTAACATGTCATTGGACCTGTAAGGAATTTAAACACCAATACACAGAATGGTTTATGTCTGTTAGTCTGCATCTAATAGATGAATGTTAAAATGACAGACTGTCAAATCCCATATCACTGGCTCTGGGAATATAGGTCAGTATCAGAATCTTGCTTAGCTTACAGAAATTTCTTAATTCAAATCCTATTGTTGAAAATCCAAAACTAAACCAAAAATAAAACTAGGACCAAACAAACAAATAAAAAAATGTATAACAACAGGACATTAACAAGGATATTATCCTTTTTTTAAAAGACATTAACACAATACATTATTCCTTTAAAGAAAACTTCTGTTACTTACTCTCTATCATATGCAGAAATGTTCAAATGTGTTTTATATGTGATTATGAAAATGTGGAAAAATTTTAATGTACAGAATTTATATAGTACAATATATTTCTGAGAAAAGCAATGCAAATACAAAAAACATTTAAATACATGAGATTTTTTTTGTATTAACCCAAGATGTTTCCCTTACCTTGTATTTTTACAACCTTATGGGCTTTTTTGTTGTTCTTGTTTTGTTTATTTTAATAATATAAAGCATGTTTAAACATGGAATCACCTATGTGGTCATAATTCTGCTAAGTACATGAGAATTTATTTACAAAATAAAAGATTCTTTCAAACTCATTGTATGCATGAGTAGGTTGTCTGGTTATTCTCAAAAAGCATTTGCCTAAACTCTGAAATTGACAATGACTGTCCCTCTTTTCAAAGTATATATGAAAGTGATATACCTTTTATACTTTCTAAAACACATTTTTTTCACCCAAAACATCACAACTACTTGTATCTTCTTTTTCATTGTCTTTTAGTGTCTTAACATTCTCTAGCACTTGTTAAATTTGATTACCTAAGTTTTCTTCTTTAAAAAAAATAACAGTATCCATGTTTCTAGTCCTGGTTTTTCTTTTTGAAAGTCAGAGGTTACTTTTGATTCCATTGAATTAAAAACTTTTTGAGTGCTAACTTCAGGCAGTCCTCTCAGTTTCAGTGCCTATTAGGAACTTCTGTCATAGTGAACCACTAGGTATACTATATTGGATGCAGAGTTCTACACCCACTTTATTTCCCAAAGAAATGCCATATATTTTCTAATTGTGTCTCATTAAATATTATTTATAGTGACAAATTTAATGCACTATTCGAAATGTCTTTGATTCACACTAACATGCTATAATTTCCTTTCTACTCTTACTACATATATTTTAATGCAACTTTTGCTTTAGGATCTACACATAATATTCTTCTGATAGGAAGGTTAATTTTCCCTCTCATTAAGAAGAAATATTAGCTTATGAGACTGACACACTGCCTACTGCACTAAAAGCCTTATAGAAGTAAGCCCACATACTTATGGACACTTAATTTTTGACCAACAAAAACCATATGATGGAAAGAATGACAGCATCTTCAACAAATGGTGCTGGTCTAAGTGGACACCTACATGTAGAAAAATGTGAATAGATTCATATTTATCACTCTGCACAAAAGTCAAGTCCAAGTAGATTAAAGGACTCTATATAACAACAGATACACCTAAATCTATTAGAAAAGAAAGTGAGGAAAAGCTTTGAACTCTTTGGCGCAGGAGACAACCTCCTGAGCAGAACACCAACAGCTCAGGATCTAAGATCTACAATTAAAAAATGGGACCTCATGAAACTGAAAAGCTTTTGGAAGGCAAAGGAAACTGTCAACAGAACAAAATGACAGACTGTAGCCTGGAAGAAGTTTTTCACCAATGCTACCTCCAACAAAGGACTAATATCCAAAATATATAAAGAAATATATATTAAACAACAGTAAACAAAATAAGCCAATTAAAAAGTGGAGTACAGAGCTAAACAGATTCTCAACAAAGGAATCTCCAATGGTTAAGAAGCACTTAAAGAAATTCTCAAAATCCTTAGTCATCAATGAAATGCAAATCAAAACGACTTTGATATTACAGCTTAAACTGATCAGAATGGATAAGATCACAATCTGATGTAACAGCACATGCTGGTGAGGATGTGGAAAGAAGGGAACACTCATCCATTGCTGGTGGGATTTCAAACTTGTACAACCACTTTGGAAATAAATCTAGTGCTTTCTCAGAAAATTGACAAGACCCAGCTATACCACCCCTGGGTATATGCCAAAAAGACACTCCATCATACAACAAGGATTACTATGTTCATAACAGCTTTATTCCTAATAGCCAGAATCTGGAAACAACCTAGATGTCACTCAACTGAAGAATGGATAAAGAAATTGTGGTACTCTTAGACAATGGAATAATACTGAGCGATTAAAACAAAGAAATCATGAATTTTGCAGGAAAAAAGATGGAACTAGAAAAGATCATCCTGAGTGAGGTGACCCAGCCCCATAAAAATGTGCATGGTATATACTGATTTACAAGTGAATTTTAGACATAAAGTACGGGGTAAACATACTACAACTCACAGATCCAAAGAAGATACGTCACAAGGAGGACCAAAGGGAGGATGTTTAAACCTCACTTGGAAGGATAGTTATTGAAGAGAGGGAACAGGATAGGAGAGGAAACACAGAGAGATATGAGCCGGGGGCGTGGGGGACAGACCTGGGGAGAGTAGAGGTGGAAGAACAAAAGGCATGTAAAGAAAAGAGAAATTGGGCGTGGCATCTCTGTGACATAGAGACCTAAGACAGAGTCGGCTTCAAGGGGAGTATGAATAGAACTCTAGCAGAGACTCCTAGTCATGAGGGGCATGGAGAGTGAAGATTTTATATATATATATATGATATAATTATACAAGTTTCCTAGTAGAGGGAAGGTAACATCACCCCACCCACAAAAACCTTCTACTCAAAATTCACCCTGTCTACAAAATGTGCAAGAAAAAAGTTAGAGTAGGAATAGCAGAGATTGAGGAAAGTTTCAAAAAATGCCTGGCCCAATTCAAGGCCCGCCACGTGGGAGAGAAATAACCCTTGACACTATTAAGGATACTCTGCTGTTCCTAAAGACAGGAGTCAAGCAGAGTTGTCCTCTGAGAGGCTCAAGCCAGAAGTACCTCGAAACAGATCCTGAGACTCACAGCTAAACATTGGATGAAGTATAGCGAGCCCAGTGGATAAAGTGGAGATAAGGAGAAAAGTACCTGGAGGGGACAGAAGCTTCGCAAGAAGACCAATAGAGCCAAATATCCAGTGTGGTGGAGGTGGGGGCGCAACTGCGGTGTCTGAAGCAACAAAGACCTTGAATGGACTGGACCTAGATTCCCTAACCAATGTAACTGATGGGCAGCTCAGAATTCATGTTGGCCCCCCTAGTAAAGGAAGCAGGGGCTCTGACATGAGCCCAGGGGCCCTGCTCAAACTATGACACCAGCCAAGGACAATACGTGCAGTAAACATCGAACCCCGACCCAGATCTAGCCAATGGTCACGACATTCTCCGCAGCTGAATGGAGAGTGGGGACTGACTTTCACACAAATCCTGGTGCCTCATATTTGACCATGTTCCCCGGATGGGGAGGCCTGGTGGCACTCAGAGGAAGGATAGCAGGCTACCAAGAGACTTGATACCCTATAAGCATATACAGGGGCAGGAAGTCCCCCTCAGTCACAGTCATAGGGGAGGGGAGTAGGGGGAAAGTGAGAGGGAGGAACGAATGGGAGGATACAAGGGATGGAATAACTATTGAGATGTAAAATGAATTAAGTAGTAAAAATAAAAAATAAAAATTTTTGATTCTCACTGTAACCCTGGCTTACCTTCACAGCTTCATACAACTGCATCAGAAAGACCTTTCCCAGGGCGTCTATACTTATGCATACTGTCTATACTCAGTGGCTCCACGAATCTGCAAAGAAAGAAGCCATTTACTACCCATTCATTCAAAAACAAACTATATAAATCGGCCCGTACTCTTTTGACTGTATTGGTAATAGTTTCTCTGTCCTGAATATACTGTGAAGCTTCTAAAAGCATTTGCTTTCTAGAAGAATGCAAGGTTTACTTCCAAAACTTTCAGAGTGCTGTTGCAGGCTGCTTAGAATAAATAAGTTATACATGTTAATTTTTAGTTGATCAAATCATGGTCATATCAATTCTAATCTATTTTTATCATAAAAATATACATCTTAAGTGCAAGAGATAGATATGATCTATAGAAAGCTAAGGTAAAATAATTAGATAAGATATTTAAATACCTCAGAGACATACAGAATATGTCATTTAAAAACATTTTTATTATTTTATAGATTCACTGACAATGAGACAGGTTAACTACTGGCAACACCCAGCCTATCTCAAAGAGGTTGATCAGCATCAAGGAATCTCCTTATGGAGATGGCAAACAAAGTGGCAAACAAGAAGCCATTGGGCAAAATGTCCTTGTTTCTACTACAGAGAGAATTCTGCCTAAAAAAGGCCAAGCTTGGATACAGGCAGAATCAATGGCTGAACTCTGCCTAGAAGGGTAAGCAAGTCCTCAATAGTTCCTGCCTCACAAATATGTCTGTCGGATATATTGGGCCAGAAGGCTGAGGATGATGGTCAGTGTTATAGAGAGTTTTGGGTGTCTGTTCAGGTAGAAAACTGTCTCTCTCATCTTCTCTTTTGGGAAGCTACTGACCTGCACTCAAGGTATACTCAGGTGATCAATTTTATTCCTTTTCAAGTCTCTGATGGGGTTTCAGACCAGATAGCTTAGTTTTACCATTAAGCTTAGTTGTTTAGGGGTTAAGATGTTTTTAGGTCTAGATAGATGTTTTAAGTAGATAGTGACAAGATGTGCTAGATATTGATTAAGATTCAGAATTTTTGAAGCACCAAGATATGAAAGATGTTAAATGCAAGACTGTCAAATACAAATAGCCAAAACACTAAGAATGTAACATTTTATAATCCTGATTGTGTCATGGATCTTCTTGCTGTGGGTAGTTTATTGTATATATGTGTAATAATATAAATGTGTAAAATATAAATCTGTATGTAAAAAAAAAAAAGAAATTAAAAAAATAAAACACTGTATAGTAATGTAGGCGCTCTCTTCAAATATTGTAGCCTCAGTTTTCTTGAATATTACTCTCAGGAACCTTTCTGATTATATGAGTTCAGACCCAGAAGATTCCCAAATTAACAATATAATTTCTTTATACAATTAAATATATCCCCTTTCAGTTAGTGGTTAGTTATCTTAGTTATGATGTTACTAATTTCTGCTCAGAACCGCCTATTTTTATTACACTCTGCCTCACTTCTATCTATCTGCATGGTGTGGTGGTATAAATGTAATCAGTAATAACTAATCCATGGTGTCAATGTTACATTGTCTTGAAATTTCTTCCTCAGAAAACAAACAAATAACAAAGAACAAAATAACAAAATTAACAATAACAACAACAAAAATCCCTTTTCATTTCAGCCTCATTCACATTCTTAGGGCATAAGTAGATGTAGTCAGGTATTTAGGCAAATTGTCATGCAAAGAGACCCTAAAAATATCTTAATAGACTCTTCATACATGTCTTGCTTCCCTCTGAAATTTCATGAACTGAGACTTTTTCCAAGCTTTTATCTATACACTGCTGATTTCCAAGTTCAAATAGAAATGGTATTTTAGCCTCCATCTAAAATATTCAATGATTTTTTTTTAATTTAAAAAAAATCAGTCTTCCACAAACAGTACAAAAGCATAAAAGCTACATGGTTAGGAATATTGAAGAAATATTTTTCTCCCAATACAAAATTCTCTATTAATTCCACTTTCCTGTTGCTGTGTGTTGAAACACTATGACCCAATGAAGGAGCTTTATTCGAATTTACTTTTTAAAGATTATACAGGAGTGACAGCAGAAGTGTGAGACTGTGTTGCCAGTAAGGAAACAAACAGATCACATTGTATCTACACACAGACATCTCTCTCTCCCTCTCCATCTTTCCTCCTTCTCCCCTCCCTGCTTCTCTCTCTCTCTCTCTCTCTCTCTCTCTCTCTCTCTCTCTCTCTCTCTCTCTCTCTCTCTCTCTCTCACACACACACACACACACACACGCACAAACACACAATGCTCAGGAGATAGGAAGTGTAATCTGGCTATCAAATGCTTACAGCATGCACCAAATGTCAAATTTCTGCCTATGAGATTCCATACACTTCAAACAGCAACAACTGCCAGTCAAATAAATAGACACATGGATCTATGAAAGTAATTTCTCATTCAAATCTTCATATGTTTGTAAGTGAAATATGTATCTATCATTTGAAATCGTATTAACTAAATTTATACTCCTTCACTTTTTCTATTCTATAAACTTTATCATAACTGATCATTTTCAGTAATTTGTGTCTTTTCCTAAAAGACTTAATATTAAACCCTAAATTATGCTTAAGTCTTTTATAGAAAAAGTTTACGTTAGGATTCAGTTTCAAGAGACCACTAAGCACATATGAATAACACTGAGTGATCTAAGCTGGTTATGCTCATAAATTTATGTAGATAAATAAATATGTTATTTATATAATTACAGCTTAAAATGAATTTTAAGAGTATAAGGGACATGGGACAAATTGGAGGGAAGCAAGAGAGAATTAGATAAATTCAGGTCTCAGATATGAAATTCTCAAAAGGTAAAACATAAAAATAAGAGTGCATTATTCTTTGCTGCTCTCCACATTAGATGAACAGTGTTCACAGTCTAACCCTGCCTTATCCAAGCCACTCCTGAATTGACCCACTTCATCTCCTCTCACATCTATATTCCTGGACCTCCTGATGTTCAGCTCTATATTCATTATGCCTTTTAACCAGCCATCAGGGGCATAATTAATGGCTAAGCAAAATGTTTGCTTGTGAAGCACTGTTTAATCTGTTTCCAGCAACTGACATTAGGAAATTGATTTGACCTTTTCAAAATGTTCTCCAGAGCAGCTTCTAGAGACAAGATCAACATGCATTTCTTGATCAGAGATTTATTTGGAAATTATTATTTTTTCTTTTTCTGTCCATAACCCTATTGTACTTCTAACTTCAGTTAGTGTACCCATAAATAAAACATGTTGTTCTTTTTATCACCTTAATGCAGTAATATGAAAATTATCTCCCAGTGTGGTGCCATGTGATGTTTTCATACATGCAGATATTACAGAATTATCAATCAAACCTCTTGAATATATTGCAAAATTATTGATATCTTTCTGTAATAAATTTTTTCATCTTCCCCTATTAACTATCTACCTTCACTGTTATATGCAGTATGAAAATGTGTTGTCTTCAAATTGCTTATTCGACTGTTCATACCTCTAAGTTGAAATATTATGTTTGTGAGTGTTTAGTCTTTTTTATGTAATTTGAAAATTAACCCTCACACACACTAATAGAGAACATGTTTTGGAGAGCCCACATAAACGTAATGAAATTCTAAGAACAACTCACCTTATTCTATAGATTTCCTATTTTTTTTCACTCTTACTATTATTCTATATGAACAGAGATATTTGAAGACTTGTAGGAGACATCCAACCACATTGAAGAGAGAAAAAATTCTAGGAAATCCAGGAGTAGAAAGTATGAATTATGAGTATTATTCAACACATTGCTGACCTCATATAGAAAGCCCACACTGAAAGAAAATGAATATATGCAGCTTTCAGGAGATGATAGGGCACACATTTCAAAAACTAGCATTAAAACAAGTGCCTGGACATGAAGGATACAGAAGCTGCCTTCCACTGGTAGAAGAAATGACCCCCTGATATACTTCAAGTAAGAATTGAGTCAGGGAGACCTTGTACTTTACACATAAAAGATGGAATTCTGCCACATGATATCTTAAATACGGAACCTTATAAACTGAAGACAATAGCTTTGCATTGGCATTACATTTCTATAGTTTCTTATGACACATTAGCAGATTAATATAATATACCTCATTTGTTCTATGTATAATTCTTCTTAAACTTTATGTAATTGGGGAAAAAACATTTTAAGTGAATAAGAAAATGGAAAACAGTTTGCACCTTGTGTTAATAAGTATCAGGATTTTTCACATTTCCCAAAACAAGGCACCCACTCACTTACTCTTAGAAATTATTTCTTCATTTGCCTCTTAGGTCTAGAATATATACAATTAAGGTTTAAAAATGTATCACTGTACTTGGAGTATGTAAGTTACTAATATCCTAAAGCTAATACAAATATTATTAACACTGGTTCATTGTATTCTTATATGCCTATTCCCTCAAATTCTACACTACTACATTGTTTAGAAAATAAATAAAATGTTTAATTTGAATTCTTGTATAAATTATTTACACAGAGATAACAATTTATCCATCAGATTAAATCATATTTTTCATGCTAGCTACACCTTAAAAGTTTATAATTACATACAAGTATAGTACCTACGAGTGAACACCCAAAATGCAAGGACATGGAACACCAGTACTGGCATTGCTACTATGTTTATTTTCCTACTGTTGGTATGCCATGTTCACAGTCATGGAAAATATTAGTAAAATTTAACCAAGATATTTGATAATCATTGTCTTATAAAGGGCCACAAACTGCTTCTCTGCTATGGATTCAGGGAACCAGGTTTTGCAAATAATTACAAAACTTGAAGAAGTTTTTTTTTCCATATTACATCTGTAATCTCATAGGTTTCTCCTTATTGAAACACTGTACTTATAACTATTATAGTTAAAATCTCTGGCTTTATTTGGTCATTTATTTATACAATAATTCAAACTGCTATATACTTAGGAGATTTCCAGGTTTGTGTGTTAAATTGGAAACATATTGTTAGAAAAAAATGCCATCTGTACCTAATTGGGCTTTGGTGGACCATGATGAGTGTAGTTCATCCTTTATAGGCAATTAACCTCAGTAATTCTAAGTGGTTTTGACATTTTCTTATTAGTCATTATTATGTGATTAACTTAGCTCTGTTAAGAGTAATGAACATGACTCTGATATTTAGGGTTAACTCAATTGGATGTTCTAATTAGGAACACAGGTGTTATTTCACATTTTTATAACCCAGGCAACCATATGTTTCCCAAAACACTCTGGTCACTACTATTACAATTACTTACAAGGAACACTTGCAACCTACACTGAAGGAGAGCACATTTTAATTTCTATAATCATCCAACTTAAAGGAAGCATGCATTCTTTGCACATAAATTGACCTAGGTATTTCCAATTTCAAAATTCGACATCCTGAATTTATTTATGAAATGTGTATGATTAAATTAATATGTTTTCCATAATGTTTGATTTAGTTGCTTTATGGTTTTGATATTTACAGATATCTTCTGAAGGCAGATTTTCTTGCCCTCTCTTCATCATTCTGTCATTTGATAGGATTTTACTTTGTAGACTGATTTAAATTCATCTTCTACTTCCATCGTGTTCCTAAGTTGCTGCTACTACAACTGTACATCAACATTCTTAATTAAAGAGAATTAGGGATGGGATGGTCATAAATTAGCATACAAGGAAATGTTTTCAACATCTATTATCCTAAACATAATTTTATTTACATATTTTGAAATAATTTTATTTATTTTCTTTCACTGGTAAGGATAAATTTTTATGTAAAATTTTCTAGGCATTTTATAAGATATATTTTCTGTAAAATAGAACGTATTTTCAGAAACATTTGGAATGAAATACAAGCACGGAAATCATAGATTATTTTTATTTTTGGACAGTGAAATCTCCAATAACCTATAGTCTCACTTGTAGATATTATTAATGTTAACTCATCCTATTTCAAAAATAAAAAATATCAAAATTATTATGATTTCATTATAATATATTACTATGATTGTTTTACCATTAGTTATGTTAAACTTTTACCACACCTAAATTGTGAATTAAACTTTTATATGTATATACTATAGGGCAATATGTGTGTGTGTGTGTGTGTGTGTGTGTGTGTGTGTGTGTGTGTGTGTGTGTATGTGTGTGTGTATGTGTGTGTTTAAATAGCACATATAGAGTTTTGAAATGTCCATGTTATATGGCATCTATGGTAGTATTATAAAGTTCTGCCATGGAAAATTAGTGATCATACTAACACTGATATATATATATATATATATATGATTTTTAAGACAGAGTTTCTCTGTATAACCTTGGCTGTCCTGGACTCACTTTGTAGACCAGGCTGGCCAGGAACTCACAGAGATAAATATATTTTTTTTCTTCTCAGAATACACAATATCACCAATAGATGTTGAAAATTGATGATGTGAAACTCTAACATTACCTATTTCTTCCCATAGACACTTTAAAAAATCTTGCTAGGATAAAAATCTTATAAAGAGCAAATTATTATATTAATAAAATGAATGATTATCTTAATATGTAATATTATATTAATATGTACCTGTTATTTAAGATATATTTGCCTATATAATACCTACTATATTGTTGACCAATGAGATGAGCCATTTCTCTATTCTGTTGCAAGTTTTCTACTGGCATAAATTTCTACTAAAGCATTCATGATGAATATAAAATATTGTTTTATGAAATATTTAATAGAATATATTTTTTAATTTTGAATTTTTTCACTTTACATACCAATTGTAACCATCTACTGATTGATCCCACCCTCATTTCCTCAACCCACTTCCTCCCTACTCTAGTCCTCAGAAAGGGGAGCCCTCTTCCCCTAACATCTGACCGCAGCCTATTACGTCTTATCTGGACTTCCTGTATCTTCTTCCTCTGTAGCCTTTCAAGGTTTCCCCACAAGGGAGAAGTGATAAATATGTGGTGTCCAGAGTCAAAGTCAGAAGTCCCTACTCCCACATTAGGGGACCAACAAGGAGACTGTGCTGCCTATATACTACATCTGAACTGAGGGTCTAGTTCTTCACCATTCATGGTCTTTGATTGGTTCATCTGTCTCTGCAGCACCCACCTCCTCCACCAAGATGACTTGGTTATATTGGTCTCTATGTTGAACTCCTGACTCCTCCAGGTCCTTCTATTCCCAAATCTTCCATAAGACTCCCTGATCTCCACTATGGAGTTTGTCTGTGATTTTCACTATCTCCTTGGAAACCATGCTGAGTAGAGTCTTTCAGAAGACCCCTACCATAGGATCCCTTCCTTTCCTGTTCCTTCTCTTAAGTTGGTTCCAGTGTCTATTTTATTTGCCCTTCTGAATGAGAATTAAGCATTATCCCTAGGGTCTCTCTTCTTATTTGGTTTCTTTAAGATGTGTATTGTAGTGTTATAAGGTATAATTTGGCTAATATCTGTTTATATATGAGTATATACCATGTCTGGCTTTCTTAGTCTGGGTTATCTCACTCAGGATGATCTTTTCTAGTTGCATCCATTTGCCTGCAAATTTCAAGATTTCCTTATTTTTAATATCTGAGTAGTATTCCACTGTGTAAATGTACCACAGTTTCTTTATCCATTCTTCAACTGAGGGACATCTATGTTGTTTAGGGATTCTGGCTATTACTAATAAGGCTGCTATGAACATATTAAGCAAATAGCCTTATTGTATGGTGGTACATTTGGGAGATGCCCAGGAGTGGTATAGCTGGGTCTTTAGTTAGTGTGTCTGTTTGTCTTTTGTGTAAAGGAGGGCTACTGGTTATTTTTAGTTGGGTTTGTATACAGCCACTTTGTTGAAGGTGTTTATCAGGTATAGAAGTTCCTTGGTAGAATGTTTGGGGTCAGTTTTGTATATTGTCATATCATCTGCTAATAATGATAGTTTGACTTCTTCCTTTACAATTTGCAATCCTTTGATCCCCCTTAGTTGTCTTTTGCTCTAGGTAGAATTTTAGGTACTATATTGAAGAGACCCAGAAAGAGTATACAGCCTTGTCCTGTTCCTAATTTCAGTGGAATTGAGTTTCTCTCCATTTAGTTGATATTGGCTATTGGCTTGCTGTTTATTGCCTTTATTATGTTTAGGTGTGTGATTTGTATCCCTGATATCTTCAAGACTTTAAACATTAATGGGCTTTGGCTTTTGTCAAATGCTTTTCAGTATCTAAGTAAATGATCATGTGATTTTTTTCTTTCAATTTGTTTATATGATGGACTACATTGATTGATTTCCATATATGGATCCACCCCTGCATGCCAGGGATGAATCTTATTTTGTTATGGTGAAAGATATTTTTGATGTGTTCTTAAATTCAATTTGTAATCTTGTTGAGTATTTTTACATCACTGTTCATAAGTGAAATTTTTCTAAAATTCTCTCTCGTTTTGGGTATTTTTGTAGTTTACGAATCAAGGTGACTGTGGCCTCAGAGAATGACTTTAGCAATGTTCTTTTTGTTTGTTTCTTGTGGAATAGTTTGAAGAGAAGTGGTATTAGCTCTCTTTTAGAGGTCTGGTAGGATTCTGCAATGAATCCATCCAGCCCTCAGCTTTATGGTTGCTATCATTGGAGACTTTTGATGGCTGCTTCTATTTCCTGAGACTACTTAATTTGTTTACCTAACCTTGATTTAGTTTTGGTAATTGGTGGCTATCAAGAAAACTGTCCATTTCATTTAGATTTTCAAATTTTGTGTCACATAGGCTTTTGAAGTAAGTCCTAATGATTCTTTGGATTTCCTCAGTGTCTGTCTTTATATCTCCCTTTTCATTTGTGATTTTGTTTATGAGAATACTTTCCTCTACCTTTTATTTAGTTTGGCTAAGGGTTGGTCTATCTCATTGATTTTCTCAAAGAACTAGCTCTTGGTTTTATTGATTCTTTTAATTTTTCTTTTTCTTTCTAATTTATTGACTTCAGCCCTGAGTTTGATAATTTTCAGCCTTTTATTCTTATTGGGTATGTCTACTCCTGTTTGTTCTAGAGCTTTCAGATGTGTTGTTAAGTTACTAGTATAGAATCTCTCCAATTTCTTTATGAAAGGTTTAGTGTTATGAACTTTCTTCTTAGTACTGGTTTCATTGTGTCCCATAAGTTTTGGTATGTTGTGCCCTCATTTGTATTTAATTCCATAAAGTCTTTAATTTTGTTATTTGTTCCTTACCCGTAGGTCATTGAGTATGGAGTTGTTCAATTTCCAACAGTCCGTAAGCTTTCTGTTCTTGTTCATTTCCAGCTTTAATCAATGGTGCTCTGATAAGATGCAAAGGATTACTTCAATCTTCTTATATCTGTTGAGGTTTGCTTTCTGGGCACATGTATGCTCAGTTTTGGAGAAGGTTCCATGAGGTGCTGAGAAAAAGGTGTATTCTTTGTGTATGAGCAAAATGTCCTGTAGATCTCTGTTAGGTCTATTTGATTCATGATGTCTCTTAATTTCATTATTCCTCCATTTAGTTTCTGTCTCAATGATCTACTTATTGGTGAAAGTGTGGTGTTGAAAACTTCCACTATTAATGTGTGTGGTTTGATGTGTGATTTAAGCTCTTTGAGATAGCATCTACTGTGGGTTGTACCCTGCTACTGACTCTTAGAACATACTTTTTAGCTTAATTTTTAAATGTAAATTTATTTTTTAAATGTATTCACTTTATATCCCAATTGTAGCCCCTGACTTCGTTTCATCCCAGTACCACCCTCCCTCCCTCTTTCTCCTTCTTCCTCTCCCATATTCCTCAGAGTGGGGAAGTCCTTGTCCCCTACATACTGACCCCAGCCTATAACGTCTCACTCATCATGGCCGCCTGCATCCTCTTCCTCTGTGGCATGGTAAGGCACTCAGCCATGAGGAAGTGATCAAAGTGCAGGCAACAGTGTCCATGGCAGAGACAGCCCCTGCTTCCTTTAATACGGCACCCATATAGAGACTGAGTTGCCTATTGGGTAGATCTAAGTGGGGATCTAAGTGGGGAGGTGTCTATGTCTTCTCCATGCACGGTCCTTGTTTGGTGAGTCAGTGTCTGCTGACCCCACTGGACTCAGATTTGTTGAATCTGGTGGTCTTCTTGTGGATCTTCTTTCCCCACCAGGTCTTTCTATGCCCCCACTCTTCCATAAGACTCCCTGTGCTATGCCCTAAGTTTGACTAAAAGAATCACCTTCTGCTTAAAGCCCTTGCTGTGTAGAGTCTTTCAGAGGACATGTGTGTTAGGCTCCATTCCTGGTCCCTTTTGCAACCACTACCAATGTCTGTAATATTTGACCTTCTGAATGAGAGTTAAGCATTCCCCCCAAAGGGTTCTCTTTGTTACTTAACTTCTTTATATCTGTGGATAAACAGATATTAGCCATAAAATTCATGATAACCATATTATACTCCACAGACCTAAAAATATGTTTTCAAATATTGCCATAATTATAAAATTTTATAAAATTATTTTAATGTAAAATATTAAAATGTTTTTCATGTGCTTTAATGTGCCTATGCATATTTGATATATGATATTTAATAAATATGAGAATTGTTTTAAGTATAATGAAGTTTATTAGAAAGTGTGTAAATAATACTTTCTGACTTCTATCATAACTCCAGCCAATAGCACACATAATGAACACATCCAACTTTATGAATAAAATGAGACAACTCTTAAATAAGGTATATGAAAATAATGATTGTGGAATTTTCAAAAATCATCTTTAGTAATTGATAAAAATAAATATATTTGTATTTGTATTTACCTAAGTAATATAATTTTTGTTGAAAGAGTATTAATATTTAATATTGAATTATTATTTTAGTAAAATAAGTGGTTACTTCTTAACCAGATTTATACCCAAATAATGACACAGAGAGACTGAGATCTATCTAGTTAGCCTATAGCACAATGCTGTGAAAAAATTACTCTATCTTTAACCTCCATGCTAGTACAGTTTCCTCATTTTGATTTTCCACTTTATACTTGCTTTTTACTCATATTCTAGGTCTCGCTAATTCCTCCTGGTGCTTCTCAGTCTTCTCCTAATGGAATCATCCTCTCTTCCTCTTTATCTCTGAACTGGGGCCTAGTAACCTTCAAACTCCATCCCCTTCTCCTCTGCCAAATTTCATGCTTCAGCATTTTTATTAGGCAATCAACAAAGACAGGTATATGTGAGAATGTGGTGAGCAGGGTCCAAACGTTAGGAACCAGAAAATAGCATTAAAATACATGGAACCAGAACAACCCTCAACAATTTTAATCATAACTTGTCCAATGAAATTAAAATGTCATTCCATATTAATTGTAAATGAATACAGATCCACATTTGTAGCTACTATGTTCTTGGTATATTCACAGAAGACAGGTAGGAACACTAGCAATGATAGAGGCAGAATTAACATTCACTGAACACTGTGAATAAAATTACATAATTGAGATTTTTTAAAATACAGCCTACCATTCATTGATAGAACAGATTCTGGAAACATAAAAATGTTTGAAACTTTTAGCATTGAAATATAAGAATGTCTTTTCTAATAACATCACAATTATGTAAAATATCAATAGCTATAACTAGAAAATCACTACATAGTAGGAATTTAAAAGAATGCCTGTAAGAATAATAGCTAAAAATTAAACTACAGAAATTGATAAGCATTTAAATTTTAATAGTGCAAAGGTAAGCCATCTGAATTGTGAGTCACCAAAAACAAAATGCTTGAAGAGAATTTGTAAAAAGAAAATTTTATGTTGTTAAAAAGATATATCTCAGAGAAATGATAGATGTATCTACTTGAGAAATATTTTGAAAGATAAACACAGTCCAGAGTTAATTCATGAACATGAGATCAAATGAGAGAGAAAACATATACTGAAATGGAAAATAACACATAAAATTCTTTGAGAAGTGTATCTTTTTAACAGCAAGTAAGAAATGCACAGTAGTAGTTAGGATCTTGCAATCCAACTGGATGATGCAAACTCAGTTTCCCTCATGTACATTAAGATGCACAACTCACAACTTTAACCCCAGCTCAAGGAGCTCTGAAGCCTTAAGGTGGCTTTGACAGACACCTAGAACATGTAGTGTGTACACACACACATACACACACACACACACACGGTTTAAAAATTAGGTTCCACTAAATTAACCCTTGATTTACTGAATGTTTGGAAGATTACAAAAGAATAAAAAAAATGAACATGCACACACATTTCCTGTATGAAGAAGAATTTTTCATTTCTCATACATTAAAGGAATATTATTGGAAATATACCTAAAAACTTTCTGTAAATAAATTAGATTAAGTTCAGTGTAAAATACATAAAATTTAAACATAATATCAATGGAACAAAAATATAATAACAGAACAAAGTATTATTAAATTACAATATTTCAGAAATCAAATAAGAAATAAATATGTCATTGAATATATTTCATAGACTGGATGATTTTAGAACTTTAATGCAACACCATGAAGAATATGAGCAAGAAATTTGATAAAGCTGACAAAAAATACATAGTTTGTTAAAAATAAAAATGTCTAGAATATTAATACTATTTTGAAAAATATTAGGAAATCAAGCAGCCATTTAAGCATTTGTGTTAAAATGTAAGAAGCTATAATGAACAATGAAGGACAGATTTTACATGAGTGCATTTCATTGTACTTAAGTTATTTGTAGCACAATTAAGGATAATTTTGTGTAGTTGCAATATTATTTGTGTTTTGTTCTAGTGAAATTTTCTTATACATAATTGCAACACAATCATGTTTTAGCTGAATGTCACATACTTTCTGGAATTCTGGGTTTCTGTAATTTCCCATGAGTATTTCATGTAGTCACATTTTATTAATAGCATTAAAAATGAGTTTTCCAAAAATGACTGCATTCTTTCTCATGGGGTGAGACTAATAATGGGTCAGTCATTGGTTGGACATTCCCTCAATTTTTGTTCCATCTTTATCCCTTCACTACTTGTAGGAAGGGCAAATTTTGGGTTAAAGGGTTTGTGTGTGGTTTGGTTCCCCGCACCCTCCACTGGAAGTCCTGCCTGGCAACAGGAGATGGTCTATTCAGGCTCCATATGCCCCATTGGTAGAAGTCTCAGGTAGGTTCACCTCATAGACTCCCAGAAACTTCCTCTGCCCAAAGATTCCCTTCAACTGATTTCTGTTCTCCCTCTCACAGTACTCTGAAATGCTTGAAAACAGGAGCCTAGCATAGCAATCTTCTGAGATGCTTCATTTAGCAACTGATGGAAACAGATCCAGAAACCTACAGCCAAGTAGGTGGAGCTTAGGGAGTTTTGTGGAAGAGTGGTCAGAAGGACTGAGGCAGCCAGAGGAGTCAAGGACACCACCAAGATGACCTACTGAGTAATCCAATCAGGTCTCGTGGATGCTCACCGAAACTAAGCCAGCAACCAAAGTGCATACATGGGCTTAACTTAGGCCACCTACACATATGTTGTGGATGTGCAGCTTGTTATCCTTGTGGGTCTCCTAACAAATAGAGCAAGGACTGTCTCTGGCTGTGTTGATTGCCTTTGAGTGCCTTTCACTTAGCATGGCTGCACTATATGGCCTTAGTGGGAGAGGATGCAACTAGTAGCGTTGAGACTTGTACCATGGTGGGTTAGTACCCACTGTAGACCTCCTTTTCTGTGAGGATAAGGGCATGGGGCAATGGTGAAGAGACTGTGAGGCTGGGATAGGACAAAACCAGGGAAGGGGCTGCTGAATGGCTGTAAAGTGAATAAAAAAGAGCTAGTAGAGGAAAATAAAACTGAGTTGCCTTTCTTCCCCGAGCACATTAGTAGTTCATACAACTTTCTTGTGTACTTGTCCACCAGGAGCTAACTGGATACAAAAGAAAATAAGTGATTCTGAGAGCTATGTGGTACCTCTTAACTGGGGGATTAAATGAAGACTGCTTAATCTATTCAGAAAATAATCCCTGCTCATTTAGTCTGAGACTCAAAAAACTATTCAGGTGCTGAGGAAAATCCAAAAGAATGTGTAACTTGTGTCCTTTTGAAATAGGAACAGCTGAGTTATCCGGCCTAAAAATGACTTTGTCAGGGAGAGATTAAGATTTGAAAATGGCCTAATTTTTATTCATATTTAACTAATTATCATAAACATTTTTTACTTTATGCAGTTTTCCTGAACCTTGAATATTGGTCCCAATGACTACCAAATGTTGCTGCCACGAGAGCGCTATAGAAAAGCTGCTTAGCCCCAGGTCCTTTCATATTGTCCCGATTCCACCACTGCAGGTCCTGACCATCTGGCACGCTGCTTCTAAATAGTGTCGATGTGGTGTCTGTCACATTCACATCCCCCGAGGATAGAGTCAACAATCACTCATCCTAAGCAGTACTAACTCCTCTCGAGGCCAAAACAAATTTTTATATATCTGAGCTGTCCCTAGCATCATTGAGGCACTTAAATTGAAAACCTAAATAAGCATTTTACAGCTAGGCACTAACTACTGATCGGTATGCCCATAACCTCTAGGGATATACAGCGCATACTATTAATGCAACTGCAGAAGACATTCCCAAGTTAGACTCCTCTGGTGGCCAGTGTCCAAGAAAGATGTCTATGGCTGCTGGGACATAAATAAATTATGTAGGCACACCAGGGATGCTCACTGTAGCATTTTCTCCTTTAAAGGCAGAAAGTTCTTTTGAATAATGTTGCTCAATAATGGGTACATATTTTATAGACTTTTTAAGCCAAAATTCGAAAGCCCATTAGAACCCACATGACTTGAATTTTTAAACATTGGCATACGAAAGGAACATATTTTTCTGATTTTATATATGTTGTTCTACAAAGATTCATAACTTCATGTTTTATACAGAATAAAAAAAAGTTTATCAAAATTTTAGGTCATAGAGATAGTTCAACCATACTCAGTAAATACTGATAATCATTTTAATATGGCTTACAGAGAAGGGTGTCAAGTATGAAGTTCTTCTGACTATCATAGTATCTAAATCTATTTTAAGATTCAGTAACAAAATGGTATTGATAATTGCCAAAATTTATTTTATCACAATTTTTTGGAATCCAAGCTCAAAGCACTTGGGGAAAAAGAGACAGAAGGATCATCCTTAAATCACTTTTGTACTCCATTAGTCATTTAAGGATCAGGTATTCTCTTAACATGGGCAGTTGCTATTAGGTCACAAATCTCAATCCTTTTGAATCTAGGATTGATATTCAATTTTGACAGTTATGAACTTTGAAAATACAGTATAAACATCAAGTCTTCTTTACATGAAACCCATGGACCTTCTTAGCAAAACATATCATGTCAAAACATGCATTTCATATATATTTGCAAGTGTATTATCACATATACATGTATATATGGGTGAATATAAACATTTTCAGGTAGCGCTAAATTTCTATAAACCTCAAACCTATCTGTTTCTTCAACTAAAATACAGTAATTTATAAAATATGATCTCAAGCTAAACACTCACAATAGTTTTTCTCTAAGTAGACAGTAGAGCACTGGTGTATATTCAGTGTTGAAGTCACTAACTTAGCTAATCTGGAGTTAATGTAAAGTATAAAGGAGATATATAAGGCATATTACAAGAACTAGAACGTAAGAATAAGGAATTAGAGCCTCTATATATTTTGGTAAGCATAAGTAGCACTGTATCCATCCTCAATGGATTTTGAGGGCTATATATTTTTATTTATCCACTTATTTATATATTTAATCAATTTATATCCAAATCTCAGCCCTCCCCCTCCTCTCCTCCCAGTACCACCCTCACCCCTCCTCCCATTCACCCTCTCCTTCCTTACAGAGATGTAGAGGACCCCAATTGGTACCAATCCACCCAGCTATCTCAAGTCACTGTAGGACTAAGAACGTACTTTCCCACTGGGAAGTGATGAGGCAGCCCAGCTAGGGGAAAGTGACGCAGCAGTAGGTGGCAGATTCAGAGGCAGCCCCTGCTTCTTTGTTAGGGAACCCACATGATGACCAAACTACACATTTGCTACATATGTATAGGAGTTCTAGGGTCAGTCCATGCAAGACCTTTGGTTGGTGGTTTAGTCTGTGTGAGCTCTTGTGGGCCCAGGATACATTACTCTGTAGGTTATTTTGAGGTTTCCTTGACCCCTCAGGCACCCTCTATCCTTCCTGTTATTTTCCAGAGCACTTCCTAATCTCATCCTGTTGCTTGGCCTTGGCTATTTTTATCTGTCCCCATCACCTCTCAGAATACTCCTGTGTGCAGGCATAGCAGAATATCATTAATAATTAACAGTGGTCGGCCTCTCCATGGTGTGGGTCTCAAGCTGGGCCAGTCACTGGTTTGCCATTCTCTCAATCTATGGTCCATCTTTCCCCTACACTTCTTGTAGACAAGACAAATTTGGGGTAGAATGTTTATGTGTGTGTTGGTGTCACATTCCCTCCACTGGGAGTCACAACTGACTACAGCAGGTGGCTACGTTGTGTTCCTTAACATCTGTTGCTTGAAGTCTCAGCTAGGGTCACTCTCATAGACTCCAAGACGCTTCCCCTGTCCCAGAGATGCCCTTCTACTGATTTTTATTCTCTATCACAATTCTTTTGCTCAACCCTCCTTCTTTGTCCAACTGATGATTCCCGCTCCTATTATCCTCCACACTCTAGCTCCCACCCAGTTCACTCCCTCCACCTACTTCAGATGTTTATTGTATTTGTGGTTCTGAATGAGATTCAAGCATCTTCTCTTGGGGTCTCCATTGCTTCTTTGGGTCTGTTGATTGTAATATTGTTATCTTGTACTATATGGCTAATATCCACTTATAAGTGGCATATACCAAGTATGTCTTTCCAGGTCGGGGTTACCTCATTCAAGGTGGTTATTTCTAGTTCCATCCATTGGCTGCAAATTTCATGATTTTCTTGTTTTTAAAATCTGAATAGTATTCAATTTTGTAAATGTACCACAATTTCTTTATCCATTCTTTGGTTGAGGGACATCTAGGTTGTTCCCAGATTCTGGCTATTATGAATAAAGCTGCTTTGAACATTGTTGAGCAATTTTTCTTGTGGTAAGGTGGATCATCTTTTGGGTATATGCCCAGAAGTCATATAGCTGGGTCTTGAGGTATAACTATTCTCAATTTTCTGAGAAGGTGACAGATTGATTTGCACAGTGGTTATACAAGTGTGCATCTTCACTGTCAATAGAGAAGTGTTCCCCCTTGATCTACATCCCTGCCAAAATGCAGAGTCACTTGAATTTTTAATCTTAGCCATTCTGACACATATAAGATGGAATTTCAGAGTCACTTTGATCTTCATTTCCCAGATGACTAAGGACTTTGAGCATTTCATTAATTGCTTTTCATTTAGGTATTCAAGATTTCTCTTTTCAGAATTCTCTGTCTATCTCTGTACCCCATTTTTAATTGGGACATTTCATTTGCTGGTGTTTAATATCTCTAGTTTTGTTTTTGGGTTTTTTTTTTTTTTTTTGGTTTTTGTTGTTGTTGTTTGTTTTTTGAGACAGGGTCTTTCCGTGTTATCCTTGATTATCTTAGACTCACTTTGTAGACCAGGCTGGCTTTGAACTCCCAACTACCTACCTGCCTCTTCCTCTGGTGTGATGGGATTAAAGGTGGGCACTACCATGCCCAGCTGAATTATTTATATAGTTTGGAATCAGCCCTTGGTTAGACATGGTTTTGGTGAATATCTTTCCCTTTCTGTAGGCGGGGGGCCCTGTGGGCCCAGGTTAAATTACTCTGTAGGTTCTTGTGGTTTCATTGTTCTCCTATTGATGTTGTCCTTTGCCTTTCAAAAGCTTTTCAATTTCATGAGGTCCCATTTATTAACTGATAATCTCAGAGCCTGAGCTATTGGTACTCTGTTCAAGAAAGTGTCTCCTGTGCCAGGGAATTAAGGCTATTTCTCGCTTTCTATTCTAATAGATTTAATATAACTCATTTTATGTTGAGGCCTTTGATCCAAATGGACCTGAGTTTTGTGAAGCATGATGACTATGGATCTATTTGTATTTTCCTACATGTAGACACCCTTAAGGCCAGCATCATTTGTTGAAGATGCTATTTTTTCCATTGTATGATTTTTGTTCATTTGTCACAAAGCAAGTGTCCATAAGTGTGTGCATTTATTTCTTGGTCTTCAATTCGATTGTATTGATCAACTTAACAAGACTGTTCTTTTGTTTGTTTTTTGTTTTTCAAAACAGGGTTTCTCTGTGTATCCTTGGCTGTCATGTACTCACTTTGTTGGCTTGGAATTCACAGAGATAAAATGAAAACTTGTCATCAAATTGAGCTTGCAAAAGTAAAGTTTTTACTTCATGTAAAATTATTGTAAGAAATCAGGCCATATACAAGTCAAAATCTTTTAGCATCTATCTGTCTGTCTGTCTGTCTGTCTGTCTAACTATCATCAATATATCATCTATCTATCTATCTATTTATTTATCTTTGTCTGTGTACATGCATACCTCTGTGTATGGCAAAGAGAGAGACAAACGGGGGAAGAGAGAACAGAAGGAGAGAGAGAGAGAGAGAGAGAGAGAGAGAGAGAGAGAGAGAGAGAGAGAGAGAGAGAGCACAAGAGAGAGACCTATAGCACTTTTTTTTAACTGTGTGGGAGCCAGGTATTTAACTCAGGTGCTGAGTTTTGGTGTCAAGCTTTTTAACTACTAGGGAAATTAACTTCCTTGATATTTTCTTTCTCTAAAAGATCTTGTCAGTGGCATTTGGGCAATAAAATAATTAAAACATTTTTCTATTAATTGTATAAAATTGGCTAAATTGAAATAGCCATGTGTCAATAAGGCTACACTGCAGAATTAAAGTTTCCCCCTCATAGTTCAATTATTAATTCTATTAATATTGCACCATATCTTGCAAAGTCTAATCAATAAATTCAATCTACTTAAGATTCAGACATTGCATGTTCTTAATTACAGACAGACTTCATTTTTATTATTTTCTGTAAATAATGAAATATAAAACTATACTGTATTACCACTGCTTAGGCATCATAACTAATCTGAGTATGATCTACAGTAAATAGGAGAATATGCATAGATTATATGCTAACAGTATGTCATTTTACTTTATTTTTTATTTTTGCTTATTATAGAGTTTTAATGTAATTGTTATTTCAGGATAATAATCAAATATTAGATAGATTTTTGTTGACTATTCCCTTTGCAACAATTATTTGATGAAATATATTCTAATCATCTCAGAGGAGAAGAATAATTAAAACTGATTGTTTCATTAGGAATACAAACTATAAGCTGGTAAGTGGTGCTGCACAGCTTTAATCCCAGAACTCAGGAAAGTAGAGACAGATGGACCTCTGTGAGTCAAGGCTAGCCTGGGCTATAGAGTGAGTTCCAAGCCAGCCAAAGATACACAGAGAACTTAATGAATAGGTACAGTTAACAAAATGGATGGTTTTCTCCCCATGAATGAGCAATGAAACCATGTTTCTTAAGATTATTTATTTGAAAATAACCTGACATTTATCTTTTTTAATCTTTTTTTTATTAATTTATTCTTGTTACATCTCAATGGTTATCCCATCCCTTGTATCCTCCCATTCTTCCCTCCCTCCCATTTTCCCCTTACTCCCCTCCTCTATGTCTGTGCCAGAGGGGAACTTCCTCCCCCTTTAGAAACCTATAAGAAGAACATTATGATAGGCAGATTTCGGCCCAGGGGTCCCGCTCAAACTATGGCACCAGGCAAGGGCAATACAGGCGGTAAACTACAAACCCCTACCCAGATCTAGCCAATAGACAGGACATTCTCCACAGTTCAGTGGAGAGTGGGGTATGACTTTCACACGAACTCTGGTGCCTCATATTTGAACATATCCCCTGGAGGGGGAGACCTGGTGGCACTCAGAGGAAGGATAGCAGGCTACCAAGAAGAGACTTGATACCCTGACATTTCTCTTAAATGAGCCCATGTCTTAAATAGTTTGTAGTTAACAAAGTGCCCCATATTTGATCATGTCCCTTGGATGGAGATGCCTGGTGGCACTCAGAGGAAAGATAATAGGTCACCAAGGAGAGACTTGATACCGTATGAGCATATTCATGGGGAGGAGATCCCCCTCAGACACAGACATAGGGGAGGGGAGTAGGGGGGGGGAAGTGGGAGGAAGGGAGGGATGGGAGGATACATGGGATGGGCTAACAACTGAGATGTAATATGTATAAATTAATAAAAATGTATTAAAAAAAAAGAGATGTAATATGAATAAATTAATAAATTAAAAAAATAAAAAATAAAAAAAAAAAATAAAAAAAAACAAAGTATCATTTCAAGGTAAAGAACTGTAAAGATATATAGAATAGCAAAAAAATAAATAAATAAATAAATAAATAAATAAATAAATAAAATAAGTAAGAAAGAAAGTGAAAATTTAATTCACATCATTAGAGTTTGTATTCTTTTTTATTTATTTGTTTTGTTTTACTAAACAAGGTTCTCTGTATGTCATTTTATTTAAGAGAGGAGAGAATGCACTAGTTTGGTTATCTGGGTGCCAGTAACAGTAATCTTTCTTAAGCTATGGAGATATTCAGGGACGACTGGTCTGACTTCAGAGCTCCTCATCAATAGCATTATCTTAAGTAATTGTGACAGTATGATACAATTAGATATTGTAAGCACCAACATAGGCATAGCTATTTGTTGAGCACTGGTCTAGTGTGACAATTATATAAGTAATATCATCATCAGTTGCTTTATGTGAAGGGTATTATAGCTGGTCTAATAAATGATTAATATCTAAAGTTATCATACAATAATTTGATGTATTGTTTTCAGTCTTATTCAGGATTCATACTATGGAACATCACCAGCAAAATTTAGAAAAAAACAAAATCAAATACCTTCCAAAAATATTTTGCACATGCTTATTTCCAACGTAATAGTGGAAAGAGTCTACTTACTTGACCTATGTAGTGCTTGTATTGCATACATAGGGCAGTGAAAGTATAATAAAAGACATGAACATTGGATAGCATTTGAAATTGCTGGGATATAAAAAATAGTATAGATATCAAGGAAGAGTATTTTAAGAAAGAAGGGAGGTATTCAAAATAACCTAGGACATTATGAAGAAAGCAGACATGCCAGAAGGATAAATTATTTAATGATCAGAACTAAGAATTGACTAAAACTCATTAACTGTTGGTATTTTAATTTTTCACAAAGTTCTTTCAGATTAAGACAAAACCACAATCAGTAAATACTAATAATGTTTTCCTATTATCCATGTGCTTATTCTAAACAGATTACAAATGGTCTTTATCCTACTGCATATAAAATGATTTCACATGAGATTTTACTTAAAGATATAGCTTCTCATTCACAAATGTACCATCTCACTGTCTCTCTCTGTCTCTTACTGTCCATCTCTCTCTCTCTCTCTCTCTCTCTCTCTCTCTCTCTCTCTCTCTCTCTCTCTCTCTCTCTCTCTCCTCTCTCATTCAATGTGATAGAACATTAGGATGCTATAGAGAAACTCTGAGATCAGGTTTTGCATTTCTAACAATTAGCTATCAACAAAACTTCCAAAGAGACCAGCAATCCAGCTGCTCAGTGTCTCAAAAGCCTCATACTAGGCCCCACACTTAAAACGTAGGACCCTCGACACCTTGAGGCTTTCAAGGTAAACATTTAACCGTATAATAATTGCTAGTACAGAGAATATTATATGGAACCCTAGAGACCATATATTGTTCAAAACAAATCATTTTTAAAAACTGAACTCTCATGAGTAAAAATATAGAAACATATTCTTGTTATATTTTATTAATATGTTAATTTGTATACAAATGAAATAGAATGACATGATAGAAATGTATGTCTCATTTTAATATAAGTTATTTTCAACAAGTAAAAACAAGTAATCTCCTTTGTTAATAGACCATGTCAAAATTATCAGTTTAGTATCATTTCAAAAATTGTCTCTGTTCACAATAATTGCATATGTTAAAATATAATGCTAAATTAGGAAAAATATGTTTTTATTACATTAATTTTCTTTCTCAAGACCCAGAGCTTCTACTTCTATTGTAAATTTAAGTATAGCAGTCCATGAATGGAAAAAGAAAAGTCAAGAACTCAAGTACTCATTTTTCTGCACCAAAATGTTTACCCCAAAACTGTAAAATTCAAATGGATATGATTTCTTGCAATATTTTAAATTCTGTTTAATATATGTGTGTAAATATCCTTGGTTTATATAACATTGTTATATATTTATTTTAATTAAATCTACAGTTCTCAGAACTATTACAGAGGTTCATATTAAAATTTAAAACAATACTTATTTTTTTAGAAGTTTTACTACACTTGATAAACAACCTGATGTTTCATTACATTATTTATAATGTTGTTAAGACACTAAAATATCCAAAGTTAGAGTCATAGCAAATATGATTTTTATTTGAACACTGGTTCATAATTCATGTAATATAAATATAATAATTTGGGGCACTGTAGCTCACAGATAAAATGACAGGTATGCAACGATATTAAAGTTGTTATGTCACTATACTGTATATTCTTTGTCAAATGCAGAAGGTTCTTTCTTACAAACTTTGACTTTTAATGTTTTAAGTTTTTATTTTCAATTCTACTCATCTAGCATATTTTTAAATTATTGTAAGTAAAGCTACATAATCTTTTCCACTTCTTGATCAGATTGCAATGGAAAGGTATATTAGTTAGAAATTAATAAATGTATTCTTTTTTACACTTCTGAGTAATCCTAAGGTTAAATATTTTACAACCACTTTTATATAAATGTTTATATATACTCACCCATGACTCTTAGGACAGCATAGGTAGTTATCCATATCTGATTGTTTTCATAAGCCAAAACTGCAATTTCAGGTCATTACGAATGAAACCTGTTTTCTTATTATGTAGTCCAAAAATTGCATATTTTTCTGGCTTTTACTTTTTCTTTTCTGTTGTCTTCTATTCTTACTACTTGACTACCTTCTTTAGTTTCTTTCCCTTTACATAGACTATGAAAGATCAGCTAATGTTAAGGTTTAGGAAGCCACCTGCCTGTGTGCTTTTTAGTTTTTTTTTCCTTGTAGCACACACTATGGAGCAAGTAAGAGAAATAGTATGAAATCAATGCTTTGACAAATTGACTTGACTGAAGAGATTTTTTTCCTGTTTTATTTTCCTGGGGTTTGGTCATATTTAAAGATAAATAATATGCTATAGGGAGCCAACAAAAAATGCTTTACTAAAGTGAATTCAGTCTTTCATTGCTACCTGAAGTCCCTATGTTGGAAGATTTAAGCAGTGACTGTTGGTCCCATGACTGCTATTATTTTTTATCTCTCTGCCTTTTATGCCAAACTTTATCTTTCTTTGCTAATGAGTCAAGTCAATAAAATGAAACCAACAAGAACTAGGTTTACTCCTGGTTCCCCGTTTGGCCATTCATTTCAATACAACAAACAAGTGTGTTAAAGACATAAGGAGAGAGGCTGAGTTTTATGGTAATAGTGGCTTAAGAAATTGAGATACAAACACAATTCATCCAGTAGGAACCGTGTGAATAGTGGACCATGGCATAGAGGACAGTTTTCAGGAGGATTCTTGCTGCACAGTGTCAAAGGAGGCAAAAATACACATATAAGCAAAATACTAATTCAGTGAATACAGAGCTCTACATTTTGAAATTCTGTTTCAAGCTGCTAAAATTCTTTGAATTCATATAAATTGTTAAAGCCCATATGTTAAATTTTCACTCTCTAAACATGAAAGGCCCTCTAGTAACTTTGATATCAACACATTTTCCATGCTGACAGCAGCTCTCCCTGTAGGAAATCTTAGTGATATCTGGAGACATAGATCCTCAGATAAGGATTAGCCTACACATGCCCCTCACACATTCATGGGAGGTTTTGCCTGGCATTATGTTATGCAAGGCTTCTTCATACACACTTGGCCTTTGTGTGCTTGTGTATAAAATGTCAGTGTCAAATCTGGCAAATACCATTATTCCCTGTACCTCTCATAAAGTTCCTGCCCCTTCTGTCCTGATTCCTGAAATAGGAGTATTGAGGGTGCCAAATATATGTTCAATATAGAGCTAGACACTTGACAGCCACCTGTTTACTGCATATTTATAAGCTTAGAGTCTCTGTATTAATTGCCATCTACTGCTAGAAAAAAGCTTTTCTGATGAAGTTTCATAGGTGTACTAATATCTGGCTATAAAGATAAGAAGATGGCATAGTCAGCAACAGAGTTTTACACCAAATTTTGGGAAGGGAGTGGGTAATTAAAACATGGCAATATATTTCCATTTATCATGGCAATAATGTTGCTATATAGCCTACTGTTTAGCCATAGGTTTCTGGCCCAAGTAACAGCTCTAGGGATGGGTATTATATAGTGGGTATTATTCCCTTCAGAATGTGGCTATTTACATCCATGAGGATCATCCCACTAATGCGCCAGTGGACATGTCTTGCCAAGTCGGCTAGTATAGGATTATAGCTGGATCAGATTGATGGTTGCTCTTTTGTCTTCTTCTGATAGCTTGAACGGTACTTTACAGCACTATGAAAACTATCCAATGCAGATAAAAAAGCAAGTCAGTACCGAAGGTGTTTCTCCATGACCTATGACTCTAGTACAGCATATAACCAATATCATGTGCTGAAGTAATTATATTTCCTGCATGTTTCTAGGCTTCATATGAATAGAGGTTACTATATAAGCATGAAACTACATGGGGTTTTAAAGTCCATTCAATTGATTAATGAATGTTTTTATATCTATTCCATGCTGTTTGTACAAATAAGCTGTGTAATGTAACATGAATTCTAGGACGGTGATACCTCCAGCAACATTTCATTTATTTTTTTGTTGTTATTTGGGATTATTTTGCATATTATTGGGTTTTGAGTTTCCAGATAAATTTTGAAATTATTGTTTACAATTTCTGTAAATTAAGCTTAAATTTTGATGGGGATTGTGTTGAACCTATATTTTTGGTAGGCTAGTCATTTCCACACTACTAATTCTACAATCTAGAACAATACAATTTTTATTATGTTATGATAATTTCCTTGATTTAATAGAATATTTCAATTAATCTGATGAGTACACATGTAAAAATTCTCAATAAAATACTTGCAAAATAAAGCCAAGAATATTCCCAAAAGTAAGTTCATAGAGATCTTTAAGAATAATATACCAAATAAACATATACAAAGAAAAAAACAAATAAATATGTTATTAGATTCAGAGAAGGCCTTTGTCAGGACATGGTGTCCTTCAATGTAAATGTCCTGAAGAACCTAGGAAAACAAGGGCGATGCCATAACATAATTAAAGTGGATGTAGCATATCCACAACTAGCACCTAGTTAACCAAAGAAAAACTCTGAGCATTTTCACTAAAATCAGGAATATGGCAAGGTTGTCCAATCTCTCCATTACTGGTCAATAACAACAACAACAACAAAACACAGAAAATATCTAATCATGGAAGTTGTAGTATATTATAGTGTGTCCCACAGCATACTCCTCTGTCTTACATCTTCAGTAGCAAATGTCTACTGCAATATGTCAGAAACATGGCAGTTTTGGCAAGGGAATCACATCCAAAGACCTAGCTCTGTGTGATCCAACTAGAATACAGACACACCTTTAGTAAAAGGCATTCCAGCCGTTTAATTACTCTGGCAGAAATAGAATGACATCTACTTGAGGGGCAGAAAGAATGAGTCAGAGATACAATATGCCCAACTATCACAAGAACAGTCAAGAAAAAAAAAAGAAGCTACTTTAAAGCAGCAGCAGGAGATGAGCAGAGAGAGTTTTACTGTGGAAGTTTTACAAAAACAGTTTGAGGAGAGAACAAGCTAGACACAGGTGAAGACAGAGTGAGCCAGAGAATGACAAGAAGCCAGAAGATTAGAACAGATTGTTAAAGTTAGTTTGAAGCTAAGCAGAGCAATACAGCCAACAGCTGAAGAAGTCAGTTTGGATCATTCAGCTTGGAGAGGAGTTTGAGCCAGAACAGCTGAGTTGAAGCAGCCAGGCAGAGCTCAGAAAGAGATAGGAAGGATGAGATCATTCAGCAGTGATTCTCAAAAGCTAAAAACATTCTAGGCCTAGGATAGCAGTTGAAGGCTGGAAACAGAAGTCTTTAAGGTCCATGCTTGCAGAAGATTAGATTCTAGACCGAGAGATATTTAGATAGAAATGCTCTGGTCTCACTCACGCTATGTATTAGTAAAGCTTGGATATGGTTCTCAACTCATCCTCTCATCTGAGGAAATAAAAACGACATTTATATCTGCTGCCCAATAAATTGGAGAAGAAGAAAGCCTACCAATGTTGCAGAAAGCAGAGTACATCTGGCAAAGACATCACAAATGAATGGAGACATCTGACAGAAAACCACAGAAACAAATTCATCAGGGATCATCTCCAGAGGGACATCAGTTCTTGGCATTTAGCTGAATGTCTAGAGAGACTCTAGAGACTTCAGAGGAGCAGAAGCCTTGAGCGGAGAGCATTGCATGACACAGAAACTATGAATGACAGTTAATCACAGAAGTAAAATCATCAATAAACAACTCAAGAGTCTCTGAGACAGCGCCCAGTAAGCCACCACAAAAGACAATTTTATTTACGTAGGTAGATGTTTTCTGCACTAAAAAATAGGAAACTCCATTTCAGATCTCTTTTTGACTAAGGCTAGGAGTTGAGGGGAAAGAACTATTACATGAAAAAGCCATCATAGTACGTATTGAAACTCTGATCAGCAAAGTAAATGCTTCTCTACTTTCATTGGCAATTTTTATATATTAGCTCTCAAAAAGACAGAAAAAATAGATGTACAAAAAGGAGTTATGATAATACAAAGGTTTGTGAGAACCTGGAGTCCTGTTAAAATAAAAGTTCTTAAGCATATTAAAAACTCAACAGTAACTTATGAGATACACTTACCCCTTTGTGAGACAGATGTTAAACTCCTGGGCTACCCTAAAGAGGTTTATTACCCAAGACTGATTTCTCAACAGCTATACTAGAAGCTGGCAGTCAATTACAATGACTGACATGGTGGTGAGAACAAGCTACAATTGTGGGAAATCATAATAGGTCTAAAGGTGTTAATTTGTAAAAGATCAATTGTTAGGTGAAAGTCCAATATGCTGATATGTGAAAGCAGATTCTATTTGATGACTCTATTATTATACAATGTATTTAATATCTTTAAGATACTGGGATGAGGTGGAAAAACAAGGGGAAAATCTATTTCATTCACACAAATTGTGCAAATCCCCAGAGAGATGTTTACTGATCTCTGAAATAGATCGCTATCTGCTGTAGACAAGGATATATCAGATCAAGGTGTTAAACAGGTATTAATTGAAACTTTAATTTTCAAAATTACAAATGCAGAGTGCAAATTTTTTAAAGCTCTAAAAGGTCCATTAACACTCTAGAATGAATGAATTAGAATTACTCTTGATATTAGCCCTAATGACTAGGTAATTGGACCTATAGTAGCTAATAATCCTAGATATAAAAAATCTGTTGTTTTAACTGTGAGAAAGGTTATTAGAAAAATTTAAGATATTGTAGACAAGGCATTTCTAGAGACTTCTTCAGAAGACCTCAGCCTTCTGAGATTTGTTAAAGGTGTGGTAAGAATTTGCATTTGACTAATAAATGCAAATCAGCAAGTGCTATATGAGACAATCCCCTAACAGTGTCAAATAACAGGAACCACGAATTTCATGTCAGTAATGGGATAGCTCATCCAAATCAATATTGGAGACCTGATGCATGCTACAGGAGGAAATGGTGCCCTAGACTTAGCTATAAGTAAAAATCTCACACTATTCCCCCAAACTCAATGCTACAAGATGCCCACTATACTCTATGGACCTCTATTCCCCAAAGACACTAGGAATGGTTTTAGAAATAAGTAGGCTCATATGGCTCATATTTCAAGAATTCCTTGTGTATCCAGAAATTATAGATGAATACTTAAAGGCAAGGATTGAGAGTATGACTTATGTAAAAAAAAAATATACATTTTAAAGTGAAAATAGAATTGCTCAGTTTCTTCTGTGTGCTTTCTCTAGAGCAAACCAGCTCTAATAGAGAAAAACAGAAGGATTTCAAAATACTGGAAAACAGGGTTTTTTTATGTTGTTGTTGGTGGTGGTGATTTTTTGTTTTAGTTTTCTTGTTTGTTTGTCAAACTGTTATCAATGATCAGACATCAAAATCCAAAATTAAAATTAAAATTTTAATTAAATTGTATTAAATAAATAAATAAATTTAATTGTTTATTAAAATTAAAAGCTTATGAGACTGGTAATTGTTTCTGTTGTAATCATTAAACTGTACACATTTATTAGATTAATCAGAAAGGGAAAGATGTAGCAAAATTTTAGTATTGTTAGAGTTAGACTGAGAGCAAGCAGAGCATTGCAAACAGAAGATAAGAGAAGCCAGATCCAATCAGTCAGCATGGAAAGGAGTTTGAGCAGAAACTGCTGAGTTGAACCAGCTAGCGAGAGTTCAGAAAGAGCTAGAAAGGTTGAACTTATTCAGCAGTAAGTCTCAGAGGCTGAAAATATTCTAGGCTTAGATTCCATTGTAGAGAGGCTATAAGCTTCTAAGACAAGGCCTATGTTAGCAGACGAAGGCAGTAAGCCTCTGAGGAGACAATTAAATCTGGCAAATTATCCATAAATAGACAGATCTGTGGGTGGCAGGCAGTCCACAGGTGTCTGCCTGTCTTAGTCCTCCCATGTTATTCTTCATGGATTTGATTGGACTTATTTGATACTTATGAGTCCTAGGCATAAGCCAGCTTTGACTACTGAGCTAGGCATCAGACTAGGATCAATGAGAGACTGCTATCTGTTCTGAACCTGATATAAGAACAAAAACACCAACAAGGTGTCCGTCTCTCTCCTCATTGCCTGGGGTCCACCTTGCAGCTCTATAGCTAATTAAAACAGCAGGACCCAAAAGTAACAAACAGAAACCAATGACCTTAATATATACAAAAGATAGACAAATGAGGAAGAAATTATGTAAGTAGTGCCATCCAAAATAGCGTAAATGATATTTTGCAATAAATCTAACAAAAAATGAAGATATATACATAAAATTTTTTCAGATGATAGGAAAAAAAACAAATAAAGCTTTTAAAAATTAAAAACTGTCAATGAGATGTCCCCAGGTATATGAGTAGTAGCCCAATAAAAACAAAAGCGATGTACAATTTTGTTTTATTTGTTTGTTTGTTTTGGTAGATTCTGTCCTAAGGGTCTTTTGCTTGTGTTGAGTTTTGTGTTTTGTGGTTTTTGTTTGTTTCATGCTTTTGCAGTTTGTTTTCATTTTTTCTTTCTTTTCTTCTCCTTCTACTCTTCTTATTATTACTATTTATTATTGTTATTATTATAATAATTATTATTATCACTACTACTACTACTACTACTACTACTACTACTACTACTACTACTGAAGAAGTATAGAAGACATGTAGTGTGGTATCATACAACAGAAAAGTTTAAAGAAACAAACAACTTTTTTAAAAATAAAACTCAGGGGAACACAGAGGAAGGAGATGCAGTCTATCCAGATGGACCTGATAGGCTGTGGTCAAACAGTGGGAGATGAAGACCCCACGCTTCAGAGGTCTAGGGGAAGGGAATAGGGGGGTAAAGAGAAGGAGGGTGGGAACAGGAAGAGAAGAGCAGAGAAATTACAATTGAGATGTAATATAAATAAATTATATTTTGTGTAATATAATTATGTAATATAAATAAGTTGTGTTAAAAATAAAGAAAAGAGAACTCTTCTGTTTTAAAAACCCCTTATGCTATGGAATATTAATTATAGAAAATAAGAGAGAAAAAACCAAACTATTATAGGTTAAATTATCTGAAATTTGAAAAATAATATAAATAGTAATTTTTCCTAGAAAAGCAATGTAGATGACTTGGAAAGCATCACACAACACATTGTTATGAAGCCAAATAACATTTGGAGTTACAGCTCCTTCTTCTAATTCTGTTAACATGAATTCTTATCAAATGCAAATATTTAAACTCAGTACATGTTTTAAGGAATTAAAAATACAAATCAAGTAAGTACTAAGAGCATATAATGGAACAAGAAAATTAATAAAGGTAGCAATATTCTATTCTGTTATAAAGATTATTTTGGAGGTAAAGCATGAAGTACAAGCATGAAATAAAAGCAAAAGCATGAAGCAAAACCCACAAAACACAAAACTCAATGCAAGCAAAAGACCCTTAGGGCAAAACCTACCAAAACAAACAAACAAATAAAACAAAATTGTACATTGCTTTTGTTTTTATTGGGCTACTACTCATAGACCTGGGTACATTTCATTGACAGTTTTAATTTTGAAAAGCTTTATTTGCTTTTCTCCTATCATCTGAAATATTACATATATATGTATATATGTATATATATATTCACTTTTTTGTTAGATTTATTGCAAATGACATGGCATTTATGCAACATATATATGTAACCCTGCAAGTGACTCATTTGCAAGAATGCACATGGTTGTACATATTTAAACTTTAAAAAGGAATGTTGATAAAAGAGCATCATATAATTATACACTCCAAATGGGTACATAGACAGATGGGGCTTGTAGAAAAACTATAAACGATCACCATAAGTGGATACTGCATCTGCTTCCAGCTGCTGTCCAGATGTGGTCTCCCTAAGAGAGAAAATTAATAATGCCACTTGTATCGTGATAGTTTATTGAAGGATTTATTTTTTTCTGCTCTTGTGTTAAAGATCAGTAATAAAAATAGATTACCTTTTGAAAAGTCAATGAGGAAAGAAAGCACGCATTCTTTCCCACCAGGAAATGCAACAGCACAAGAATTTTACTACGTCCGCATCTATAACAAACATAATTGCTCACCACCTTATATGATATTTCTATAATATCACTAGTGAGTTCTAAGTTCTTCAGATTGATGAGAAATAACAAATAGTATTGAGCTGTATGCCAAGTAGGATATTTAATGTATGTATACCTGGGATACATTTTAGTTTGCATATTAGGTATAGTAAGAAGTTAACTATACTCCCTTAGAAGGAAATAAAACAATAAATACATGAGGCAATAATAAAGTTAAAGTATAATTCCTTCTCAAACTATTTTACTCACCACTTCTGTGATGATATAATACCATATGTTAATGAAATACTTTACATTATCTCTTTGGTCTGCTCATATTTTGTCTTGTTTTTTATTGCTCATTGAAGCTAATATCAACTTTGTGAATAGAAAGACAGTACTGTGAGTGGATCAGTATGAGAGCAACTTATTAATGGGTGTATTGAGCCTACAGTATGGTTGTATTGGGCATAGGAATATTTACATCTGGATGGAATAAACAGGGCTGAAAGAGATTATACTCTACTCATGAGAAAAATACCATGAACTGGAAAGTTTTTGAATAGAAATATACATCTTCTTAGAAACCATAAAGAACAAGTTTTCTATCATCCTATATGGAGATGATGATGACGACAATTATGGTGATGATTAAAATTTGAGTTAAGCAGTGATGATTCACACCTTTAGTCCAACACTTAGGAGGTAGAGGCAGGCATATATCTGAGTTCAAGGCCTGCCTTGTGTACAAAGCAATTTCCAGGACAGCTGAGAGTACAAGGGGAACCACTGATTCAAAAAAAAAAAAAAAAAAACAAATAAAACCATAAAAACTGGATTTCACCAAAGCATACAAGATGTTTTAGCAGAATCACTAACACTTCCCATTCTCTCTCTCTCTCTCTCTCTCTCTCTCTCTCTCTCTCTCTCTCTCTCTCTCCCTCTCTTCTTCTTCTCTTCTCTTCTCTTTCTTCTTTCTCCCTCCCTCCAATTTATACTCCATTTGTCTGTTTTTGTTTGTGTATAATACAGAGGCTGATGATAAGTGACATCCACAATTGTTCTGCACATTAATTCTTGAGAAGGTCTCTCTTTTAACGTGGATCTAACAGTGACCATGTTTAATTGTTAGGCCTCAGAAACTAACAGTTCTCATCCAGCTGTCACATGTTAATTCCAAGTGCCACCACTGCTTCTTATGCATCTTCACCTTTCTAGGGGGATAGGAAAATTATGTATCATTTTGCTCAGGCACATTTGATAGCTATTGATAGCTGTGTGACTAGAAATCCCTGTTGAAGGAAAGGAAAAAAAGATGATCTAGAAAAGTGCTTTTTTTTCTTTAACATGGGTAGATAGAAATATCAACAGCATATTTTGGCATATTAGATCAGCAGCAGAGGCAACAGGGAAGCTGTAGACACAGTAGAGACTGTGGACTTAGTAGGCATCAACTACAATGATAGAAGCTTTTACATGTCCAAGAAACTCATTTTCTCTAAATTAGACTTAATTCTTCTGTTCTTGAATTGTTCAAACTTTTTGTTTTTTCAGTTTACTTGTCTGTACATTGATTATCACAGAATAGCCGAGGTTATTTGGTACATGAGAAACCAAAGAATGCTCCTCTATGAAGAGAAGCAAGGGTATAGCCAAATATATGCAAAGAATTATAACTAATTGAGATACAAGTGAAAATATAACAAAGAAAGCAACATACATTTCAGAACAATTAGAAGGACATAATATAATCATAATAATGATAAACATTAAATTAAACACTGTGTTCAATAGAACATGTTTGAAAATTGCCTGATTATATAGTTAGAGGTCAGAACAAAAGAAACAACACAAACAATTTGAAGGGTTTAATTCATTACAAAATGGTGAATAGTTGCATTGTTTTCATCTTCTTTAAGGTTACAAATCTGTTTTAAAGCCAAGACAGACATCACCTCCACATTACCGATGAATAAATTACAGGGAATTATATTTCTAATTTAATATAATAGAAATTATATTTCTAAGTTAATAGTTCAGATTCAATATTGTTCTTTATCCTCCACATTTGCAACAAAGGAATACTTATTATGGTGTATAATGCATCAATATACCTGGAAAAATTAGTATCTCTGTGGTAGGATATTTGCTCTCTTAGGTATGTGCTCAACACTGACAGAGCTGGATGCTATGATAGTTCTACTGTTAATTTTTGAGGGACCTCCATGCTTATTCACCCAATAGACACACTTGTCTACACTACTACCTGCAAAAAGAGTTCGTAAGGGTTCTTTTTTTTTCTAAAAGTCTCTCCAGAATTTTCTTTCATTTAATTTATGGATCATAGTCAATATAAGCAGTGACTTTCTCAATATTTCCAGTTAAATTGTAGTCTTTGATTTTTATCAATTTTAATTGATTAGTGTGCAGGATAGTAAATGTGCCACATACTGTTTTATTACATTGAGACACCATAAAATGGTTCCTCTGGGAAAAAAGAGACAATTATCTGGTTTGTGATTATGGAAATTAAACACATAAAGAGGATAGTCCTGGTAATGCTGTTAGTGTTATTTCATTTCATTGGCCAATCCAGAAAACTCAGAAAGGGCTTGCCTGGCCAAGAGAAGTCAGGTTGAAGTTATCCTTTTATCAAATATTATGTCCCAAAAGTGTTTGTTATCAATGCATAAGGACAAAGACCGTTACAAAAACCACCTCCTAAGGGTACCACCTAGTTGCAAAGTTCAGTATTGCAATTACATTTTCATAGAAACATTTGAAAGGATATTCAAACAGTATATAAGTAAGCTTCATTAGGTTAAAATTTTATTTTTTCCACATTATGTATTTAAAATTTTAAACTCTAACCTCAAAAAGCTTACCTTTCACTAACATAAATTATTTTTGCTTATCAGAATTAAGAGTCATCAAGGATTATTTCAAGATCAACTCAGAAGGGAATACATCACACAACTGTGAAAAATAAAGGACTTACAAACTTTCATTATTTTCTTTTCTAACTCAATAATACATTTTTGACATCTCTGTACTAGTAGACAACACAGTAAATAATTTGCAGTTTTTGCAGTTTTGAATGTAGACTTAGCATTATGCCAATTATTGTGAAGGAAATATTGGGCTACTTAAAGAAGATATATAGGCATAAAGTTATTGTGTAATTCAAATGTTGATTTCTGTAGCCCCCCCCCTTTTCTGGTTGTAATCTTTGTTCTATAAATCCCCTGTTGTAATGCTATGTAAACACTGCTCCCCAGTTGTCCCCTCATATGTAAATAAAACATCAACAGCCAAGCACTGAGTAGGGGCCAGGATAGGGCTTGACTTTCTGCCAAGCAGGTGAAGAAGAGTTAGTTACATGCAGAGGTAGGAGATTCAGCCAAGGCAGAGGTCCAGGAAACATCAGGAGAGAGAATCTGGAGCAGGAAAGCTATGAAGTGCAAGTATTGCCTGGTGTTAGATGGGAGGCCACCAAATTAGCTTAGAGGGTTAAGAACAGTGTAATAACTTCTCAGTTCTTGTGACTTGAAGCTTGTTTTTTTTTTAATTTATGACAATTTATTCATATTACATCCAGAAGTTATCTCCATGCTTATATCTTCCCATTCCCACCCACCCTCCCCCTTCTGCCCTATTCCCATCCCCTAAACATCTGACAGAAGGAGCCCACCTCCCCCACCATGTGAACACAGGTCTCATCCGGAAAGCTTCCATCTCCTTCCTCTATGGGCTGGCAGGGCCTCCCCCACAAGAAGAAGTGATCTAATGGAACCCCAGAGTTCATGTCAGAGGCAGTGCCTGATCCCCCTCACATCCATGAAGAATGAGCTGTCCATTGGCTATATTTGAACATGGGGTCTAGTTTCAGTGTATGTTGTCCTTGGTTGGTGCAACAGTTTGCACAGGCCACCCCTGGGTCCAGATCCACCAGGCTTGATGGTCTTCTCCTGGGGCTCCCAAACCCTCTGTGACTTTCCATCCCCAACTCTTCTGTATGCATACCACTCTCACCACTCTGTCCATCGACCTGTGGCAAGTCCTCCCATCTATTCTGTTCCCATGCTAAGTGGAGTTTCTCAGAGGTCAGCTATGTTGGGTTTCTATCAGCTTGTAAGTGAATACATATCATGCATGTCTTTCTGAGTCTGTGTTACCTCACTCAGGATGATCTTTTCTAGTTCCATCCATTTGCCTGCAAATTTCAAGATATCCTTGTTTTTAATAGCTGTGTAGTATTTCATTGTGTAAATGTACCTCAGTTTCTCTAGCCATTCTTTGGTTAAAGGATATGTAGGTTGTTCCCAGATTCTGGCTATTATGAATAAAGCTGGGCAAATATATCCATACTTATCCCCCTGCACAAAACTGAAGTCCAAGTGGATTAAAGACTTTAATATAAAATATACTAAATCTGTTAGAAGAAAAAGTGGGGAAGAGCCTTGAACTCGTTAGCACAGGAGACAACTACCTGAACCAAATACCAATAGCTCAGGCTCTAAGATCAACAATTAATAAATGGAACCTTATGAAACTGGAAATCTTCTGTAAGGCAAAGGACACTGTCGACAGAACAAAATGACAGCCTACTGACAGGGAAAAGCTCTTCTCCAACCCTTCATCTGACTGATGGCTAATATCCAAAATATATAAAGAACTCAAGAGATTAAACAACAACAAACCAAGTTATTCAATTAAAAAATAGGATTGTAGTGGATGTAAACATGTTTTTCTTTTGATCCCAAGTGTGGGATGTAAAACTGACTTGTGTAAGAGTGTGTAGTGTTTTTCTGCTGAAAACAGACTTGTGAGACAACAGGTGATGTTTATCCTCTGGAAGAGGAACCATCTCTTGTCAGGGTATGGTCTTTCCCAACTGACAAATATCCTAGTATGAACTCTGAGAGGGGCTATATATGAGCCCAAACAAGAGGCAGGGCTTTTTGGTCTTAGCTGTCCATTGCTCCACCTTGAGATGCTTCTAGAGAGAAATGCTCCAGTGATCACTTTTGGTTCAGTGTTCCATTTGCTGCTCTGGTTTCCAGCAGCTGCAGTTGCAGTCCTCTTTGCTGAATTGCAGGTTTGCTGTTTAACTGGTCTATTGGAATCCTGGTGACTACAACAGTGTAGTCGCTCCAAGCAATTGAATCTAAAAAGGTCTCCTTTCCTGTTGCTATTAGCCTCTTTTATCTCCTATCTAGGGTAGATTGGTTGGAAGGGATGTATAAGCATTGAAGAACACCAAATAAAGTAGGTTCGAAAAAGTTCAAAGCCTAGATAGGGTACAGAGCCAAACAGATTTCTCAACAGAAGAACATTGAAAGACTGAGAAACACTTAAAGAAATGCTCAACATGCTTAGTTATCAGGCAAATGCAGATAAAAAGGACTCTGAGATTTCATCTTACACATACCAGAATGGCTAAGATAAAAAATTCAAGTGACCACACAAGCAGGCAAGGATGTGGAGAAAGGGGAACACTCCTCCATTGCTGGTGAGAGTACAAACTTGTACAACCACTTTGGAAATCAATCTGGTGCTTTATCAGAAAACTGGGAATAGTGCTACCTCAAGATTGAGCTATGCCATTCCTGGGCATATACCAAAACATGCTCCACCATACAACAAAGAAATATACTGTGAAGCAAGTATTAAAGAGTCTTATTTATTTGTGTGATAGTCAGGTTAACAGAGAAACTAAGAGAAAAATCAAAGCTTTATAAAAATAACATTAACAAAGGCCCATGGCAATATAGCTCCAGAAAAAAGATATTAAACCTCAGCATTTATTTATTTCAATCTATGAGATTCAGTGAGTCTACCAAAGTAACAAATATAGACAGACACACACACACACTCACACACACACACGCCTATACAATTATGCAGGTACTGATATTTTATTTGTAAATGCATGCATTTATTTTTATTTGCCTAATATATGTTTGCATGTAATATTTTAAAAATTGATATATTTGAAAGAGTTATTTTGATGGTACAGTAATTTCTGTTTAGAATCAAGCGATAACTTCAAATCAAACAAGTCTATTGTTCAGCAAACTTCCTATGTGTTATGCTGTTTGGAAAATTATAAGGCACTTGTGTTGTGGGGAAATCCAGCATCTATTTGTGCCACACGACACAAGGCATGAAAGGAAAACCTGAGCAAAAGGTCAGTGGAGCAGAGCAGAGCACAAAGCCTCTCCTGCTGTGAAGCACAGATCTGCCATAGATGCCACAGATTCAACTTCTTAACTTTCTGCAAAGTGTCACCCTTAGCTGTCCTTGCTGTCAATTGGAAAGACAGCTTCACAAGTCAAACAAACCACTAAGCTGGAACTCCTAAAGAGACAGTAAAACAGGAAAAGCCACTACTTACTTTCTACTTTGATCAAGAAAACTTAAGGGAAGGTTGGGAGCACAATGTCAAGCACGCAGGCAAATAAAAGGTATTGTAGAAGACACTTGAGAAAATTCACTACATGTGAGAAGATAGAATGAAGGCAAGACTTCATGCTGATGGTTCAAAAATGCCATCTGAAAAAGCAGTTAGCAACCACCAACGCATGTACAGACCTTTATTATGGCCATCATTTGAATCCATAGTACACCTGAGAGGCTGGTATTTTTCAAAGCAGAAACCATGCAGATGCATGTGCAAATGCACCAAGGTCCTGTTTCATAGGTGTTTCATTAACCTGATGATAATGGTTTACTCTTAGGAACTATTTAAGTGAACGGTGAGTTTTTCAAATTGTGAACTAGCAAGCTATGATAAAATTGAGTGAAGTTATTGCAATTATATTTCTTTTCTTGATTAATAAAAGTGGTGTTTTCTTAATGAAATTGGAATTAAACTAAAACTATGCATTTTATAAAAAGAGTGAAGGCAGTAGCCTGGGACTTCTGAAGACCTGAACTATACAGTGAGTTAAGAATGAGAGAGAAGGAAAATGATTGAATTGACGTCCAGAGTAGTACGGTAGTACAACAAGAGCTTGAGCATACTAAAATCACAGAGAGAGGGTACCATCAAACGCATCTGGTATCTGCAGTGAGTGAGCTAATTAAATCTGTCACCAGGTAATATCATGCTTGCCTTTGACATAGCTCTCCTTGTGGAGGAAAAAAAAATCCCACAAGGAATCAAAGAATAGGGAGCAATTTTGGCATGTCTGAGCAGGAATTTACACTATACTCTTAATGTGGAGAATATTCCAAGCTGTGAAAGCAGCAATTAAAAAATTACCCTGGTGAGGTGAAAACCATGAGGGTTCTATAAATCAATTGCAAAAATTGCTCTGGAAGGAAATATTAAACCAGGTAGGTTTTTCAAAAAGATAAAATCAAAGGTGTCCAGATTAAATTGAGTTCATAACTCAAAATCAGAAATTGTCACATTTATCCTGTATGGAAGTCACCTCACAAGCTCCAGGAGAACTCTAGATTTGAGACTTAAATTTTTAAAGTAATCTGTAGGATCATGAGATCCCATGATGACAGAAAAATTGGACACTTCTGTCCACATCCATAAAGGCTAAGTGTGCTTAGAAGAATTAAAGAGAAAAGCGTCTTCTTTTTAAGCATCTGATGCTTGACAAGACAGAGTCTTAATTTCCCAGTTGTAACAGTCAAGAGGGGGGTTAATATTCCCCCTTATAGGCCGTGAAATCCTTAGTAATTGATTGCAGTAAATTCTGAATGGTGAAGAAAGATGACCTTTAAAGGAGGACCACTGGTTGAAGACTTAATTGATGGGAAATTATAACTATACTTCTTCTCCTGACTCTACACAGCTAGAGTACTGCAGATTCCCAACTCAAAAGAAGAAAGGCATGTTATATGTGGGTAAAAATAAAATTCTCTTACTTGAAAGAAAATGGTTGAGGTCAGTAAGACTGGCTTCCTAGGTTTGTTAAGATACAGTGATTGACTTCTACTAAGTATGTTGTGATGAAAACTATTTGTTCCTCATTATTAAAAAAAAGAAATTGAAAAGTAGCTGCTCAATAATTTATTATAAGTCTATGCTAAGTGAAAAATACTGAAAATATAATGTGCAGTAATTTATGCAATCATAAATGCCAGCAAGTCAGTCTTACATCAGGCTTTGGGCAAAGTATTCCTCCATCCTATTCCCCTCCACTATGTCTGTGACAGAAAGGGACCTCCGGCCCCAGAATAAGATCACAGTCTATCAGGTCTCTTCCTGCGAGCCTGCTTTTTTTTCCTCTGTGTGTCACCAGGTCTCCCCACCAAGGGGAAGAGGTCAAATATGGGCCACCAGGTTTCTATGTATAGCCTTATCTATCCTGGACTTGCTTAGTTGATCAGGCTGGTCTTGAACACATAGAGATCCACCTTCTTCTGCCTTCCAAGTCCTGACTTTAAAGGAATGGACCACCACACCCAATTTAGGTTATTTTTTTAACCTTTAGATTATTTAGGATTATACATCAAGGCTATGTCAATTTTCAGCTACATAAAAATTGAATATATATTCTCATTTTACCACTCATTGTCATATGTGCACTTGACACTAGTCAGTCCTTTTTCTGTAACACCAAATATTTAAAAATTCCTTTTTAAAAGTATATATTTTATTAATTTGTTCATATTACATCTTAATTGTTATCCTATGCCTTGTATCCTCCCATTCCTCCCTCCCTCCCACTTCTCCCTTACACTCCTTCCCTATGACTGTGACTGAGGAGGACTCCTATCCCTGTATATGCTCATAGGGTATCAAGTCTCTTCTTGGTAGCCTGCTGTCCTTCCTCTGAGTGCCACCAGGCCTCCCCATCCAGGGGACGTGGTCAAATATGGGGCACCAGAGTTCATATGAAAGTCAGACCCCACTCTACACTCAACTGTGGAGAATGTCCTGTCCATTGACTAGATCTGAGTAGAGGTTCAAGTTTATTGCACATATTGCCCTTGGCTGGTGCCATAGTTTGAGCAGGACTGCCAGGCCCAGATCTGTCTGTCATAATGTTCTTCTTGTTGGTTTCCAGGACCCTCTGGATGCTTCTATTTCCTCATTCTCTCATGCTTCTCTCACCTAGATTCCCAATAGGATGTCCCCCCTTCTGTCTCACTTTCCTGGTAAGTGAAGACTCTCATGGAACATGCCCCTTGGGCTAGTGTCCATATATAAATGAGTATATACCATTTCATTCTTTCTGCTTCTGGGTTAACTCACTCATTATGATCATTTCTTTAATAAGTTGTAATTTTCATTTCCTGAGTAACTAAGGATAATTAGTACTTGCTATAATGCTGATCAGCTGTATTTATTTCTATTCAGATTTATAGCCCATTTTTATATTGAGTCAATTGTTTTCCTATTTTTTTGTCTCTTGAGGTCTTTGTATCATTTAGGTTACTGCCTTTATTTTCTTTCATAAATTTTTAGCATTTTAAGCATCACATTGAGCTTAATTTTCAGGAAGAGTGATAGAGTTGGATTAAGTAATGGAATTTCAGTTGCTCATCACTATATCCAACTTAGAATTTTAGCTTTAAATGTGATGAAATTGAAGATAATAGGTCACCAAGGAGAGACTTGATACCGTATGAGCATATTCAGGGGGAGGAGATCCCCCTCAGACACAGACATAGGGGAGGGGAGTAGGGGGGGGAAGTGGGAGGAAGGGAGGGATGGGAGGATACATGGGATGGGCTAACAACTGAGATGTAATATGTATAAATTAATAAAAATGTATTAAAAAAAAATAAATAAACAAATAGGAAATTAAAAAAAAAAAAAAAAAAAACCAACCAACCAAACAACAACAACAAAAAAAACCACAAAGAAAAAAAAACACAAAAATTTTACTACGATTACCACCTGCACTGAACTGATCAATAGTTTCTCTGTCCCTGTGCTAGTAGACTTGATTTTTTAAATCACTATTCTATACTTGTAGTATCTTAACATTCACATTTTCTCCAGGTTTTATGTATATGAATTAGAAAAAATAAATTTGTTCCTTTGGAAAAAAAAAAAAAAAAAAAAAAAAAAAAAAAAAAAGAAATTGAGTTGACAGAGGCTGTTCATTTTCACATATGTCAGGGCTTAAAGAATAATGGGCAGATGTCCTAAAAATGTCCTCAGAAACTAATCATAAAATGATATATGCAGAGAAAATCCCTACCATATTGGCCAAGTTGAAATAAACCAATATGAAAAGCTGACAATATAAATGAAAGAGAAACACAAGATAGTAAAATAAAAACCAAGTCATCAATAATTTTCATTTTTTATTTTAAAAAGTGTCTAGTCAATATCTTCTGGCTGTGAAAAGACAAAAATATATAATTTTCAAGTACATTTTTCTATGTCTGTTTAGCATATGTTTATTGAATCCTATTGGACTATAATACTGATATTATTCACCTCTGGGGAATTGTCTCCTTTCAATTACTAATTGGTATGGCAATTATACTCATCTTTAATTTTTGGTAGTACAAATGTATTGAACTAATATGTTACAAAGTCACTATCTTTTGGGGGCATTCAACCTGAAATAATGGAGCATTGTATTACCAGTCTTCTCATTTACATTTTTTTAAACCTTAAGTAATATATCTGTTAAGTATGCTAAATGATTTATGAAGTTAGGGGAAATTTGCTACAACATAACTGTAAAACTAAATACAGAGTTTGTTTAGGATTACAATTAGACTGTATGACATAGGAGAATTACTTTATTTTTTATAAAAATATGATACATTATTAATATATTATGGATTTGAAGTATATATTTCATTATGTATAATATAGAGTGTATTATATAGTATATTATATGCAATGATATACAATATGTCATATAATATTATATATAGTTTGATGCATAAATAATATTACATGATGGTTTTATTCTTACATAAAGCATTGTTTTTCTTAGTACTTAGTAATATAGTTCCCTTAGAGTTTTTGTGATAGAAGCTGTTGCTGCAGAAACAAGTGTGATTAGAAAAACAATGCTACATCAGAGAAGCGTAAATATGTACGTCTATGTTAAGATAGAAACAAAAGCAAATTAAAAGGTGGAAAGTTTACACAAATAGTAGACAGCTTTTAAAATAGAATTTTAATGTACTTGCCATCTTCACACTCCTTCAGGCTCGAATGTGCCAGGGTCAATGGTGAGTTTGACATAGTGTACCACACAAATTAACATGGTGTGAAGCAAAGCACATTAGACAGTAGACAGTGACAGCCTTTCTCTATTCTTTTTGGAGCAAACATGACATTATCATACAAAGCTATTAAGATGATATCAACTTGCCATTTATTGCTGAAGTACATTCATTAAGCCCTGTGATTTTCTTGGAGTCTGATGCCTGTATACACATCTACAAAGACACACGTGGTATATGCTCACTTATAAGCAGATATTAGCTAAATAATACAGGATAACCACACTAAAACACACAGCCCTAAAGAAATGAAATAACAAGGAGGACCCTAGGGAGGATGCTTAATTCTCATTCAGTAGGGCAAATAGAACAGACGCCAGAGGCATTTGAAGAGAAAGAACAGGAAGGGAGCCTACCACTTACGTCTTCTGAAAAACAAGTACTACACCCAGAAGGAGATCCAAACAGATGCTGAGACACACAGTCACACTCAGGGGTGGGACACAGGGAATCTTATTGAAGAGCTGGGGAAGATAGGGACCTGGACGGGTCAGGAGCTTCGCAAGGAGCAAATGTCCTTGTTGTATGGTGGAACATCTTGCGTGTATATTCCAAGCAGTGATATGGCCAGGTCTTGTGGTAGAACTATTCTGAATTTTCTAAGAAAATGCCAGATTGATGTCCAAAGTGGTTGTACAAGTTTGCATTCCAACCAGGAATGAAGCAGTGTTCTCCTTTCCCCACATCCTCACCAGCATGTGCTCTCACTTGAGGGTTTTTTTTTTTTTTTAATCTTAGACATTCGGTTACATGTAAGGTGAGATCTCAGAGTCATTTTGATTTGCATCTCCCTGATGACTAGGAAGATGAGCATTTCTTTAAGCACTTCTTTAAGTGTTTCGTGGGCATTTGATATTCCTCTGTTGAGAATTCTGTTTAGTCCTGTACCCAATTTTTCATTTGGATTATTTGCTTTGGTGGTGTTTAAATTCTCAAATTCTTTATATATTTTGAATACTAGCCATTGGTCAGATGTAGGGTTGCTGAAGCATTTTTCCCCATCTGTTGGCTGTTCTTTTGCTCTGTTTACAGTGTCTTTTGCCTTACAGAAGCTTTTCAGTTTCATGAGGTCCCACTTATTAATTGCAGATCTTAGAGCCTGAACTATGGGTGTTCTTTTCAGGAAATTGTCTCCTGTGTCAATGATCTCAAGGTTCTTCTCCTTTTGACTTCTTTGTTAAAAATCAAGTATCTGTAGGCATGTGGTTTTATTTATGTGTCTTTGATTCAATTCCATTGATCCACCTGTCTGTTTCTATGGCAGGATCATGCCATTTTTTTGTACTGTTGCTCCATAGTACAGTTTGAGATAAGGGATGGAGACACAGCCAGAAGATCTTTCACTGTATATGAGTGTCATAGATTCTCTGTTCCCCAGGGAGCTTGTTGTCTACTAGATATTTCGGAGGGGTGCAGACAGTCCTTTTGTCTCCAGGACTGAAGGGATGTCTGGCCATGATTGGTGTGGGGAGGGAGCTGGTTTTAATCTTCCCCAACTCCTTCTCTTCAGTCAGTTTCACAGCCTCTGATCCTTTGCTCTCTAGACAAGGTACATACTGTGTGTTAGGGGAAATTTTAACAAGTTCTAGAGTTACATGAAGTATGTCAGAGAATTAATGGTAGCTGAAAGAAGATGAATGGGTTTTCTACATGAACTACCACCCTTTTAAGTTGTCAATTCTGGGTTTCCACAACTTGCAAAAAGAATGGTATTAGATGTAGAAAATGGTTCAAACAGCCTATGGGAAGCAGACACTTTATATTGAAACAATAACTTTATTATTTCTTTAGGTCTTTACAAAAATCACAGTCCTACAGTGTATTCTTAGGTTCCTAATTCTTTTAGTGAATTCCTAGAAAGAATTTTTTACAAAGAACTTTAATATTATGAAGTGTAAGTCTTTAGTCTCCACTTTCATTGTCACCATTTTTAATATTGTTCTTCACATCATTTGGCCTAGATATCCATTGATCTCACAAAAATTTTTTCCTTCACTTGATAAAACATGTCTTCTACAATATATTTTCAGTGGAGTTACTTAATTATTGAATGTATCTAAAATTGGTATGTCTAATTTTTTAATTCAGTAAAAGCATTAAAAGTAAGCAAATGACTTTCAATTTAAACTTTCAGATAATTGAGTCTGTTCATCAAGATGGCAAAATACACATTACTTAATGGAGTTATTTTTTTGTGCATGTGTTGGTGTTTTACCTTTATTTATGAATGTCCTGAGTCATCCAGTCAGTCATGAGGTAACATATTTTAACAGTTATTCCTCATAGAAATATAGATCTGAAAAACATATTCCCATAAATTGGGTCATGACAACTAAATATCAGGTTTTATAAACATATGGCACATTGTTGAAACACACAAAGTAGGAATGATCCATTAAAGAAGCCATTTTCCTGCATTTGTATCACTTGCATCATTATCTCTCAGTCTTGTTCTACATAGGATGGAAAGATAAAATGTTTACTGAGACCATAAAGAATTAAATGGTTTATTTCTGCATACCTGTTTCTTAGTTATAATTTTTTTAGTCAAATAGAAGACTCTAGTGAAAAGAAATTTAGCGCTGGGCACACGGGGGCAGGGGTTGGTATTACTTCTCCAGCTTGTATTCATTTATCCAAAGAACTCAACTCAGAAACTCAAGGTAGGAACCTATAGGAAGGAACTGGAGGAAAGGCCATGGAGGATCGTTGATTACTGAATTGCTCCTCATTCCTTTCTCAGTCTGATTTCTTTCATAACTCAGGAAGATATTACAAGAGAAAGCACTGATCACATTGGTCTGAAATTTACCACATCAATTATTAATCAAGTAAATGACCTGCAGACTTTTCCAGAATAGAGTTACAACAATACTGGTTTATAAGGCCAGCAATATGCCAGTTCCTATGATGTCATCTTAAGTCCAGGTCATCACCTGTTACCTCTGAATCCTTAGTTTTGATCATACTCCGTAACCCAGGGCACTGGGAAAGCGTCTGCAGACTTAGGCCTAGATCAACCTTCATAGATGAAGGCAGCAACAGTTTCTTTGATTACTCTAGCAGTAAGCCCACATCCTCAGGGAGTTTATAATGAAGATATTGTTGGGAAATAAAAGCCAACTCCTTGAGATGTATTACTATACTGCTCCAAATAATAAATATTGTCTTATGTAATATTTGTGGATGAAATAAAGGATTCAGTAACATTTTTCTAAGCACTATATCCTATCATCTCTTGTCCATTTCCTTGCAACAAATAAATTTATAAAGATAAAAAGTATTCCTAGAACTTCTGTCTTTGATATGTAATCATCATTTCTCATAACCTCATACAAATACTCAAACCAATATGAGAAAACTTAATTAATAACATATAAGTCCAGTTTAATATACCTCTTAATACATGATGATATAATTTCATGTTACACTATTTACTAAACTTTCAAACAAATACTTCTTAGGCATTATTTCTCACTTTACAATACATAACTTCCCTAAGTATTTGTACTCAATAGTGTTACTATCTTAGAATATTAACAGTTTCTGTAATAGTGATATTTTTATCACAAAATATGGACATAAGAATGTAAAGATAAAGTTATGTTTTAATTTCACTTTGACTTAATTTCAGAAACTAGAAATGATATCAATAAGATCGCTTTGTAATTGTCCTACTATATCTTTGTTGCTTTTTTCGTCTCTTGGAAGAACCACTGTTATCACTCTATTCATCGGGCATATATTTAAATTATGTCAGTTTTTATTTTAAATATCCATTTGTATATTTTCAAATGTTCTACCTAAAACTCTAGTTGCTAGTTTTGTTTTGCCTTCAGTTATGAGCCCTTATTTAGGATGAAAAAAAAAACATATTTTATCAATTTAAAGTAATATTTTAACTGTAAATTTGCATCATATTTACCAAGTTGTCCCAAAACAAATAACTAGAATAGCAAAAACTGCTTCTGTTTATTAAATTGTTTAATAAAATAATACTTAATTAGCACTCCAAATTAACATCTATTAATAGTAATCAAAATATTACTTCTATTCATGTTTCCTTTAAATATTATAAAGAATGTTTATAAGATGTAGGATGTCTCCAATGTTAAAAACTTGCATGTTTGTGTGCTTCAGTATACTGTGAAAGTATACTATACAATAACTTTTGAAGTAGAGTAAGAGTACTCTAGTGAAGACGTTCCTTATGCATTCACCATAACATCTTCAAACTTCATGTTAGAATAAGCATTGTGTTTAGAAGTGAAAAGAAATGAAGTTTAAAGTAAGATAGTGAATGCTCTCAGTGTTGAGTAGCAAATCAATGAAGCAATCAAGAGTAGAAAACAATTTCTTACGTTAACCTCAATAGATGACTCTTTAATAACATTGTGCCTTCGTAGAGTTGATGTACATACACATTTGAAGCAGGACCAACATGAGATGCCTTACCAAATCACTTTGTAAGTGACTATAATGACTTATAATGCCAGTTCAAACAATCTTAGCTTAAATTTTTGTCATTGGCAGTTTGGACTGACTTGATGAATGTACATACGCGATACTTTTGCAACAGCGTTATCAAACCAGTGTTACCTGTTTCTCCATGAAGCGGCATAGTTTGGGCAATAATAACCTGAAAAAGAAGGAAAAATATGAAAATTTCAATGGCAATAGAATAGTTATTATCATAAAATATTGGATATGGAGGTAATCATCAAAAAGGTAATTATGATAATGAATGGTTTTTTGCTAGCTTGGCTTAAACTAAAGATCAGGGCTTGATCTGTAAACTACAAAAGGAAACAGAATATACTTAGCTGTGACACTAGGCAAGATTTTTATCACCAACTTTGGAAGATGAATTTATACACCTTTCATAGACATATATAAGTATTATCAAAATTGTGAATGTCATTGATATTTGCCAAGACAGGATAAGCAAGTCCTCAATAGTTCCTGCCTCACAAATATGTCTGTCAGATATATTGGGCCAGAAGCCTGAAGATGATGATCCAATGTCATAGAGAGTTTTGGGTAACTGGTAGGTAGGAAGCTGTCTATGCTACCTTTTCATTTGGAAAGCTACTAACCTGCACTCCTAGCATACTCAGGTAATCGAGTTTATTCTTTCTCAAGTCTCTGAAGGAGTTTTAATTTTTTTAAATTTTTTATTAATTTATTTTTGTTACATCTCAATGGTTATCCCATCCCTTGTATCCTCCCATTCTTCCCTCCCCTCATTTTCCCCTTACTCCCCTCCCCTATGACTGTTCCTGAGGGGGATTTCCTCCCCCTGTATATGCTCATAGGGTATCAGGTCTCTTCTTGGTATCTGCTATCCTTCCTCTGAGTTTTAAAAAATGAGAATTCTCACCAAATTCAAACACTGATATATTTTATAATGTATAAATAACAATTACAGTTATCATTTTTTGTGTTTATATGTGTGTGTATCCATGCTTTAGTGTATACTTGATACTTGAGAAAGGACTGTGTGTCTGTACATGTGGGGTCAAGACACCAATGTTAAATGTCTTCCTCAATTATTTCTCACATTATTCATGGTAGGTAGTTTCACTGAACCTGAACTTCATTGACTTTGCTCAACTGACTGGCCAGCAAGTTCAAGAAAATCACTTACCACTGCTTTCCCAGGACTAGCATTATAGATATGTGCTACCACCACCCATCATTATGGTGGTGTTACAGATTCAAAATGAGGTCTTCTAGCTTTCATGAAAGCACTTTTTTGATTGAATCATCTGCTCAGCCAAAGCTATTTTCTTTCTGTAACAGTGTTTACATGTTAACTAATAAGTTTTCTTCTGTGAAGTAGTTGTTAGTGCCACATGTAGGCAAATTTTTGAGTACAAAATAGATAACTGTTTCTTAATCTTTTATGTATATTTATATTTTAATATTTACTTATATGTAGGTCTTATTTGAATAGTGATCATTATAAGATCGTTAAGGTAATCAAATATGGAAACATTTCAGAGATAGCCACAGATAAAAGGACCCAAAGAACGACTTACTTGACATAATGAGATGACATGGGTGAATTGCTGAAATGGAAAAAGGTCAGTGGGACTCTGGAGCAGTTTGAATTCTTGTGTTAGGTTCTCTTTAATCTCATTCCAATATGATCATTATGTGTTCTGAAAAATGTTTTTCAAAGAATGTGCAGAAATATGGAAGGAGTCTAAATACAACTCAAAATCCATGGCCAAGAACAGCCACCTAAAGACAGACACTGCCTAGCCCCAGAAGTAGCAAATATCTATAGAGTAAGAAATAAAAGTTTTTAATATATATCGTGGATATGTTTAATGGATTACTTGCAGTTTATTGTAATAGTGATGTAATGAGCCTATGTCATTCGAACAGTTGTAGATTAATATCTCTATTTGTTATTGATTTAGTCTGTGTTTTTCTTAATGTTTCTGTGTAACATAAAACAAACTTAAAAACCGTGTAATCTGAAAACTTCCCTTTTAACTGTGTATATGTCTTTGAGAAATTAAGGCAAGAAAACATAGAAATATAATAATTTTCATCATAAAACCCAAGAACACTTAAAAATTTTATAGTGATTCTTTGAAGCAAACTCAGCTAAACTTTCTTGGCCTTGTCATTTGTGAGGTTGTCCCTCCAGAACATTATAAATGTTGAAACCAGAGTTTCTTTTCTCACTTTATTTTATTTTATTTTTAATTCTTTTTTTACATATGTACTTATATCATAACAGATATATACAATAAACTGCGTACAGCAAGAGAAACCATGAAACAATCAGGAATTATATGAATGTTACATTCATGGTGTTTGTGCTATTTGTATTTGCCAGCCTTGAAGAAAACATCTTTTTTTTAATTAATTTATTCTTGTTACATCTCAATGGTTATCCCATCCCTTGTATCCTCCCATTCTTCTCTCCCTCCCATTTTCCCCTTATTCCCCTCCCCTATGACTGTTCCTGAGGGGGATTTCCTCCCCCTGTATATGCTCATAGGATATCAGGTCTCTTTTTGGTAACCTGTTATCCTTCCTCTGAGTGCCACTGCACAGATTTTTGAACCAGGAACACCAAGGTCCACACACCAAGGCAGAGAGAAGAAAACATCTTTCCTGTCTTGGTGAGTCTAAAATTCAGAATGTAGATCAGTATCTATCATACCTCATCTTTATCAACTGAAAACATCTATCTAAACCTAAAAAAAATCTTAACCACTAAACAACTAAGCTTAATTGTAAAAGTAAACTATCTGGTCTTCAACCCCTTCAGAGACTTGAGAAGGAATAAAATTAAATATCTGAGTAAAAAGGAAGTACAGGTTAGCAGCTTCCAAAATGAGAAAACAACAGAGACAGTTTGCTACCTAAACAGTCATCCAAAACTCTCTATAACATGTATTCTTTACTTTTCTGTGACTATTAAGACACATGTTTCTGAACGGAAGTGATCATGATTATACTGAAAATTTATCATCGTAACCTATACATGTAAATCTACTTAAACTTGATACAAGATCTGCCTTGATTTTAAAGCCTGCTTTTATTGATGATATAAATATTCAGCTATATAGACAAACTGTGGATATGCATTCTCTTATACATTTTTATATAAGAGTCAGCACATGGAAAGAGGGCTAGATGGCAATATAGTCTATAAAGATGCACTTTTATCTCCGGATAAATATATTATGATCCTATTTATGTACCTCAAAGACCATATTCAGTATGTCATTCTTGTTTATTGTATGGAAATCTTGTTTTGCAAGTATATAAGATATAATCATCTATCTTCCAAACCACTTAAGAAAATGTCTGTGGCAGTAAGTGAAAAGGAGGTTTAAAAGAAACATTTTTTTTTTTGGTTCTGTATAGACTGAAATATTTTCCTAAATCTATAGTGGCAAATAAGTTCTCATAATGGAAATGTATTTGGCAGACTAGATAAACATTTAAATAAAAGTTTTTCTTATTTTAATAGTGTTCTTCTTTCGATGGCTTTCTTCAGTTGGTTAATGAAAACATATTCTGAGACATTTTATTTATTATAATGTATCATATATTCCTATATTAAATAAAGCAGAGAACCCATTTCCATATTTTGTTGTACTTATAGTACCTATATTTTCATATTTCTACATAAAAAGAAACATTTTTAAAAACAAAACCCGAGAAACTTCTACCACTTTTAAGTATGTGATTTCTATTTTCATACCCTGGTTGACACACCACTTAGATCACTAGGTAAATGTGCAAAATTAACTATTTTAATTATCATAAAAGTGATACTTTATAAACTCTCTGTAAGTATTATTGTGTATATGTATGCATGTTCATATAAAACAAAAAACCTAGAGCCCAGTCACTACACAGTCCAAAGACTGAATGTCTCAGCACTCCCTATCTGGCACAGAAAGCCTAGAAAACGCCTTCAGAGTCCTTAAGCTTCATTCAGTTTTGAAAAACCAAAGAAGCTGGATTCAGGCATCAGAAAACCAAGCAGCAACAGTAATGGTGCTGCAACAGGGTAGAGACACCAAAGCAACAGGGTAAATTAAACTGGCCAGTGGGATAAATGTGAAGCAAGAATGCAACCAGGCAAAAAACAATGGTCTTTTTCCTACACCTCCTTTAAAAGATGCCTCCTACCAAATGTCATCCATATTGAGGGTGAGTCTTCCAGAAAACAACCAAATCAAGAACCTTCTTTAAAGAGACATCCATATGTATATTTCTTACTTAATTCCAGGTCCAGTCAAGTTAACAATTAAGATTAACCATGAAAGAGGGTCTACTGTCATTTGCAATTATGGTCCAATATTTCAAAGCTTTTTTATCTCTTTTAGGCTTTTGTTTTTAATAAATACTATGAAGGAGCCATGCTATAAATCTTGTGCTTAGGCTGCATGCTGTGACCTTCGAATTTTTGAGCTTTGCTGAAAGAAGTCTGTTTTACACTATCTTGATTGTTTACCTTTTCAAGAAATAAGGATATTCTTACAAAGTACTACTCAGAGCATTGAGAAAGTTCTTACAGGGAACCACTCAGCGGATTGCATTTTTTTGCCTGGGGGCTAGGAGAAGTGAGATTATAATAGAGCTTGTGGTGTCCTTGCTATATAATCTGTACTCTCTTGTAATAAAGTAAGATTTGTTCAGGAATTTCTAGACTTGTCTTCATATTTCTCACATCCCTGTTCCCCTCTTTTGATCCCTACTCCCTATTCCAGGGAACCATGTTCGACTGGTTCCACAGATCAGGACAGATTCTCCTCTTATACAATACATCTTGATGACAGTTATCCCTTCCTCAACTCCTCCCATCTGCCCCGTAGATCCCCTCACACCAAGATCTGCTCTTCCTCCATTTCCTTTCAGAAATATCAGGCCTCCAAGAGACAACAAACAAATATGAAAAAAAGAAGATACAATAAGGCCAAGCAAATAGACTCACTCATATCAAGGCTGGACAGGCAATCCAATAGGTAGAAAAGAGTTCCAAGAACAGGTAAAAGATTCAGAGATACACCCACTCCCACTGTTTGGAGTCCCACAAAAACACCTAGAAGGCAGTAATAATATGTACACAGAGGACCTGGTGCAGCCCTTGAAGCCTCCTGCTTGTCACCTCTTTCTCTGTGAACCCATATGAGCCTTCCATAGATGATTTAGTTGGCATGGTGCCCCCTATCCCCTCTGACTCCTCCAAACTTTTCTCCCCCTCTCATCCAGAGTTCCCTGATCGCTGAAGGGAGGGACCTAAAGGAGACCTCACATTTAGACTCTATGTCTGCATTATGTCTAACTGTGAGTCTCTGTTATCTGCTCCCATCAGCTGGAGGAAGAATTATATCTGATGATGACTGGACAAGGCACCAATCTATTAATATGAACATAGCAGCATATCATTAGGAATCATTTCATTGACTTTTAATGTCAGTCTTATTTGATTAAATCCTAGGTCTCTGAGCTATCAAATCTTTTGTTCCTAGTCATACAGGTAGTATTGAGTGTGGCATGAGACTCACATCAAACCAGACACTGGCCACTTCCACAATTTCTGAATCACCATTGTCCAGTACTTCTTGTAAGCAAGACAGACAGACGTGAAGTCAGGATTTTGTGGCTGGCATGGTGTCAACGAATCTCTTTTGGTAGCCTGTGGAGCACCTTCCCATGCCAAAAAGTCTAGAACGTAGGAGTGAAGGGTCCATGCAGGCCTCTATTTGACAGTTCTATCTCTCTGTGTTAAGTGAGCTGTGTGGATATTGTCTTCTACTGTTAGTTTTCAGAGAGTGAACTTTTGTCCTAGTTTTTAGGTATCACCATGAAAACCCTTTAGCCAAATTAATGGAACCCAGTCCCACAGCTGGAAGCCTTGCCTAGCTACAAAATTTGGCCAGTTCAGACTTAGTATCCTTGGAGGATAATAAGGATTGCAAGTACCCATTAGATCATCCTCATAAATTCCAGAAAGTTTCCACTGTATGATGTTTTCATACCATCCGTGATATTCCCTCAAGATTTGTTATTCTCTGGTAAGAGGATGTGACCAGCAGGCTGATTTACAGGAGCAGGTATAGTCTGACCTATGTTTCAGGAATGAGGTTAATCATTTCAGTAAGTGTGAGCATGGGTCTTGGTGGCTTACAAAGAAGCATATTCACTTCACTTTTTAGTTTTACATTGATATTAGGAAAAATACTGAATGTGCTCTTTAATATAACTCTGGTCAGTTGAGTTAATACTTAAAATAAGTCTCTTAGTAGAATGTCATTATGTTTGAATTTTATTTTGATAAGTGAAAACAAGTTTAGTTACTGTATTTTAACCTATGCTGACAAATCCATAATAATGACTTAGCAATTTAATATTGCTATGAGAGTTAACTGTCCTAAAAATGGAAATATTAATCAACTGTAATTAAGATGTATTATAATATGACAAATCATAGTCACCATTATTAAAAGGTATTGGGGCAACTGGCCTGTCCTCAGCATTTTCTGGAAAGTGATATCATCAATGATAGATTAGAAAAAGGACAATACCATAATGTGAGTCATACCTTGACAGTTTCCTGTGTTATTCCCTTCAACATATTCAGTAGAATACTGAAAACATCAGCTGCTAAACTCAGTTTTTCATCCTCTTCCACACATTCCTTTGACTGATATTTCAGTTTACAGTACTGAACACATCTACTCTCTGGATAGATTATGTAAACTTAAATTGTGATTTAATGATACTAAGTAACCATTCCAAGTTAAAAATTTAAAGTAAAATCATTTCAAACTATCTGTGTCTTCAAAGCATGGATTATTTCCAGATTTGACCTCATATTGCATAAATTCAATTATCCTTTTCACTCCCCACACCTGATAAGATCTCCTATCTAACTCCTCTGCTTAATTAGAACTATGGCTCTAGCGTTTGTCACATTTTTGTTTGTTTTAATATCACTCACCATCAAAATAGCATTTCATTGTCTCTAGCTCTGTGTTTTCAAAATATAATCTATTCATACTGACACAACCAACTTCTATTAAAAATCTGCATGCCTTATTCCCCAATTAAAAAAAGAAATCTCCAAGAGGGCATAAATAGATTTCGCACATTAAAATGGCAACTTCTATGGTGCATCAGATTAAAAAAAAAATGATTAACACCACAGTTTGAATATAGAAATATTTTCTCAATGATACATTTTATTTCTTTTGTTTTATTATTTGCTATTTTAAATTTAGTATCAGTTTATTCTGTTGGTTATGGTGTGTGTGTGTGTGTGTGTGTGTGTGTGTGTGTGTGTGTGTGCGCGCGTGCATACACGTGCATGCTGAGCAGCAACTGGAGATAAGAAGATAGCTTGGCATAGTCCATTTCTTTCTTCCGATTATATATGAGTTCTGAGGACTGGCTCTACTCAAGCTTATATTAATTTGTATTTTGTAGATATTTTTTAATTTATTGATGAATACTGGACAAGGTACCAATCTATTAATATGAATATAGCAGAGTTTCATTAGGAATCATTTCATTGACTTTTAATGCCAGTCCTATTTGATTTTATCCTAGATGTCTGGGCTATCAAATATCTTGTTCCTAGTCATACAGGGAGTATAGAGTGTGGGCTTCCTCTGGTGGCTTGAGCCGCACATCAAACCAGACAATGTTTTAGACATGATTTTGCTCAGTATATCACTAATGCATATATGTGTTTTTCTTTAACTGAGACTCCATTATATGGAACTTATCAAATTCATCATAAAACCTACTATGCAGACTAAAATGTAGACAATTGTCCTCTTTAAATGAGCTCAGAATCTGTGTTCTTTGAGTTTGATTATTCATCAGAGGTTTAATGATTCTGAAGTTCTGTAAGGTCATTTCCTGAGATGGTTAACTAGCTGAACCACTTGGCTTTCCTTCATCAGCATATGCTGCTGCAAGAAAATTCCAGATAGTCAGATGTTGCAGGGAGGATGCTTTCAAATTCTCCATTGCATAATATATGTCCAAAGCATGGTTTATTCACATTAGCTAACGAGTTTAAATTTAACTGTATACTTTGAATCCTTGTTGAAAGAACCTTAAGTATCTGTGATCTATACTGAACATTGGAAGTGTATCAATACACTCTGTAATCATAACCTGAACATTTAAAAAAATTGCAATGAAAATTACAACTGGATATTGAAAGTGTTTTTCATATCTTAAACTTTAAAATGTATGAATGTAAACAACATAAAACAATATTATGATAAGCTTTAAATAAACAAATGTATATAATATTATATAAAATCTCAATCAATTATGTAACATTAGAGAAACCACAGGAAAACAAGTGTACTTACAATAGAAATTATAAATGCAGAGTATACAAATTTGAATTTCACTAACATTTCTTTAAATAAAAATATGATAAAGAAATACAAAAAAACCAAAATAATGGATAGAAAGGACAAACCTTCATTCTTATAGCTTTAATACTAAAGTCTCCTATCTGTATATGTGTTTTCTTGTTTAAACAATATTTGAAAAACAATACACATTTTATTGTACACCTTCAGCAAGTTTGTAAATGTCAAGGTCAACTTCTTTGGGAAAGGGGGATCTTAATCTCTACTATCTTTGTTTATATCTCTGGTTATTGGAGTCTGACAATGCCTCAATCTGTCTGTTGCATCCACTGCAATTTATGCCTTATCCTGGTAAATGATGCAAACTGTGACGAATCCAGTTCTCTACAGTGAGTGGTTCAATACTGTTTTACTTCTTTACCCCACCCAGGATCATATTACCACAATGTGATTTACCTGGAATCAATGAAATACTGAAAACATTCCAGGCATTATTATTTCTATATTTGGCTATTGTATTTTAAGTAACCAATCTATTTGCTTTTGGCAATTAAATTTTGCAATTCTGCTCAAGTTTGGGATCAACTAGATAACCCAATATTGAAACAAAAGGTGGTGTAAGGAATATCTTAAATATTGAATAAAATTAATTTAATTAAAAATGGTAGTATAAAAAATCTAGTTTTGTTTTATTTTTCTTTTTATCAAGAATTGAACTTTTTCCTGCCTTCTGTCTCCTGTACTAAAATCCATACCCAGTTCATTCAAATCAAGGTGGTTTGGATTTGTTCCTGTGTGCATAGAAGTTAACAATACCATATTAAGTTTAGTGAAGGATATATGAATACAAAATAAAATGTCAGCATATGAAGAGAGTTATTATCATATCATGATAAAAACTTAGAACTTAACAGAAGGAAGTTAGCATTACAGTAAATCATTTACCTATATATGTATTAATATTACCTGTGTGACTTTAAAATAATTAATGATTGGCAAATCCTCTATGAGTCTTCCTCAGCATCCCATCTTAATTAGAGTTTGGGCTCACTTTAAATTTTCTCTCAGTCTCTATGTTGTAGTGTAGTTATCCTGTATTATGTGGTTAATATCTGCTTATGAATGAGTATATAACATGCGTGTCTTTCTGGGTCTGAGTTACCTTATCAGCATGATCTTTTCTAGTTCCATCCATTTGCTGAATAATATTGCATTGTGTAACTGTACCACAGTTTCTTTATCCATTCTTCGGGTGAGGAACATCTAGGTTGATTCTAGATTGTGGCTATTATGAATAAACCTGCTATGAACATAGCTGAGCAAATGTCCTTGTATGGTGGAGAATCTTTTGGATATTCTCCCAGGAGTGGTATGGCTGGGTCCTGAGTTATGTTTATTCCCAATTTCCTGAGAAAGCACTAGAATGAATTCCAAAGTAGTTACATAAGTTTGCACTCCCACCAGCAATGGGGGAGTGTTCCCCTTTCTCCACATCCTTGCCTAATATGCTGTCAAGTGAGTTTTTAATCTTCGCCTTTTGTATAGGTGTAACAAAGAATCTCAGCGTCGTTTTGAGTTGCATTTCACTGATAAGTAAGGATATTGAGCATTTCTTTAAGTGTTTCTCAGCCATTCAGTATTCCTCTGTTGAGAATTCTCTGTTTAATTCTGTACCCCATATTTTAATTGGATTTTGGTTTGATGGTGAGTATACAGGCAGATTCGATGGCCAAACTTTGCAATGACAGAGTCTGCAAGTCCTCAATAGTTCCTGCCTCACAAATATGGCCATCAGAAATATTGGACCAGAAGGCTGAAGAAGATGCTCCAATGTTATAGAGAGATTTGGGTGACTATTCAGGTAGAAAACTGTCTCTACTGTCTCTGTCATCTTTTCATTTGGAAAGCTACTAACCTGCACTCCTGGCATATTCAGGTAATCAAGTTTATTCCTTTTCAAGTTTGATGGGGTTGAAGACCAGTTAGCTTAGTATTATAAAGAAGCTTAGTTGTTTAGGGGTTAGGATGATTATAGGTATAGATAGATGTTTTAAGTTGCTATGATGGAGATTGATTTACATTCAGAATTTTTCTTCAATGATGTCAAATAAAAATATCCAAAACACTAAGAATTTAACATTTATATAATTCCTGATTGTGTCATGTTTCTTCTTTCTATAGGTAGTTTATTGTATATATGTGTAATAATATAAATGTATATGTAAAAATGAAAAAAATTAATTAATTTAAAAAATAAATCTTTGAAATATCAAAAAAAAAAAAACCAATTGAGAAGATAAAAGAAATTCAACTTGACATTTCCATTAGGGAATTAGTCATCTTGTCTGTCCATTTTGTACTAAATACAGTTCATGTTAGCATGAGAAACCATGTACTATTTCTCATATGAGTTCATAGGTCATATTTCTGGATGCCATCATAATTTTATTTTGCCTCTATTTTGTATTTACTTTTGTATATGTGCATGTTTCTTTTTCCATGTGTTGGATTTACTCATGTTTTAAGTTGGCCAGTTGTCCCTATGGAATGATGTTATATATCAATTACAAAAGCATAAATGATCATTATGCTAGGATTTATATTACTATATCAAGCTGAACTCACAATACCTCTGAATATATACACATAACAACACATTGTTATTACCATCATCCTCATTATCATCTTTTAATTTTTAAATTAATTTATTCATATTACATCTCAATTGTTATCCCATCCCTTGTATCCTCCCATTCCTCCCTCCCTCCCTCCTGCTTTTACCCTATTCCCTTCCGCTATGTCTGTGACTGAGTGGGACCTCCTACCCCTCTATATGATCAAAGGGTATCCTAGATAGTGACATTTTTGTGTTCTTGCATGAAAGGATTAATTTGTGATAATTCAGTAATATTACAAAGCACAAATTATGTCAAAATTTATTTCTTTCTATGAAATTGTGCTATGTATTTCAGTCTCTGAACTGCAACCTATAGATATTTGTGATGTGAGTTAATTCAGTATTAATAAGGGAAAAGCAAGTGTCAACTTATTACAGATAAGCTTAGAGTAATTTCATATTGCTCTATTTCCCAAAGAGGAAGAAATGAGTAAGACAAACACATAAAAATAATAATTTAAATTAGCAATAGAGATAATCTTAGAATACACTATGGCTTAAAGGTAATTTGTCCATAGAGGTATTTGAAGTTTTATTATTAACATATTCCTCCCATGAAATAGTGAGAAAAGTAAGTGTTCCCTAGTTATAAAGGGATGCTAGATCCAAAGAGCGATAATCCACTAAAACTCTGGTCTTAATGTAGTCACTGGGAAATAAAATGGAATAATGAGAAAGATCTGTATTTTCTTCTGGCACACTGACATAATGAATGAAAAGAAGTTGTCTGAGATCAACATTTGAAATCTATCCTCATAGGTCTGATGCAGGGAAGTTCAAGATGAGGATGTCAGCAGGTTGGATGTTTCCTAATCTACTTCCCATCACTTGCAAATGATCATCTTCCTGTGTTCTCATAGGGAAGATTTTCTGGATGGATTAGCTCTCCTGTCTTTTTCTACTTTTAATAGGTTTTAACCCTCTTCTTTTGAACTAATTTTACCATAACTATATACTTAAATTTTGTCTCTGTCTGTTATAAAATATAGTTGTTTGTGGGTTAAAGACTCCTTACCCACAATGGAGGGCACATTGTTTATTCCTGCATAGATTCTAATACTTGAGACCAGTTTCCCTTCACAATTACTAACACTCTCATACAGAGGCACAGGGAATGTGTTTATTGTTTATGTATGCATTTAATGCTGCTTGTAATGTTAAAGTACGTCTCTTACAATTACTATATATTACAGGTAGAAACACCTTGTCTGAGAAATTAAAATAAAAGCTAAGACTGCAATCACTTCGTGATTATAACCACAAAAATATGATGTATAGCCATTTATCTTAAATTACAAGTAAAGATGTGAACTGTTCATTTTTAGCCAAATAAAACAAAGAAAAAAATAACAGATATGGCTATAAACTCTGTCCTGAGAAACAATACTTTTTTTATTAGTTTATTCTCCCATATATTACATCCTGACTACAGTTTCCCCACCCTCTTCTCCTCCCAGCCTGTGTTCTGAATACCTCCTCCCTCTCCATCCATTTCTTCTCCATTTGTAAACATGACATATGAAGCTGCAATATGATTAGGCACCTCCTTTCATATTAACGCTGGATGAGGCAATTCAGTAAGAGGAAAAGGATGTCAAAACCAACGAAGTCAAAGGCAGCATGTGTCCCCACTGTTAGGTGGTCCACACAAAGACCAAGGTACACAACTATAACATATATGCACAGGGCCTAGGTCATACACATGCAGGCTCCTGAAATGTTGGTTCAGCCTATTTGTGAGCCCCTACAATGCTGTTAGTTGGCTCTGTAGGGTTTCTTTGGTGTTCCTGATCCCTCTGGTTCCTACAATCCTTCCTCTCCCTCTTCCTCAGGATTCCCTGAGCTCTGTCTGATGTTTGGCTGTGGGTCATTGCATCTGTTTCCATTTGTTGCTGGATGAAGCCTCTTTGATGACAATTGAGTTTGGTTGCAATTTATGAGTCAAGAGGAATATCATTAGGCATCATTCCATTGATATTTAGTCATGCTTGTTTCTGTCCCAGGTCTCTGGACCATTTGGCCACTGGTTTCTTAAAGTCCAGGCAGTGTCAGGTATGGAGTCCCTCTCATGGCATGTGACTCAAGCTGGAACAATCATTGGTTAGGCACTCACACAATTTATGTACCACCTTTACCCTCAGCATATCATGTGTTGCAGGACAATTTGTAGGTTGGAGGCTTTGTGTCCAAATCCTCTACTGGAAGTTTTGTCTTGTTGTAGGAGATGGGTGATTTAGGTTCTGTATCATGCATTGCTAGGAGACTTAGTTAAGGGACACCCTTATCAGTTCCTGGAAGTTTCTATTGCACTAGGTTTCTAGCTTGCCACAGAATTGCTGCTCCCCCACCCACCCTCCCACCAATTACAGTTGTTTCTCCCAGTTCTCTCTCCCTCCATCTTCTTCCTGCCTGCTTCCTCCTGTTCCTCTCTCTACTCACTCCCAGTCCATCACAATATCTAATCTATTCTCTGCCTTCCCAGGAATATCCATGCATCCCAACTTGAGCCCTCTCTAGAAGAAGTTTAAACCAACAACATGGCTGCTCTGGCAAGAGATCCCATCCAAACACCATTTGGGTCTTTGAGATCCAGCTAGAATAAAACACACCCTGTAGTGCAGTATGATCTGGCTAGAACACAGATCCACCCTTAGTACACACCATTAATCTCCAACAATGAAGTAATGTTAATAAGTGTATGGAATGTAAAATTGAAGGGCAGACAAAGTAACAAATCAAAAAATTCGATCAAATGAGACACAGATAGGATACTCCCAACTCTCATGAAAACAGACAGAAGCAACTTAATAGCAATTCAGAGAGGCAGAGAGGGAGAGAGGGAGGGAGGGAGGGAGGGAGGGAAGGAGGGAGAGAGAGAGAGAGAGAGAGAGAGAGAGAGAGAGAGAGAGAGGAGAGAGAGGATACAATACAGTAGACTAGGGTAGGTACAGAGAGAGTAAAGAACAAAACACAGGAGTGTAGAGTCAGTAGAGAGTTTAATAGAGGAGATAGTACAGTAGAGTTAAATTCAGTAGTGTAGAACAGTTGAACAGTATGGACAGTTCAGGGTTGTAGTTATTTTACCAGTATGGGCTGATAATGCTTATTATTAGGCCTGAATTATTATTACAGCTATATTTTCTAACCTGCTAGCAATCAACCAAGACACAGACACCTGTTATATTTTAAAATCACCTTACTTAACTTGGGACAGGGCAGATACTAATGCCCTAAACTACTTCCCATAAAGGGGCATGTATCGTATACCTGCCCAATCCTATGCCATCTGGTTCTAATAATCTCTATGAAGCTACCTCCCATCCATACTTGCTAATTATCATCATCTGGGCCAAATATCCATCCACGCTGGCCATGTGCTTCTCTTCTGCCTAACCCATGGTGCAGTCTTATTCCTCCTCTCCTCTCTTCTGGTCTCTCCTCCTCACAAGATTCTCTCTGTCTCTCCAAGCTGTGGAACATTAGCCATGCATGTCTCATTTGCACTGCCCAGGTGTGATGGTCTTTTACTGGTTAAACAGGTTAGGCTTTTAGGCAAGGTACAGGTGGGGCACAAAGACGGAAAGCAATAATTAGCATCAAAATACATCAGACCAGCCTCCAACTACAGTTCAGTGTAGTTCAGGTGAGATCAGTCAGTGCAGTTTGGTTCAGTTCAGTTCAGTCAGTCACTTGGAAATCCATGAGCGAAGTGCAGTGGAGCCAAGTTCAATTATTAGTTCTTGCATTTTTAGTGCAGATCAGCAGAGGTGGTTGATGCCAGAGAATACATCCAGAAGATAAGAACAGATTGTCAGAGTTAGTTGACACCAAGAATAGCAATTCCGTCAGATGCCCAGTGAAGCCACATTAAATCCGTCAACATGGAGAGGAGTTAGAGCCAGAACAGCTGAGTTAAACCAGCCAGCCAGAGTTTAGAAAGAGCTAGAAAGGACCAGTTATTCAGCAATAAGCCTCTGAGATGTCAACTACATTAGGAAAATGAAAATTATAATTACATCCTCTTTGTTACTTAGTGTCTTTGGGTCTGTGGTCTGTAGCATGATTATTCCTTAATTTACAGTTAGTATCCACTTATAACTGAGTACATTCCATTTTTGTCTTCTTGGGTCTGGGTTTCCAAACTCAGAACGATTTCATTCCAGCTTCCTCCATTTGCTTATACATTTCATAACGTCATTGTCTTTAAAAGCTGAGTAATACGCCAATGTATAAATGTACTATATTTTCTTTATCCATTATTCAGTTAAAAGACATCTAGGTTGTTTCCAGTTTCTCACTATTGTGAATAAAGTTCTTATGAATAAAGGTGAATAAGTGGAGATGGAATGGAGTGTTTTTTGGGTATATATCCAAAAGTGGTATAGCTGTCTCTCAATGTAGATTGTTTCTATTTTTTCTGAGAACGGACATACTGACTTCCAAAGTAGCTGTCAAATTTGCACTCTCATCAACAATGGAAGAGTATTCTACTTGTTCCACATATTTGGAAGCATGAACTGTCACTAGTTATTTTATATCTTAACAATCCTGACAGGTGTAAGATAGACTCTCAGTGTCCTTTTGATTTGCATTTCTCTGATGGTTAAGGATGTTGAATATTTCTTCAAGTGATTCTTGGCCATTTGAGATTCCTCTGTTGAAAATTCTCAGGTTAGATCTGTACCCAATATTTCACTGGATTATTTGGTTTGTTAATGTCTACTTCATTGAGTTCTTTATATGTTTGGAATTTAACTGTGTCAGATGTAGAGTTGGTTGAAAGCTTTTTTTCCCATCCTGCAGGCTGACATTATGTATTATAGGCAATGCTTTTTGCCTTGTAAAAGATTTGCAGCTTGATGAAGTCCCATTTATTAATTGATGCTCTTTCCGACCATGCTATTGGTGTTACGTTGAGGAGGTTGTCCTCTGTGTCAATGCATTCAAAGCTATCCCTCGCTTTATCTTCTAGCAGGTTCAGTTTATCTGGCTTTATGTTGAAATCTTTGATCCACTTGGGCTTTAGTTTTGTGCAGGATGACAGATACGGATATGTTAGCATCCCTTTTCATGACAACATTCACTTAGAACAGCAATATTTGTTGAAGATACTTTCTTTTTAGCATTTTATAATTTTGGCTTCTTTATTGAAAACACACACACACAGTTGTCCATAAGTGTGTGGATTTACCTCTGATCTTCGATTTGCTACTGTTGATCAAACTATCTGTCTTTATGCCAGTAATTCTTTTTTATTTAACCTCTGCAGATATTTGTTTTTTTTTTATTCAATTAATTTGCATATTCACTTTATATCCCAATTGTAGCCACCCTTCCTGGTCCCACCTTCCTTCCTTCTTTCCTGTATCCTCCCTCCTCTATACTTCTGAAAAGGGGAGTGTCCCCTCCCCCCAAACCTCCGCACATCACATCACATAAGGACTGAGCACACTCTTTACCATGGTGGTCTGGGAAGGCAGATCAGCCCGGAGAAAGTGATCAAAAAGCATACAAGAAAGTCCTTGTCAGAGGCAGCCATTACTCCTTTTACTTGATCACCCACATGAAGACCAAGCTGCCCACTGGGTACATTTATGTAGGGGTCGTAGGCCCAGTCCATACATAGTACTTGGTTGATGTTTCTTTCTCAGCGAGACCCCCTGGGCTCAGGTTAGTTGGCACTGTTGGTCTTTTTGTAGAGATCCTGTTTTCCTTCTATCTTTCCTCTCATTTTCCACAAGGCTCTCTGTGCAGTGCCCAAAGTCTAGCTGTGATTCTCAGCATCTGTTTTGATTCTTTACAGGGTGGGGCCTCTCAGAGGACAGCTATGCTATGCTCCAGTCTGCAAGCATAACACAGTGTCCTTCATAGTGTCAGAAGTTGGCTGTCTTGCATGGTGTAGTCAGGCATTATTTGGATTTTTCCCTCAAGCTGTGTTATTTCTTTATACCTGACCATCTTGTAGACAGAGTAAATTTTGGGTTGAAGTTTTGTGGGAGAGTTGGGGTTCCCCTCTTTCTACTAGTATTGTCTGGTTAGAGGGTGACCTCTTCAGTCTCCATGTATGCTGCTAGTAGTGGGGGTCTCACCTAGAGTCACCCCATATCGTACCAGAAGCTTACCCTGTCCTAGGTATCCAGCCTGTCTCAGAGATGCCCCAGGAAATGGTTTTCATCTCTGTGTAGGCCTTGTCTTCCTGCCCCCTTCCCTCGTCCATGTATCATATCCACACCCTCACTTCCCTCAGCACTCCCTCTCCTATCCTGTTCCTTCTGATGGATCACTTCCTCTGTCTATTCTATTTTCCTTTCTCAGTAAGAGTCATGTACCCTCCCTTGGGCACCCTCCCTTGTTACTTAGCTTTTTTTGGGTCTGTGAACTGTAGTATGGTTGCCCTCTACTATATGGCTAATATCTACGTATAACGCGTATATACCATGTGTTTATTTATGTCCCTGGGTTACCACAACCAAGATGATTCTTAATGCATGAGGTATATTAATTTTACAATCATGTGGGAAAATTAGTTTTACTTCTTACTTAAATTCCATTTCTAATTTCATAGTACTAACGTTTAGCTGCTTAAGTTAAAACTTCGGAAGTAAGAAGGCAATAAAAAAAGCATTTTCATTAATTATTTTTGGCATAATCTTTCTATATTACAAGTCAAACACACTATATTTTGTTACTGTAGGTAATGTCTGTTTTTCTTTTAATGACAAATACCCTCCATAGTTTCATAAAATGAACCCCACTTGATGTCACTGTTTGAAAACTCTTAGTACTTTATGAAAAGGAGGTATGTTGGAGAGAGTATGTCAGTAGGTGCAAGATCGGGGATAAATCTTGTTAATGGTCTCTTTATCTACTTTTATGCTCATATGAAAGTTGATCAGAATTGTCCTTGATGCCTGGCTTGCCTTATACTCCTGCCTCCATATTTTCTCTCCATATTACCAAAACTGAACAATTTCTTTTGTAACATGGTTTTTGTCGAGGTGCTTTATCATAGTAACAGATACTCTCCCAGGGAAATCCTTCTGCAAAATATAGGTCTATATAGATTTTTTCTTATTTGAATGTCAGTGAAAAAAATCTTACGACAGAATGAAACATTTAAGTAAATGCAAAGCTTTCAAGTGTAAAAATGTGAGTTTAGTTGAAAATTATTTTTCTTTTCTTTCACTCAAACAGATTTAAACTCCTAGCCATTCTTCCACAGAAGGTCTGACTGATAGAGACTTCTGCATCCACTGATTTTTAAAATCTGCATAAAATAGTCTGTATTTTTATTATTGTTATCAAAATATGCATTGATTGTTAAATTGATTTTGAATAAGTGAATGATTATAAAATTTTCTCTAAAATATACCTTTAAATATAATATATAATACCATTTATTCATAATCTACATATAATTAGAGGATGCAGATTTCTATGCACAAAATAATGAGTTGGGTTTTGCAATGACATTTCTGTGTAACATTATTCTTGCTTCTTGCTATAACTTAGTATCCAACATCCGTGACACCTGTTTCTGCTCATTCTACTGAATATATCAATTATATATTCATGGTCTGTGTGTATATAATGTAATCTTGTTATTGTAAGTGATAAAAAAGAATGAGAGCTTTTGGAAATTCTTCATATCTTTGCATTAACAGAAATACATAAATTGAGCAATAAAAATAGAAGTTTTAATACTCCCGATATCATATCATATTCAGATTAAAAGTGTTATGATTACATTCACTTCCCTCTACCTTCTCTCATCTTTATTGTATTCTTGTCATGTATTTCTTCTTCACATTAATCCATTCCCACACTACATATCTTCCTTCTTCTCTCCCTTTCTTTACTCATTCCTTTTGTTTTCCAGACCCATATATGCACACTGTTACCATAGCCATATTATATACAGAAAACAGCACCATTAAGGTGGTCCTCCCCATCTTTCAGCTCCTATACTATATAGTACACCTACTTTTTCTTCTGTAATATTTTCTGGGACACAGATAGAACAATAAGGATAACCTACTTCAGGCCAAGCATTTAGTTGTCACATACTTTCTTCCCTTTGAGCAGTTAGGAGTCTATGTCTTATAACCTTTCTCAAAACTGAAGGTGTTTTCTCTCAACAAAACTGGCAGCCTTTGGATATATACATTGTGGACAAAGAACTCTTGGAAAGAAGCTGAGTTGACTACGGCTCCTTGATTGATTAGAACTTCAGTTATTTTATTTGTAGAGATTGAAATGCTGCAAGACTTGAGTCAAATTATCTTAGGGTATCATTTTTTATATATGTCTACAGTTAGGCCATTCATCTGTGGTATCTCATTCCTTGGACTGAAATTTTAAAAGTTATTTATATTAAATACATTTTATGAATAGCATTTTGAACATTTTTCTCTTCCTTAAACTCCCAGATCCTCTCCAGCAAACCTAACTTCCTCTTCCTCTTCTTCTTCTTCTTTTCTCTTTATTTCTCTCTCTCTCTCTCTCTCTCTCTCTCTCTCTCTCTCTCTCTCTCTCTCTCTCTCTCTCTCTCTCTCTCTCTCTCTCTCACACACACACACACACACACAGACACACACACAACTATTCTCTTTCCTTTTCTCCATCTATTCTATAAACATAACATAAAAAATAAACATCAATAAGATTTTAAAAAGCTAAGGCAAAGCAAAATGAAAAGTGCTTACAATGCCATAGAAACAAAACAAAAGATAACTAACATATCCTGTACTTCTAAACAGACATTTTTTGTCTTCCTCTGTGGATGCTCTGAAACCTTCTGTGGTCATCATATAAATCCTTTGGAATTTATTAATATAAATATACTCAGTTGCTACAGACTCAAGGGATAATAATGTTGTCAGATAATATCTAATGCCTGTAACAGAGCTTTTCTCACTTTGTTCTAACCTGTAAACTTCACATGTAACTAGCAATGTGTCTTAAAAGTTTGTTGTTTTATTATTTTGTCCTGTTACTGTGAAATTGGTACCTCCTGGAAGCATGGTATTTGAGGAAACCTCAATCTGTGTTATTGGGCCATGTTCATTTATGTTCACTTTAGAATAAAGCACCACGTATTTCTTTAAATTCAGAGCTGTTTCTTTTGTTCACATCATAACTATTTATATTACACTTTTATTTTATATCCTTTTGTGAGAACATTAGAAGTAGATTCCCCAAACGGTCGGAGACCTTTCTAGATTTATTTGACCAATTCTACACCATGTATTCCTTACTGTGTATGAGACCTCAAATCTAATAAAGCAGCAATTGGATACCATCGTCTATTCAAGAAAAAAGCATAATATTATTATAGTAAGAGGAAAATTATAAAACTCAGAAATATTATCAAAAGTAAGATAAACAATGCCTGGGGAGATGGGAAATGCCATATTTCTCTCTACTACTCAGATGTGATAATATATTTGGTGATAGAGTCAGTAGAGGGGAGATATTAAGTAAAAAGGAGGCATAATATTTACAGGAGGATGAACTCTGAAGTGGGGCAGGGAATACTAGAAATGAAAATATTAAAAACCAGATGATGGTAAGGCAATGGGGATATTTAGAACTCATGGGGATAGTAAAACAAAATTAAGCACACGTGAATAAGTCAAAGGTATACTTGTTAGTTTACAGGCTATTTAAGCCAATATAATTAAAAATAAGGAGTCTGTATGGAAATATTCTGTAGGGACATGAATACGCCCAAAAGTTATAAAATACTATTAGGGACATGAACACACCCAAAACTTATATAATACTATTTTTTAAATAAATATGTATACTGGGTGGTGGTGGTACACTCCATTAATCCCAGCACTCTGGAGGCAGAGGCAAGCAGATCGCTGTGAGTTTGAGGCCGGCCTGCTCTACAAAGTTAGTCCAGAACAGCCAAAGCTACACAGAGAAACCCTGTCTCAAAAATAAATAAATGAGTAAAATAAAATAAATATATACTTATGAATAAATTATAGCACATTACCCTAAATTACTTAACAAGTTATCACAAAGAATAGTAAACATGTGGAGAAACAAAAGTAAAATAAATGTAGATGATATCACACAGTGATTTCAAGAGTGACGATAAAGTGACAGTGATCAAGATAATGTAGTATTGAAAGATATTTTGACAAAGTGACAAGAATAATCAACAATCCAATGTGCAACTATATGGTTACTTGATTATGAATTGAGTGAATCAGCAATGCCTGTATAGATAAAAATCTTTTAAGTAAGAGTGCTACATGAATAAATAATGTTGTCTTTCAGCATTCACGTGAAATATTAGAATTGTACTAGGTTAAATATAAACACTGGAATGGCAAAGGCTTTCCTGGAAAGTGTGAGAACAAAAACAATTGCAATGAGCAGTCCATGAAAGCACAAAGATTAGCAGCAGATTGTCATTCCTTCTTCCTCTCCTCCAAATTCAATACCTTAGTCTTTCAAAAAGAATCCCCCCTACACCCATATCATGCAGATCAGGCAGATCTTCTCCTCCCACCTTTCTCCCCACTGCTTTGTATTTGTGAGGACTTCGTCTCTGACAGCCTTTCTCTGAGACAAGGCTGCCAGAGAAACAACTATGTGAACTTCAGATATTTACCCTCCCTTTTTCCTCTGAATGCAGTTCCACAGCTTTATTCTCAGCTCCGTAACAGACTACCTGATGTGCTGTGGTTTCTCTTCAGTGTTTGCCTCCACTATCGGTTGCAGATGCCCAGTGACCCATTTGGTCTCAGGAACCCTACCATAGTAGGAACCGAGAAAATACTATAAGTCTGACACACAAGACAATAACCTGATCATAGTTTTATGAATATGATAGATGATCTTGAATAAGAAATTAATGAATCTATTAATTAAAACTATAAAAGCAACTATAAAGAGTGAAAATAAATAAATAAAACAGTTCAAGAAATGAAAGCAGACATAACATCAATAAGAAAACAGCAATCTGAAGATCTGGGAATGAAAACTCTAGGAACTCAAACAGTAAGCCCAGAGGTAAAATATTGTAACAGAATACAAGAAAGGAAGAAAGATCTCACCCATTAAAAACAAGATAGAAAAATTACATCCAATTAAAGAAAATGTGAAAATACAAAACTATAGGTAAAAGGCATTCAGGCAATACAGGGCACTATGAAAAGACCAAACCAATGAATAATATAACTGAAGAAAGGATATGAAACCTAAGTCATAGACACAGGAAATATTTTCAACAAAATCATAAAAGAAAATTTCCTAAATTAAAAAAAGAGGTACCTAATGTGATACAATAAGCATAAAGAATACTAAATAGACAGGGACAGTAAGAAATTCCCTTTGGTACATAATAATAAAATATTAAACATATTGCAAAAGGAGAATATTAGAAGTTGCAATGGAAAACATACAAATAACATATAAAAGCATACCTGTTAGAATAGCATCTGATTTCTAAGTGGTGACTCTAAACATCAGAAGGAACTGGAAAGTTGTTTCAAGGCCTCTAGGAGACCACAGATGCTAGTCCATACTACTGTATTCAGCAAAATATCTTAGGGTAACTCTACCCAAGAAAGAGAAAGACTTGAAATGATAAAAACTTCAAGACATTAAGGAAAGAAATCAAAGAAGACACCAGAATATGGAACAATCATTACTGTTCAGATTAAGATAATAAAAGTCCCTTTCTAACAGAAACAACCTACAAATTCAATACACTCCTGAGGAAAATTCTGACATGTTTCTTCAAGGACATTCAGGCAGTAAGACCATCAAGCTTGGTGGTGCACATCTTTAACCCAGAGGTACATGGATTACTATGAGTTTGAGGCCAGCCTGGTATATAAAGTGAGTCCAGGACAAACAAGTCTACACAGATAAATCCCATATTAAAATATAAGAAAAAAAAAAGACCAGCAATTATTAAATGGAACCTCAGAAACATAAAAACAAAACAGCAATAACACAATGCACCACTATATAGCAAAGGACAACAGGATGAACAATCTTGAGGTCTACTGAAGAAAAAAATACTTTATTAATTATATATCTATCAGAAGGTTTGTGGTCCAAATATGCAGACAACAGCAACAACAAAAACTTGAACATCAAGAAAACAACTCAATTACATTTTGAGTTTTAGAACTAAGTAAGGAGCTTTCAAACGAGACATTTTTTTTTTAATGTTCAAAGTCCTTAGTTATAAGAGAAACGCAAATTTAAACCAATTCGTGATCACTTACTTCATACTTGCACTGGCGATATTGACAACATATAGTTACTAAGAGACCTAAAGCAGGATACTTTTATCAATGTTGTCGCTGATAAGCCTAGTTAAAGGCCCATATCCAATAATACATGGACAGAAGTCATTTGACTATGTAGGTAAACAAAAGGAAAGAGAGAACAGAGTATTGTACAGTTGGTAAAGGGTCATGCATCTTGAAGTATTTGGGGGAGGGAGTAAATACGTCCTAACACACTGAATAACTTTCCTGAAGAATTGATGAAAGAAAGAATTTTAGCACATAAACAGTGACAGGCACAAGCTCAGAAACCTAGAAGGAACCTAAATAAACAGTGTAATCTACTTTCATTGTATTATTACTTCAGTAGATTTGATGTATGCATGATTTAAGGGTATTTGAAATTAAGAAGAATTAAACATATTGTTTGACATCCTTGGGGAGCAACCGTAAAGACTTAACATTAATGTAATACCCAACAAATATTTTAGTGGTTTTTATATTTATGGAGGTTATTTGGAGATATATTTATAAAATAAAGCCATTTAATATTTTCAAATACTTTAATTCATTCACGATAAAATTACCATCACATAATAAATAATATAGTCAGAGTGACCTTACAATGTCTTCCAGATAGGACTTTTATTGCTATAGAAAAAAAATGTGTTTTGATTATCTTTGCTTTATATATAGTATGTGGGAGTATGAATATTGACATTCTATGCATAATAATCAGGGCAATATGTATTTTATGAGGATGAAGTTCTTAATTAAGGTTGTTCCAAGAGGGTCACCTTAGAAGAACAATTACAAGTCAGTGAGCTGGGCTTTGCAGCCTACAGAAATCATCTACAGATTTGTAACTTTCACATTGCTGTCTGTACATATAGATTCAAATGTTAACAGATCCTTATTATGCAATCTAATTTTACAATATTATTGAGTGTCATTTTTTAAACATAATCATTAATAACAATGCATAAATATTTATTCAAAACAATTTGGTACAAGGGAGGGGATAACCATTGAGATGTAATATGAATATATTAATAAATTAAAATGTAAAAAAATAAAAATAAGGTAGACCTTACATTTTAAATAGTTTTAGGATTGAAAGTCAGGTTTTTGTATTCACAGTGCAAGCATTTTCCCAAAGGGACCCCAATTTTTTAAAGCAAAATTTAGTTGTTATATTTGACACAGTATATTTAAAAATATTCCAGCATAATGTTGACATCAATATCAAGGTATTCTATATTCTCAAAAAAAATTGGTATCACTAAGCATGAAAAATAATTAACTGATCTATTTTGGGAAGGAACTCTAAATGTTTAACAATATGACCAATTGATGTTAAATCACATGAACTTAATTTATTAATATTTCCTGATTTGCTAATAAAATATTGTCATATTTATATATGTGTTTAAAAATATAAAAAAATTAAACATATTTTGTAATTAAATACTTAGCATATATTTCCAACTTGTATATATATATGGTAAAATGTCAGATTATTTTAATGTTATTTCTAGTGAAATTAGTATAATGATTGTATTTCCTTTTATAAAGACAACAATAGTTGCAGATACTAAAAAGAAGTGGAATGAAACGAATCAGTTCTTAAAAGGATCAATGATGGGAGCTGGTCCATAGCATGTGTTGATGCCTGTGGCCCTGTGGTTGCCTGGTATCCATATTGTTGCCAGAAACCATGTAAAAGTCATGATCAGTGCTCCTGTCAAGTCTTGATCAGTGCTTCTGGTAAAGAAAGATACCTTTGCCGTGGTATTAATGACTAAAGACTCACAGTTGAGAAAGAGTCATGGAACACTTCTGTGACAACCTCTACTCTTTCACTGGCTCCCCCAAAAGTAACATCCTACACAAAAAGCCATCAGAGAGAACTCTTAGAAATTGTGATAATCATGCTGAAGTAAAGCTATCCACAACTGATGTCTTTTGCCAGGGCTTAGGTGGGGAAGGACTTAGTTTAAGAGGCTAGCCCCTGGGAGTTTGATTGTGCTCTCATGAGTATTTAGGAAACCTAAATTGGCCTTGTAAGGTTTTCTTCTCCTTTTCTTTTTCCTTTTTACCCCCCGAGGGAGGTAACAAAATGGAATAAGTTGGGAGAACTAAAATGTGAGTGTGATTAAAAGGGCATTTGTATTATGTGAAATTCCTGAATAATCAAATGAAAATATTATATTGAAATAAAATTTACCAAAAACACTTTGAAATATGTTTTTTTTGGATTTTCCATGTTTGTTTTTTATGAGATGTAGGAACTAGAGTGAAATCCTCTAGTCCATGAGTCCAGGCTTGTTTTGTTTTAGAGACACATGGTAAGCAAGAAGGATAAAGTATCTTCCATAAAAGCTATAGTACCAGGCAATAGCTGGCTTTACGTACACCATCAATAAGAATCAATTGAGTAAAGTTCTTACAAGTTCAAGCCTATGAAAAATATATTTTTCCATAGAGGCATATAAATGACAGTTTAATATTTAATTGAATAATAACTGAAAGAAGCAGTGAGTATTCTGAAGTAAACTCATTCCCATATGTTACATTAGGGAGGAGCAAGAAAACACACACAAGGAACAATTCTATGCTTTGAAGAAACTGAGGTAACCAAACACGGGTTTTTGTGTGTGTGTGGGGGGTGGTGGAGGTTTCTCAAAAGCACTCAGAACTCCCCTCACATGTCTAATGCTTTTTTTAATTTTAATTTTTCATAATTTATTCAGATTACACCCTGATTGTTATCCCCTCTCTGGTATCTTCTCATTCCCACCCCTCTGCCCTCTTCCTATTCTGCTCCCCTAGGCTTCTGACAGAAAGGGACCTCCTCCCCCACTGTATGACCATATCCTATCAGGTTTCATCTGGATAACCTGCATTCCGTTCCACTATGTGCCTCTGGGCATCCTTACCAAGGGAAAGTGATACAATCAGGGGGATCAGAGTCCATGGCATGACTAATTCTTAGACTCATTTCCAAGAAAACAAACAACTTCAAATAAATGAATATGAACTTTTGGAAAAGGAAGGGAATCTTTTAAAGCATAGCCACCAATCCCCAAAACATAATTATTCTGTAATGCAAAGAAAGAGGAATAGGAATAAACTCTGAAGTAAATGGACTTATTTAAAAAGCAAGAATACACGGAGATTTTTTTATTTCTTTAATTTAATTTTCGAAATTGGATGACAATTAAAACCTACACAGAAATCGCAGACAACTAAGTAATGCTTAGTGTGTGTGAAACAGTCTTCACTTGGAAGAGCACATCAATTGGCTATTCTGTACCAAATGGTCAGAAATTTAAATATATGCATGATGAGAGTTTTTAACAATGAAAAGTAATGATGAGAACACTGGAAAGGACATTTTAAATGCACAAAAATAATGACTGAGATCAATTAGTGAAGTACCCACTTGACTAGAGAACTTTACTCAATGAGGACAGAAGTTAAAGGCACAGCATTCATGTGGAAATGATAAAAAAAAAATGTATGTCTCTGTAACTCGGGTGGGGAGGCCAAAACAAGTAGATAACAACTCCCTGGTCAATTATACAGATAATCAGAGAGTTCCAGGAGAGAGAGTGAAAGAAAGAAGGAGAGAGAGAGAGAGAGAGAGAGAGAGAGAGAGAGAGAGAGAGAGAGAAAATGAGAGAGAGAGAAAATGAGAGAGAGAGAAAATGAGAGAGAGAACTAAACAGACAGAGAAAGAAAGAGAGAGACAGAGACAGACAGAGAGACAGGGACAGAAAAAAGAGACAGTATCCATATATAAAATAGAGAACAATTGAGAAAAGCAGCCAAAAATGACCTTTGGATAAACACGTGTGACATGTATGCCTATATATACAGATGCAAAGCCCTCACCACACATACACCACCACCACCACCAAAAACAACAACAACAACACACACACACACAAACACACACACCACCACCACCACCACCACCACCAATAACAACAACAACAATGGCAAAAGTACAGCTTTGGAAAATAGCCATACTTACTAAAACATCAAAAACTATTGACTGATATTAATGCACTATGGTATAAGCATAAAACAAAGAAAAACCTGTAGTTGGCCACAGAGGAAGAGGATGCTGGCAGTCCAGATGAGACTTGATAGGCTATGGTCGGACAGTAGGGGAGGAAGGTCCCTCCTTTCTGAGGACTAGGGCATGGGGTGGGAGGAGTTGTCAAGAATAAGGGAAAGTGAGACCTGTAGGAGATGAGGGAGGGGTTAAAATCAGGATGTAAAGTAGATAAATTAAAAATAAACAAAAATTAAAAACCCATAGTCTGTACCCTAAACATTGATTACTTTTGAAGGATGACCAAGACTTTGTACTTTTGTACTTGGATATTATTCATGGTTAGATTCATTCCACAGAAGTGAAATCTAATCATTGCAACAATGACCTTTCTATGAAAGTTTACACTGTCTATCTCCTTAAGAAAAGTATATCTAGTGTAGTTCTATAATGAAATTATCAATTCCGTATGTATATGTGACCAATTGAATAAATCATAGTCTATCTACTTTGTTGAATAATATATATTGTAAAATGAGGTAATGTTTTATAATTTTTTTAGAAATCTACATATTAAAGTACACAAACGTGATGAAATTTTTTTAAAAATTGAATGACAACTACTAACTTGGTGATTTTATATCCATAAAAATATTTAGATAAACATGACTTTCTTCCCATAACAAAAAGCAGTCACACAAATGTGTTGGATATAATGAGGGCATGGCAATGTGGAAAAGTAGAGGCTAGTGTGCTTATATGTTTCCTGAGGGAGTTTATTCTTTGACTTGAACACATACTAACACATATATGCCATTAAGATGAAATTGAAAACTTTCTTGAGATTTCATACAAATAACTGAGAAATACAAAATATAAAGTTCCCATTAGCAGATGTTTATTAAATGTTTTAATAAAGTTTATTTATAAGCACAGCGTCAATAACTTAAAATACTCATCTGGAACAGGCAGATGAGCCTAACTCATCGTATATTTGAATGGCTTTTCTGATGTGTTAACTTTTTTGAAGAGATGCCTAGGAAGCTAACTAAAAGGAGCATAGCTAACATTTTTAAATGACATCATGAAAAACAAATTAGGAAAAGCAACACAAGCCTTATTTGACTGTCCTTTTCAAACTACCAAGTTGTTTAAAGATTTAAAATACAAGATTTAGTCCCTGAGGGAGGCATCATTACTCAGATTTTTCTCCGAAGCTCATTTTTAATGAAAAAATTTTAGATGCCATATTTTTAAAATGTTCTACCTTTTAAATTTTTAATTAAATAATTTCAGCATCTGAAATACTCATTTTATGCCTGTTTGCCATTAAAAAATCTTAATTACAATGTAAAGGTAGCTATCTAAAAACAACCTAAACTTCCACAAATAAATAAATGAGATTTTCAATCTCATCTCATTTATTATCAAAATAATTGATTCTAAAATTCATTTTCGTATTGAAGGTGTTACTTCATCACTTAATAGCTGTCATGCAAAAATTCATAGCTTATAACTTACTCCACAGAAAATAATGAAATGTGAAGATGCATAACCTTGCTCATAGAACTTTCTCAGAAAATGTGATAGAAAGATTTACATATAAAGCTATAGGCATTCACTGAATTTCTAATTATATGGTAAAAAATTCTTTATTCCTACCACATCAAATTTTAGATTAGGGAAGTTTCTTTACACTAGAAAGCAGAAAAGTGTAATACATATGACATATGGATTATGGTATCACACTTGATTATGCTTTTACCTGTGCTATTTTATTCTTTAATAATGTACAAATTTTTATTAACTCATAAAAGGAGTTGTTCACAAATTAAAGCAAATACCATTGCATGCATAAAAAGTTTTTAAATTCAAAGAAAATATTCATGCAAAGAAAATATGGTGCTTAAGAAAAAGAACAAAATTGGTTCAATTTGCTTTAGGATTAGTTTATATTTACAATTATTCTATATGTTTCATAACAGGCATTATTTCTATTAAATAAAATAAAACTTCTTTAGTTTGTGTTGTGCTAACAACACAGAATTTCATTGTGTGGAGTAGCAGGGAGAAAAATAAAATCCCTTCAGATTTATGTTCTGTTCCTTTTCAATTTATATTTTCTCCACAATTATAAAAGTTAATTATTTTAATAATTTATATAATATGTGCTAATAAAGTTTTTTCTTGTCCAGGCTTCTCCCAGTTACTCAGCCCTTCCATTCCTATTTGGGTTCACACACTTTCTGCTCAGCTTTAGATAACAAACACGTACTTCTCTGTCATTTATAATTCATCTATTGAGAATATTTAAGTCTGTACTCTATTTTTAAATTGGATTATTTTGTGTTTTGGTATCTAATTGCTGGAGTTTATATATATATATAATGGATATTAGAATTCCGTTGAATGTGAAGGAGTTTAAAATATTTTCCAATTTTGTAAACTGGCTCTTTGGTTGATGATTTTCTTTTTCTTACAGAAGATTTTCAGTTTTATGAGGTCACATTTATTGTTATTTTTTTTTACTATTCATTTATCATGTACACCATGTTCTGCCTTCGTGTGTGCCTGCCCACTGGAAGAGGACACCAGATCTCATTATATATGCTTGCGAGCCACCATGTAGTGGCTGGGAATTGAACTCAGGACCTCTGGACAAGCAGACAGTCCTCTTAAGCTCTGAGCCTTCTCTGCAGCCCAATTTTTAATTATTGACCTTAGACATTAGTGCCTGTACTCTCGGTGTTCTCTTTATGAAGTTTTATTCTGTGTCAATATGTTCAAGAATGTTCTCTAATTTTTCTTCTATTAGGTTCAATGTGTCTAGTTTTACCTTGAGGACTTTAATCTTCATGGACTTGAGTTTTATAGAGGGTAATAAATGTAGATTTATTTGCATTCTTCTACATGCAGACATCCAGTTTGACCAGCACCATTTGTTGAAGGTGCTTTCTTTCTTTCTTTCTTTCTTTCTTTCTTTCTTTCTTTCTTTCTTTCCTGCTTTCTTTCTTTCTTTCTTTTTTTCAGTGTATATTTCTGGGTGATTTATCCAAATTCAGGTGTCGGAGACCCATGGGTGTCGGAACTTATATCTGTGTCTTCAATTCTAACTCACCAATCACCTTTTCTGTGTTTATGCTAATACCACATGGTTCATATTATTATTGCTCTGAAGTATAATTTGGAATCAGGGAGGGTGATACCTTTAGCAGTTATCTCACTGCTTAAGATTGTTTTTGCATTCCTGGGTTATTTATTTTCCATATGTAGCTGAAAGTTGTCTTTTCAAGGTGTGTAAAGAATAGCGTTGGAATTGATTGCCATTTTGTTTAATCTATAGATTGATTTTGGTAGAATGTCCATTTTTGATGTCTAAGGCAGCCATTCTCCACCTGGAGCTTGAGACTAAAATGCAAGTGACTCTCTCACCAGGGTCTTATGGAAGATAGTCTTCATATAAGGTGTTTACACTGCATTTCACAACAGTAGCAAAATTACAGTTTTGGAGTAACAACAAAATGATTTCATCCTTAGAAGTCACCAAAACATGAAGAACCGTATTAAAGGGTGGTAACATTAGGAAGGCAGAGGACTACTAATTCTAAAAAGTAACAATAAAATGATTTAAAATCAGATAACAAATTGAGATAAGAAAAAATAAATAGAAATGAAGATTTTAAAAAAAAGGAAAAATAAATACATATAGTTTCAGAAACACAGAAATTCGTCTACATGGGAAGCACATTAAAACATAAAAACAAAAAGACTTGTAAGGCAAAAAGTAAACAAACATGTTAATGTCTATCTGCAGCTCTGGGAAGGCCCAGGGTAGCATCTTATGGATTGAATGTGGATTCCCTCCAGTTCACTTCATCTCTTGGGTTGCTGGATCTGATGGCTCAGGCAAGTGACCAGGATTGAAAGAAGAAAGAGGAAGGGGAGCCCAGAGTTTCCTCCCTAGATACTAGCTATACTGTGGTCAAGGAGGAAAACTTAAACTGATCACATTTTTCCTACAACCAAGCTTGTGAAAGTGGTTTCTAGCCAAAAACTGTAGGGGATCATAAAAGGAGTCTCTTTGATCTGTAGATAGGTTTCTTTGCTGAGACCTCCAGTAAGCTAAAGTGTTCCTGCATGTCTGAGAGGGGAGCCTAGAGTCTGTTAATTTATTTTTGAATTTACAGGGAAATAAGAAACAAGAGAGTAATAGAAAATAAGTCTCTCTCTCTCTCTCTCTCTCTCTCTCTCTCTCTCTCTCTCTCTCTCTCTCTCTCTCTCAAAAGAAAAAGTGGATGAAGTTAGGAATCTTAACTTCAACTCAATGAGGTTAAACTTTCCAATATCAATGCCATTCATTGCTGGTCATCATATGTATATGTTTGAGAAAAGGGAATTATCTCATAGTCAAAAAAGGGCAATTAATCACAAAAGTAGATTAATTCTAAAATACAATAAGTTACTTGTTTAAAACTAAGCATTTCTCTTATCTATGTATCTATTACATAAGTTCATAGTAAATTAGGAGTGACAAAAGTTGACAAGGCCTAAAGGTTAACAAGGTCTAAAACTTACAAGAATATATGACTTTTCAATTAGAACTGATCTGGCTACATATTTTCCAGCTGTTGCTTAGTTCACAATATATTCAGGACAATAATTTTATCTGCCTTTCATTCTAAGAAACAGCGAGCATTTAAAATGACAGCATATGATGCTACAAAGTGACAAGGTAAAAGGAATTAAAACAGAAGAGTTTGCATACTTAGACATTAATATTTGTGCTTAATGTAGACACTTCTAGGTAGTCCATTATATCTTTGGTTTATGGAAAGTTTAAACCAACTTACCTACATTTATGGTGTATACCAGGATTCATGATGCCTTCTGGAGTGAAGGCTTATCTGAAGCTCCAAATCTGCTTCAAGGCTGTCCTTTAGTGAGGCATCTGGATGTCCACAAAGGTATTTTTTGCAGCCATAAACTCTCTAAAATTGTTGTAGAAGATCTAAAACAATTTAAAATTTTAAACTATTTGAATCAAATCAAAAATTCCATAATCAGGGATTAATACATCTGAACAACAGTACATCTTCAACAAGTTCCTATAAGAAGTTTGCTCAATCAGAGCTGTTCAATACCCAGAAAGTGACAGTTCACACCAATGCCAAATACACTTTTTCTTTTTGGTGTTTCAAGACAGGTTTTCTCTGTGTAACTTTGGCTGTCCTGGACTCATTTTATAGGCCAGGCTAGCCTAGAAATCATAGCAATCCACCTGCTTCTGCCTCCCTGAGTGCCAGGATTAAAAGCATGTGCCATCATGCCTGTCCCCAATGGCAGGTTTTAGAGAGTTGCAGCAGTGCACACTTGAAGGGGTTGTGAGAGTTTGGAAACAATTTTGGAGTGCATTACGGTACAGACCTTGCAAAATACTGGATCTCTTCCAAAGATCGCTCATGCCTTCTGAACATCCCCCAATCAATGTCTCTTGATATTTTGTCAGAGGATGAAATAAATTCTGGGGATGCATCATTGTACAGATCTTGCAAAATACCAGATCACCTCTGAGAAATCCTGTATGCCTAGTGAGGTCCTTTAATAGGATGGCTCTTGGCACAAACTCTGAGAAATCATTGTGAGACATACTCTCCAAAGAAGGAGCAGCATTTCTTCTGTTTTGGCTATCTACAGCTGATGATGTAGCCTACCCTTAAGATTATTTTGCATCCCCAGTGAGACTTCTATACAGAAAACTAATTTTCCATTTGCAAGTGGTTATCAACTGGAGATACCTTTGGGCTACTCATGGGTGCATGTGTCCTTTTTGCTTCATCACTAAATGTCATGTGAGGCCTACCCATCCAGGACATGGGCATGTTGGTAGGGTTTCTCTGAGTTCCTGTGAATTCTCCTACTGTTTTTATAAGGACTTGTTCCTTTTATGTTTGCTGTCCCATCTGGCTCTTACACTCTTTATGCCTCTTATGCAGTTTTCCATGTGCCCTGAGGGGAGTGATTTTTTTTTCAGACATCTTTAAAGCTGTTTCCCAAGGTCTCTTACTCTCTGAACGTTGTCACCATTGTAGACAATTTATGGAGAGCAACGTATAGTCTTTGTAACACGCTGAGTTGTTTAGAAGTTTAGGGACTCCTTTGGGCCAACATGTCAATTATATGTAACCCATTCCTAGTACTGAATCCTCATTTGGTGACATGTGATGGCCAGTTGGATTGCTGCCTTTCCTGCCATTTGGCAATTTCTTTTAGATCACCTTTACATAACTATATAATTTAGAAGGCTGCTTCTATATTAGGTTTTCATACTATTCCTCGGATGGCTCTTATTTTTTGCTTCCAATCCTCATATTAATCAAAGGATCTATGAAATAATGAATCTGGTAAGACTAATCTTCAGATGGCAAACTTAGTGTAGAAATGTTTCCTTGTATATGAGGCTGAAGGTCTTCTCTCCCCAGTTGAATGAGAGTATGGTTGGTTTATAATGTAACTAATTCTGTAATTATTAAAAGCAAATGATTGTAAATTAGGCAATGAATAGGTAAGACCAGATATCTATTGCATTACCATGCTCCTAATTTAAAAATGATGATTTCCAATGTGTGATATCATACCCCCGAAATGTATAAAATATGAAAATGGAACAAAGGACTTGTTTTTGACTACTGTTTCTTAGTTAATAAGTCATCATGTTACAAATGAAAACTCTCGGGTCTGTTCAGTCATTCTATGTAGCTAAGTAGATTATATTCATTAACTTTCAGTAATCTTCCATATTTGGAGTATTTACTTCTATTTGGATTTAGGTTCATGTAAAACTGAAATCTATAATTGCTTTCAATGTTTATATGACAAAATGTAATTTAAAAATTTTAGATAATGCCTTAATAAGTTAATAAACAACAGAACTATAATTCAACATAGTTTTGTTTCTAAACCATATATTTTTAATTCATGCAGTTATCAAACAAATAACTTAATTGTACTAATTGAGAGTGGTATTAAAAGACAAAAATGTAAATGAGTAAAAGATCAATAACAATTAAAATCTGCAAACAATTAAAATGAAATGATATCTGAAAATTAGTTATTTGTTTTGTGTATAAACCAAATTAGACAAATTAATATGAAGAAATGGGGAAAAACTAGATTGTTTCTTCCCCCTTTTTCTTTCTTATTTTGCTCCTATAAATTAATTTTTTAATTATTTTCAGATTGTTTCAAAAACACACTTTAATTTGAATCAATACAAATATGATAATGATGATGATAGAAAATCTGGATGTTGAGATGCTAAATAATCCTCTAAATATCAAAACATGGTGTGTATTTGATAGATTGATGCTTTAATAGTTCCTCGTTTTATTCCTCTTCTAATATTTGTGCATATGTGTGGTGAATGGATGAATGTGTGTCTGTTTGTGTGTGTGTGTGTGTGTGTGTGTGTGTGTGTGTGTGTATGTGTGTGTGTGTGTGTGTGTGTGTGTGTGTGTGTGTGTAGAGACCAGAGGCTGGTGTCAGTTGTCCTTCTCTTAGCTTTCTGTTACATTTTGAAGACAGAGTCACTCACTAAGCCTGAAGGTTACTGAATGCCATGAGTAGCTTACCATCTAACTCATGTGATCTTCCTGTCTTCTTTCCCACAGCACATCCCAGAACTTAATGTTTCATATGGGTTTTAGCAACCCAATCTATCTCTTCACCCTGAGGTCTGCTTTTAATATATAAATTTTATCTTAATTTTTTGTCCCGTTATAATATAAATAACTATCTATTTAATTATTAAGTTCTCTGTAAGTTTTATGGATATGGTCATAAATGAAAGGAAAGTTGAGGAAACGAATTGCTCATGTAGGTCCAAATGAGGAACCTAGGAACAGTTACTAAAAATTCAGTTGTATTGCCTAGGGAAATTATGGATGCAAGGTCAGCCCTCAATGAACCACTCCAATTTATCAGATTTTGCATGAGAAACATGAAATAGTTATGGCTTCACATTTTATGTACTTTATCATGCACTACACATAAAGGCACTGTGTGTATTTGCAGACAGCATCATCATTTTCCAAAATCCTTGGAACTTATTTGTCTGGGTGTTCATTTTCTAGTTTGACCTTGTAAAATGTTAATAAACTAACAATGGAATCATAGATATTACAAATGTCTATCTTTCTTACTTTTGATAGCTTCAAACTTAGCAAGTTCCATGTCTGTGTTTAATGGGAATGACAGAAGCTGCTTTTTCAAAGAACATGGAATGTCATAGATGAAGTGAGCTGTTAGGAATAGGTCAGAACTGATGTTAGAGATTAATTTTGTTCATATCGTCAAAGGACAAAAGCAAAAATGTATTAAAATACTAACTTGTAAAGACAAGTGTCATATTTGTTTCTTTGTATGAGAAAACATCCTCAGTGACACCCATTTCAATAGGACATTTAATTTTTTTCGGATGCTGCTGTTGATATTAATGTTTATATTTTCTTGTTAAATTAATGAATGTTCCTAAGGTTTTTCTTTGTTGATGACATATGGAACAATAACAGATAAGACAAATTTGAGTTTCAATTCATTGTTTCATTTAAATATCTTCACTATAAACCATTTAATTCTTTAAAATCTCCAAAATAAAATTTCACAATTTATTTTCAGTTGAACATACAGATGCCTCATTTCTGTTTCTTACTGTCATGAGTGTTATCTTTTAATGTAATAACATTTGATTTTTAACACACTCCACCATTTCTCTCACATGCTTTTTCTAATAAGAGTTGTGAATACTGACCTGTTTAATGATTCTGTTGGCATTTTCCTCTTTCTGATTTGTGGGAAGAACTCTTTGATTGAAGCTTTACAATGTCCATGACTATAGTGGATTGCTGGCATCTTCTCACATTTGTTGTTTCTTACTGTATCTCTTTCTCTTTTACACATTCTTTCAATGTAATTTCATGTGAGGATATGCTTAGTCAGCTGGCTTACTTGTTATTTAGTGGATCACCAACAGAAATATAAGCTCTGACAAGAATTAACATAAATTTCCACGTCATCTGACAGAAGCCTACCATATTAATTTACTATTTATCTAATCTTGTTTGTACAGCTTGCCTATAATTTTGAGATATGTTTGTGTATGTGTGTGTGCACATGCATGCAAGTGTGTTTACTGTCTTACACATTTATTTATTTTGCCATCAAAATTTAAGTACTTCCCATAATTGGACTTAAATATTACAAGGAGAGAAAATAACTATTTTCCTGATCATATTTTACTTCTAAAACTACAAACCAATTTTTTCCACACAGTGAAGACTTTTGTGGGTACCCTTAGAATGTCAGAACATAACAGAATATCACATCAAAATTTTCAGAGTTTTATTTTATTATTAAAGTATATTTACAATAAAATGACAATACATGTTAAATACTTTAAAAGAGATAAAATGTGAAATATTGACAGAGATTTTAATTTATAAAAGAAGATGTCATTGTTTTCTAACTTCTAAATAAAAATTGAATAATGAATTTTGTAATCTTTCTACTCTAATAATTAAATATTTATATTTCTTTTAGTGTATAATATATGAAATACTAGAACTATTTCTTATATCTGTAAATTTACATAAGTTTGTCCATTTTGATGTGGCTCTTAAAGTTGTAAAAGATGACCATTGAGAGTGATAACTGAATGTTTAATAACTGAACCATAATAGAACTCATGTAGGAAAATAATCATAAAGATTTAATTAGAAAAGACTGATTTGGTTTTGTTTTGCAGAGTTTAGCCTATTACAAGAGAAAAGTGATTACTTAATGCAGATTTAATTCCTATGTCTCTGACAGAATAAAACACTTCAGAACGCTTCACTCCCATCATCAAACTGTACAACCACACCCTGTTTTGGTTTTCTACTATTTGTGATTATTAACTCATAGTTCCTAGCAGTGAAGCTGGTATTGCTGCTGAGAACCTAAAAAGGTAGTAATAGGTTCTCAGCTAGACACCATTCACTAGGTCTCTCATTTAGAGAAATGCCTTCTTCTAACATAACCCAAAAGTTCGACTGCCATTTCATTGAGTATGTCTGATTACAGACACTGAATTCCTGGTAGCCTTCTGTGTAAGACATCTTCTGGTGTTAGACGGTGCCAGAGTCTTCTTGATACTTTTTCAGATCTGTCATATATAGGCTTCTGTGGGAAGAGTGGTTGCTTGATAAAACCAGTGAAAAAAGGAACGCTTCTCTGGGAGTCTTACTCCTGTTTAAGGGTTTTCACCTACACGAGCCTGGGCAATGCAGTACAGTATGTAACTTGATTGGCTTAAATATAATTGATTATGGAACTTAATTACATCTATAAAATCTTATCATTTTGGACACATTCCATTAAAAAGAAAAAAATGTACATCTCATCTGCACCCAACTGTGTGACTGACAAACCACAGGAAAACGCCTAGTGATTTTAGAAAATCCTTAGGAATTCTGCTTTTGTTTAAAGAGTGAAACCTTTCAACTTCCTTGATAATCTCTTTACTGCTTTATTTTACAAGTATTAGTCTATTCTCACTTCTCTCTCTTGCTCACCCCACTGGTTTCGTTTAGATAGTCTAAAAAATGCTTTACACAATGCAAATAAAAGTGTAGTATGCACTTGAGTGATCATAATGAAGAGTAAAATTAAAACAAAATGTGAAATTCATTCTTAAAATATTTTCTCATTAAGCATAGGAAAATTTTCTCAAGACATATACTATATTAAAACCTCTTCAAAAAACAGCTTTTAAAAAATTATTATAATTTATTCAAATTACATCCCTACTGTTATCCCCTCTATTGTATCTTCCCATTACCCCTGCCCCTTCCTCTTCCTCCAATTCCCCTCCCCTCGACCTCTGATAGAAAGGGATGTTCTCCCCCACCATATGGCACTGCCTATCAGGTCTCATCTGGATAGCCTGCTTTACTTTCCTCCGTGTGCATGCCAGGCCTCTCCACCAAGGGAAAGTGATCAAATCGGGAGCAATGACAACTGCACTGTAGATCCTGAGCTCAGAAGCCTACTATCTCATAAACTGTTCAAGTCCAACACCTCTGGACACAGGGCTGTCATATTCATGAACTACTTATGCAATGCTGACTTGGCTTCTCTTAGAGTAACTTGAGACATTCTCTATCAAATATGATTTTAACCTTTAATCAATCTCTCTTACATTATTCAACTTTGGGTAAAATATTGCTAAGACTAGGAGTTCTATAATTCTGTCCTCCACTAATACAATAGGCCATGGTCCATAAAATACTTACTACAGATTTGCTGTTAGATTCCACTGACTCCAGTCTGATTTTGGAAGAGAAATTATGATGTTAAGCTTGTCATGGTGTCATTTAGAATAAATTATCCTTATTTTAAATTCATGGAATTTAAAGCACTATAGTCAGTGGATTTAATAAATGCTCAGATTTAAAGAATGTTTCATAGAGTTTTCAAATTAATACCATGAAGCAGAGAAGATTAGAGTAACTCTTTCACCATTTGTTATTAAGTATTTCTAGTTACTGGTAGTTATACCGACCTCTCTGACAGAAATGTGGAAGGGAAATATTTTATTAATGATCAAGGAAGACTTTGAAAATGTAAAATGCCACATAAATGCTAAATTATTCCTGACATAGAGAACTAGACAATGCCTGATATCCTGACAATAAAGGACAGAGCACAAGATTACTTATGGAAAGTTGTGATTGTCTAATGTGTGCTCCTTCTGCCTTTTGAAACCATTAAGGCTGGTTGTTTATTCTTTGTAAAATATATCAGCCTCTGCTGCCTTGCTGGTCCCTTATGATAGTGAATAAATGTGAAATGTTGTTCAAAGAATAAAAAAAAAATTAAAGTCCACTAGAGTTAGGAAATTGAATGATGCAAAATTTCTAAGATAGGATAAAGTTATATAAACTATTGTCATATGAAGAGTCCAAGAAACCCATTGAAGTTATTACATGAATAAGAAGATGATAAAGCAAGAGAAGTAGATATAATTCAATAGTGCATAAACACAAGTATACCAAATCTCTCATTTTACAGAAACAAAAGCTACAAATATGCACTAAGGAGAAAAAAATCACAACAGAACATTAAAGTTTTTATGACTATCTTTGGATGAAAGACCGTTACCTGCTGCAGGAAAAAGTGGAGTCAAACTAATTATCTAACATAATTGCAGTAAGGCTGATTAGAACCAAGTCTTATTATCAATGTAAGACTGGACAAAAACACATGTAACTTTAGAGAGTCCCCAAGAATTGTCAATAACAATGATGATTCAGAATGAGTAATTCTCTGTCTGGATAGTTCAGGGACAAAGGAGTCTAATTCCTGAGAACAAGCAGTCTGCATGATGGTAGAATGTATACATGAATGATAGGGACAGTACAATCGTTCTTCATGAGGACAATAAATACATCCTAATTGTGAGTAGTTCCCTGCGTGACTCCCTTCTCTTTTGAAACTTTTATAAGACTGTAAATTTTGATACATTCAAAAGGCAAACAATATGAGCCAGTAAAACACATGCACAGTACATGTGATAAGAGTCTAATTGAGGAAATAATTTACAAAGATACACAGATTGACTTAAGCAAAATAAAAAATTCTTCAAATAGAAAAGTTTCACTTTAATCATATGATCAATCAAGGGACTTAGATGATGAAACAGCTAGCAACACAATGTGTGTGTGTGTGGCGGGGGGCGGATAACCAAGATAGTGGTAGGTGCTACAATAAAAAAATAGTTGCTGTCTGTAGGCTGTCGCTTTGTTCTCTTGACAGTGTCACCAGCCTTACAGAAGCTTCTCAGCCTCATGAGGTCCCATTTATTAATTGTTGATGTTAAGGCCTGGGCTGTTGGTGTTCTGTTCAGGAAGTTGTCTCCTGTGCCTATGAGTTCCAGACTCTTCCCCACTTTTTCCTCTAACTGGGTTAATGTCTGTGGTTTTAAGTTGAGGTCTTTAATCCACTTGGACTTGAGTTTTGTGCATGGTGACAAATAGGGGTCTAATTGCATTTTTCTACATGTAGACATCCAGTTAGACCAGCACCATTTGTTGAAGATGCTGTCGTTTTTCCATTGAATGGATTTGGCTTCTTTGTCGAAAATCAGGTGAGCAAATGTGTGTGGATTCATCTCTGGGTCTTCAGTTCGATTCCATTGATCCACTAGCCTATTGCTGTGCCAGTACCATGCTGTTTTAATTACTGTTGCTCTATAGTACAGCTTGAGATCAGGTATGGAGATTCCTCCAGCGGATCTTTTATTGTAAAGGATTGTTTTTGCTATTCTGGGCTTTTTGTTTCTCCATATGAAGTTGAGAATTGTTCTTTCAATATCTACAAAATATTTAGTAGGTATTCTGATAGGGATTGCATTGAATCTGTAAATTGCTTTTGGTAAGATGGCCATTTTTACTATGTTGATTCTTCCAATCCACGAACATGGTAGATCCCGCCATCTTCTGATGTCATTTTCAATCTCTTTCTTCAGAGGTTTAAAGTTTTTTTCAAATAAATCCTTCACTTGCTTGGTTAGGGTTATTCCTAGATATTTTATATTGCTTGTGGCTATCGTGAAGGGAGTAATTTTTCTAATTTCTTCCTCTGCCTGTTTGTCATTTGTATATAGGAAAGCTACTGACTTTTTTGAGTTTATTTTGTATCCTGCCAATTTGCTGAAGGTGTTTATCAGCTGTAGGAGTTCTCTGGTGGAATTTTGGGGGTCACTTATATACACTATCATATCATCTGCAAATAGGGATAATTTTACTTCTTCCTTTCCCATTTGGATCCCCTTGATCTCCTTTTGATGTCTTATTGCTCTGGCTAGAACTTCAAGAACTATATTAAAGAGGTATGGGGAAAGTGGGCAGCCTTGTCTGGTCCCTGATTTTAGAGGGATTTCCTTGAGTATCTCTCCATTTAATTTAATGTTGGCTATTGGTTTGCTATATATAGCCTTTATTGTGTTTAGAAAAGTGCCTTGTATTCCCGATCTCTCCAGAACTTTAAACATAAATGGGTGTTGGATTTTGTCAAATGCTTTTTCTGCATCTAAAGAGATGATCATATGGTTTTTCTCTTTCAGTTTGTTTATGTGGTGGATTACATTGATGGATTTCCGTATGTTAAACCATCCCTGCATTCCTGGAATGAAGCCTACCTGGTCATGGTGAATGATGTCTTTGATATGCTGTTGTATTCGCTTTGCGAGTATTTTGTTGAGTATTTTTGCATCAATGTTCATAAGAGAAATTGGTCTGAAATTCTCTTTTTTTGTTGGGTCTTTGTGGGGTTTAGGTATCAATGTGACTGTGGCCTCATAAAAGGAGTTTGGTAATATTCCATCCATTTCTATCTTTCGGAATAGCTTGAATAGTATCGGTATTAGCTCCTCTTTGAAGGACTGGTAGAATTCTGCGCTGAAACCATCTGGCCCTGGGCTTTTTTTGGTTGGAAGACTATCAATGGGAAAAGATCATCACCGACTCTTCATCTGACAAAGGTCTAATATCCAAAATATATAAAGAACTTAAGAAAATAAACACCACCAAACCAAATAACCCAATAGAGAAATGGGGCGCAGAGCTAAACAGAGAATTCTCAACAGAGGAATATCAAATGGCTGAGAAACACTTAAAGAAATGCTCGACCTCCTTAGTCATCAGAGAAATGCAAATCAAAACGACACTGAGATTCCATCTTACACCCATCAGAATGGCTAAGATCAATAACTCAACTGACACCTCATGCTGGCGAGGGTGTGGAGAAAGAGGAACACTCCTGCATTGCTGGTGGGAATGCAAACTAGTACAACCACTTTGGAAAGCTATCTGGTGCTTTCTCAGAAAAATGGGAATAGGGCTTCCTCAAGACCCAGCTATTCCACTCCTTGGAATATACCCAGAGGATGTACTACCACACAACAGGGACATATGCTCAACCATGTTCATAGCTGCCTTATTCATAATAGCCAGAACTTGGAAACAACCTACGTGTCCCTCAACAGAAGAATGGATAAAGAAACTGTGGTACATTTACACTATGGAATACTACTCAGCTATTAAAAACAAGGAATTTCCAAAATTTGTGGACAAATGGATTGAACTAGAAATTGTCATAATGAGTGAGTTCACACAGAAGCAAAAAGAGCTAAATGGTATATACTCACTTATATCGAGACACTAGCCCAAGGTGTACGTCCCCATGAAAAACTGTACCTACCAGAATAATGGGTAAGAGGGGAGGACATCCTATTGAATCTTTAGGTGTGAGAAGCCTGGGAGAAAGAGGAAATGGAAGGATCCAGTGGGTCCTGGAAAACTACAGGCGAGTCTGGGCCCTGGGGTCCTCCGCAAACTGTGGCAACAGCCAAGGAAAAAATAGGCAGTAAAAACCTTGAACCCCTACCCGGACTAGCCGATGGACATTCTCCACTGTTGAGTGGAGAAGAAGATCTAACTCTCACACAAACTCTGGTGCCCCATATTTGATCATGTCCCTTGGATGGAGATGCCTGGTGGCACTCAGAGGAAAGATAATAGGTCACCAAGGAGAGACTTGATACCGTATGAGCATATTCAGGGGGAGGAGATCCCCCTCAGACACAGACATAGGGGAGGGGAGTAGGGGGGGGAAGTGGGAGGAAGGGAGGGATGGGAGGATACATGGGATGGGCTAACAACTGAGATGTAATATGTATAAATTAATAAAAATGTATTAAAAAAAAATAAAAATAAAAATTAAAAAAAAAAAAAATAGTTGCTGTTTTGAAACAGGGTCTTATTTTATAACCCATATGATATTGAACTAGAAATTTCTTACCTCAGTTTCCCAAGTTTCCAAATGGGAAAATGACCACAGTATACTACCACAATAGTCAGGAAATTTTTAGTTGCATAAAAACCTTTCCATAACAATATGATTATTAAACAAATGATCAAATCATATAGATAAGAAAACAAATGCCATTCAGAAACCAGTGGGGCTGCCTGGGTCCCGCTGACTGTGGGTTGGTCCAGGATCTACCTCTCTTGGGCTGGTCTAGACACTGCTAGCTTCTGGATGAGAACTGAGATACCTGAAGGTCAAAGGTCCCAAGGTGCCCTTTCTTAATCAGTGGAAGCTCAGAGCACTCAGGGTGACGTTTATAGCTTGGACACTGGGTTCCTTGTCTCTTTGGGGGAGGTGAAAATTGAGTTTACCACAGAGTGTTAGAGTTTAGCACTTTAAGAATGAGACTGCAGGTCTCAAAAGGCAGTAGAGATTTGGTAGCCCCCCAAAGCCCATGATGATATCAAAAGTGTTACAGCTCTTTGGTTGAGCTACTGTGCTGAGCATAGCAGAGGAAATAGGCAGGTGTCTGTTTGTTTGTTTGTTTTTTCAAAACAGGGTTTCTCTATGTAGCCTTGGCTGTCCTGACTCCCTTTGTAGACCAGTCTGGCTTTGAATTCACAGAGGTTGGCCTGCCTCTGCCTCCCCTAGAGTTACGATTACAGGGATGCACCACCATGACAGGTCTTCTGTTAAACTTGCTGGGAGGCCCAAACGTGCTTCACCAAGGGTCAGCACTGAGCTAGTGGCAGTGGTGCAACAGCTCCCAGTACCTGCAAGGGCAGTTGTGCCTTTGCTGCCTGACCACCAGATGTCCATCAGTGGTTACCCTCAGAATAAATGAAGTCTCAGACCATCATGGTGGAGCAATGTTGAACAAGAGAACCAGCTAGCATGCCAGCCAGCATTTATTTATAAACCTTGGGCAGTGGGGAGGCATTTTGAGGGTTTATGTGTCTGACTCACTAGGCTTAAGGATGACAGGATACTTAATCTACATATAGTGGTATAATAGCTCATTTACATGCAGTAATAAATGTAGGAGAAATAAAAGAAGGTAAAAACAGTACTTAATTATCCTATGGATGAGGCAATAACTTCCAGGTATGATTAGAGGTCATTTGCTGGAGGATAGGATCCCCTCAGCATAGGGTGGGCTTTTTGAACAAGTGCCTTCTCTGGAAAGAGTTGGGCCTGTAATATCCCCTGAGGGCTATGTGACACTCCTTATAAGATCTGGGCTTTTGAGATCAGGTGGAATGGGAACCCCACTAAAAAGGGAGTCAGCCATCAGAGACTGAAGACAAAATGGCTATCTGGAGATGTCAGACTTCAAACTTATCCAGGAGAGTCCCACAAACAAATTTAGTAAATATCCTGGAATGTAGAGAAACTAATAGGACAGGAAAAATAAAACACAAAAACTGGCCACACAGGGGAAATGGAACAAAGCATTCAAGAGAGTTCTAGAAGATCAAGAACAAAAATGATAGCAATTAAGATACTAAAAAGATACCCTAGAACTATAAGAGAGTGTGGAAATCAACAATGCAAAACCTCCGAAGTACAGAAAACAAAACAAAAATATTAGTATGTAAAGTGTTGTGCTAAACTGCTATATAAGATGCACTCATGGGCAATATTCTCAAAAATTCCCCTGATACAGAAGTAAGGAAAAGTGTGCTTAATTAAAAAGATATGTTTAACAGACAGTCGCAGGAATATAATTAGCAACAATTAAGGTGTCATGGATTACTGAGTGTTCTCCATTATTATTTAAGGAAGATTATTTTCAATGCAAAATTTAACACTCAGTAAGTTGCCCACTTGTGCAGTTAGGATTAATTTTTATTGTGACATTAAAAGACACATAAATGTGCCTACCCAATGTCCCCATAGATGAAAAAGCCATTTGAAACAAATAATGTGCTAATCACGGAAGCAAAGAAAGGGATATGTTAAAACATAAATCCAGTAACTAGTGTGGAAAGATAGGCCTAAAGGTACAATAGTTTCACTTATATTCTGCTGACATCCACCAACTGTCCCTTTGAGCTTAAGGTCTACTAAACAGGAAGGAAGTCATACCTGGTGGTGAAAAAATGGACAAAACAACCATAGATATTTATAAAGAACCTAATACTGCTATCTTCTTATATATCAATCCCAGCTGCATTTTAAAAACGTATCCACAGTTAAGTGTCGTTTTCATTTCTCATCAAAGAATCTTGACTATCAACTGGACAAAATACAGGGAATGGCTGACTGTGGGCTGTGCAGCCACAGTCTATCCATCTAGAACACAACCATTACACTTAAGGTACAGGGAACATTGTGGATCAAAGGATCACAGGATTTTAAGCTCCAGAAGTCTAGGAATTCTGCTGTGGGATTGAATATTTTAGGTATGACAGAGATTATATATCTATGAAATCCCAGTATGATTACTTGAGTGGTCCCAATAATGAAAAAAAGCACTGGGTTTTCCTATGTAGATGGAAAAATTACCTTACTCTCCAGCCTATGTGGCAAACCGCAGGTGAGTAACAGCTGTTGAGTGAGGAAGAATTCTTCTCCAGAGATGAGCGACCCAAATGGTTTTCTAATACCAAGTGATCAGCCTCCCGAAACATAGGTACAAGTAATACTAAAGGGAGGCATCACACTGTATTTTTAGGCTTATTAGAAAATTTATATGTGAGTAATAATAATTAAAGATTAAAAGGCCGTTAATTTGAAAGTTCATGAGAAGTGAGGAGGATATGAGAATGGGTTGGAAGGAGAAAAGAAAGGGGGAAATATTGTGATTACTTTAATTCAAATAAAGGAAAAATACTTATTAAAAAGAATTTATTATTTAGTACCTATTTGAGTGTGTGACACTGAAAAAGAGAGAGAGAGAGAGAGAGAGAGAGAGAGAGAGAGGGAGAGAGAGAGAGAGAGAGAGACTTTGTTTGCAGATACCTTCAGAAGCTAGTAAAGGGAATCAGATTCCCCAGAGGTAAAATTTCAATTTCTTTTGAGCTACCAATGTGAGTGCTGGTAACCAAACTCTAGTACTCTGAAAACACCAGGCTTTCTTAACTACTGCACTGTCTCTACAGCATCATAATGCAGGCTGTAAATACTAATGCAAGTTTAGTAATGTTGGTAGTTTGAATAGCATAACAATTTAGAAAAGGAAAGAGAAAAATGGAGCAACAGTCTATTGTATTTTCAAGTGTCAGCATAATCATCTAGGAAGAACCTTAGACTATCATAGAAAAGTGATTATCACTTTCTAGGCAGCCTGCAGCGATCACCCACACCTCTTCTAGGGGTGGCACCTCAAGAGTACACTTCAATGTGTAAGTCTGAACAATCTTAGTTTTTCCACAGGTGAAAGTAATAGCTGAGAGTTTATACATACAAGCATCCTGCCCAACAGGGAACATTTCACAGGAATCTTCCCCATCCACAGCTTTCTTTTTTTTTTTTTTTTAATTCTTTTTGCCTCCTTTTTAGTCATGTTCTATGACCCTTATGGAAAAAGAAGTAAAAATCCAATCTATGAATGAACACACAACTGCTTATTAAAAGCATTTTGTGTGTGTGTTTGCATAAACACAACCAAATTAAATACAAAACTTCTCTGATCAAGTTTTAGAGCAAGAGAGAAAAAAATAAGAGGTGGCTTATTCTCAGGTAGGAATAAGGAACAATTCACTTAAATTTGATATGACAGATGCTGTCAATACTGGAATGTACCTTTTACTTTCTTAAGTTTTGACTTTTAATTTATTTTGAAATAGTGTCTTGATATGTGGTTCAAAGAATCCTTGAACTTACAATGTAGTCAAGGCTAAATATACTCACAGTGATCCTCCAGAATCCCCAAATCATAGATGCGTGACACCACACCCAGCTTTGTTTTAGACATGAAATATGGTTGAGAGGCATGTATTTTCAAGAGTTCTATTATAGAGAAGGCCTCTCTGTACAAATTCACTTTCTCAAGATTATTGACTGAAGATCCTTACTGGAAGCGTCCCCGGGAAACTGAAACAATTCAGGCAACAAAATGCTGCAGGAAATGGCAGGAAGAAGTCAGTCTATCAGAAGCATTTACCAGCAGTAATTGAAAAAAAAAACCCAGTATTAATACACTGGATTTATTTAGAAACAAACAAAAAGGGAAGCAAGAAAGTTTCTGCGCAAAAACAAAATAGAAGCCATTCAGAAAGATAAACACAGTTGCTGAAACTTGAGCAGGAGAAAAATGGAGAATGTGAGTGCCTGAACAAGTCTGTGAAAAAGCAACAGGGAGAGAAGAAAGTGATATTTTGTGCACATGAAATAGGATATAAGACCACCAATAAAGGAGAACAAAGTAAAATTAAATGTAACCATTAGAAGGCAAAAGTCTGAATAAAATCAGATTCCTTATTAGCAGTACTTCAGATTACACAGAAATAATTGGAGTTTGGGAATGAGAAAGAAGAAAATAAGAAGTTTCCAGAGCTCTCTTTGCATAACCACTATGGATCTGAATTTAATCTCCCCCCCCCCAAAAAAAGCTATCTTCCTCTGATAATTCCAAAACAACATATCTACATTCCAGAAAATGAATTTTATATCTAATATCCTCTACCTGAAATGAGTTAAAAATCAGGTTTGAATAAACCTCAGATAGATATTTTTTAAACATTAATTTAAATTGAATTTTCCTTTTCTTATAAACAAGGTTTTCTGGCATTGTACTTTATGATTTGCAAATAATAGTTGTGTTTTCCAAATATTCCTTATGAAGGTGGTATTGTGTTTGTAGTTCAAAGTCTTTGTACTAAAAGCTTGTATACATTTTAGTCTTTTAATTCACCATTGGTTTTGAGTATACACATATTATTAACATATTAGTTATCCATTATTTTTCTCTTGAATGAAATAAAACCTAAAGAAACTCTCATTTTATGAACAAAGCAATGTAAGAGGAGAAATAAGACGATATGACAGAAGAATTTAAAAAACCACTATGTACAAATTCTTCTGAGATTATAAATTCAACAAGATAGAATAGCATAGTAACACTAGTATGTACTTTATACTTAGGAATAATAACCATAGAGTTGAAAGCTGCTGAAACTCTGCTACTTTCATCATGAATCTCACCTAATAATGAAGTATAAGCAAATATCCAAGAAATTAGCATTAATTTTAAGTAACTTCTATTTATTAGAAGTATAATCATTTTTCAATTTTTGTACTGTAAAAGTACTGTACTTTTAAATATATGTGTATGCATGCTTAGCAGTGAAGCAATGCCCATACAAGACATATATTCTTCATCACTCACATGATTCCCATTGAAATAGGTTACTGTCAAATGGTTTTGTTATTAAATCATATAGAATAATGGGAATAAAAATAAACTAAAATATATACAAAATGAAATATATAACTATATATATGTATATTTGTATAAATCTATATCTACATATATGTATCTATATATGCATATATAGAGAAATAGGTAGCGAGATGATGATATATGACAGATGATAGATAGATAGATAGATAGATAGATAGATAGATAGATAGATAGGTAGATAGACAAACTGACAGACAGATGTGTGTTGTGTCTCAGTGTATGTCCAGGAATAGATTGTATAATGTACAATACCTTTAATATTACTGGTCAATTTTGTACTATGTGATACCTAACATTTTATTAATGGAAAAATATGATCTCAATTGTGCCAAAACAGAAAAGAGTTTATATTTTATGTTTTCATTTTCTATATTTTCTAACATGCTATTCTCATTAATTCTTCGTATTCATTTACAAGGTCTGTTCTCCTTGTCCATTTCATATATAATACCAGGATTGGGAAAAGTCAAGAGTCTTCACTGCAGTAATTCCCCATCAACACATGAGTCCAATTTCCTAACCATATGAACTGTTTGTTTCCACTCTGTTACATACACAGGCTGTGGTAAAGAGTCCGGTGTGGAGGATTTAATCCACAGGTATCTGAACACAACTTTTATACTACTGCTACTCACCTCGGCGGTCTCCTCAGAAGTTCTACTGTCCTTTCTATAGATGAAATAATGTAAACCACATGAAGTGGATGAAATAAAAGCTTACTGTGCCACATTTCTCCTCCATTATTCTCAAATCCCCCAAGTGCTAGCATTTGTAATTTCAAACTGTGCTGTTGGGACAAAAGCAGAAGTGATAAAATAAATTTAATAGTACCATGAAATGACAGAGTCAGAGATAGCTTTCATACTTCCTTGCTTATAATTTTTTTCTTTGTTTAGTGTATTTTGTGTGAAACTGTGTCTTTCTATGTTAAGAAGACTGGTGGTCCGAAGCAGAAGGTGTGCCTGCCCATTACTAGTAGGAATTGCACTCGAAGAGAATGAGTCGTCATGTGCAAATCTCTTTTTATATTTTATCAAATCATTTTTAGTTTTTCTTTTTTTTTCTGGAAAATTGTTTTGCTTTGTGTTTTTTTTTTAACAGGTCATCAAAATTTTGGTCTATGACTTGATAGAGGAATTTTAAAACCCGAGCGCCCACTCCTGTAACATACCTCCTCCAAGAAGGTCACGTTTATAATTTTTACCTTTTTATTAATTTATTTAATCATCTTAAATCCCAATTGTAGCCCCCTCACTCCTCTCCTTTCACTCCCAGCATCCCTCTCTAATACACCTCCCTTATTCTGAGGAAGGGGGGCCCCCTACCTACACACCTGAGCTTCTATTAGGACTGATTTCATCCTCTTCCCCTGTGGCCAGCCAAGGCATTCCCTTCCAGGGACAGTGATCAAAAAGCAGGCAACAGAGTGCATGTCACTGACAGCCCATATTCCCCTTACATGTGGACTCACATGAAGCCTGAACTTCCCATCTGCTTCACTTATATAGAATACCAAGGTCCAGTCTATGCATGGTCCTTGGTTGGTGTGACAGGCTTCACAAGACCTTCTGTGCCCTGGTTAGTTGCCTCTGGTGCTCATGTGGAGCTCTTGTCACCTCTAGGTCTGTTTACTCCTCCCCCTGACTTTCCACTAGACTCCCTGTGCTTCTCCCAATGTGTGGCTGTGATTCTCAGCATGTATGTTTTGGTTGCTGCTGAGTGAGGCCTCTCAGAAAATAACTCTGCTAAATCTTTCAAATACTGCCACTTCCTGGTGAGTAAGCATTCAAGTATATGAGCCTATGGGGAACATTTTTATTCGAGCTGCCACAATTGTTCATGTAATACGAATACAGAGTAAATGTGTAGCATATTGTTTTGTTTATGAAATAATCCAATTCAATACAGTTACATATTTTAAATTCTGATATATGTATGTTTTAATCTGTGGATATGGATACCACTTATGAGGAAGGGCACCTGTCCTCACTCCCTGAATCCAATTAATTCCATATTTCAGAAAATGGCATGTCTGTATTTTCTGTACCTGACAACATAGAAACTAGGGAAAATGTTGGCTCATAATAAATCAAGTGAATAAATAACATGACTATTACATTTTACATTGAAAATAAAATCTGAAGAAAAATGCAGAATATGGCTGGTGAGTCATAAATTTGATGAGGAAAATCTAGCACAATAAATTTTAACAAATAAGTATAAATTGAGGACTTTCTGCAATGAAACCACTGAGGAAATATAATAAAGCCATATGCCAAAAAATATTTCAAGTAAATATTGATACATCTTTGATGACTCTGAAATGTAATTTTCTTTACTTGAAAAGGTAAATAGGAATTATATGTCAACATTTATGCATCAGGTAAATGACAGTTTAACTATCTATGCTTGTGAAAATCCTAAGTTAAGAAATCAAGAATATTTGATACATAAGAAAATAATGATATTTAGCTCAAGTTAAAGTAAAATTCTGATTAAATAATTAAAAATGATGCACAAAGCAAGGTGCAGTGACATATGCTTGTAATTCCAGCACTCAGGGAGGCAAAGTCAGGGGAGCTCTGTGAGTTTGAGGTCATCCTAGTCTACAAAGAGAGTATAGGGAAACCAAGAGCACATAGAGAAACCCTGTCTCCAAAAACCAAACAGGAAAAAAAAAAAGAATAGATAACAAATGAGACATGGATGCATATAGTCTATCAAGTGTAATGCATTATATTTTATATAGTAGATAGCAGATTATATATTTAACTTCTGATCCACTTGTCTATTATTGTACATATAATATAATACACACTATAAATCGTCTCTATAATGATTGGTTAGGACAACTGACTTAGAAATGGAAGTTTTATCATATGATTCAATAATTATGATTGTATTTGAGTGGAAGCTGGAAGTAGAGCTGGTCTTAAAGCAGAATAGTTGACTATGTAAAATATTTCACTTAAACTGATAAGAATTTACCATCCTTGACAGGGATTTCAATGGGAGCTATGTCCTGTATTCCTATCAATTTCCCCCGCATTTGTCTTGACTTTTTTTTTTTTTTTGAGACAGGGTTTCTCTGTGTAGCCTTGGCTGTCCTGGACTCCCTTTGTAGACCAGGCTGTCCTCGAACTCACAGCGATCCGCCTGCCTCTGCCTCCCGAGTGCTGGGATTAAAGGCGTGCGCCACCACCGCCCGGCTGTCTTGACTTTTTAATGATATGGTAGTTATGTCCTGAAGATGGTTCTGAAAGAGAAAGGTGACAAAAACAGCCAGAATCCAGTGATGCTGCAGCAGAATTTTCTTCATATACTGGAGATAAGTAATTAGAGTCTATACTTTATGTGAAAAAACTCTTTAAAATTATCAAAAATTCATAGTTGTCTAGCTCTGTATTCAATCATAACATGGGAACCATGTCTGCTCAGTTAGCACCCTCTTTGACCACATATCAGGGTTTTGTTTTTTGTTTGTTCTTCTGGGGAGTTGTTATCATTGTTTTATATATTTGCTACTATCTTTTTATTTGTACCTGAGGAAAAATGAGGCAATCTAGGAATGTTAGTTACTGATGTCATGAAGCATTTCCCCCACCCTCTATGAACATACTAATGGCCATGGACAGTGGCAACATAAAGAGACCTGTAAATTATTCTTAGAAAAAAATTAAGCATCCTATTGAAGTGAATACTACTAATTCTGAAATACATACATCACCACTGATTGTTGTGTGCATTATCAGTTTGGAGAAAACAAAATGAGTGAAAGGTCAAACATTTAGGCTGTGTTTGAAATCCAACAACCTGGTCTTATATACTGAGCTCTTTTAATTATTAATATATAATATAGTGGATTTTCTGAGACCTCTCCTTCCTGTTGTAAGTGAAAATCCTGCAGATTTTTGTTTTAATTAATTTCATATTTTTTATGTTAATTAACATCTCAGATAAAATTTCTATAAATACATTCAGAGAGGAAAATGAACTGCTCAAAATTTAAAAGAGTATAAGTGGGTATAACTCTGTCTTCACATTTCTAGGCTATGATCATATCTATGCAATATATTTAGGGTAAGTTTTTTTCTCAAAAAATTCATATTCTGATCACTTACTTTATAATTCATCAGGAAATTCTGTGGCTTACAGATGGAATTCCCAGCCAAGTTTTGCCAGTGATCTATCTATATCAAGAACATAAGATAAAGTCTTGAGGTTGGCCTCATCCCCTCATTCTGTCCTGGCTGACAACATTGAAAATCATTAGCAGACACTGTCTTTGGCAAATGCTCTCCATGTGTTTACTCATTGAGTAGCATGTTTTCTACTTCAGTGCTGTGCAATCAGGTTTCCATGGAGCTATACTAGGATTGTCTCTGCTGAATTACTGGAAGACATCTTTACTGACAGGACCACAGTCTTGGGTATTGTATTGCCTTCTTGGATAAATGACTAAATAATATTTTATGATGTTCCTTTTGTTTTGCAGTAAGAGAAATTCTCATTTTAAATTAAAAGCATTTTTCTCAGCAACTTCTACAATTGACGAAAGTTTTGGCAATGAGAACTGGCAGAAAATTTTTAATTAAATTAACATACCGATCTTCCCAAGTTCAATCATTCAAATTGTCACTAGCATTATTTGGATACAACAGAGCAGCAACTAAGGTCTTAAAATAAAACAGAATGACCTACTTTAAATGACTATCCTATAAAGTGCCTATCTGCCCATGCTACCACTCCCTTATCTAAAAAACAAAGACCATCACAGGAGATCACAACTGAAAATAATGCAGAAATAAACAGATCATGAGGAATTTGTGATATATTTCTAACCATCAAATTTCACTGGATGTGGGCTACATACATAATGTATGACCTTAAATTATTTTAAAGATGCTCAAAAATGTGAAATGATGTTAAGTAGTGTTCAATTTATTAAATTATTAAATCTTTATATTTAATATAAATGTTTGACCTGAATATTTTGTTAGTGTAAGAAACTGATATTCCAAAACAGTTTTCTGTCTTGACCAAGTATCCAAATATTGTTCCAAATCACTTTGTCTTAAGTACCAATCATTTAAAGAATAGTGATAACACTGAATTTAAAAAAACTAAAGAAATGGAATTCTCAATTTGGGAGAACTAAGGTATAATGAAAATTTTCACTTTATCAAAATACTAATACTCTAGAAACACATTCAGAACACTAGAAATGACATGGTAGAAAACAAAGAAAATACTTAAACAACCACAAAGTAGGAAAAACAGCAAAAGAAGAAGGTTGTCAAGTGTGCATTGCTAAAAAAAAAAAAAAAAAAAATTACAGATACTAAACCTTCCATAACGACCCTCTCAGAGGACAACTATTGTGGAGAGCCACAGATAGCAGTGCCCCTGCTGCTTCCCCGGTGCAATGCGCGCCCTTTTGCACATGCGCAGTGAGTAAACCTTTGCGCATGCTCAGTGAGCAAGCCCCTTATATGCATGCCTGAAGGCATGACGTAAGATGGCATTTGAACAAGACATAGCATGAGGTGGTGTGATCTGAATGCACCAACCAGGAGTGACAACGTAGCAGTTTCTGATAGGACAGGCACACTATAAAGGTTCTGTGGGAGCTTTTCCCGGGGTCACTCCAGAATCCTGAATAAAAACTGCTGCAAGAAGAGTTCCTGGTGTTGGTGCCTTTCCTGCTGGATGGGAGCGGCATCGGCATTTTGGTGGCCCGTACGGGGAATCTCAGAACTTGTGGCAGCCAGGGCAGCTAGCTGGTAAGTTCCCGGTCAATGGGACATAATTGTTAAGTTCTCAGGCTTTGAGACAATAAAGTTCTGGGACTCGGACAAAATGGGGAATTATATTTTGGGGAAAGTGAAAGAGGAACGGTTTGAAGGGGATGATTTTGGCCCCGAGGATGAAGAATTAGAGGAGTTAGCTGAACAGCTAGATAGCATTATTATAACAAAAAAGAAAAAGACTAAGATTATGCAGCCATCAGCTCCTGAACTAGAATCACCTAAATCTCCAGGCTGAATAAGACCCCCACCCCAAATACCAGGGGAAGGTAGGTCTGCCTGTCCTGAGGTATGGAGGCAATTTCATATGCAAAATGCCCCTCATTGTTACCCAGTTTTTCAGAATGCACAAGGGAATCGTTATCATGAACCCTTGGATTTTAAAATTGTCCAAAGACTGGCTGAGTCTGTTCGTGCTTATGGCACGACCGCAGCCTTTGTTATGTCGCAGTTAGAATCCCTAGGGAGGTATTGCATGACACCCTCAGATTGGCAAAATCTAGCATGAGCCTGCCTTTCACCTGGCACCTATTTAGATTGGAAAGCTTATTACATTGAGTTCTCAGCTGAGCAGGCAACTGCCAATGCAGCTAACGGACAACTGGCATGGGACCAGGATATGCTTATGGGGCAGGGACGTTTCGTTAACCAACAGACAGGATATCCGGTGCAAGTTTTTGAGCAAATTAATTTTATTGGCACAAGGGCATGGAAAGCCCTTCCTAAATGAGGGTAAGTATCTGGAAATCTCACAAAAATTATTCAAGGAGGCAATGAAATATTTGCCGACTTTGTGGCCAGATTAGTTGATGCCGCTGGAAAGATCTTTGGCGACCCAGATACTGCAATGCCTTTGATAAAACAACTTATTTTTGAGCTATGTACCAAGGAATGTAGACAAGCTATAAATCCATACAAACATAAATCTTTAGATGTGTGGTTAGAGATCTGCAGAGAGATAGGAGGACCATTATCAAATACAGGATTGGCTACAGCGGTGATGCAGGCAGCCCAGGGAAGGAATAGAAAGGGAATTACTGGTCCTCAAAATTGCTTCAAGTGTGGCAAAGAAGGACATTTCAGACACCAGTGTCCCAGGGGGATTAATCAGACTAGTCAAAATCCTCCTTCACGTACACCTGGCCTCTGTCCCAAATGCAGGAAAGGAAATCATTGGGCTAATGAATGCCGGTCATTAAAAGACATTAATGGTCAACCACTAGTGGCAGGATTTAGGGGAGCACAGCCAAAAAACAGGACATGAGGCCCTCGTCCTCAGGGCCCTCAAATATATGGGGCAATGGAGGAGACCAGGGCTCTGGAACAGTGGCCGAGTCCTCGTTCTCCCATAGAATGGCAACACCCAGGAGAGCTACTAGAGGGAGTGCAGGCCTCGACCTCTGTTTCACCACCAGACTCGTACTGACCCCACAAATGGGGCCTCAGTTGGTAGCCACTGATTTCACTGGCCCTCTACCAAAAGACACAGTGGGACTACTAATTGGCCGTAGTTCTACTACATTGCAGGGCCTTATTATTCATCCCGGTGTAATTGATTCAGATTAAACAGGCACTGTAAAAATTATGATCTCATCTCCGCTTGGGGTGAGCGCAATTTTGCCCGGTGACTGTCTAGCGCATTTGCTCATTCTTCCTAGCTGTGATAATTTATTCCTGGCAAAAGATCAAACACGTGGAGAGAAGGGGTTTGGATCCTCAGGAGCTTCGGTTTACGTGGCTATGAATTTACTAAATCGCCCCACTCTAAAACTTTTAATAGAAGGAAAAGCAATCACTGGTCTTATGGATTCTGGAGCTGACATTAGCATAATTGCAAAAGGTGATTGGTCCCCCGGATGGCCTGTTCAAACCTCTAGTCACTTACTCAGAGGGCTGGGTTTCAAGAAAACCCCAAATATTAGTGCCAGAATGCTAAATTGGAAAGATGAAGATGGACATGGAGGAGTTTTCCAACCCTATGTATTAGAAGTCCCCATAACCTTGTGGGGAAGAGATTTATTGAATGCAATGGGATATAAGATCACTAATCAGGAGCCCTACAGCAGACAGTCCCAGGAGATGAGGAATAATACGGGATATATTGGAGGAAAAGGACTTGGAAAAAATTTGCGGGGACGTCCGGATCCTATTGCCGGCATTCCAAAGCTTGACCGTAAGGGTCTGGGTTTTTCCTAGGGGCCACTGAGGATACAATTCCCATTACATGGAAAACTGAGGAACCTGTATGGGTTCCCCAGTGGCCCCTGCCCTCAGTAAAATTGCAAGCCATTCGTGAGTTAGTTAAGGAACAGCTGGAACTAGGTCATTTACAGGCCTCAGTTTCACCATGGAATACACCCATCTTTGTTATAAAAAAGAAATCAGGCAAATGGAGGTTATTACATGACTTGCGAGCTATGAATAATCAGATGATGCCAATGGGGCCAGTCCAAAGAGGCCTCCCATTGCCATCCACTTTACCTGAAAATTGGCATATTATTGTGGTAGACATCAAGGATTGCTTCTTCTCCATTCCTCTTTCTTCAAAAGACACAATGAGATTTGTTTTCACAGTACCCTCGATAAATCATACAGAGCCTGATCAGAGATTTGAATGGGTAGTGTTACCACAAGGGATGGCTAATAGTCCTACGATGTGTCAGTTATATGTCGCTGATGCCATTCAGGGATTTAGGAAAGAATTTCCTCAACTTAAGTGCTTTCATTACATGGATGATATTTTGATTTGTGCAAAGAGTGAGGAGGCTTTAGTTCAAGCTTACACCCGACTAGTCCTGAGCTTAAAGGTAAAAGGATTGTTCAGTGTTCCAAAGAAGGTGCAGAAGGATACAATTATTGATTATCTAGGAACAAGAATATGTCAAGATCGAGTTACCCCACAAAAAATTACATTAAGAACTGATAGTTTGAAAACACTTAATGATTTCCAGAAATTGCTGGGGGATATACAATGGCTGCGACCCTATTTAAAACTCACTAATTCCCAATTACAACCACTGTATGATATTTTGCCTGGGGATCCTACCTTAACTTCCCCTAGAATTCTTACCCCTGAGGCAAGAGCGGCCTTATCCCTTGTTGAGGATGGATTAATTACTGCAAGTCTTACTAGATGGAATCCCAATATAGCATTCCAATTATTAATCTTGCCCTCATATAGACAACCTACGGGTGTGTTATGGCAATTGGCACCTTTATTATGGATTCATCCAAAGATTTCCCCAGGAAAAACACTCAGTCATTATCCTGATGCAGTAGCACAATTGGCCTTTGTAGGTTTACATCAAAGCCTTCAATATTTTGGACAATGGCCTGAGAAGCTTACATACAACGGCAATTTTCCCAAGAATCTTCACCACCAATGTTTCGTTAACAAAAGAGATTTCACCTGATACAGAAAATGTGGGCTTTCCCCTTAAAGGAAGCTTATGTTTTCAGATTATTAACTTGTCTAGCAGTCTCTCCCAGTATCTGGCAGGTAAGTGGAGCAGAAGCCTGGATAGTCCCCTGCAGGAACTGCATCTCTCCATGGTGCACATCAATTCTACACGAACTGATGTCTCCATAGTCTCTGGGCTATTGCAGTGGTTCCAGAACGCCTTCTCTCATCAGCAGGAATGGGCGGGAATAAGAGCTTTGACAGTGTGTCTGGTCCTTGTCAGTTGCTTAGCACTCTGGTGCACATGCAGGATGCACGCCCACCAACATCGCATGCAGGCCTCTATGATGCAAGCATTTGCTGCACTAGAGGCTGGGAAATCTCCTCAAATGTGGCTTGGCATGATAGAGAAGTAGTCAGTGATGGGTATAGATCCTCCGTTCACTTGGCAGACCAAGGTCATGACACTAATGTGCTTCCGTTTCCCCTTCCTTGGCATTGTGAGAATGGCATATACTCAGATATTGCCTGCCGTAAGGCATGGGCACCTGCAAGGGGTGTAGGACGAGGTACCGCAGGGGGAGGACCCGATTGTCCGACTCTGAGTCCCCCGAGAAGTAAACCTGATTGCATAGAGGTTGATGTCGGAAACTGTCTTGTTCGATGTATGTTGGGGATGCCCACAGACAGCAGATCAGGACATCCGTCTCCTCCTCAAAAAGACATCTTGACAGGCCAATGTGGCCTGAGGAGGATCAGGTTAATGCTTCCGCCCTCTGGTTAATACCCGCTCCCTTCGGGGACCCAAGCTCACCTATATATGATGGATCCATCTACCTCCTTTTCTAATAAAGCGAGGGAGGAGAAGAAGAAGAAGTTGGGGACGGGCTATAAGGCCAATGGTCAACCATCTTGTCAGCCTGTTTCTCCAGTGCAGGGGGGACAACCTACCAGGCATTCTCTGTGCCACTTGCTCAAAATTTAATGAATAAGGGGGAACTGTGGAGAGCCACAGATAGTAGCACCCCTGCTGCTTCCCCGGTGCAATGCGCCCCCTTTTGCGCATGTGCAGTGAGTAAACCTTTGCACATGTGCAGTGTTTAAACCATATGCGCATGCGCAGTGAGCAAGCCCCTTATGTGCATGCCTGAAGGCATGGCGTGAAGTGGCGTGATTTGAACAAGACATAGCGTGAGGTGCTGTGATCCGAATGCACCAACCAGGAGTGACGACGTGGCAGTTTCTGATAGGACAGGCACACTATAAAGGTTCTGTGGGAGCTTTTCCCAGGGTCACTCCAGGATCCTGAATAAAAACTGCTGCAAGAAGAGTTTCCGGTGTTGGTGCCTTTCCTGCTGGATGGGAGCGGCATCGGCAAACTATGTTAGACTCCCAGCTGCAAGCTTGGAAGAGTATTATTAATAGTATCAAGGGTTGGCTCTCTACCATGGGTTGGGTCTCAGGTTGGGCGAGGCATTGGCTGGATATTCCCTCACTTTCTGCTTTAACTTTATCCCTGCACATCTTGTAGGGAAGGTAAATTGTTGGTTGAAAGTTTTGTAGGTGGTTTGGTGTTCCCCTCGCTGTATGAGAAGTCTTGCCCATGTGAAAGGTGGCTTCTTCAGTCTCCGGGTCTTCCTTCTCGCTACTAGGATTCTCTGCTAAAGTCACTCCCATATCATCCCAGAATCCCACCCTGTTGTATGGCTCCATCTTGTCTCAGCCACTCTCTCTAACTCCCAGCTCTTGACTTTTTCTTCTACTTTCTAGCCCTCTGACTTCCAGTTTAAACTATTCTCATATCTGATTCCCATTTTACTTTCCCTCTCACTACTTTTATTCATCCACTTCTCCTGTCTATTCTATTTCCACTTCTGAGTGAGATTCAAGCATCCCTCATTAGGCCATCCTTGCTGCTTAACTTCTTGGGGTCTGTGAATTGTAGTATGGTTATCCTGTGATATAGTGTCTAATATCCCCTTATACGTGAGTAGAAACCATGTGTGTCTTCTCTTTCTGGGTTACCTCACTCAGGAGCAGCAGATCCAAACAGATGCTTAGACTTGAAGCCAAATATTATGCGAAGCTCAGGGAGCCTTGTGGAAAAGGGAGTGGTGGCCACAGAAACTCCACAAAAGCAAGAGAGTCAACTAACCAAGGCCCAGGGGCATACAGAGACTGAAGCACCAATCAAGGACCGTGCATGAACTGAACCTAGGCCCTCTAAACATATGTAAGTGATGGGCAGCTTAGTACTCATGTGGGTCCCCTCTTAAAGAGAGCAGAAGCTGTATCTGTCATGGACTCCCTTACCTGCTCTTCAATCACTTCCCTCGGGTGGTCTGCTATGCCAAGCCTCAGTAAAAGAGGCAGAGCTCAGTCCTAATGTGACTTGATGTGCCAGGCTGGGTTGTTGCTGTTGGGGGGTGCTCCCCTTTTCTAAGGAGTGGGGAAGGGGGATGGTAGAAGACAGAGGGAAGATGTGACCAGGAGGAGAAGAAGGAGGGTGCTCCAATCTGGATGTTAAGTAACAACAACAACAACAAATAGATTCCATAGGGAAGAGTCAGCATTCTTTATAATGCTGAGATTCACAGCCAAACATTGGGTGAGGCATACAGAGTCTTGTAGGAAAGTGGAAGAAGGACAGAGAGACCTGGGTAGCAAAGTAGTTCCACAAGAAAACTAATAGAGCCAACAAACCAGGGCTTGCAAAGATGGAGGCACCAATCAAGGACTTGTCCTAGGCCGCCTCACAGGCAGCTAGGGATTCCTGTGGCTCCCCTAGTAAGGGGAGCAGGGACTGTGTCTGACATGGACCCCATTGCTTCTTTTTGATCACCACTTTCTCCCAGGGCTGCTTCACCAGACCGAACCAGAAGAGAATTTGCTAAGCTCTAATGTGACTTGATGTGCTGAGGTGGGTTGGTAGGAAGAGCTCCTCTATTCTAAGGAGTAGGAGAGGAAGGGTAAGGAAAAGAGGGAGGGAGCGGGAGACCGGAAGGAAAGGAGGGAGAGTTTTATGACTGGGATGTAAAATGAATAAATAATTAGATAAATAAAGATATAAGAAGAAAGCACTCAAAGTAATAAAGAGGAAAGAATTTATTTCTCCTATTTGAATTCTACATTTGGGAGTAAAGGAGGAAAATGAAAGCAGTGTTTCATACATGAAGAATGATGAGATTATATGGGCTTGAGTACAAAGAAGCATGTTTAAATTTTATGTTCAGTTTAACTCATGACAACTGAAAGTTGAAAAGAACCCACTTGAGAATCTCTGGTCCTATAAAACTTTTTTTTTTAAAGTTTCCTCACACTCTTCTCTAAGAATAGTCTTAATATATGACATCATAACTAAATTGTCCTATAGAAAAGCGGTGATACAATATCATATAACTATAACAAAAAGTATTTGGATGTACCACCATGACTTTATGATTACACTAGTTTCACTTGAGTTCAGTAGATCATAAATAGGTGGATCAACTTTGGATTTTATATTTTAAACTATTTCTGTGGCTTCTCCTGTTTATGAGTATGAACCTGATAAAGTCTTGAATTTTTTTAACATTATGAGCAAAGACAAGTTACACAAAAATATTTATTGTATGTATGTGCATGGATGCCTGCATGGATGCCTATGCATAATTAGTAGTATTTAATTGATCAATTTAAGTTTAAAGGACAGATAAATATAAAATATTAAAATGAAAAATGGATGACTTACAGCATAAATCATTTTATTGTTCACTATTTACTGAAAAAAATATTTTATGCAATATATTCTGATTATAGTCTTCCCTCTCTAAACTCTTTCCAGGTCTTCATTACCCATGCAATTCCCATCATTTCTTCTTCTCTCTCATTTGACAGTCACATCATCATCATCATCATCATCATCATCATCATCATCATAATAACTTAAACCAGACAAAACAAACAAATTAATAGGAAAAATAGCCAAATAAAAAACACAAGAAACACATATAGAAGCAGACACACGCACATTTTCACACGCAGAAATTTCATAAAAATATGAAATCAGAAATGGTTATTTATAAACAAAAGACCTGTAAAATTAAGAAAATGAACAAAAACAATTCACAAATTAAAAATTCCCTCAGAAAACATTATGAAAGAAAAAAGAGCTAGCATAAGCATCATCAAGGGAACATCACCCAGCAACAGACAGGAACAGATGCAGAGACCAACAGCCATACATTAGGCAGAACTTGGAGATTCCTGCCAAAGTGGGGGGAAAAGGATTGTAGGAGATAAAGGAGTGAAGGACACCACAAGAAAACCCACAGAATCAACTATCCAGGGCTCATAGGAGCCCTGAACTTCCAATCAGGGAGCCTGACTGGGATTGCACATATGTAACAATTGTTCAGATTGATTTTCATGTGGAACTCCTAATACTTGTCTGCTTTAGGACCATTTTCTTCTTATTGGATTGCCTGTTCTAGCCTTAATAAAAGAAGATGCTCCTAGTCCGGTTGTAATTTGACATTCTGGGATGCTTCCAGAATTCTGAAGAGAAAGGGAGGAATGGATGGGAGGGGGAGGGGAGGGGAGGTTGGGGAAGGATTGAGAGTGGAGGAGGGAAGAGAACTAAGGAGAGGATATAAAGTAAATAAATAATTTAAAATATATCATTGAGTTCACTTTGTGTTACCATTTCCCTGCTTTCTTCTTCCTTCGAGTGACAAAATAAAACACTATACCTTTTAAACATGATACTATACCTTTTTGAAGAAATATATACTAATTCAATGCGTTTATTAATAATTATAGGGAGGAAATTCTGAATTTTATATAATAGGAATAGAAAGTGTCTGGACATAGTTGGATACTGAAGCCATATCTCAGGAAGACATTTGGTTTGCATGTGTAAATATCACATAAACTGGGTGTGGTGGTAGGATGCTTGTACCCAAGCTCAGGGAGTGCAGTAAGGAGAGTCAGAAATCCAAGGCCCTACTGGGCTGTGTAGGAACTGTTGGCCAGATTGTCATGTCTTCACTAAACAAAAGCTTGACTAAAGTGGATGTTGGAAACAATTGTGAACTAAATGCAAAGTCATCCAATGAAGCAATGATGGAGAGAGAATAGATTATTTTTCATGTATGATAATGAGTTTTATTATTGCCAGCACTGCTTCTTGCCCTAACCTGTAAGACTCACTCTGTGAAAGGTTGACAGGGTGGCTGGAAGATTAAGAACACTGGCAGCTCTTGCACAGGATTTACTTCAATTCCTGTTACCTACATGTCGTCTCACAGCCATCTATAATTCCTCATTCTGAAGAATCAGTGCTCTGTTTGGTCACCAAGAGTACATGTGGGGCATAATCACACAGGCAGGCAAAATGCTCATACACATAATATAATCTAAAAAAAATCTAGTCTTTGACACATAAAAAATTTTCACCAACCTTCAAATTATAGTTTAGAAAAGTTTTATTGAAAGATATTTGTATGCCTACTTTTTCATAATTTCACAGAGTATTACTATATATGGTGGAATTAAGGAGCCAACATGATTGCAAAGTTTAGAAATCTAAACACACTAGGAAAGACACTCACGCTTCTTGTCTGCAGTCACCTTTAGTTGTTCAAGACACATGAACCTTGGAGCACACAGCTCTATTTTCAGTTTTTTTTAGATTTGCCTCTTTAGTATAGTCCATAAACAATTATATAAATGCACAGTGTATTGCCAATTATTTACTTTATTTAATCTGATCTTTTCAAGGCTATGTATAACATACAACAATGTTTTATTGAAAAATATGTTTTACTGCATGCAAAACACATTTCCCATTGCAGGTTAATGGACAAGTGAAATACTCAACACATAGGCATTTTATTCCTTTGGGCATATTTCAGGACTGCAGATTCTGAATTTCATGTTCATTCCATGTTTCTCTAATTGAAAAGGCATCATTGTTTTCATAGAATGTTGACTTTTCATATTTCTTCCTGCAGTGTTCATTCCTCTACTACATTAGCGCTCCAGTGACAGCTTGGTGAAGGACAGAAGAGGTCTTTTTCAATTTGTTGAAATCTACCCTTTGTTTTCTTAATTTTCCTATGAAGGTTTTCTTATTATTAAGCATATATTTATATAGTATAATATTATGTCATATTTTCATCTTGGTCATATTTTTCTTATTTTAAATAGAAAAGAAATTACTTCCATATTTTCACCATCAAGGTATGAAAAAAATCACCTTCACATTTTATTATTGTGATTAATGCTATTTCTTTGTCGATATATATCAAGTTTTAGTCATATAAATCACATTTATTTTGTGACTTTGTAAAGTGACAATTTTTTATTGTCTATTGTTTGATTTCAGTGTTCTAGTGGAGTTTCTGAATTCTTGAGAAAATTCTAGGGTTAAGATTGTCAATATTATTAAGATTCCATTATCAGATACTATAAAATAAAAATGTATCTCTTCACTCCTCAGGAGTTTGACGTGTGAATGTGTTCTTTGATAGTCTTTTACAGTTATCATTGATGGAATGAGCATTTACTTATATGCAAATATCAAAGGAATTTGATTTCTGGGAGGAAAATAAAACATGGTTTAAAATAATAAGGAAAATAATGAACTGAATCAATTTTAATGAGATTTCCTTACTCCTGTTTATATTGAACAGTAATAATTAAAACTGAGATGCAATATATAAGAAAACTGTCAAAACATTTAATTTGCAAGAGAATCCTTTTAATGTATTAGTCAAATTTCATTACAAATATTTTTCATTTAGCACAGGCTTTTATCATTTTAATGAGCAAGTCAATATTATTAATTAGTATTGTTTTGAGTTCAGCCTCATTTTATGCCCATTTTTCTAGTTGAGAGTAAATATAAGCATGAGCAAAATGTACTTATCTTCAGAGTCAAATTATTATAATTTGTTTCATACCACAAAAATGGCTCTGTATGTCAAGGAGACTGCTCCCAAGTCTGAAGACCTGAGTTAGATCCTCAGATTTCACATGACAGAAAGAGAAAATGGACTCCTCCAAGATGTGCTGTGACCTTCATGAACTATCAGTGACATGTGCATGCATACACAAACATGAATATGCACACTGCACACAGTGAATAAATAAGTAAAAATTTGAAAGTTGTAAAATTCATGATTTCTTTCCTCTAAAAATTGGTGTTTGATGGAGTATTCTTCTTCAATAAAACAATTTGATACTCTGATTATAGTAATAAAAGCATAGATTTACTTCTATTGCAAAGATAACCAAAGTGTATTTAATTGTAAAGGAATTAGGTATAGTTAATGAATGAAATGTCAATGAAGTTATTAGAGAAGAGACTATTGTAGCACAATTGAAGCCCTTATATAAAGTTTGACTTTGGACAAAGACAAGCATGCAGAGAAGAAAGGCTATGTGAAAAGACAAAATAAACAACACAAGAGCATGAAGGTCATGTGCAAAGCAAGGGCAGAATCTTTGACCAGATCTATCCTTCACAGCTCTCAGAACAAACCACGACTTCTGACACTTGCTCTCTTGCTTCTTGTCTCCAGAAGAATAAAACAATAAACTCATGTTGTTTAATCCACCTTTGTCATGACAGACCTAAAAAACTAATATACAAGTGATCCATCTTTTAGACACTCAAGATAGAAAATCTTCTCAGAAAACTTCTTCATTTTTATCCTTCACACAGTAGATAGAGAAATTTGTAAGTGTAAAGGGAAAAATTCCATGTATAGTATCCAACATAATAATATTGACTTTAGTACAAACATTTCAGTAAAATACAATCTATTAAAAAGGAACAATATAATTTCAATATGAAAACTCCCATATTTTTCAAAGTACTGTACTCTCAATTTAGGTAAATTACACTGATATGCTATGGCTTGCATCTCCTAAGATTTATTTTCAATAGCTTTATATATATATAATATATATATATATATATATATATATATATATATATATATATATATATATATATATATATATATTACAAAGTCCGTAATAGGGTATCAGGTCCCATAGAGCTGAGATTTCAGGTGGTTGTGAACCAAATGTCATGGGTGCTATGGACAGAACCTTGGTCCTCTGCAACAGCAGTAAACATTCTTAACTGCTAAGCAATCTCTCAAACCCTGAATTATATCTTTGTTTTGTCTTATGTCTAGAGATAATTACTTTTGTCTTATTATAAAGAAATATATAGGTTCAAAAATATGATGGTCTTTTTACATATTATTTGGTACCACCTACTTATTCATCTGGCATCTCACTTAATTACAGGTATCCTCCCTGATTCCATAAAGTCAGACTCTTTAAATGTTACTCTTGTTAAATTTCCTATTGTTACCTCACACAGCTGAACAGTCACCTTTGACAACATGAAACCAATGCCTAAGCCTGATAACAAGAAGGAGTATGCCACTAATGTAATTTTATTTTAATCTCCTTCAATCTCACATTGCCGATGCCTTATGGAGAAAATGTAAGTAATAGAGAAACAATTAAGCTACATGAAGATGAAACGGCAGACTTTTTACCTCAGATGAAGGCATGCGTGGAAATACCAAAAGCACAAGCGCAAGTGTAGCACTGAATTAAGGAGCAAACATCAATGTTTGGTTCTAGTAGCCGCCATCTCATGCATGTTTCCAGAAGAGGAAATAAAGTTTTTCTTTCTGGTAATGCAGGAATCACATCTCCATACTAAATTGTAATTTTTAAGCACTTAAAAATACAAAAGATCCTTTACTAACCATATTCTGTGTACTGTTGTTGGAGTTTTTTCCTTTTACCCCCTCTCCCATCTTAATGTGGTATTCCACTGTTTATATTTTGTAAGGCATATTGAATGACATTGAATTGCCTGTTTACTATTCATTAGTAATGATTGTTATTCTCCTAAAATGACAGCACCTTATTTTATATTCAATTTTTCTTATAAATGTATTTTCCCTAATATATGATATAGCTACACGTTATAAACACAGTTCATTGTCACAAAACTGACAAGGGGTAGAACCGTGTTAATTCTCAAAAGAGAAATAAACAAACAAATTTAAATACTTCAGTATCTGAAACTAAAAGATTGATGACCAGTGAACTACATAATAACACAAATTTTAATTATAAATTTAAAACGTTTTAGAAGAATATGATTTTAATATATCTTCAGATATAAATGTGTCTGAAAATAAAAATTAATATATTTTTAAAATTTTGCAGGTGGGAAATAATACTATAGCATGTATTCATTGTAATGTTATGTTTAGTTTATTTTTCATTAATTTGTGAGTTTTCTTTTCCATTTTTATATGAAATTTGATTGTCAAAATGATTGTTTTTAAAAGAAACAATAAATAATTTTAAACATTTAATTTTCCACATTTCAAATTTTGAATAAATTATCATTTATAAATTATCTTGATTTTTAGAGTTAAGTTAAACAATACAGGTTTTCTAATACATACTAATAATGTTTATTTCATTGAATTTCTTTTATTTTAAAAATTATGATGTAAGATAATACATGATTTAATTTGAATACAAACAATGGTAAAATATTTGTCATTACAATAAAAATATTTTCTTTAAAATGCTCATCCAAGCCTCAGAAATTAGTTGAAGGAGGACTTTAAGAAGTTCAAAATAAGCCTGGCACAGTGGCTCATGCTATTGTAACATACACAGGGCCCTGCATTCTGGCTAGATCTTTAGATCCCAATCCTTCCAGACACAGCAGGATAGGAGAGTGACCCCAAGCTTCAAGGACAATGGTTTTAATAAATGGAAGCAGGGGTTGTGTGTCACAGGAATGTCACCTTTAGGCAGGTTGGGGAGGAGGCTGGATCTTCTGGGAAGTTGTGGGTCACTGGAATATTGACATTTTGGCAGGTTGGGTAGAGACTGAGTCTGGAGGAGAAGTTTTTCTTTTTGTTGTTTGTTGTTTGTTGTTGTTGTTGTTGTTGTTGTTGTTGTTGTTTTGTTTGTTTGTTTCTTTATCTCAGAGGAACAGTGGGAGCTAATTGTATGTAATCACTCCAGTGCAGATTCTGGAGACTGCTGGCTGGTGTCATTCCCAGAACGTAGGGAGAAGGGTGAGCTTGAGGACAAGTTCTCACAGAACATTCACAGGACACAGCATTTGTTGCACAATATGCATTGTATATAGAACATGGCATTAGTTTTTGTCCTTAGTATGATACATAGTATCATATTTGGATGCTTGTGAATTTGTTTTTAAAATTATTTTGCTCATTTCAAAGATAACCCTCAACATATTGGCATTGATTGGCCTACAATGTGTATATAAAATATTCATTATGATGTATTACATTCATAATGTCCCTAAGCCAAAAAATATGAAAGTGTATACTGTTTTCTTCATTTGTGATTGTGTAGAAAACTAAATTTTTACTTTTTATTTTCATTGATAACATATAGCTCAACATTTTGGTTTACATTATTTGCTTTTGTTTGCTCTAGTTACTTAACAATTAGATTTTTATTATGAATTTATTAAACAGAGGTATCTTTCTTACAACCCAACTACTCAGCAGGAGGGGAAGGAGTTTAAGGAGAATAAGAATAAACCCTCTGGGCCTGCATACAGATCCTCTCCCCTATAGAAGCAATCTGTGTCCCTGCTGCTCATGGTCTGATGCTGCAGCCTTCTCCCTGCCTGCCACCTCTCCCAGTTAGTCCAGAACCTCTGGTCTGGGACCCTCGGTTCGGGGTCCTGGGTGGGTCTGAGGGATCCCGGACGAGCACCCAAATGTTATGCCGAGATTGCCCAGATTACTAGACCTCCCAAAAAGACAACCAGGACTCAATACTGATGCAGCAAACATAGGGTCCTGTATTAAGGACTCAGAGCTTCGGATCACAATCTTTCCTGGTGGAGCAGGATAGGAGAATGATACTGGAGCTTCGAGGGTAATGAACGGGTTTATAAGGAAAAACTGTAGTTAGGTATGGGGGTCACAGGGAAGTAAGGACAAAACCATCAGTGGGGGTTGTGAGTCTCAGGAATGTAGTCTTTCAGGCAGGTTCGGTGGAGGCTGGACCTCCAGGGAAAGTTGTGAGTCTCAAGAATGTAGAACTTTAAGCCGATTGGGTCCAGGAGACTGAATTTCTAGGGATGTTATTTTATATCCGAGTTTCATGGGGCCTTAATTGTATCTAATTACTCCAGTGTGGTTTCTGGAGAGTGCTGGCAGGTGTCATTCCTAGAACTCAGGAAGAAGGGCACTTAGAGGACAAGTTCTCATACAGACCATCATTAATTACCGAATATAAATTACATATAGGAAATGACATTAATTTTGCCCTTACATAAACTAGTATATCTGAATGCAGTATTTGCTTTGCATGAATTATGGGATTCTGAACTGAGATCTGAAAATTGTCACAGTATGTATTTATCTAGTAAATAATCACCCATATTGAACCACATTTAAATATTAATTGGAGCCGGGCGGTGGTGGCGCACGCCTTTAATCCCAGCACTTGGGAGGCAGAGGCAGGTGGGTCGCTGTGAGTTTGAGGCCAGCCTGGTCTACAAAGTGAGTCCAGGACAGCCAAGGCTACATAGAGAAACCCTGTCTTGAAAAATTAAAAAAAAAAAAAACAAAAAAATAAATATTAATTGGAAACTGTTTATCATGTATACTAAAACTCATAATCTTCTCCACCCCCCTTCCCACCTCCCAACCATTTACTTGCTCTGAGTTTTAAGATAAAATTTTACAAGACAATAAAAAAAAAACCACTGGAGTACTTCTGGATATATTGTCAACTTTAATTAATTTAGAATAATCAGTGAGACAAATCCCTGGGAATGTCATAAGAGTGTGTCCAGATATGTTTAACTATGTTGGAGGAAACATGCTGAATTTGGGCAGCACCAACCTATGTGGTAGGGTACTAAATGCTAGAAAACAAATAAGAAAAGCATAAAACTGAGTGCCAACATTCATATTTCTTAGTTTCCCTATTGCAGACACAATGTGTCCAGCTACTTCATGTTCTTTTTATGACTATCAAGATGTACGTTCAAAACATGGCCAAGAAGAATAACATTTCCTTCCTTCCTTGCCTTAGTCAGAGGTTCAGTTACACCAACTGTAAATTAATATACAACAGGTACACTATTTTCCTTATAAAATTATCTATAGTAAATAGTACAGGCAATAAAAAACAAAATGGCAGGCAACTAGTATAGTTTGCGTATCACTCATAAAATAATATAAGTAGAGCAATTGAAAATGAGGAATGAAAGGGAAAGCTTCAGTAGGTCTTTAGCTTCATTTCTATTGTCATTATAAAACACCCTAAATAAAATAAATAATTAGAGTTAAAGAATATGTTAGTTTATAGTGTCAGTTTACAGGCCTTGAATGTGAGGAAATCAACCAGCCAGGACGTAAAGAAGCGAGACATACCCTTTTGTTACTATATAGAATTCAGGTACAGGCAAGTAAAATGGTTTTGACCACATTTGTTGTGGGGCCACCTAATTGATCAATAATTAATTAGTAATCCCACCTAAATCAATGAATGAAAAAGATAAGCGCACAGGCCATCCTGAGTTAAGCCTCTGTCCCTCTTGAAGAGAATTTCCCCAGAAGATTATAGAATGTGTTACGTTGACATTCCAAAGTAAGCATAACTTACAGTCAAGGCAAGCTTGTGCTGGGATGTGGTCTAAGGAGCAAGTTTGAAAATACTTTTGAATTATGGCAGCAGTAAAATGTTTAGTTATCCCAAGGAAGAACATTCCAAGCCAAAAGAAGCCTATGCCAGACAAAGATCACAGGATGGAAAAGAAAAGACCTGGATCAGAAACTATTAGTTTGGATTCATTTAAATTCTATCTCCTGGGAAATTTTGAGATGCATGGGAAATGTATCTCATAAGGTTGGCCATGGAATAAAACAGTCTCTACAGACAGTGTTGAAAAGAGATATAAAATAAGTAGAACAGAAAGTGTACTGAAATGCAAGTTTTATAAACAGTAAAAAGGGTTTACATTTTAATGCCTATATAGTTATATTTACATTCATTGAAAATTCAAGGGAAAAATAAACATCAAGTGAAAATGAACATTTTGGGAATTTTCTTTACGTGGTGAACACTTATTAGACTAGTTATGTCTATTTTTGTAATTTTTGCAAAGGATAGAATATGATTATGAACCCTGAGAAAAGGACAATAAGGCAAATGAGTAATTTCTTTCAGGCTAATATCTAATGATTTTTTTTCAGAACAGAAAATAGAAACCCACACTGGAGGATTATACAAGAATTGCCTTCCAGTAACTTGCCTGCTCTGGCAAGAAATAGATCACACCCAAAGACCTACATCTATGTGATCCAGTTGGAATACAGACATATCCTTAGTATACACCATTACTCCCTCTGGCTGGAATCTAGGTATGCCTTTAGTACAGACTGATGTCTCATTGGGGGCCAAAATTAGTGATGAATCAGAGAAATTTAGGCAAAGCAAGGATATACCCAGCTCTGATGGAAGCAGACAGAAATGAGAAGCTGCTTGAAGAGCAGCACAAAAAGAGGCAGTATAGTACACTTCTGCACAGTTCAGTTCTGTGCAGTTGCATTCATGCAGTTCAGTGTGTGCAGTTCAGAGAAAGTTTTTCCAAGTAAATCAGTTCAGTATGAATCCAAGCGAAGACAGTTTAAATGAGTCATCTTAGAGAAGAGATGCAGAATAGAAAGAAAAGAAAAAGAAAAAGAAAAATGAATCAAAAAATCCCCATAGTTTTCTTCTGGGAAGCAAAAACTGCCTACTAATGTGAAATGTTCTTATACTGAAGAATGCTCAATTTTTACCCAAGCTATATTATGCAATGAATGTAAAAATTGTCCAACAAAGTTAGAATTTTTTTAACCTAATAACTTTTAAACGTTATTTAAATAAACTCCAGTGAGAACCCAGCAAACCAAGAAAACATTTTCTCACCCACAATTCACCTCATAGGGAAGTGTGCAGACTGCCCCTCAATGGAGGCAGCCTTGTTCTCAGCCCCAGCCAGGTGCTGGGGGAGTATCGACAGTGGATTGAGTGTTCTTGATAGTCTTATCCATTGATACAATGAGGCATGCAGTCTCAGAAGCCACTGTCAGAGCATTAATGTGCATCATGGATGGCTCCCACATAAGGTCTGAAGTTATCAGGGGTTTCCTCATTGTTGATGCCTGCCCCATACCACATGATTCCCTGTGACTAACCATCACAAGAATTAAACAAACACCTAAAGATTACTATTTGCTAAATGAGCATGGCATGCAATATCACTCTAAATTTATATCTCATCATGCATAAGTTAGTGCAGTTCTGAGTCCCCATCAGAGAAGGAAACATCTCTGTGCAGTGACTGGCAGTTAATAGAGAAATGCACAGTTAAAGTGTGGAGAATAAATGTCTGTAGAGTGATGTACTGTAAATAGGCCATGTAATTCATACTTTTTTCATTCAAGGCTAAGGAACCATTATGGGAGGAAAGGGGAGCAGAAAGATTGTGAGAGCCAGAGATAAAAGAAGAATGGAAAGAAACAGATTTGTCACTTTTTAACAAGGCCAATATAGAACATTTTACAAAGTCCAGCCAAACTACAAATGAGAAACCAAGAATGATTGCGTATTAACTAGCTGTTTTTCTATGCCTTGAAGATTAAATGATTAAAATCTTATGTGTTCAAAAGACCAAATTTTTCTCATAACCCTATTCTCACCTATGCACTTTTGCACTAGACTTTTGGTTTCAGTATTTTGGTTCCTTCCTTTAAGCAAAGCTCATGTTTTCATTCCTTCATTAGTAAATGTTTTATGAGCCAATATCCTGCACCAGACCCTTTGTCAAGAGCCTAACAGGGAAGGAAATGAGACTATTATTGTGCCTGTCTTCCTGAAATTTGTGTGGAAATGAGCACAACTGTTGGAAACGGCTTTACAAGCATTACAACAGGGTAATGACTAGTTATTCTCATTTACCTCTATTTTGTTTTTTCTATTGTAAAAAAGAATGCAACAGAACCATTCTAACACACACAACAGCATCAAAGCCTGCTAAGCTCAGCTACAGAAAAGGAAAAGTTGAAGTTTGAGTCAGTTATAACTGATGAAACTGACATAAATATGGAGATGGATATCATCATCACTGGCCTTTTTTGTGCTATCTCTAAATACAACTTTATTCAAGGACCGGCTGAGTATGTAAAGAGGAAAATTTTATTGAGAAATGCTAGCTAATAAAAATTTGGGAGGAAGATTAAAGAGTTATGCTTTTTCTAATTAATTAATTAACTAATTAAATTTATATCCCAAATGTAGCTTCCCCTCCCTTCTCTCCTCCCAATCTTCCTGACTTCCCCACCTACCCCCATGCTCTAGTCCTCCATTTCTCCTCATAAAGGAGAGGCCCCTTGTGGGCCTTGGCAGATCAAGTTGCAATAGTACTAGGTGCAGTTTCTCCTATTGTGGCTAGAAAAGACAACCCAGTTAGAGAAAAGGGATGCAACAGAGTCAGACACAGCTTTGCTCTTACTGTTAGGAGTTCCACATCAAGACTGAGTTGCAGAACTGTTACATATATGCAGAGCCCCTAGTTTTGTCCCATGCAAGATCTCTGAATAGTGGTTCAGTCTCTGTGGGTGCCAATGGGCTCAGGTTAGTTGATTCTGTAGCTTTCCTTGTGTTGTCCTTGACCTCTCTGGCTCCTTCAATCCTTCCACCCCTTCTTCCTCAGGATTCCCCAAGCTCTGCCTAATGTTTGGCTGAACCTCAGAGTTCTTAATGGATTGTAATGATGATAAAAATAATAATGAAGTTTTATTTTATAGTTATAATTTTGAGTACCAAATAATTTTCTAATTATTAATTTTTATAAAATTGGCTTGTACAGTTGATTTCCTATTTGACCCTTCTATATACATTGTGAGTTCATAAATAATAATCAATAATAATGGTAACCGATGTATATTCAAATAAACTTCTAATGAATGTTCCAAATCCACAATTCAGGGTAGTCTATCTAGAACTGAAATAAGATTGGTAAAAGGCATGAAATGAGACTTGAAAAGTGAAAGCATACATGACTTATATGAAGATCCTAGTTTTTTGAGGGATGGCATTTATATAATGTGAACATAGCAATACCAGCTGCACATTTGTCCTCTTCTCAGAGACATCATGCAAAACTCTGATGAATGTGATTTTGTTGAATGTGATTTAACTTTATATAACTTTATATAAATGTAGATAGTTTATTAAAAATAAAACAGTCTCACTCTTTAGCCTGCCCTTCATTACCCAGCTCCATCTGGACTAAATCTTATGTCCCTACTGAAGGTAGGATTGTGTTAGGATTACACCTGCATTACACCATACATGATCAGACTATGGTCTCAGGTATATAAAAAAGATATTTATATTCTACATGATTATTATCTATATTTTCCCTTTATTAAAAATGGATTTTTCTTTAGTGTATTGGATACAATAAATCTAATAGAGAAAAAGTAGGAAATAGCATTGAATGAATTGGCACAGGAGACAACTTAACAGTTCAGGCTTTACACCAAGGCCTAAAGCTGAGCATCAACAACAATAGTATTAACAAAAACCTACAAACACATGGAAACTGAACAATCTTCTACTCAATGACAACTGGGTCAGCAATGAAATCAAGAAAGTAATCAAAGACTTCCCACAGTTCAATGAAAATGTAGGCACAACATAACTAAATCTTTGGGACACAATGAAAGCAGTTTTAAGAGGAAAATTCATAGTATTAGGTGCCTTCATAAAAAAACTGGAGACATCGCATATAAGCAATTTAATTGAACACCTGAAAACTCTAGAAAAACAAAGCAGACACACCCAAGAGGAGTAGATGACTAGAAGTAATCAATGAAATCAATAAGTTAGAAACAAAGAAAACAATTCAAAAAATCAACAAAACCAAGAGCTGGTTCTTTGAGAAAATAACAAGATAGACACATCCTTAGCCAAATTGACTAAAAGGCAAAGGGAGAGTACACAAATTAACAAAATCAGAAATGATAAGGGAGAAATAACAATGGATATCGAGGAATCCAAAGAATCATTAGCCTATATGCCACAAAATTTGAAAATCTAAAAGATTAGACAATTTCCTTGATAAATTCCCCTTTCTAAAGTTGAATTAAGATCAAGCAAACAAATTAAACAGTGCTATATCCTCTAAGGAAATAGAAGTAGTCATCAAAATTCTCCCAATCAAAATGAGCCATGGGCCAGATAGATTCAATGCAGAATTCTACCGAACCTTCAAATCCCATCTTTCTTAACTGGCAAGCTGCAATTTGCTGTTACAAAGAAAGAATGATTTATCTTTAAAAGTAGCCTTATAAAAATGTAAAATTAAAAGAATCACAAATATATTATACAAAAAAACAATCAACCATTTTTACTTTAAATCTTCAAGGTGCAGACACTCTTTAACAATTTTCATTGAATCATATCAGGAAGGTGAGGTCAAAAATAGGAAAAGGAAATTAATTGCCTTGAATTCTAGCTTTAGAGAGAAAGTTATGTCAGCAAGTACTAATTGGAGTATTGTTTTGGCTCAAAAAGTCCTTAGTCCAACTATTAAAGGTTTAATTTTCTGTGCTTCAAATTGTTCCCCAATATTTTCTACATCAGAGCCACAAAAAAACCAACCTCCTATAACTTACTAAAGCTATTTAAATGAAGAGTTATGTGAAATCATTAATTCTTCTAAACAATATTGCTTTGTGAAAGTTCATCTTCATAGTTATCTGCAGAAAAATTGCCCAAATGAGTGGACCATCATCCAGGAAGGAATAAAAAAAAGCAATAGTCATTGAGGGTCTCCCAAAGCCCAGTGAGGAACATCATGCCAGATATATGAAGAATACAGCAAGGACAAACATTGCCTTTCTAAATAAACTTATATACGACAAGCAATATGGTGAGCCATCTACAGGAAGCTCACCTGAGCACTGCAGCTCTTCCTGCATGGCTTCCACCATGGTGAGCCTCCATAGGCTCTCAAAGGAGTGGGAGAAATGGACCATAAAGTGGCCACCTCTTAATGCCAGGGGAGATATCCAGTGGAGGGAAAGGAATATCAACCCATATATAAAATATTTGATCCAGCCAATCAATGACTAGCCCAACTTGAGCCACGAAAGAGGACCCACCACTTACACTACTGATAATATTCTGCAATTCTTGAGAACAGGAGGCTGGCACTAAGAGTCATCTGAGTGGCTTCACCCAGCAGCTGATGTAAACAATGCAGAGACACATAGCCAAACATTAGGCTGGGTCTATGGAATCTGAAGGGAGATAGAGAAGAAGCATTGATGGAGCCGGAGAGGTCAAGGACAGGACAGGAAAACCTACAAAATCAACTAATCTAGACTCAAAAAGGCTCACAGATACTGAAACAACAATCAAAGAGTATCCATGAGACAACTCTTGACCCTCCAACACATATATAACACATGTATATCTCGACTTCAGTAGGACCTCTAAAATCAGAAGCAAGGGCTGCTTATGATGGCATTGTCTGCCTTTGGATACCTTTTTTGCAAACTGGATAGCCTTACCTAGCTTCAATAAGATGATGATCCCAGTCCTACTTTTTATGCTAAAGTGGCTTGATACCCAAGGGAAGTCTCCTCTTTTCTGAGTAGAAAGGGTGGGGACATAGGAAAAAAAAGAGGAGAGTGAGAGTGAGGGACTCTCATAGGAAAAAAGAGAGTAACTTCCCATGAGGAGATAAAATAAATAAAGTAATTAACTAATGAAAAGTGGATTTTTTCTCATGTAATTTATACTGATTACATTTTTCTTTCCTCTACTCCTCTCAGTTCCTCCACACTACCCTTCTTATTTTGATACATTCAATATCTATATCTCATTTGAAAATAATCAGGCTTATAATGGACAATAATAAAATAAAATAAGAAAACAAAAACTAGCACAGAAGAAATGGGTAAAACAAAGTGGAAAAAATCTCAAGAGAAGGAAGAAGAATCAGACACCCATTCTTTTGCACCTCAGGAATCCCATTTAAAGTTAAAAAAAAACTTAAAGTCATAATATATATATATATATATATATATATGCTAAGTCCCAACCTATACAGTGCTGGGCATGATGATCAGTCTCTATGATTTGATGTGTTCTTTGATTGTGCCATATTCTTGGTGTCCTGCCTCTTCTTTGGCTCTTTCACTCTTTCATCCTCCTCTTGTGCAGGGTTCCCTGAGCTCTGACAGGAGGGAATTGATGGAGATACCCCACTTAGAGTTGAGTGTTCCAAGGCATCTCACTTATTGAATATTATCTGTCTGTGGGTATCTGTATTTGTTCCCCTTGGCTGCAGAAGGACTCTTTTCTGATGATGGCTCTGATCTATGAATGTCATTAGGAGTGAATTTATTGCTACATTCATTTAGTAAAACAGTGGTTTGGATTTTATGTTTAGTTTTAGATTCTTGGTCTCCCAGCATTTTGGGATATGGGTTCCTTCTGTTGGAGTTGGCCTTAAATCAAATCAGATATTGGGTTTGTCACTTGTATAAGGTTTATGCCACCACTGCTCTAGCAATGCTTGCAAGAAACTAATGTATATCAAATATTTGTGGCTGGGTTTGTATTTACCCTTCTCCACTGACAGTCTATAGAGTACCTCAGTGTACTAAAGATATGTAAGTGTAAAGGCTCTAAAGAAGCATCAGCTGCATTTCTCCGTACATATTCAATGAACTGAATGGGTGTTTTCAGCAAAAAAGATCATTGCCTTCAGTTTGCGGAGACCAACTTACAGTCTTGCTAACTACATGTGGAGATTCCCATGGGATCCTGGGGACAACAACTCAATTAGATGCTACTGTATCATAGTAATAAAATCTTCTTTGGTCATGATATGAATAGATGAGTCTCTGTTTTCCACTTGGCAATGTTTAAGATAGCTTTCATATTTATATGTAGCATAGGAAGTTTCTATCTAAATAAAACTACCAAATAATGAGGGAGACAGAGCATAATGCAAGGTGCATTTAGTCCAACTTCAAAAATTGACCCTAGCCTATCGCAGTCTCAACACTTTTTAAAAGTTCAAAGCTTCTTCTGAGACTCATGGTCATCTTTTAAGAGTAACTCCCTGTCAAATCAAAACCCCAAAGCAGATCACACATTTCCAATATAAAATTGGCACATAATATACATTATCATTCTGAAAAGTAGCATAGTAAGGAAATACTGGACCAAAGCAAGAACAAAAACCAGCACAGCTAATTATAAACTCATCTTCTCCATCAAAGTGCTCTTCAGAACTTCAACTTCACTCAACATTGTTGACTACAACACACTTCTCTCTTTTAAGGTGTTTCTATTTCCTCTTAGCAATGCTCCTTGTCAACTCCAACATCTCCAGATCTCCAAAAAATTCCAGGGGTCACATTCATAGCTTCATGCAATGGGATAGCTGGGGCTCTGTGCCAGCATACCCTTTATACATGGCTGGCTTCAGAAGCTGTCCTTAGTTGTGAAGGGAAATTCCACACCTCAATTTTTGTGTCCTTGACTTTAAAGCAAAAATCAAGAGTCTAAAGCTGTCAAGTTCTGTTGCTTACTGGGTTTGGAACAGGCCTCTCCCTACCTCCATTCAGTTATATATTGAGCAGCTTTCATGCTTTTTTGTTTCCTTCAAGGCTTAGCATTAGCATTTATTTAATTACCTTTTACAGGTTGAAATCTTAGCTGTGTGAAGTCCTTCTCTGAGGCCAATATTTTTTGTTATTCCATATAGATTCAGGTCTTTCTTTCATTTTTTTTTATCTCCTTGAGCATAGGACTTAGATTCATTACACTTCCTGGTACTGTTTTTCTCAACCTGTACATTTTGTGTGTTCCTTGCTCATCTTGCTCCTTTTCTTTATAGATCTGCATGAGAATGATCACTAATGTCCACACAGCAAAGTCAATGCTAGGCTCGCTTGAAATCTCCTCTGCCAACATCATACATCCAAAACTCTCCAATTTAGCCTGACAAAGATTGTTTGGACAAGATCAGAAAACAGACATTCTTCCTCAAAATATCATACAAATGGCTTCTAAATTATTTCCCGATATTCTCCTCTTTTAAAACTTCTTAATCTGGGTCTTTATAATTTAAATTGATCTCCTGCTCCACTGTCCTCCATAGCCCTACTGTTTAAGATGGTTAAAGTGTCCAACTGCATTTCTAATCCAAAGTCCACATTCCTCCTACAAAATGCATGTGCAGGCCTTTCATAATGATACCGTGTTCTCTGACACCAACTTTTTTTTATTAGTCAGTGTTCTATTTCTGTGAGGAGACAAAATGATTACAGCAACTCTTGTAAGAAAAATATTTAATTAGAGCTGCCTTACAATTTCAGATATTTAGTCAAATACATCTTGGAGACAGAGCTTAGAGTCCACATCTGGGTTCACAAGCAGCAGGAAAAAAGAGAGCCACTGGAACTGATTTGGGCTTTTGAAACACCAAAGTCTACAACACCAGTATCCAAGTGACACAGTTTCCCGAACAATGTCATATATAGTCCAAAAAGGTCACATGACAATTATTTCAAATAGTGCTACTCCCTATGATATTATAGAGAATGTTTTTATTCAAACAACAACACCTGTTTACTGTAAATGCAGCAAGTTGAATGAGGAGCTATTTCTACTGTAAGATGCATAATATAAGGAGTATTTGTTGAACACTGGTAGAGAGCAATCATATGGCAAATAAAAAATGTATTTTTTTGCTCTTTTAGCAGATTTTCACAGAGATTTTCATAGAAGGTGCATCAGTCTGTACATGCTCAGATAGTTAATAATAATTCTTTTCCCCTTCATTCTCCTCATCCAACATAATTTATGTTTTTTTTTTTTTTTTTATCTTAGTCACTTTGGCTAAAGTAAGACGAAATCTCAGGGTATTTTAATTTATTTTTTCCATAATGAGTATGATTTAAGAATTTTTTCAAGCCCATTTTTATTTATTTGTCTTAAAATTATTTGCTTAGTGGTATAAAGCATATTTTATTAGTGTTAATCTATTGATATTTATTGAGATCTTTTTATTATATTAACCTTATGTCAAATGTGTAGCCAGAGTTTTTTATCCTCACCCTGTCTTAGCCTCTTACAATCCTCATAAACTTTGCCTTTCCTACCAAGTCCAATGTTACTTTTCATATCTTGTTGGTTTCTCTTTTGCTTTATAAACTACTGAGTTTAATCAAGGAAACTTGTATGCTCATGGGTGTGATGCTATCTGTGGAAGCACAAGTAACTATTAGAGGATATGTGACTGAAAACAATTACTTACTCTTTACCACAGATTCTCAAGTAGTATTGACTCTCTGAGCTGGTCAGGACCCCATGATTCCCTTACTTGTCATTTCTTTTATGTTGGTTCAGGCTTAGATAGGTCTTTTGGAGGTAATTTTCACTGTTCTAATTTCATCTCATATAATTTTGATTTTTAATTACTTTTACATCACTTCAACCGATCTCTTTAATCTCTCAAAATGCTCCCATATACTCCTTCTTATTCACTCTCTTTCTTTTTCAAATTCATGGTCTCCTTTTATAAATAGCTGTTGTTACATATATATGTATTTACATGTATATGTATTTGCATGTGCATATATATATATATATATATATACATATTTTGATATGGCTTGAAAAGATATTACAATTAGAGATTGGCTGATTATCACATCCCTAAGCAAAGCATTAGTGACAATTCATCAATCACACGTCATGATTTACAGGATGAAGATGAAGCATAATGGTAGAGTCACTTGATTTTCTTCCTAAGTATTCCAAGCTTCCTTATAATGAGTTTCACTTTCTCATTGTTCTGCTTCTGCATTCAGTCTTCTTGTTCCTAAGACTAAGTATGTTAGTGAGTAAATCTTAAATTAGTATTTTAAATTCTTTTGATCTTTGTTTTCATGCTATTTATCTACAAATGCTTCAATTTCACATGTTATATTATCATTTGTTGTTATAACCATCATACTCTATTAGCTTATCTGTCTTTTTCTTTGGATTAAAATGTGATTTTTACAGTTTATTTATTGTGAATTACATATTAAATAAAATGTCAGAATCAAAAGTTATTCATATGATGGGTAAAGAAACTGTGGTACATTCATACTATGTAATACTACTCAGCTATTAAAAACAAGGAATTCCCAAAATTTGTGAACAAATGGATTGAACTAGAAATGATCATAATAAATGAGTTAACCTAGAAGCAGAAAGACTTACATGGTATATACTCACTTATAACTGGACACTAGCCCAAGGGGCATGTCCCATGAAAGTCCTCACCTACCAGCAAAGTGGGTCAGAGGTGAGGACATCCTATTGGGACTTTAGATGAGAGAAGTATGGGAGAATGGAGAAATAGAAGGATCCAGATGGTCCTAGAAACCTACAAGAAGAACTTTATGACAGGCAGATCTGGGCCCAGGAGTTCTGCTCAATCTATGGCACCAAGCAAAGACAATACATGCAGTAAACATTGAACCCCTACCCAGATCTAGCCAATGGACAGGACATTCTTCACAGTTGAGTGGAGAGTGGGGACTGACTTTCATATGAACTCTGGTGCCTCATATTGGACAATGTCCCCTTGATGGGGAGGCCTAGTGGCACTCAGAGTAAAGATAGCAGGCTACAAAGAAGAACCTTGATACCTTATGAGCATATACAGGGGGCAGAGGTCCCCCTCAGTCACAGTCATAGGGAAAGTGAATAGGGTGAAAGAAGGAGGAAAGGAGGAATGGGAGGATACAGAGGATGGGATAACAATTGAGATATAATATGAGTGAATTATTTTAAATAAGTTATTCATATGAATGTTATATTAAGAAAAATGTATGGTTAATATAAGTACATATATTTATCCATCTATATTAAATGTTTTATTCAATATATTATTTTAAAGTGATATTAATGTTTCTATTAATTGTTGCGAATTGATTTTTAGTAGTGAAATTATTAGTTTAATATATTAATATATTTCACTGATATAAATATCTTTAATGAATGAAACTGGATTGCAAAATATTTCTGTAAAAATGTATATTTACAACCTTTTGTCAAAGCTAAAAAATAATTTTATTCACCACAATCACCATATATCTTTGTTTGCAGTAGGATTCTGCTGGATAAGTTGAAGTCTCACTTCTCCAGATAGCCATTTTGCTCTAGATCTATGAAGACAGACTCTCTTTCCTTAGCCAGGTACTCACTCCACCTGATATGGAAACCCTAGCTCTTGCAAGGAGCATCACAATCACAGCCCTCAAGGGAGATTACAAGCCAGACCATTTCCTGATAAGGAACATCACCAGCATGCACATGGAATTCCTGCAAATACACTACCCTCTACTGAGATTCTAGCCTCCAGCAAATGACCTTTAATTGTACATAAAATGTATCCCCTCACATATAAGATAAGAAAGTATTTTCTTTTTCTTGTGATGGGATTTCCCCTCCTCCTTGTTATTGAATGTAGATGAGCTACTGTACCACTGTGTACATTAAGCATCCTAGGACCCCATTTCTAGTGAAACAGACACATTCACCTTCAAAAGCCCTCCCCAAGGTTTATAAATAAAGGCTGACTGGCTCTCTAGTCCCACCATGACCATCTGAACCTCCATTTATTGCATGTGGAACCTCCACTGGATGCTTAGTGATCAGACAGCAATGGCAGAACTGCCTTTTCAGCTACTGGGGCCTGCTCAACTACTGTCAATAACTCAGTGCTGACTCCTGGGGAAATGTCCACAGAGCCTGTGCCTCACAGAACTGACTGCTTACCCTACTGTGCCTGGTACAGCAGACGGACCAGAGAGATGTAACACTGCAATACCATAGCAGGCCTTTGGAAGGCCTAAGTTTCCATTGCCTTCTGATACCAACAATTCCACTGCCTTTTCATGTTGTTGCCCACTTTCCATACTGTAAACTCAATTCCTACCTCCCCTGGAGAGGCTAGGAACCCAGTGTTATGCTCAAGTCACAGCAGAAAATGCTTTAGCATTTCCTGAGTGAGAACCATTCTTATCCAGAGGCAAGCAGTGCCAGGAGCAACCAGTAGGACATGTGGCTCAGACCTACCACTGCTGCATGCAGAATGACAGTTAACTTTGGAAAGATCTTGTGAATGGTCATAAATTATATTTTGTGGGTCTTTTGAGTGTAGACAAATTTAGAAACAATTACAAAAGAAGAGTGAATGAGGATTCTATATTAAGAATGAGATCTTTGTTTTGTTTAGAAAAGTTTGAAGTATTAGTCATTCTAAATTTATTTTTAAATATGCTCTAAATACATGTCTAGGAAGAGTCGAAGAAACTTTCGATATTAGTATTTTCCATTTTAAACTATATTTATTATTTTTGTTACTATTGTCCTGGAATGAATATTCATGCTGAGAATTTCACAGTGTTCACTACACTCTTTGTTCTGCTAAATATTTAAACATTATATATTAAAGTTAGTAACTTACAAAAATGAGAATGTAAATACATGACCACACAATAATTATTTGGATATTCATAACAAAATCTGACTCTTCTAGAAGGTTTTCTCCATGATTCTGGGGACACATATCTATCATAGTAATTTCAAGGTGAATCAAAAGACTCTAAATTTCTTGACAGGATAAAATAGTATAGAATAAACAGAAAAGTATACTTTAATGTTTGTGTTACTGGATGTCTGATGAGATTTTTTCCTCTCTTGATTAAAAAAGTCAAAGTGGTATAAACTTGTATTCCAATAGAATAGGGGCCCCAGAATTTAAAAGTACCCATTCTAAGGGGACATAGGTGTTTAAGTGTTTTCCTGACTGGTGTCTCCCTTTTCCAATATTTGTCAAAAGGTGTCAGATGTTTCTTTTTTGGCAACAGAGGTTGAATAAACCTTTTGTACATTTATGCATTGCTGTTTGCCTGATGACAGTGTGCTCCCCTTTGAGGAAGAGTGCATAAATAACTGCTGGTTGCTTAGGGTTTGTTCTCAATAAGAGTCTAGTCCTTTTTCCCTTTGGTGAAGTTCTCACACATTGAAAGAAAAACTTCAAGCAGAGAGAAGGAGATGCAAACGTATCTACCTTGTATTCCCTTCCTGATCCCATAGTTGCATCTGGAAATTTCAATGTATGTTGTAGTAGATCTGTAAGAAATGTAGGTCTTGGATTTTTAATTACAAAAAGGAAACTCTTAATGACTAAAACTACTATTTAAACCACATTTGTTCTAACTTTTTATATTTATATATTTCTCAGTCAAAGGGAAAAGGGATTGTGCCCTGGAGCTTAAGTGGAATTCAGTGAACAACAGTCAGGTTCTCCTTACATTGTGTAAGTTCTGAGAATCTAACTAAGGTGATCTGGCTGCTTGGCAATGCCCTTTGCCTGGGAGTCATTTCAGAGGCATACCTATGATGTTTTTTATGTCATATTTATATGTATATTGATAATTGTGTGTTTTTTATTACACTTAAGTTTATTATATGTGAAGGGAGAATGGGGGCCATAATCAAAAATCAGAGCACCACTTTCAGGATATGGTTCTGTTTTCACCATGTGAATTTTGAAGATTCAACCTTTGCCATCAATCATACTTGAAGAAAGAAGCTTTGATATCTGAACCATACAGCAGTCTTATTATTTTTCAATTAGAAAGTTCTTTTATATTCCCTATTTCTGACATTTTTATATTTTGAAGTTAAGTGTTTAAATTTTTACTCTTTTCCCAGCTTATCTTTTCTCTCTGTACTGTGCTAAATTTGAACAGAAAAACAAGCATATTTGGAACGGGATGATTATATGCCCTGTCTCTAGAATATAGTCATCTGAGTTTTTAGAGCTTCATATTTTTCTGATTAATTTTATGCATGGCATGCTTTAAAAAAGAAAATATCTAGAGAATAATCAACAGAATAATTTGGAGGTAAGGTTTGTAGAGTAAGTGCCTTACATTTTCTTGGAGCAAAATATAACCAATATAGAGTGTTCCAAAGGAATGAGATGGCAGCAGAGGCAGACCTAAAGTTCATTAAGACCATGAATCCAGTTGGCCAAGCGTGCTTACTAGAGTACTCAATTTTATTATTACATAACAAAATTATATACAGACACTGCATAAAATGTATAAAATATAAATACAAGCTAAAATAATTGGTATAATTTTAGTTTTCTTGAAATATTAAAATAAAAGTTCCATTTTACCTCTAAATATTATGAAATAATTTGCAACTTTTTCAACTTATTCAGATTCTAGAAAGATAGTCCATGTATTCAACACTGAACCAAGCCTAGCAATATGTCCAGTGAAAGAGTTAAAAGGACATTACTAAATCAAATCAAATCAAATCGAATCAAAACTTACCATTTTCAGTACTTCTTAAGTTGATAATAGTCAAAGCTCAATGATAAATGATCTACACAAAATTAATATTGACTAAATCACCTTAGAAGTCCAACATAAATACAAATAATATCAGAAGTTTTAGGAAATATTGATTCCACATTATTATGTGAGGGGAAATATGTAAAATTGGAAGCCATGGTTAAAAGGAATAAAATACTGAGATTTATATAAATAGGATCAATTAAGGTCATATAAAATTGTACCCTCAAACACAAATACAATAGAACTAAATTCCAGAATCAAGTTTCTTGTAAATTCTTCTGTGTTCATTTTGAATATCATGATTCAATGAGAAAAATCATCTTTTCACCATGGATACTAAAAAAAAAAAAAAGGTACATAGACATGAATTCTATGAAATAATTATGTATTGTATCCTCACTGATACACATAAAGAATTTTGAGGTAATTTTCAGTTTTTTTCCTTTTATTATTATTATAATTTATTCAGAATACATTCTGATTATTATCCCTTCACTTATATCTTCCTTTTCCTGCCTTTCCTCCCTCTTTTGCTATATTGCCCTCCTTAGACCTCTGACAGAAGGGCACCTCCCCTCTCACCATATCTGGTTTCATCCTAATAGCCTGCTTTCCCTTCCTCTGTGTGATGCCCAGAGCCTCCACACAAAAGGGAAGTGATCACACTGGGGGCACCAGAGTTCATGTCAAAGGGAGTCCCAAACTCTCCTAACAACTATGGAGAATGAGCTGTCCATTGGCTAGATCAGACAGGGTTTAATACATGCATTGTCCTTGGTTGGTATAGCACTTTGTGAAGGCCTCATGGGTCCAGATCCACTGGCCTTGATAGCCTTCTTTGGGGGATTCTGAACCCTCTGTGTCCTTCCATCCCCCCATTCTTCCATACCACTCTCACTTGGAGTCCAGAAGGAAATCTCAGCATCTGCCCAATTCTCCACTAAATGGAGACTCTCAGTGAATATCTGTGTTGGGATAATATCCACTTATAAGTGAATATATACCATGTGTGTCTTTCTGTGTCTGGGTAACATCACTCAGAATGATCATTTCTAGTTCCATCTATTTGCCTGAAAATTTCAAATATTCCTTGTTTATTACATTGTGTAAATGTACCATAGTTTTAAAATTAATTTTATGTTTTATTATGTGATGATAAAAGTAAAAGTATTGATAAAAATGATGAATTGAGATTTCATGGCTGGTAAAAGAAGATGAGAAATGCAAATGGGTGAAAATGGGAATGCATTTATGGCTTTGTAGTGATTAGAATTATTAGTATTTACTCATAATATTGCAGATTGTTCACATATAAGCAATTGATAGTATATTAGATTAAATTTGAGTAAATTTTAATGCTTTAATGATAGCCGATTGATGGATAAATGTTAGCTGAGATGATTGAAAATGTGTGATAGGTGATATATGGTTTATTTTGCACATGATGGAAATACAAAGAAATAAAATAAAGTCCATACAGGTTTTGTTAATGTATTTACATATTACATGTTAGCATCTAAATACTATTTCTCCTAAAAAATTAAAAACAGGCAAAATGGATAAGAAACTTAATATGTTGAATAAACCAGATGATTATAGAATTTTAGTAACACCTCAACATGAGTGTTACACAAAAGCATAGCAAGTATCAAAATATAGGGAGTTATCCATGGAAGGCCTACATTCTGAAAGGACAAGGTCAGGCTGAATGAAAATATAGTGATATATTACAAGCATTTGAGTAAATAATTTATCATGCTGCACTGCAGATATATTAACTACATAAACAAGCAACCAGATTTAGTTGGTGGAAATGTTTCCATACCAAAATATTAGTGAAAGTAGTTAAATATATATATTAGCAACATTTCAATATCACTATGGTGTTTATTTATTACTATCACAGTATGATCAAATTTTTGGGAATATTGGTGATGGTCATTAAAACAAAAATTTATCTATGAAATCTTTAAGGTGGTTTTACATAAACTGTTTATTTAGAAGGAAAAATGATAAATCAATTATTCAACTACTCAAATGCTTTCAAAGTTGCTTAGTCAAGCAACAAATTTATTGAAAGGACAGAATACATAAAATGCATTTGTTCAAACTTTTTGAAGTGACACTAGTCATGAGGAAACTTCAGATTTTCCCAAAGAAACATGTGGTTTACATATTTTGTGTGCTGGAACATAAATATGCATGTATTGTATACAGATACATACAAGTACATGTAGAAGTTAGAATTCAGTACTATGTTTCTTATTTGGTCTCTCTCTACCATAACTTTTTGGGACAGCATCTCTCACCAAATCTAGAAACCATTTATTTGACAAGATTGGCTGATACCAAGACTTGAAGTTTCTGCCTTCCCAGCACTGGCAATATAGGTCTATGAAATCTGGTTCTTAATGTGTGCTTTGGGGTTCCAAATTACACTTCATTTTTATGCATAAATTATTTTACTTAGTGAATCATTTTCCAAGCCCTTTGAAAGTAAGAGTGTATACATGAATATTTTTGAATAAGTAATTTTAACTATTTCCTTAAATTCTTTTTTTAACTTTATTTTTGTTATTAATTTATTCTTGTTACATCTCAATGGTTATCCTATCCCTTGTATCCTCCCATTCCTCCCTCCATCCCATTTTCCCTTATTCCTCTCCCCTATGACTGTTTCTGAGGGGGACTTCCTCCCCCGGTATATGCTCATAGGGTATCAAGTCTCTTCTTGGTAACCTGCTATCCTTCCTCTGAGTGCCCCCAGGGGACATGGTCAAATATGAGGCACCAGAGTTCGTGTGAAAATCATACCCCACTCTCCACTCAACTGTGGAGAATGTTCTGCCCATTGGCTAGATCTTGGTAGGGGTTTAAAGTTTACCGCCTTTATTGTCCTTGGCTGGTGCCTTAGTTTGAGCGGGACCCCGGGCCCAAATCTGCCTATCATAATGGTCTACTTGTAGTATTCTAGGGCCCAGCTATTTCACTCCTTGGAATATACCCAGAAGATACTCCAGCACACAAGAACATTTGCTCATCCATGTTCATAACAGCCTTATTCATAGTTGTCAGAACATGGAAACAGCCTAAGTGTCTCTCAGTAGAAGAATGGATAAAGAAACTGTGGTATATACACACTATGGAATACTACTCAGCTAATCAAAACAAGGAATTCCCGAAATTTGTGGACAAATGGATTGAGCTAGAAATCATCATAATGAGTGAGTTAACCCAGAAGCAGAAAGACTCAAATGGTATATTCCTTAAATTCTTAGACATGGAAATTAAGAAGGAAAGAATACTATGTATCCATAAATACAAAGTTATGAAGCCACATCATTTCTATATTTAAAAAGTGATTGTTTCATTAATCTCAGCTTCATAATTTCTCATTTTTCAATTGAAAACTAAATTGTCTCATAAACACAAACTTGTAATTTTCTTGATAATTTGCATAATGTTAGATGTAATGTAAAGCATTTTTGTTATTTCACTGCATACAGTATACTATATGTATATTTGCATTTATTTAAACAATTAATTTGATTAGCGTATAAATATTCTGTAATATTAAAACATAGTACATTTTATGTCTGTGTAGAAAAAATTTAAGAGGTTGATATATATTTCAAATACATTAAGAATGACAACTAAGCTTGAAATCATGCAGGTTTTCTCCATTCTCCAATTAACCACAAATACTCAACATGTCTTATATGCAATATGATGAATATAAAGATAAATGTCCTACTTCATTGTAATAACCCTTAAATCAGTCTGCTGCAGTGGTCTGTGTTTATAGTCCAACACTTGGTGGTGGAAGCAGGTGGATCTACAATTGAAAGATACACTTTGAGCATTCATTATAATGTGAGTTCCCAGCCTTTTTGTTCTATACCAGACTGTGCATCAAAACAAAACAAAATACAATTGTAAGTAAATAAATTAATTGGATTTCAATTCAGGAATTCACAGGCACTAGATGCTGAATGAGCTCATTACAACTAAACTTAATGTGAAATTTTCCTGAGTGATTAACTGGCAAGAACTTCATTCCCACACTCTGCATATCGTTATTAAAGTGTTCTTGAAGCATCACATAGGTAAATTAAATGGTCTTAGTATTTTACAGTCCTAAGAAGTAGATCTATTTATTTATTCTATTTTGTGCTTCAGGATTTATGTCAAGGTAAATAAATTGCATAAAATGTCTTAGTTCTGATATGTTTATGAAGAATTTAGTTTCATAATGGAGTAATAGAAAGTTCTTCATTAAAATATCATTCATCATCCTAAACTTGTTTGCAACCCCATTAAATATGTATGGCTGCTTAAGTAAAACTGAGGTTCCATGATTTATTATGATAAAAGTATATCTTATTTTATGTATAATTTTCCCTATGTATTAGCATATAACAACATTATAGCAAATGACAGATCTTTTTAGAGCTAGAAGCAAATTGTATTGTAAGTCTTGAATGATGTTTACAAAGATTCTTCTTTGCCTATAAATTTCCTCTAAATATTTGAACATCTTTTAAAATAATAAAATAGGAACAAAAGTAGAGAATAAAATAAATAGCAGTTTTAATAATGTGGATAATCTATCAAAATGACATAGCATATGGCTGTGTAATCATAATGGTATGCGCATGCATGCATAGTAATAACACAGTCATGGATTAAATAAAGTAGCATGTCATAATACCTACTGTGACAGCTCAAAATCCACAAATACAATTAGGTGAATTATTCCATAATGTTTATAGGAAGTCCTTTTACACACAAACACACCTTATTTGCTATACTGAAGAATCAACACAAATATATGGTTTAACAATAGTTCTTCAAAAGGTCTCTCACCAGTGTAATATATATGTGTAAAAATCAGAAGGCATAAGCTGATCTTAGACATGAGCAGGGTCAGTTGTGAACAAGACAAAAAAAATAATGAAGAAGCAACCATGGAAAAGTAAGGGTAAAAAATTTGCACTGGTTTTATGTTGTGATCTTTAATCCACATGGACTTTAGTTCTGTGCAGGGTGATAAATATTGGTCTATTTGTATTTTTTTTTCTAGAAGTCGACATCCAGTTAGACCATCACCATTTGTTGAAGATAATATTTTTTTTTCCTTGTATGGTTTCGGTTTCTTTTGAAAATCAAGTGTCCATATGGGTGTGGGTTTATTTCTTTGTTTTCTATTCGATTCCATTGATCCACCTGTTTCGGTGTCAGTACCATGCTGTTTTTTATTACTGTTGCTCTATGGTACAGCTTGAGATCAGGGATGGAGATACTTCCAGAAAATATTTCATTTTATAGGATTGTCTTAGCTATTTGGGTTTTTGGTTTTTCCATATGAAGTTGAGACTTGCTCTTTCAAAACATAAAACCAGACACAATAAATCTGCTACAAGAAAGGTGGTGAAGAGCCTTGATCTCTTTGGCACAGTAGACAATCCCTGAACAGAATATCCATATCTCAGGTTTAACATCAACAATTAATAAATGGAACCTCAGCTATTAAAAAAAAAAAAAGAAAAGCATGAAATTTGCATCAAGTGGATGTAAATAGAAAAGATTACCCTGAGTGATGTAACCCAGACCTAGAAAGACACACATGGTATATATTCAGCTAGAAGCAGATATTAGCCACATAATAGAGGATAACCACATTACATTATGCATGCTTAAAGAAACTAAATAACAAGCAGAAACCTATGGAAATGTTTAATTCTTATTCTGAAGGACAAACAGAATTGACATTGGAAGCAGTTGAAAAGAAGGAACAGAAAAGAAGCCTACCATAGGGGTCCTCTGAAAGATTCCCCCCAATAGGAAATTGAAGCAGATGCTGAGGCACACAGCCAAACTCTAGAGTGGAGCACAGAAAGTCTTATGGATGAGTTGGGGAATAGAAGGACATAGAGGGTTCAGGAACTCCACTTGAAGACCAGAGGAACCAAAAAATCTGGACGTAGGAGGAGGCACTTCAAAGATTGTTGCACCAATCAAGGCCCATACATGGTGAGGACCTAGACCCTCTGCTTAGATGTAGTAGCCAGGAAGCACAGTCTTCTTGTGGATTTTATAGAATGCTGTTTCACATCCAAAGAGATGATCATGTGTTCTTTTCCCTTCAGTTTGTTTATACAGTTGATTACATTGACTGATTTCCGTATATTGAACTACCCCTGCATGCTTGGTATGAAGCCTACTTGGTCATGATGGATGAGATTTTTATGTGATCTTGCATTCAATTTGCCACAATTCTATTGAGTATTTCTGCATCTATGTTTACAAGGGAAATTGGTCTGAAATTTTCTTTCTTTGTTGGGCCTTTGAGTGCCTTAAGTATTAAGGTGATGTGGCTTCATAGAATGAGTTTGGTAGTGTTATTACTGTTTCTATTTTGTGGAATATTTTGAGGAGTATTGGTATTAGTACTTTGGAGGTCTAGTAGAATTTCGTGCTGAATCCATCTGATCTAGGGCTTTTTATGGTTGGAAGAATTTTGATGACTGTTTCTATTTTCTTAGGGAATAAAGGACTGTTTAATTTGTTTGCCTGATTTGATTCAACTATGGTAAGTGGAATTTATCAAGAAAATTGTCCATATCATTTAGATTTTTCAATTTAATGGCATATAGGCTTTTGAAGTAAGACCTAATTATTCTATTGATTTCTTCAGCATCCCTTGTTATGTCTCCCTTCTCATTTCTTATTTTGTTAATTTAGGTACTCTCCTTTTGTCTTTTAGTTAGTTTGGCTAAGAGTTTGTCTATGTTGTTAATTTACTCAAAGAACCAGCTCTTGGTTTCTTTGATCCTTTGAATTGTTTTATTTGTTTCTAATTTATTGATTTCATCCCTGAGTTTGATTATTTCCAGCAGTCTACTCCTTTTGGGTATGTCTGCTTACTTTTTTCTAGAGTTTTCAAGTGTTTTATTAAGTTGCTTATATGCGATGTCTCCAGTTTCTTTATGATGGCACCTAGTGCTATGAACTCTCCTCTTACCACTGCTTTCATTGTATTGCAAAGATTTGGATATGTTGTGCCTTCACTTTCATTGAATTCTAGAAAGTCTTTAATTTCTTTATTTCATTCCTGATCCAGTTGTCTTTGAGTAGAACATTGTTCAGTTTCCACGTGTTTACAGGTTTTTTGTTAATTTTATTATTGTTGATGTTCAGCTTTAGGTCATGGTGGTCTGATAAGGTGCAGGGGATTATTTCAATTTTTTGTACCTATTGATTTGTGACCAATTATATGGTCAATTTTGAAGAAGGTTCAATGTGGAATGGAGAGGTAGGTATATTCTTTTCTGTTTGTGTAAAAAGTTATGTGGACGTCTGTTAGGTCCATTTCATTCATGACCTCTGTTATCTTGACTATTTCGCTATTTAGTGTCTGACTTGAGGATTGGTCCATTGCTGAGAGTAGGGTGTTGTGGTCTCCCACTATTATTGTGTTAGGATTGATGAGTGATTTAAAATTTAAAGGTATTTTTTTATGAATGCATGTGTCTTAGTGTTTGGGGCATAGATATTCAGGATAGTAATGTCCTCTTCGTGGATTTTTCTTTTGATGAGAATTAAATGTCCTTCTCCATATTTCTTGATCAATTTTAGCTGAAAGTCTACTTTACCAGATATTCGAATGGCTACTCCCAATTGCTTCCTGAGTCAATTTGCTTGGAAAATCTTTTCTAGCCATTTACTCTCATGTAATATCTTTGTTGCTAAGATGTGTTTCTTGAATGCCGCAGAATGATTAATCTTGTTTTTACATTCGTTTTGTTATCCTGTGTCTTTTTACTGGGGAGTTGAGGCCATTGATGTTGAGAAATATTAGTGACCAGTGTTACTGGACTCTTTTACGTGGAGTTTGTGGTGATTATGTGTTGCAGTTTCAGTTTTGTTGATGTGAAATTATCTGTATATTGCATTTTCTTGGGTGTGGTTAACCTTTCTGTGATGACGTTTTCTTTCTGCTATCTTCTATTGAGATGGGTCACTTAAATTTGGTTTTGTAATGAAATGTATTGCTTTTTCTATGCTGATTGAAAGTTTTGCTGGATATAGTAGTCTGTGTTGGCATTGTGGTCTCTTAGTGTCTCGGTGACCTTATTCCAGGCCTCTCTGGCTTTCATGGTCCCTGTTGAAAAGTCAGGTGTAATTCTGATGGGTTTGCCATTATATGTTACTTGACTTTCTTCCCATGTTCCTTTTAAAATATTTCTTTGTTCTGAAGACTTAGTGTTTTGATTTATGTGGCAGGAAGAATTTCCTTTCTCAACTACCCTACTTGGTGTTTGGTAGGCCTCTTGTATGTTCAAGGGTATCTTTTTCTTTAGGTTGGGGAAATATTCTTCTATAATTTTCTTGAAAACATTTTCTGCTCCTTGGGTTTTGCATCCTCCTTTTCATCTACTCCTATAATGCTGAAGTTATGCCTTCTCCTGGTGTCTTTTACTTCTTGAATGCTTTGAGTCACAAATCTTTCTGTTTTAATATTTTCTTTGAGAAGTATATCAATTGCATATCTCCTCCATATGTTGGATATTTTGGGTTATGCTTATTTGTTGGATTCCTGCTTCTTTCTTTAATTGTTTCATTTTGAAGGTTTTCTTAGTTTGAGAATTTTTTTATGTTGTCTAATTCTGTTTTCAAGTCTTAAACTGTTTTATTCACTTCCTTCACCTATTTACTTGAGGTTCCTTGTTTCTCTTCTTTTAGTTTTTTTGTATTTTCTGGAATTCTTGGAAGGATATATTTATTTCCTCTTCATAATTCTCAAACAACTGTATAAGCATAGTTTTGAGGTCATTTTCCTGGCATTCCACTGCATTCAGTTATTTATTGAGGCCTGGGATTTCCAGTGGCTCCATGTTGTCCTAGTTTTTGTTATTTGTCCTCTTACTCTTTCCTTTAGGCACTTGCTAAGAGAGCTTGGGCTTTCTAAGCTGGCAGTTGCAGTGTGAGAATCTTTGGAAGCCAGCTGCTTCCTATAATGACTTGACCGACACTGTCTTCCTGTATCTATACTTCCCCAAGCCCTGCCAAAATCATATGTGATTTTGTAGGCTTCCTCTGGCTACTTGTTCCCTTTTAAGAGTCAGTTATACATTAGAACAGTGGGTTGGATTCCAGATGCTGTGTGGCTTACACTGTGTTAACCCTTTGTTCGGCAGGTAGACCACACTGTTCCAGTACTCAAAAGAGTGCAATATGCTCAGAGCTTGTGGTTCCCAACCACTTGGGAAGACCAGCCACAGTGGGAGGTGGGAGGTGGGATGTGGGAGGTGGGAGGTGGGAGTTGGGAGTTGTGGTTGAGAGCTTTTTATCTTCCCCACTTATTTAGACTTAAGAGCCCCCAAGTCTGTGTTTTGGAAGGTGGCCCATTTTTTCACTCACCTGCTTTGCTGTGCTGAGCTGCCATTCACCACTGTTCCCAGCTGCTGGCTGAAGCAGCTGCCACCATAAACATGGATACTCTGCCTCCAAGGGGGTCCATCATCTTTCCAGTATTAGGTGGAGCATAGGGCTTAAGAAGTTTCTCCCTTCTGAACCATGGGGTTGCCCTGATGCAGTAAAGGAGGAGCTTGGTGCTCCTGGTTAACAAATCAGTCTGTATCCCAGACACAATTATTCTGCCTTCTCGACAAGGTCCCCATTGTTTGTCATCATTTTTGGAGAACCTTCTTGGTGGCATTTCCAAATAAAGAAAAATAGAATATTAGAGAATTTAGCAAACTATTAGTAATTTTTGTTAATGTTAAAGCTTTCCTTTCTTACATAATCAATCTATAATTTATTTTTTAATATTAAGAGGTAATTTTAATATTTTATTACTTGAAAATATCATATATGTACATAATCTGTTCTGTTCAAAACCACATCTCAGTTGTTTGTGCCCTCCATTCCCTGGTCCACACTTTACCTGCATTCCCAGATGATTCCTACCATTAGGGAATACCAGGTAAGATGCCTTCCTGCCAATGCCCTGTGGGCTGGTTTTCCCTTAAAGTACTCAATACAGCAGTAAATTTCACCGCATCCCCCTACACTCCATTTTCTGGTCCAAAACTTTGCCTGCATTAGCAGAGGCCTGATAACATAATGGACAATCAAATAACCAAAGGACATATATGCCCCAAATGCAAAGACAGGCACATTCATGAAAGAAACATTACTAAAGTTTATATCACAGAGCTAACCACACACATGAATAGTAGCAGATTTCAACCTATGAAGAGGTCATGTAGACAGAAATTAAACACGAATGATGAAAGTAACAGACGTTATGACTCAAATGGTCCTAACAGATAATTACAGAACATTTCTCACAAATAAGAAATAATATACCCTCTTCTCAGCACCTCATGGGACCTACCCAATTGACTATATACTCAGACATTGAAATAACCAGCTATATCTTATCAGGCAGCTATGGATTAAAGCTGGACTTCAAAAACAACAGAAACAATTGAAATCCTACAAACTCATGGAAACTGAAAAAATCTCTCCTCAGTAATCACTGGATCAATGAAGAAATAGGGAATAAATTAAAGACTTTCTAGCACTCACTAAAAATGAAGGCAAAACATATCCAGGGTAAATCCAGTACTGAAATGAAAGTTCATAGTACTCAATGACTTCATAAGGAACTTGGCAAGAGCATTCTATCAACTTCAAAACACATCTTAATGCTTTCGAACAAAAAAAATCAAACTCAAGAGGAGCAGAGGGCAAGAAATAACTACACTCAGGGAAGAAATCAATGAATTAGAAACAAAGATAATAATACAAAGAATCATTGAAACCAAGACTTGCCAAACTCACACTATGAGGCCACAGTCACCCTGATACATAAACCACACAAAGACTCAATAAAGAAAGGGCATTTTAGAACATTTTTTCCATGTGAGCATTGATACAAACATATTCCATAAAGTACTCACAAACGGAATCCAAGAACACATCAAAAAGTCTTTTAATGAATTTTTCAAAAATTCATTATATGAAACATAAACTGGATTTTGTGATTTCATATAAAATAATTTTCAAAAAGTTTGTACTCTGAGTGTCATGGTGTCTCAGGTCTCTGATGTAAAAGTGTGAAAGTAGTCTGAACTGTGTTGTAAGAACCTGTCTGGCTAGAGAAAGGGAGAGAGAGTGGAGCAAGTGAGAGATAGACAAAGAGACAGAAAACAGAAAGAGAAACTGAAAGAAAGAAGACGATGAAGAGGGAAAAGAGAACAAAGAGAAGAAGAATGATTGAGGAAGGAGGAGGGCAAAGGAGGAAAGTAAAAAAGTGGAAAATACATAAACAGAAACATACAAGACAAAATAAAAATAGTAAAACTACGCTGTATTTAATAGTAAAAATATGCTATACCAAATATATGAAGACTGTGTGTTCATATGCTATCCTGCAGATGATAACTATTTCATTTGGCACATCTTTCCATTAGTATCATTTGTTATGTAAGGGTTGATTTGTAGGGCTGTTACAACAGCCTCACAAATCTTTTCCTAACTTCATCTTATTGGAATACGTCTCAGTTCCTCTGAGGACTTGTGACTATCCTACCTTTCCCTATTTTTCATTCCAATTCACTTGTGGTTGCCTGACTGCCACTTTGTGTCCTGACCTTCTTGCTGTTTCCTTCAACTCCATGTGTTTATATTAAGATTAACTCAATATTGCTTTTGGAGTACAGAAAGAAATCATTACCTACCATGTTTCCCAGTAATGAAGATTCATGTTTCATATCCCATTCATTAGAAGATGCTAGTAGTCTTCTACCTAGTTCCTTAATCATACTCAGTCTCTGTCTTTATATGGACGGTAGTGTGCTATTCTTTGTTAGAGAGAGAAATAAAAGTGAGGCTGGATTGTAGAGAGGTAGAGAGGATAGAATGAGATGAGGGAGGAAAATGGAATAAAAACATATATGAAAAATGAATTTCCAATAAAAATATTTAGTAATCCATAAAAAACTTTATGGATATTTCAATGAAAGAGTTATTGTGGTACAGGCAGAGCTGACATACACAACTCTATTTGATAATATAAATTTCAGTAGAGTCATTAGCTGGGCTTTCTATGATATGGGTAAATCACTGGGGTCAACTAGTTAAAACCAACTGTAACTTGCAATAAATTGGATTTCCCTGAATGACTGTGAGTATTCTTTTATAAATAAACAAATAAAACAAAGTTTTAACTGTTTTTGAAAATAGAAATTCCAGTATCATCATTAACTAGGTTTTTAATGATAGGACTAAATCACTAAGTTCAGCTAGTTAAGACCAACTGTACTTTGCAATAAATTGTATTTCTCTGAACAGCAATGATTATTGCTTTAAAAAAACAATTATCTAATAAGTTTGTGCTCTTTTCAGTTACATTTCTGTGTGTAATAATAGTTTTCTTGATTTTGAAACCAATAGCTCTAAGGACATTTCATATTTCTTTTCTTTTTTCATTTTTATTGAAAAATGGGTTTATTGGCACTCATGAAATACAATTCTGACAAAGTAGTTTCTATCACATTGGATTATAATTTTAGTACTGCATTTAAAAAATTTTATGTCTACATATATTTATATTATTACACATATATACAATAAACTACCTATAGCTAGAAGTATCATGACACAATCAGGAATTATATAAATGTTACATTCTTAGTTTTTTTTGCTATTTGTATTTGACAGCCTTGAAGAAAACATCTTTCCTAACTTAGTGCATCTAAAATTCTGAATGTGGGGCTGGAGAAGACAGAGTAGGCAAGTCCTCAATAGTTCCTGCCTTGCAAATATGTCTTTCAGATAAATTGGGCCAGAAGGCTGAAGATGATGCTCCAATGTTATAGAGAATGTTGGGTTGGGTTTGTGATATTTCACCACTTTTGGACATACTGGATAGTTAGTAGCTCCTGCAAAAGGGTGAGAGATTCTTCTCAGTGATTAACCACAGGCAAGTTGCTCATCATCATGTAAATAACTTATCTCAATGCTCATTTAAGGAGTCTAGTGAAATTTCTTGTGTTATAAGCACACACAAGAAACCATTAAAGTAGAAGAGGGGCTATTTGAGCTTAATAAAAAGATACCTGTTAGTGGAGGAGGACAAAATGAAATCTATTTTGTGTATGCCCAATAAAGGCTAAAATTAAAAGGGATGAGACTTTAAAAGATACAAGCATAGAAAATGATTACCAAAGTAGTACTCCAGGATTTGACAAATGTGATGTAATGAAATTAATAGCACTCTGCATATCAAAGGGAATGATCCAAAACAAGAAGTGAGCTCCAAATGGGAGAACATTTTTGCCGACTATGCTCTTCATAGCCTTCATTGCAGGTTCCTTAAGCTCTTTAACTTTGTGTTACATACTTACTTTTTTTTTGATTCTCTTTTAGCTCACAGGTGGACAGCATGTTATCATTAAGAAATCCACCACAACATATTTAATATTTGGAAGAAGTTTGTTATGAAAGGGGAAAGGAGAGAACCGGTTCTTCAGAAAGGGGAGAAACTGAGAAAGCCAGAGGGCTAGGCAGAAAGAATGCCAGAGAGAGAGAGAAAAGTCGTGGGCTGGGCCTTTTATAGTCTGGCACATACCTGGCTGCTGCAAATGGTGATCTCAGAGGTTGATAAGCAACTGAGAGCCGGGCTTGTGAACTAGCACAGCATATAATTCACCATATGACCTAGAATGATCTCTATTGGCTTTCTTCCAATCTTTGTTACTATAGTAGCATAAAGGAGATTCCTTCATCAGAAATTTCAGTACTGAGAGGATGAAAGGTTACTTAGTTTTGTGAGTACTCTGTACTCTATACCTTTGTTAACCCTATTAGTCCTTGTAGCTCTGCAAAGAATAAATGAGACCTTCTACATGTAAGTTCATGTTATTCGCCAAAGGAGACAATTATACTTAGCTTTTAAAAATCAAATGTCCTTTATTTCTTTTATTTACATATTTGTTCTGTCTAATATTTCCACTATTGTTTTAATCAAATGTATGTTATTTTTCATCTGTGTCTCATTTGGCATTTTTATATTGTTATATTACTTAAGCTTCTAATAGCATCTCAGACCTGTAATATTTAGGCTGTAGCTTACTATTTATGAAAAAGTGCTTTTTGTAATTGATAGCAAAAGGAATGGAAAAAGGAAAGAGTTTGACTATTTCCTGACCAGATCTTAGCTTTTAGTGAACATCTGTACCTTAGTTTACAGCTTTTTAATGCTGTTCTGCTCCACATGTGTATCCTTGGGTGACATCAAAAGCCTGAAGCTGCTGAAGCTGGGTCCTTACCTTCCTCCATGTAGAACAGGTTCAAATATTCTGATCCATCTCTGACAATACAGTGCATGCCAGCTCCTGGCTGTTTAAGGAAACAGTATATGGTATGGCTTTGATTCATAGTCTCTCTCTCTCTCAAGAGCATAAACTTATTATTTCGTTATTCACAGTGAAAATATTGCAGGTTCCTGGAGGTCAGACTGAGGCAAGACAAGGGTTTTAAAGATTTTACTTCTTGGAAAATCAAAATTAAACTAAGTGCCATTAATTGGTTAAGGCTTTAATGCCTGCAAATTTTAATAGCATTAATAGGAGTCTATCCTGGGCACCTGCTCTTTGGGAAACTCTGAGATTATATGCACTTCTGTCTATATCTCTGGTGTACTTGGATATTTTCCCTCATGGACTAAGTCTTTTGATGGTTCTATGAATAGTTATGGATTTTCAGGTTGCTCACTCTTTCTCTCTTTATATGAGGATATGAACAATAACCCTGAAATTCTATACACATAGTGCAGGAGGTAGTCAAAAGGACAATTGACATAATATAAAATATACACATCTATGTACTATCAATCCTCTGTCTTTTTTATTCCTTATGATTTTGTTTTCCATAATGAGTCAACCCCCAAAGAATCAAACGTGACTTTCATTTTGGCTTCCTAGGACTCTCCTGGCCTGTCTGGTGGGCAAATACAGTGGAAATTTAAGGTGAAAAAAATGACAAAGTATCAATTTTCTTTGGTGATTTTATAATTTTTTTCACAAAGTAAATGGGATGAAACTCCACAATTGTACATTATTATGGAAATGAGATACTTAACTCACATGTATTTAGGTCTGTAATTTATAGCTGTGTATCTTTGCCCCATATAACACGTCAACATTCAGGTGTTCTTTTGCTGGTGCTGAGTCATAACATCCTCAGTTTCTCCCAGTGTGTGTGGACCTTGTCAAAACATGCATTGTAATTCTTTTACAAGAGTAATATAGTTATGCTTAGAGCATACCTTGTAGGCTCTGTTTCTTAGCAATTACATTTTATTATACAACCCAACTAGCTTACACAAGAAGGAAAAAAGGTTAAAGGGAAAAAAGAGTGGACCTTCTGGTATCTGTTCCATCCGGACAGGTCCTTAGGTGTCTCTGGCCTGCGTGCTGGTCCAGCCTGTTCGCTGATCCATGTGCGTTCAAGCCCGGTCTCAACCTGTTGTTCTCTCCTCCCTGCCTGCCTGAGTCATGTGGGAAGGGTGGTCTCTTTCTCCTGTTGAGGGTCAATTAGTCCAGTTGGGGTCCCCAGGTCTGCTTCCTGAATTCCAGGCCCAGGATGGCTGCACTCAGTCTGTCACAAGGTATTCATGGGGTGCCCAAGGGTAAAGCCTGCCAAAACTTCTTCCACCTGTGACAAAGCTTAGTCTTTCCCACAATACCTAATATATATATATATGTGTGTGTGTGTGTGTGTGTGTGTGTGTGTGTGTGTGTGTGTGTGTTATACAAATATATTCCTATAATATACATATACTCATATATATATACATAGATTATATTTTTTATAATCTATATATACATAGATACATAGATTAAATTTTATATGTTGGCCCAAAAGGCAATGACCACAGGACATAAGTAGGGCATAAGTATAATTTTTGGGATCAATAATTATAAAAATAAAGTACTGGTCACAATAGGAAAAGTGAAGGGACTCATAAAATACTCAGGAAGTGGTGTAAGTATATTTAATTAGTACAGAGAAGGAATTGTATGCTTTCAGAGCATATACAAATAATAAAAACTGTAACAACAATAAAATATCTTCTGAATTGTAGAATATATTTTATAACATTTAAATACCACAAAAATCTTTATTAGCCTGCATGATTTCCTCACTTTATTAATAATGGAATTTTCAATAATAAACAAATATAATAATTCTGAAAATATACAGAGCTACCCTGATCATAATGCTCATGAATAAAGTCTAGTGACATTTCCATTGCCAAAAGCTCATGAATTTTGGATAGAACTGAAAATACTACTACTACTACTACTACTACTACTACTAATAATAATAATAATAATAATAATAATAATAATAATAATAATAATACTATTAATAATAATAATTATTATTATAACTATAACTATAATAATAATAATAATAGCAATGATAATAGATACAATAAAATTAAAGTAGTGTGTCTCTCAGAGGAATGTCATCTCTTGCCATCTAATTAATAGGCAACTGCTTTCATACTTTTATTTTCCATTAATGACATCTCAACTTGAGAACAAAGATGTTACTCACCTTAATCATGAGCCAGTAAAAATGGAGTCAAAAAAGTAAGAGAGCCTCCACCATATGCCTCTGAGGCTGGATGTCAAAGCAATCCTCAAGGCATTCACAGAATAAATGACAAAATTGAAACTCTGAGCTGGAGGTGACATTGGCAGAGCTCAAGAGTGTTGAGCCTTGCTCCTAGGCTTCAGCAACGTCATCATTTCTATCTCCTGCTACATTCTCACAGACGGTGAGAGAAAAGACATTTTGAGGGAGAGATTGGTGAGATCAGTTTTAGAATGCTTGAAGGTGAGGGATGGTCAGCTGGCAAATGAAGGGCATCAGTATGCATTTCAAAAGCCTAGTATGGGTAGGCTGTTTAGCCTTAAAGCATAAATGAAGATCAAAGGACTGAAATATTTAACTGGCAGGAATTTGATAGATCTCTGTTTTGTGAAACATGTATCATAATAATAAACTAATAATGGACAACTTCAGGCTTAAGAACTCAAAGGAATTGGGCTGTTTGTCTCAGTTATACCATTGTTTGATGAAATCATTTGGACTTTTTTGAGTAAGCTTTAGGCATGGAGTAGTTGAAAGAAATGCTAATATATTGACCTTTTCCAAATTTAGTTTTGTGTCTGTTCTTTATTTTGTCATCGCACCCGTGATATAACACCTTGGTGATAAGATCAAAGTGATAAAGAAAATCAAAAGTGCTCTTTTTAAAGTGAGCATTGAAAGTTTGGCCATCTGTTCAATATATAGAAACTTAGCCTTTCTATAGATCTGTTTATATGATCCTGTAGCCTAAGATTCTAATATGTATTTTATTGAAAAGTACAGTAGTTATTAGTTTGGCCTTTTTGCTTTTCTGAGCACTATAATAAGAAATGTACAGGTCTTGTTTTTGTATAAATAACCACATAAGTTAAGATGGGGCTTGTTCAGGAGATTTCTTTCTGTAGGTCACTCCTATTTGTGGATGTGCCTCATTATAGGGAAAAAAAACAAAACAAAAACAAAACACAACCACTGTGAGAGAGCTCTTGGGAACTTAAGAAGAGGACAATGTAAGTTATTTCAAATTCTAAGACTTCAGAAGTTATCCAAGACACAGGAAGCCATATAAATAGAGACATTAATATGAAATAGAAGGCCTTGAGCCTGTTCTATTCCAAGCTGTGCTTTTAAGTCTCTCCCTGTCTACCTTGCTTTCCTTTCTTTGTCCCACAGATGTTTACCTGTCTATGAAAGAGGACTGTGCATCCTTTTTGAAGTTTATTTCCATGTAACATCTGTGAGATTTTTGGCTTTAGGTCTCACTTCAAAGCCTTTGTGCTTAATGATAGTGCAAACAGATGATATAACACTAACAGCATACCCTGCCAGAAAGCCCTCTCCATGTGACTTGGGTTTTGATATTTAATAACAGCACACATTTTCAAAGGGCAAAAAAGGTATGTTAGCCTCATGATAGGACAGAATCAACTATTCTCTGACAAAGCAGTAATGCCAAGTTGATGAAATACAAGATGTTGATACTGTCTCTTCAGCAAAATTCAACTTAATTGTTTTGGTGCAAAGAAAGACATGAATACTATTTTATTATGTTCTTAGACCTAGATTAAAATATGGATGATGTGATAGTCAATTTCATAGGTTGGCAGGCATATTTTGTACATTTTCCAGTGCCCTAAAATTGAGCCAATAATTTAATATATTTTGTAACAACCCTCGCAAGAACATTAGAACTCAGAACTGACTCCATTTTAAGAGGAGAAGGAGCTAAGGATTGAAGAAATTATGTAACTCTTCAAAAGTAAAATATATAATGAAGAACAAAATTAGCAATAAAGTTCAAGTAAATTGACCAAAGACCACTAAGCCCCATTTTGTGCATCATTGCTTCAAGAACATTCCTGTTATTAAGGCAATATCCCCTATTTGTAGCTATTATTAATTGGTTAAAAAAATCAGAGAATTAAGTAGGAAATACCAACCAAGACATATATATTTTCCTTAATTTTTAGAAACATATATTAGTAATAAAGTTACTAAATAAGAACTTTTAAAAATCTGTACTAGATACATACATTGTTTCTTAAATTTTTCAAAGTAATTTTGTTTAATTTTAAACATGTTCACAGTACTGTACTTTTCTTTAAAATGGGGAGAAATTAGCATATATATGTTATATAGAAATAAGATTCTTAGTTTTCAATAATAAAATAATTTTTCTAACTAAATAATATTATTATAAACCCAAATTCATCAACCAGGTTCTGTTCTATTAATCTATTCTGGATCAAAAGTGTGAAAAAAAAGACAAATTTTGGAGCAAATATTTACAGAGGGAGTAACTGCAATGATTATGGACTGTAATAAGAGATTGGGATTAATTTATTTGCTGGCTATATGGGAAAGATGCTTTAAGACAGAGAATGCTTTCACACATTTAATTTACAAATTACAGATCATTAAACATGTAGTGTGTATGTGTGTGTGTGTCTATGTCTGTATGTGTGTGCATGTGCATGTGCAAGTGTGATCATGAAATGTGCTTGGGAATTGTCTCTTTGTTTGGATGATTCAGTTAGTGAGGGGGTGTTTTCTTTGCCAGAACACGGAGTCATTTCTCTCAAGTGATAGCACTGGGAAACAGGAGCAAATGGACAGCTACCCAGGGAAATTCTGCTCCCACTCAACTGGAAATAAAATCTGATTCACAGGGCACATAAAGAAAGATAAATGGAATGCTTGCAGTAAGTGGACAGTGAAAATCAAAGAAATTGCTAGAGATATTTTAAAGTTTTGTATTTAAAGAATGAGAAAGTCTTAATTCTATCTGTAATGTTATCTATAAATGCCAAATACACTTTTAATAAAACTTGGAGAATCTTTCAAGATTGTCTGATTTAAAACTGTCTATATCACATAATCTGCATTAGCATAATGTGATCCTGGTGTTAAAAGCTAGATATAGCGCAGTGGATACTCATAGACCATCAAAAGTAAATCCAAAAAGAATTTTTCAGATATTAGGAATACATTCTAAAGTGATACTGGGTAAAGTTTTCGTTTAAGGTAATTTTTAACATATTGAAGACAAAATCATTTGTGGTAATTAAGGACAAAGGAGATGTATTAAAAACATACTGTTACTTGTTTCAAAATGTTCTTAATCCAGTAAGTTATTGTTAATATGATACTTAATTAGATAGAGGATGATTGGCACTTAAGAAGATCTATAGTAATTTAATCAAATGGTTTTTTCTTGTAACATCTCAAAAATGTTTTTAAATGAAACTAAATAATTCAGTAATATTCTAGTTTCTTATGGTTCTGGGTCTCACCAAGTAAATATTAATGTGAAATATTAATTTGTGAAAATTATGTAATCATATTTCACATGGCCATCTGGAGATTCTACAAACTTTAATTTTGCTTTGTACATAGAGTATTTATAGAAAACAGTCATTGCAGTACTGAAGAGTTAGAAATAAAATTTACATATTAATTCTTCATCAATAGGATATGGATCACGGCGCTGCCATTTTTTAAAGGAAATTATTGTAGGCAAGTCTTAATAAAAATAAAGTATTCTGTGCCCTAGAGAAACATGGACCATTAACAAAGAGGAAGGTAACTACAGCTTACTGACTCTTCAGTTTTTCAGTTCATTATTTCTTGGCTTTATAGATCCATTCTTAAAATAAGGTGAATTGAGAAAATGTTGATGTTTATAAAACAATTCAAGTTTGATTGGTAATTTTTATTAGTTATATATTTGTAGGCAAATTTCATCCAGAAAGATAGCTGCTCTGATCACATCCAAAGACTTTCTAGGCCCATGTATTCAGGCTGGAATGCAGACACAGCCTTAGTACACATCTTTACTCCCAAACAATGAGGGCTAAGTTAGTTTGTAGAAGGAAGTTACTGTTTTTGAAAGGTACTTCTAATTAAGAGGCTGACAAAATGACAAATAAGAGAAACATTTGACAGTGTAAGATAGGCCCAACTCTCAGGAGGACAAACAGGAAAGAGAAGCTACTTTAAGAGAGCAACTCAGAGCCATCAGGAGATGAGGCAGCTTTACTGGGAGAGTTTTATAGAGACAGGTTGTAGAGAGAACAAGCTAAACACAGGTGAAGACAGATGAACCACAGAATGAAAATGAGGCAGAAGATTAGAAGAAGTTGCCAGTTTGAGATGAAGCAGAATAATTCAGAAGCTGAGAGAAGCCCCTTTGAACCAGTCAGCTTGGAGAGAAATTTGAACCAGAACAGCTGAGTTGAACCAGCCTGCCAGCGTCAAAAAGAAAAAAAAAAAGCTAGAAAGTATGAGCTTAATTAGTGGTAAGTTTCAGAGGCTGAGAACATTCTAGGTCTAGATTAAATTGTATGGAGGCTAGAAGCTTCCAGGTCCAGGCTTAGGTTAGAAGACAGAGGCAGTAAGCCTCAGAGGCAACAAATCAGGAGAATAAAAGTCACCTATATCGAGACACTAGTCCAAGGGCTATGTCCCATAAAAAACTTTACTTACTAGAAAAGTGGGTCAGAGGGGAGGACATCCTATTGAGACTTTAGGTGAGAGAAGCATGGGAGAATGGGGAAATAGAAGGATTTAGAGAGTCCTGGAAACCTACAAGAAGAACTTTATGACAGGCAGATCTGGATCCTGGGGTCCTCCTCAAACTAAGCCATGGAAAATATAGACAGTAAACTTCGAACCCAGACCCAGACCTAGACGATGGACAGAACATTCTCCACCGTTGAGTGGAGAGTGAGATCTGACTTTCACAGGAGCTCTTGTGCCCCATTTCTGACCATGTCCCCTGGATAGGGAGGCCTGGTGGCACTCAGAGGAAGGATAGCATGTTACCAAGAAGAGACTGGATACCCTAAGAGCATATATAGGGGGAGGACATCCCCCTCAGTCATAGACATAGGCGAGGGGAGTAGGGCGGAAGCGGGAGGGAGGGAGGAATAGGAGGATACAAGGGATGGGCTAACAATTGAGATGTAATATAAATAAATTAATAAAATAAAATTTTAAAAAAGAAAAAAGTTACCTATACTTTTATTTATTTACTTTATATCCTGATCACAGCTTCTACTCCTTCCTTTCCTTCCAGTACCCTCCTCTTACCTCCCTCCCACCACAAGCACGCCCTCCTACCCTTTATTCAGAAAAGAGCAGGCCTCCTATGGATAACAAGTGGCCTTGAAGTACCAAGTTGTGGTAAGACTAAGCAAGGAGTCTTTTTTGAGCCTAGACAAGATAGCCCATTAAGGAAAACGGTATCCAAAGGCAGGCAATGTAGTCAGAGACAGCCTCTGCTTCCACGTTAGGGGTCCCATATGAAGTTCCATCTGGACATCTGTTACATAGGCACAGATGGCCTATGTCAGTCCAATGCATACTCTCTGGTGGGCAGTTGAATTTCTATGAGCTCAAATATGCCCAGGTTACTTGATTCTCTAGGTTTTCTTGTGGTAATTTTAACCCCTCTGGCTCCTCTTGTCGTTCCTCTGCACTTCCACAGACTCTCCAAACTCCACTTTACATTTGGCTGTGAGTCACTCCATCAGTTGCTGGGTGAAGCCCCTCTGATGACATTTATGGTCAGACCCTATCTGTAAGTATAGTAGAATATCATTAACAATGTCATGGCCTTGCTACCTATTATGGTATGGGTCTTAAGCTAAGTCAGTCACTGGTTGGCCTTACCCTCAAATTCTGCTCCACCTTTTATCCCTGCACAACTTGTAAGCAGGACAAATTGTAGGTCTAATGTTTTATGGCTCAGTTGGTGTCCCAATGCACACATTGGGAGTACTGTCTGGTTACAGAAGATGGTTGGTTTAGGCTCCACGTCCCCCATTGCTAAGAGTCTTAGCTGAAGTCTCCCTCATAGATTCCTGAGAGTTTTCATTATTCTAGATTTCTACCTCATCCCAGAGATGCCCTTCCGGACAGCTGCCTCTCCTATACTCTTTCCCTTTTTCTCCTTTCACTTCATCCCTCCTCTTCCCAGTACAATTCACACCCCCACCCAGTACCCTGCATCCATCTACAGACCATTACTAATCTATTTGCCCTTCTCAGTGAGATTCAAGCATCACCCCCTTCGACCTATATTTGGAGTTATTTATCTCAGGTACTACTTCTAGGAACTGGGTTTAAAATTTATAAAATATTCAACTGAAAAAAATGTATTTTCAATATTTGTAATTGGTTGGAACACATTAATAATAAAATATGGGTCACTAATAACTTGTCAGTTTCAAATTAATAAAAAAAAATCAGAACATTTCCCCATGGTGTCATTTAACCAAGAGCCAGTGAATAATTGAATATTCTACTTATTCTACTTTGTTCTTTCCATGTCTTTTCTGTATCTGTTCTCAGTATGTCTCTGTCTCTGTCTCTGTCTTTTTCTCTGGGTCTCTCTCTCTCTCTCTCTCTCTCTCTCTCTCTCTCTCTCTCTCTCTCTCTGTCTTTGTGTCTCTCTCTCTTTCTCTGTTTGTCTGTCTCTTCTCTCTCTCTCTCTCTCTCTCTCTCTCTCTCTCTCTCTCTCTCTGTCTTTGTCTGTCTGTCTCTGTCTCTGTCTCTGTATCTCTCTCTCTCTCTCTCTCTCTCTCTTATTGAAAGACATATAAAGTGTCACATGGGGAAAAGTGAGAGACACTTAAGTAGTTTTTAATAGAATTTACAAGGGCTTAAGTTACTGACTCCAACTAACTCACTCTGCGTGACCCCAATTAACCCACATAAAAACCAAAGGTTATCAAACAATCTCTGAATACTACTATTAATTTTGTAATATTTATTTCAACCTATTCACTTTCTCCGGCAAATGTTTATCACAGCAGAAATGTAAACATACACTCGTCCTTCTTGCATCAAGGGCATAGTATTTCGCTAGAATTCCAATATTGGGCATAACTTTTTTTTTCTGAAACATTGAGCCATAACTACAGAAAGGAACCATTATTTGAGTAAAAAACTAAGACAACATAAAGAAGTACTATCCCTGAAAATGAAGCTGAATACTGTTTTCTACAAAAGAATCTCTTCTCCTGAAAGACTAATATTTAATGCATTTGTCAAGATTATTTAAACAATGAAATATGGTATTGATTAATGATACTAGATAGATGATTGTTAATAGGTAAGTAGATGATAGAAAATAAATATATAGTAGATGTTGAGGCATATAAATATGTGTTCAGATACATATTGTGCTGCTTAATTTTTGTCACTTTGACACAAACTTTGGCTTATCTTTTGAGGAGAATCTCCATAGAGAAAAATATCTCCATATTGTTGGCTTGTAAGGAATATGTAGGTAATTTTCTTGATTAATACTTTCTGTGGGAGGTTACAATCAACTGTGGCTGGTGCCACAATGAAAAGTAAACTGAGAAAACTATCAAGAGCAATCCAGTAAGTATCATTTCTTCATTGTCTTACTTCAGTTCCTCTATGAAGATTCCTGTCTTAAATTCTTGCCTTAATGTCCCTTGGTTGTGGACTATGACCTGGGGTGTGTAAAACAAATAAACCATTTTCTCCCAAGTTACTTTGATCATAGTAATTATCAAAACAGTAGAAACTAAGCTATGACACATACGTACTTGGAATTGACACATGTAATTATAGAGGTTTAAACGTCTTCAAATTTTCAACCACCAAATTGTATATTCAGTTGGTGCCAGTCTGCATGAAAATTTAGTAGGATCTACAATAGTGGTGTGTGTATTTGTGTGTGTGTGTGTGTGTGTGTGTGTGTGTGTGTGTGTGCGCGCGCGTGCGCGCGCACGCAAGAGCGCAAAACAAGAATAATGAATTTTAATGATAGTGGATAGTATATGGAGGGTGGAGGGGAAGTAGTAATAATGTAAATATAGTGATCATGTATGAAGTTCTTACAAGTTTAAATTTAATAGGACCATATATCCTTCAGTTACTTAAGAGACAGAAAAAGACTGAGCTTTGCTCAACAGTAACCCAAATTGGTGTATGATGTCTCCAAGATTATGGTGCACTATTTATTTTACTCAGTTTACTTATTAAAATGATTCCATTATGCAATACATTGGCAGGATGACCTGTGAATTTAATGAATCACACTATAAAAGACATACATGCATTCATAACACATTCTTAACACAGAAAGAAAGACTGTATTTGAATTTCATAGAAAAATACTGGAAGAAAAATAAATTTAACAAATAATTTGAATTATTATTACTATGATTTTAACCACTCTTACTTTAAAAGCTGTACATACAATTGTTCACACTATAAAAGTTATACATACATTCTTAACAAAGTAAGAAAGACTGCATTTACATTTTAAACAAAAATACCAGAAAAAAATAAATGTAACAAATAAGTCGATTTGTTTTCAGTGTAAAAGATTTTACTATGAGAATATTCAAATACTTAGTATTTCTTAGTGTCAAAACAGAGTCTTACATATGTAAATACAAATGTATTTCCCTCCTTGGAGATTACAAGGTCTAATTATTGCAAATTCATATTGTATATACACATATGACATCTAATTATGAATTTAGATATTTGAGAAGTAAGTAAATAGCTGCTACTCTATCAAGTTCCTGCTTCCTAGATACATGCATTCCTTTTTTCAAATAGGTTCATCTCAGCAGATGTCTTCCTTACTGAATATGCTACTCTTTACAGAAGAGTAGAGTAACATTGCTTGAAGCCTCACACATTCTTAAGCTGTCCTACTACCAAATTGGTTGTCTCTTGAAGGTTAGTGGGGATAAAGACTTTTGTCTTGCACCACTGCCAACATCCACTCTGCTCATGTTGCATAACTACTTTTCCCTCCTAACACCATGCTGTGAGCCATTTGAGCAAATCACCATGCTATTCTCAATGCAATGGATTCCCATAATGCTCTTTGAAATGTGTTGATATTTTAAATCAGTTTGTACTCTGTTAATAGCAGGCGGAAGATAAGTTAACATAACCCAAGAGAAAATGTTAAAGACATCATCTTGTATAAATAAATATTCTCCTAAAACTATTCTTTTAAAATAGAGAACCCAATATAGTTATTGTATAAAGGTCCACAAATCCTGTTCCAAAATTTGTCACAGAATGAACGCTAGGGCAAAGACTGGTTGTAACTATCACCACTTTACAAGCACTTTTCAAAAGTTACTTTCTTTATGAAAGGCCCATACTAGATAATTTAAGTGTAAATAGAATGAGTAACCAGCTCCTTAGTTTGAGAATTGCATAAGTCTTAAACACATCTACAGTATATGATTATGTATAATATATTATATTCTCTATTATTTGATATTATGTATTATACATATTATATAGAATTGTATTTTTCTTGTATATAACTTTATATTAGATTATATTTAATTTTATATTATATTATATATTTCTCTAAGGAGTTTAATTATGAATCAGCAGTTTTATAGGCTTGCTTTTAGATTTAATTTTTTAAAAAACGTTTTCTTTCATAACCAAGGAATGTCTCTGATGTAGTGCTAACTTCTAAAGGTATAAATGACAGTTAATCACTCAGCATTCGTAGAATGACCACAAATTATTTGTATAAACTGCTTTGTGGTCTGTTTCTCAAGTGCTTCCAAGGTTAGGAGTGGTTTGACAATGCTCCGACTTCTTGACCCACTGCTACTCTAGTAGTGGTAGAATTTGTGTGCAGTCAGTTTTCTCAGACACAGCTGACTAAGTAAATGTCTGCACTTTATTTTGTGTGAATAATGAAGAAACGGTTACTATGTACTCATACTATAATGAAAAATTATCCCTTTGTATCCTACTTTGATTTTTGTTGCTGTGATAAACACAGAACCCAAACAACTTGGAGATGAAAGATATATTTGACTTACCTACATCAATCACTATCTCTCATTGAGGAAAGCCATGGACAAAACTCAAGACAGGAACTTCTGGAGGAACTATGGAGAAATAGTACCCACTATCTGGCTTCCCATGGCTTGCTCAGCATAATTTATTTATTTATTTATTTATTTATTTATTTATTTACTTATTTATTTGCATTTACAACTCAGGACCACTTATTGAGGTGTAGCACTGCCCACAGTGAATGGGCCCTTTCTCTTCTATCATTATTTGATCATTACATAATCGAGAATATTCTCCCACAAAACTTGCCTACAGGTCATTCTGATAGGGGTAATTCCTCAAATAGATTACTTTTCCTAGGTGACTCTAGTTTGTGTCAAGTTGACAAAAACTACCTAATATAGTTTGTTCCAGAAAACAATCATGCATTTGATAGGTCTCAGTCTTAACAAGAAATTGTTAGTAGCTATACAAAAATAATAATTTTTCATTAAAATTGCATCATTCCCTTTGTGGCAAAACTTTCATTTCTTTTGATTTAAACTACAGAGTGAATTAGCTTTCCACCAACATATTGTACACCCAAGGATGTCATGTTCAATTAACCACCAATAATATATCCTATTGAGTTGGTGCTTGGGGCTGCTACCCAGACTGAAAGTCACTATACCATCTGTGGCCAAACATTTCCTTATTGCTATTGGATAAGTGCTGTCACTTGTAACTGTAATGTTTCAGTGTTCTTTTAAGCCTGGTATTTTCAGTAATCAAGCTGAGAAGTTCTGTAATGGCCTTTCTCCCCTCAAGCCTTCTACCAGAAAGTTGTCTTTGAACATTTTGGTGATGCAGTTGCCTTTCATATCAGGACATTGTGTGTATTTGATGGATCACATGTCCTCAGGTCCATCTTACAGAAAAATTCATCATTCTTTTTGCCTTATGGCTTGCACATATTAAATCCACTCTAGCAAGTCCACTTTCTTGAACTCTTTAATCCCTTACTCCATCATCTGACAAGGCAATTCATACATCTTGATGTTTCTCAGCTTGGTCACTGGGGTACTGTGATTCTGGGAGCTATCATATTTGCTTGTGAGTTATACTATTTTGTGAAATCATTTTCCTCCAGAGAATATTAGGCAAATAAATTATTTTGTTCCAATTTTATGTTTCAGTCTTTGATGAATAACTATCTGATCTAAGTGCTATTTTTATCTCCAAAGTGGCTGATGACATGTGCCATATAATTTTATAAGTTATTTAAATAAAACTTGTTTACCAAAACCAATCTGTCCCAATGTTTAATGGTTTGTCTTAAATCTAGGCATCTGCCATGTGGCCAAAGAGAAAATTGTTGAAATATGTTGAATTGCATGTTGCCTTTAAGATTTATTGGTCCAATCATTCAAAATAGAGAAGAGTGAGATATTTCTATATAATAAGGCTTTCAAAAGTGTTAAAGTAAACAAAATCTTCAGGTGCATGGAAATATATTTAGATTAGAGTTCAGGATTTCAGTGTAAGTCCTACTGAGAAACTTTAAGCATATTTTCTCTAAGGGTATAACTTTCTTATAATTAAGCACAGATAATAATAAGTACTCAAAAATATTTGGTGTTTTCTGAATTCCTAATAAATGACACCAGAGAGTCTTGTCCAGTATAGCAAGAAGACCTTTTCAGTTTACACACCATTTCAAAATCATTTAATATGTTTCTTCTCATCTTTTTATAATCTTGAGTAATTCAATACATAAGAGAATGGGATTGTGGTCACAGAAGACATCCAGGGGAGATGCTACAATTGTCATGATGCTAAGCCCACTTATGGACATATTGCTTTTTACTCTAAATTGAAAAAGTAATGATTTTCTTCCTTTCTCCAAATACCTGTAAGATAACAGGCAATTCCAAAATATATGAAGAGAGAAATGGGCTTTCTGATACTTCCTTCTAAGACACAGACACTCAAAATGACACAAATGAAAAACTATACAAACATACATGCACATATACACACATACTGTAAAAGTTCTTTTTATAAATTTCTTTTCTAAATTCTGATCTGTGTACCAATAAGTAACTTCAATATGTTAATATGTTTATTGAGTTTAATTCAATGATACATTTGAGTTATCTTTTTAGGCTTTTTGAAGTATCTTAATTATTTGTTAGTTTATGCAACTTCTATTCTCTATGTAGATAACTTTCATGAAATTTGCTATTTATTAATTTACAAATATGTCCTTACTGTTAGACTTTGTTATTTACTTATATATGTTATTGTGTCTGCTTATATTATATAGTTCTGTTTTGTACTTTAAATTAATAATATTCTATATGTGTTTATACCAATATTTGTTCTTTACTTACTGAATGTTTAAGTCCACTCAAAATCATTATTTTGAAAATGTAGCTCCCAAAATGATAGTATTAACAGTTTTTTTCTTTTTTTTCTCCTTTATTAATCCACTCCCATTACATCTCAATGGTTATCCCATCCCTTGTATCCTCCCATTCTTTCCTCCCTCCCATTTTCCCCCCATTCCCCTCCCCTATGACTGTTCCTGAGGGGGATTACCTCCCCCTGTATATGTTCATAGGGTATCAAGTCTCTTCTTGGTAACCTGCTGTCCTTCCTCTGAGTGCCACCAGGTCTCCCCCTCCAGGGGACATGGTCAAAGATGAGGCACACACAACAAGAAAATTTGCTCAACTATGTTCATAGCAGCCTTATTCATGATAGCCAGAACATGGAAACAGCCTAAGTGTCCCTCAATAGAAGAATGGATAAAGAAACTGTGGTACATATACACTATGGTATACTATTCAGCTATTAAAAACAAGGAATTCCCGAAATTTGTGGATAAATGGATTGAGCTAGAAATGATCATAATGAGTGAGGTAACCCAGAAGCAGAAAGACTCAAATGGTATATACTCACTTATATCAGCATATTAGCCCAAGGGGCATGTCCCACCAAAGCTTTCACTTACCAGGAAACTGAGACAGAGGGGAGGACATTCTAGTGGGACTCTAGATGAGAGAATCATGGGAGAATGGCAAAGTAGAAGGATCCAGATGGTCGTAGAAGCCTACAAGTAGAACATTATGATAGGCAGATTTGGGCACAGGGGTCCCGCTCAAACTAAGGCACCAGCCAAGGACAATACAGGCCGTGAACCTTAAGCCCCTACCCAGATCTAGACAATGGACAGAACACTCTCCACAGTAGAGTGGAGAGTGGGGTATTAACAGTTTTTTAAAAAGAAGTTTCTCTCTCTTTGTTATGCAAGGATATAGTTTATAAGCAGGCAACATTGCAGAACAGGAAGGAGGCTGGAAGAAATTAAGAGCATAAGCAACAGAGAATTTGTTGTGACATGTGTCCTTTAAAATTGTCACATGCTCCACCAATAAAGTCTCCCCAACATGGCTGCTTAAAAATGTCCTGAATACGAACAATACTAGTAGATGTGCAAATGTGGACAGAGGAAAAGCACCTAGACCTCAGTCCTACATAAAGGAGAGGAGAGGCAAGGTCAGGAGGAACTGAGAAGAGTTGAGGAAAGGGAGGCTATGGGTGGGATGCACTGTAACAATGAATAATAAAAGTAAAAGAAATACTTTTCTTTTACTAAGTAAAAGGCAACTAGGGATTCAGAGTTGGAAAAATAGTATTCCCCAAAGAAAAAACCCACCGATTGGTTTCCAACACCAGGCTGTTCATCCTGAAAACATGCACACAAACAGCATTATCCAGACAGAAAAGATAGTATTTATGGATATATATATACTGTGTAACTGTGTAATATATATATATATATTGTGTAACAGCCATTAATAAAAATTCATAAATTTGAAAAAAAATGGAAGGTGCCATATATAGGATGACTTGGAGGGACAAAAGTGAAGGAAATAAATTATGTAATTATGTTATAATCTCAAAAAATATTTTTTAAACTTTTGTCCACATGTAGAGAAAGCTTTCTTTTTTATACTGACTTCTAATTATTGAGTTCACAATTTTGACAAGGAAATCTCTATTGTCAATAGTTACATAATTTAATGTGGGTCTCTATGTGCATTTCCATCAGCTGCTGGGTGGAGCTTCTCAGGGGGCATCCATACTAGGCTCCCATCCACAAGCGCAGCAGAGTATTGTCAGTAGTGCCAGAGGTTGGCTGTCTCCCATGGGTAGGTCTCTGGTTGGGCCAGGCACCAGCTGGACATTTCCTCAATCTCAGCTTATCCCTGACTTTGCACATCTTATAGGCAGGGCAAGTCTTGGATCAAAGGTTCCCTGGGTGAGTTGGTGTTCTTCTCCTTTGACTAGGAATTGTACCTATTTAGATGGTATCCCCTTCAGTCTCCATGACCTCTGCTACTAAGAGTCTCAGCTAATGTCACCCTCATATACTCCCTGGGAGTACCCTCTGGCTTGTCATGAAGAAGCCCACACACTAGTTTGCTTTTTTCTCTATAGGCCGTCTGTCTCCCTGGCCCCACTAAGCCCAGGTCTGATATCAGTTCTCATTTCTCTTCATGCTCCCTCTCTTACCATGCCCTCAACAGCTTTACCACTTCCACTGTCTATTCTATTTCTATTTCTGAGAATTTTAAGCATCCTCCATTGGGTCTTATCTTCTTGGGGTTTATGAATTGTAGTATGAAATGTAGTAGCCTGTATTATATGGCTAAAATTCACTTATAAGTGAGTACATACCACTCACAGCCGGCCAAACATGGGGTGGAGCACAAGGAGTCTTGGGGAAGAGTGGGGGGGGGGCAAGGATAGAGGACTCAGAGGGGACAGAAGCTCCATGGAAGGGCTGACAAAACAAAATAGCCAGGGACTATGGAGTGTTCTGGAAACCGGGGCCCCAGCCAGGGACCATGCATGGATTGGACCTGGGTCCCCTGCACAGATATAGCCTATGGGCAGCTGGATCACTGGTGGACACCCTAGTGAGAAAAGTGGGAGCTGGCTCTGACACAGACTCTGTTGCCTGCTTTTCTATTTCAGGCCACACCATCAGATTATATATTGATGTCAACAATTTAAAGTGTATTTGAAATGCATTGTAAAACAAATGACACAAGGGGCTACAAATTGGGTATCACTAATTTCCTACTTTTCCTCCACTTGAACTTTCAAGATGGCAAACAACACTCTTAACCATATTAAAATTTTCAGATACCTATCAATATTGCAAGGGCATCAGTTGCCACTTCTGAGACTCTGATGAGCTTACATTTGGTAGTCACTGCGGTTCCCATGGGCTGAATTCATAAATTTTCCTTGTCATTTCCTATACTCCTTGAATAAAATATTCACAATAGAAGACTTATCACACTATACCTCCTGTAGGTTGATTTCTGCTGACAGCATTGTGCTGAAGTGTGAACTAATATCAAACTCATGTTCTCCTCTTGAGCTCTAAAAAGTGCTGAACCGCTCAACCTTTAATTATAATTGGGTCAAGTGTTGTTTTTATATCATCTGAAGAAAGCTAAGTTGCACAAAACCATGAAACAATATGTGGGGAACAACTACTGAAAGAGCAGTGTAAAGACTTACAAAAAAAAATGTAGTCCTCCTTTAGGAAGAATGACTAACTTGGCATATAAAAGTTGAAATTGATGTGAAATTTGAAAAAAAAAAGTACTATTTAGCTTAGATATGTTAAATAAAATGACTATGAATAATACTGATGTATTTTAAACTGTTCTGGCTTATTCCTCTTCCATCTGCCTTCATGTTATTGTTGAAAACCAACAGACACACGGGAAAAGACATCAATACCTAGAAATGATGGAGGAGGAAGACTCACATCTGAGTTCTCTAAATCTTCCTTCTCAGAGATCTGATGCAATTTAATTATCATAGACCAAGAGATCAGACTGAGAATTGCTGGCAAATTCTGTGTCCATTATTTCTTTCTTTTACTTGATTCTGAGCTCTCTGTGTGACCACAGTCTTACCTGTGGAGAATTTGTCAAAAGTAATTAGGAGCTGTTGTCTAATTCTGCAGTTATTTAAGGTGACATTACCAGTTGGAGTTAACAAAAGGACACCGAAGAACCAAAAAGGGAAAAATCAAAGCTGACATGTGCATAGTGGGCATTGGAATACACCCACGGATTGCTCCAGCCATCACTCATTCTATGCACATGATCATGAAAATTGAGATAATTCATTTTCTAATGCCTCCTTGATCTAGAACCATAAACAATGCTGGAAATAAACAATATTATCCATTACTTTTTAATTAACAAATTAATTTTTACTTTACATCCAGGTCATAGTCCCCTCCCTCCCCCTTAATATTACATATTTGTAACCTACCTGGCAGAGCATTGACACCACACTTAAAACACACACACACACACACACACACACACACACACACACACACACACACACACGAGAGAGAGAGAGAGTGGGACAAAGAATTTAAATAGGTTCACAAACATTTTGTAACGGTTCCTAGGGCTATCTCTCCAATATTATTGACAAATAGAAACTTTTCTGGAAGAGATGAAACAAATAATAAATAAAAATGTTGCAAAGAATACTATAAATGCTGAAAACCATTTTGTTTCCCAAGCTTATTTTTAGTATAAATATAAATATGAGAAACAAACTTTCAAGCACAGGCAGACCAAATTGATGTAATAGAAACTGTCTATGCAGAAGATAAAACTTGGGCCCTACTTAAAAGTGCTTCTGAACTTATTTGCTGTTCAAACTCAAACTATAAATATTGTAGAATTTGCATATGAATGCACACCTAAGTAACCTATATCATGAGCGTGGTTATCACCTTCAAGAACGTCTCCATGCTTTACCACTATTTTTATTATGATTACAAAGCAAAATTCAAGATCCTATCTCAGCACAGTTTTCCAGAATTTAATAATTATTTTGTAAATGTTTCAGGGCAAGGTTTCTGTCTCACATTATAAATAGACCTATACTGGCAGGCACATCCAACCTGTGTCCTGCATGTCACAAGCACCTTCACAAGGGCAAGTATATGCATGAAATGGGATCACACAAATTCATAAGCATACATAAAATAGTAAGAGGCTTTTCTGTAAGTCTTTTCATTGTTACATTTTTCTTTTGGGGTAACATTTTGTTTTGTTTTAAATTATAATTTATTTACATTCCATAGCAATTGTAATCCTCTGGCTCTTATCATCCTGTTCCCACTCTTCCTCCCTATTCTCCCCTATTCCCTTCCCCTAGAACTCTGACCAGTGGGGTCCTCTTCCCTCACCCTCTGACCACAGCCTATCAGGTCTCATCTGGGTATCCTGCCTTCCCTCCCTCTGTATTCCCATAGGTCCTCTCCACTAAGGGGCAGCAATAAAATCTCAGGCTCCAGAGTTCACGTCAAAGGCAGTCCACTGCTCTCTCCTCACTTTTGTAATGTGGAGAATGAGCTGTCCATCAGATACATCTGAACAGGTATGGTCTAGATTCTCTGCTTGCAATGTTGGTTTGGTGTATCAGTTTGTGCAGGCCTCCTAATTTTTTGTGTAGATCTGAAGAGTATATTTCTTACCTGACAACATTATGTTATAATGTCACAGGTTGAACATGGATCTTTGGAAAGAATGTAGGACCAACAGGGTATGGAGGACAAGAAAACAAAGACTTCTAAACAAAAGGATTACCGCACACATGAATTCACACAGTCTGCCGACAGCACACACAAAACCTCCAAGGTTTTCATCAAAAGGGGTACCAGAACTGAAAGGAGAAGTTGACACTATCCCTTTCCATAAATCAGATGTTGTCTCCACTTCATCACCATTTGAAAATGAAAAATTAATTTTCTGTAAGGAAGTCTCACTGAGAAAAGAAACTCCTCTTACATGTAGGCTGCTTGTTCCACAGTAGATACCTAAGAAAAATTTAACCAAAGAGCATCTTTGAGGTTCCTTTTCTCATAAATGTCTTGGACTTTATCATTTTTCTTTCCTAAATTTATATCTTTTTAAACTATTATCATTTTTGGTTTTAGTTTTACCTCACAAATCTTTAATGTATATACTATAGCTTCCATAATTTTATTACTGTGGGATTTCTAATTGAGCAAAAGAGAAGTACTTTTTTTCTATACCAATTTTTGTGACTTTTACTTCTGGTTGTTTGTTTTATTTAATTAAAATTTGTTTGTGTTTTTTTTGTTTTATCTTAGTATATTTTATTCTATTTTTGTCTATTAGATGTCTGATTACTTTCACAAGAGAGATAGAACCTGGGTGGATCTGGCTTGCTAGGGAGGTAGGGAGGAACTGTGAGTAGTAGAAAAAGAGGAAACCGTTACAAGGCATATTTATGAAAAAAACTAATACTAGTTTTTTAAAAAGAGGAGGAAACTGTGAATTAGCTTAGTGAAAAGAGCACGAGAGTCTTAGCGGTGTGGGCCCATGACCAATGTTGGGTTCTGGTTGCTGGTGTCTCTGTGACCACTGTTGGTGTACTTTTTAAATGTTTTTATTTGGGTTCCTTTAATCTCTTTTTCCCTTTTCAACCCCAGTCCCCATGAACACCCCAACTCCAGGTAGGATAGAAAGAAGGTTAGTGGGGAGAGGGGTGCCATAACTTTTCTTAGCTATTTCCTACTCTTTAGGGTCTAAAGGCTCCTCAGGCCAGTCCACTATCCATTACAGGATTTCTTTGACTTCTTCTTATCAAACTGCACCAATGCAACCAGGAGCAGCAAGGGAAAACACCAGTAGCCTTCTTCTTTTGTGGAGCCCCCAGTCTCTTTCTGGATCTGGCTTTTATCCCCACTGACAAAGACCGTACACTTGCATGAGGTAGTTCACAGCTGACAAGGGTCACATGCCCACTCATGAAGCAGTTATCAGCAATAGAAAAGATGGGTCAGCCCACATATCCCAAAGCTGGGATTAAAACAAAAACATGTTTGCATGTAAAACAAAACTTCTGCAGAAGACCACCAAGGCCAGAAGAGTAAAGATTTACAGGAGATATGCAGGAGTTTCAATTCAACACAACTCAGTAGCTGCTGTTGGCTCCAAACTCAAGTATCTGACTTTGAGTAGTTTACTTTAGAAGGATTTATACATAAGACAAGTAGAAAAACTAAACAACAACAACAAAAATAAAAATAAAAACATCTCCTGGTGATAAGTAACTCAAATCCCATATGCAAAGAAGAGCTTAAGACATGACTATATGGAAATTCTTTGTAAAGTACAAGACACATTGGTCATGATGTTTGTTCCATAGATTAACCAAGAGACAGGCTTAAGGTAAGCCTTGGGGCTGGATATCACTATAGATAAACTGAAACAAACATGCTCTAGATAATACTCAGGAGGATATTCTCGTGTAGCCTGGCCACTCAAATATCACTATATTATCAACCAAGTCCCACAGCCCCAGGCTTTCGTATGGAAAATAAGTATATTCTCTCCCATTAAAGTGGAAACCCTGTGAACTCAACATTCCTTGCTCCCCCAGTGCTTATATGTGAACAGAAAGACAAAAATGCCTAAATTTAATTATGTTTATTGGCTTTTCATGTTCTTGTTTACAATTATTAAATACAACTAAATTGTTTTTATTAATTTATCCATTAATATTATGTACATCATGATGCTTTTACTGAAATGTAGTAGTTATGTATATTTCATATGTTCAATAATATATATGTATCTTTATGTATTGAATTTGGTAAATGAGTTTTAGGGACTTTGAGAAGTCCAGAATTGTAATTGAAAATTTAATCTTTGATTAGCTATATTTTTGATAAAATAAAGTTTGATGAGGCCAGTAAGTTTATCATTCTGTCCTGAATCCCAGAAAAGAGCTAGATATAAAAATATAATGTCTTAAATTAATAAAATGTTGGCTAAATACATTTAATAAGGATTAATTTAAATACAATGCTATCAGGTTGAATCCTATTTGTTCAAATCAGTAACAACAACAACAACAACAACAACAACAACAATAATAATAATAATAAATACTATTTTCATAGTAATAAAGTTTCAGTTACTCATAGCCATCACGGCTTTTTTTTTAAGCTCTCATTAGTTCATTCATTTTAATGATATTTTAATGGAACTAGTTGATTTCAGTGAAGCATTGTCTTCATCATGATTTGAACCTCTTAATGGCCACTCAACTTGCTATGAGTGTCATCACTGAGATGAGTATTCAGCAGACACTGTAATGTCTGTTAGAATAAATTAAATGAAAGTTAATTTTCAGTTCTGACTGAATTCTTGTGCAGTACTGTGATGTAAATGAACTGAATCCCAAGAGCTAATGAGCACTGAATTCTTTCTCAGTGTAAGCAGATATGTGGGATATAGCACACACTGTTAAAAGTATGAAATAACACAGGAAGTAAATTATAGTCTATCAGTGTTCAGTAGCCTCAAATGAAAGTGATTCATCGTTAAACTGCTCTGGGATTTTATTGTGCCCTTGCAAATCCATATGGAACTTGTATTCATTTGTTTTCTCATCATTGTGACAGGAGACCTGATAGAAGGGAAAATATTTATTTTGGTTCATTACTAGTTCATGATAGAGGAGAATATATTACCTACAGATTCTGCAGTGGTAGGAATGGACCTATCAAAAGAGAGGTGAGTCTTCACACTATTGGATCAAAATTCAGAAAATAAAGAGCAGAAGCAGGAACATAAATTCCATGACTCATTTTAGTAATATTTCTTTATTAAATAAAATTATCCTTTAAAGTACAAACAATATTTTAATGCAGCCTTCCTATCTGAGTAGCAATTGTTGAATTATAATCCCTTCACATGTAAATTATTATAATATCCTGGTATTTTGTCTTACCCTGTTTTGAGAAGGGCCTTTAAATGGGTAGTTAGGATTACCCTAATGAGAGAGTGGACCATCAAGAAGACTTCTGTAATTTAAAAAAATAGGAAAAGAATATGTACTCACAGGAGAATAGTGACAAGAGTACAAGAAAAAAACAGAACAGAACAAAACAAACATTCAGAAACGATAAAGACCCCCTAAGAGGAACCAAGAATTCTGATAACCTTTCAACTTCTAGCCACTTAATTGTATGAAAATAATTACTTATTCTAAAAAACACTTCAACTATGTCAATCTCAGTAGACAGACCCAAAAATGGAAAGCCAAAAAGCACAGAAAGTCTAAATAAATGTACTACAAAAAGACAGGAGAGAGAGAGAGAGACAGAGACAGAGAGAGAGACAGAGAGAGACAGAGAGAGAGAGAGAGAGAGAGAGAGAGAGAGAGAGAGAGAAATAGAGAGAGATATTGAACTATCATTCTGTAAAGAGTTTGGCACTTAGAAGTACCCAAATTTTGTCTTCAGCACCCATGTGAAAAGCTGGGCATGTGTTTGAACTCCTGGCATTGAAAAATCAGGGACAAGTACATCCCTAGAGCTGGCTGACATCACACTGTGATTGGTGAGTACACACACACCCTAACATGTATGAAAGGTCTGCTAGTGCCAAATTCCTATTCTTATACATGTAGTTGTTTTAATCTATTATTGTTATAATGTTATAAATGTTTTTATACATATATAAGCCATCTTTATCCTTCAGCACTTTAGCCATCTAAACATTGTATGTTTTTCATGCCATGTGAAATTGTAACAAATAATTTTTCTTCATAAAAAAAGACAAAATCCCAAGATCAGTAAAAATCTCAAACTCTTTCCTTCATAATTTTCTGTCCTACAAATGATTCATCTGTAGACTTAGTAATAAAAAATAGAAAATCTGGCCTTCAGTTCTCATTCCCCATGAAACCCTTGTTCTGTCTCTTCTAGATTGTAGTCTTGACCTGTGGTCTCTGAGATGGAGACTGTTCTGTAAGGTACTCACCCATCTAATTAATACATGTTCAAAGACATCTAAAGGAATGCTCACTGTGTGCTATTGCCACCTTGTGGTCATGTATATTTTTATGAACCCAAACGTTAAAATCATTACAAAGGCAATGAATATTTAATTATATACAGGACTAAAATAAAACTTAGAAATACCCTCCATTTTCAATAAAAAATAAATATTAACCAGGAATGAAAAATCTTGCAGTAATAACAAAATACTACACTCATTAAGTTGTTTTGTTTGTAGAACGTAACAAATTTACATAGTTAAAATATGGCCAATCTTTGTGCAGAAGCCTTTTCCTAATAATATTTAAGAAATTGACATTATTATTGCTATAGCCTATTTTTTAAAAAAATAGTGTGTCATTTAATTAAAGTTGACTTTGAACTTCCTATATAAATAAAGAATGCTTTTGAATTCTGAATTTCTTGGCTCAGCGCTCAATGCTTGGGTTTTAGGCATGAGCAGCTATTTTTTTTAATGGAGATTATCATACATGATTACACTTTAGTTATGTAATGTCCACCCTCCCTTCAAGTCCCAAATCCATTCATGTCATTCGGATGCCATCTTGAATTCATGACCAGTTTTTGGTATAATTATTATTGCCTTTTGGACAAGACCTGAACAATGACCAAAGCAGTCAACATGCCATGGTGTGTGGGGTGGATATTTCACTAGTAGATGAAGAGTTACAGGCAATCAATGGCCTGCTGATCATGACTTTCTTTTCTTTTTTTAATTTTTATTTATTTACTTAATCATTTATTTGTGTTTAGTTTACAGCCTCATCATAGCCCCTTCCCTCCTTTCCTCTCAGTCTCACCCATACAACCCTCAACCATTTTCTCATCCACTTTTCCTCAGAGAAGAGGAGGCCCCTAATGGGTACCAACTCACCCTGGCACATCAAGGCACTGCAGGACTAAGTGCATCTTCTCCCACGGAGGCCAGGCAAGGCAGTCCAGAGTGGGGGAAAGGATCCAAATGGAGGCAACAGGGTCAGAGACAACCCCTACACCAATTGTTAGGAGACTCACATGAAGAACAAGCTACACGTCTTCTACATATGTGCAGTGGGGACAGGTCCAGTCCATGCACATTCTTTGGTTGGTGGTTCAGTCTCTGTGAGGCCCCATTGGCTGAGCATAGTTTACTCTATGGGTCTTCTTGTGGTGCCCTTGATCCCTCTGGCTCCTCAAACCTTCCTATCACTCTTCCACAAGACTCCCTGGACTCCTTCTATTGTTTTGCTGTGGGTCTCTGCATTTGTTTCCATCAGCTGCTGGTTAAAGCCTCTCAGAAGAGTTATACTATGCTCCTGTCTTCAAGAGGCTGAGCATCATTTTCTTTAGGGAGGAACTCCTAATATGTTTTACAAAATGAGTATCATTTGTTCATCATTTTAGTTAATTATTTACATTTTTTTCAAAATATCTTCAGCAAATATATTTTGAATGTGTTCATCCTCTAGTTTACTATTGATTAAGTCAGTTCTTCAATCATTTTTTAAAATTTTTATAGAGATTCACATGTACTTTCTCTGCTACTTAGTACAACTATCCCAAGAAAAGAATAATTACATTTAATACATGGTGCTCTATAATTAGTAAGAAAATTTTGCATGTAGATATAAAGAAGGGTAGATAAACTATATTAATGTGACTGTTGTCATATTATCAGGAAGGGAAGTCTACAATTACCTGTTCTTTTTTTTTTCCGCTCATATATTATGCTTCAGTGACATTGTAGTTTGACATTCCTTAAAAAATGAATAAACTAGTTTCTCTGATAAGTCCATGATTTCATTTATTCTCTTGTGGGGCTGAAATGAGGAATCACACTAGCACAGGGAATATATGATAGAAGAGAACCTTTTATTTGTGGGAGGGAAATGAAAAGAAGAAAGAGAAAAGGAAAGGTGGAGCATCTTCTGGGTGTATTCCAAGGAGTGGAATAGCTGGGTCTTGAGGAAGCCCTATTGCCAGTTTTCTGAGAAAGCTCCAGATTGATTTCCAAAGTGGTTGTACAAATTTGCACTCCCACCAGCAATGAAGGAGTATTCCCCTTTCTCCACATCTTTGTCAGCATGTGCTGTCATTTGAATTTTTGAACTTAGCCATTCTGATGGGTGTAAGGTGGAATCTCAGCATTGTTTTGATTTTCATTTCCCTGATGACTAAAGACATTCAGCATTTCTTTAAGTGTTTCTCAGCCATTCGATATTCCTCTGTTGGGAATGCTCTGTTTAATTCTGAGTCCCACTTCTTCACTGGACTATTTGGTTTGGTGGAGTTTAATTTCTTGATTTCTTTATATATTTTGGATATGAGACCTTTGTCAGATGTAGGGTTGGTGAAGATCTTTGCCCAGTCTGTAGGCTATCCCTTTGTTCTGTTGACAGTGTCTTCTGCCTTACAGAATCTTCTTAGCCTCATTAGGTCCCATTTGTTAATTATTGACCTTAGAGCCTGGGCTGTTGGAGTTCTGTTCAGGACTGGTTCCAATGGTTTAGGCTCTTCCCCACTTTTTCTTCTAACAGATTTAGTGTATCTGTTTTTATGTTGAGGTCGTTAATCCACTTGGATGAGTTTTGTGCATGGTGATAAATATGAATCTACTTGCTCCAACATACAACAAGGATATGTGCTCAACCATATTCATAGCTGCCTTATTCAAAATAGCCAGAACCTGGAAACCACCTAAATGTACCTCAGTTGAAGAATGTATAAAGAAACTGTGGTACATTTACACTATGGAATACTACTCATCTGTTAAAAACAAGGAGTTCCTGAAAATTTTCAAGTAAATGGATGGAACTAGAAATGATCATGCTGAGTGAGTTAACCCAGACCCAGAAAGACTCACATGGTATATACTCACTTATATTTGGACACTAGCCCAAAAGGGATGTCCGATGAAAGTGTTCACTAACCAAGAGATCTGGATAGATAAGAGCCTTCCTATTGGGAATCTAGGTGAGGGAAATATGGGAGAATGGGGAAATAAAAGGACCCAGAGGGTCCTAGAAATGCATAAGAAGAGCATCATAAAGGGAGGATCTGGACCCAGGGGGTCTGCTCAACCTACTGTACCTTCCAAGGACAATGCATACAGTAAACATTGAGCCCATATTCAAGTTTAGCCAACGGACAGAGATTCTCCAAAGTTTGTGTGGAAAGTAGGGACTGACTCTGACATGAACTCTGGTGTCCCATCTTCGACCACTTACCCTTGGTGGGGAGGTCGGGTGGCAATCAAAGAAAGGATAAGCAGGCTACCAGGATGATATTTGATAAGCTGTGACCATATTGTGGGGGACGAGATTCACTTCTGTCAAGACCTAGGGGAAGAGGAGGGAAGAGGGGAGGGAGGGAGGAACAGGATGATCAACTGAGGGGACAACAATTGAGTTGTAATATAAATAAATTAATTTAAAAAAATAAAGAAAAAAAGAGAATGGGAAAATGTCTCATTATCTCCTTCAAGTGTACTAAATACCCAAAGATCCATGGACCTCCCGCTGCAGCAACCTCTTAAGCCTCACTCCAGCTCTCCCTATTGCCATGTTGGGGAGCAAGGCTTTAATACAAGAATTCTGTGGTCTTGCTAGTAGTGAGCTGGAGAATAAATTGATAATTCTATGCATTCAACAAATGGAAGCAAGTGGTGTTTACTGGCCTGTTTTACAAGCATGCCATTGAGTCTTGGCCATGTTGTTGTCAGTATCAGGATTGTCTTCCTTTTCAAAACTGGTAAATATTTAACCACATGCATTACCACCATCGTCTTGTAGCTTCTGCCATTTTTATGCAAGTAGTTGCGTCAATCCCTGACTGCTTAGAAAAATTAAGGTAAAGAATGGAAAAGATCAATGAACTAAGCTCCATGCCACTAACAGTTTGGGTACATATCTCTGTATAGAGCTACATAATTTCATGGCAGGTCCATATAGTAATTTTAAAGGAATAGCTATGAGGTTATACACTAATTGTTTCAGAGTCCCTGCAACAACACACACGCTCCTAAAGTTTTCAGCCTACTTACAATTTTTACTATCTCTTCATTTTTCCTATTTTATTCATTTTGTCACCAGCTATTCAGATCGATATGTGGCTAGCGTTACTGTCTCGCCAGCAAGAACGACGCTGCACACACAAACAGGATCCTTCTGCAGTAAAGCTTTAATGCATCTTGAGAGGGAGAGCATAAGCTTACAACAAGTAAAATGGAGACCCCAAACAGCAGAAACCCATCCCTTATATAGCTTCTTTCCCAACTGTCAACTGTCCAGCTACCGGCTCTTCCAACCCCCTCGGAAGCTCCGCCTAGGATGTGTCAGTCCCTGATTGGCTGTTGCTCATCGGGTGAGATGATGCCATGGGAGAGGCAGAGCACAACAAGTGGAAAATCCCTTCGCACATGCACAGATTAGTTGTATTAGCATGGGACACAGGATGTCAGCGCCATCTTATAATGGCGAATGTGAGCGCGGCTTCTCACATCTCCCCCTTTTCTTATTATTAAGAAGCAATAAGACACAGCCGGGCGTGGTGGCGCATGCCTTTAATCCCAGCACTCGGGAGGCAGAGGCAGGCGGATCGCTGTGAGTTCGAGGCCAGCCTGGTCTACAAAGCGAGTCCAGGACAGCCAAGGTTACACAGAGAAACCCTGTCTCGAAAAACCAAAAAAAAAAAAAAAAAAAAAAAAGAAGCAATAAGACACCCAACAGGGAGAGTGGAGACAGAGGTCAAATCCCCAAACAAAATATCAGGCCTGCATACACAACTCTCCCCTAAGCTCTTCACCCAGAGAGGTCATAGCCTGGCCCTGTGCCATTTTTTCTGGGGGAAGAACACTGGGGCACGCAACCTTCATGCAAGATGACATGCCTCCCTAGAATTAGCTCATATATGCCGCAGAGGCATTCTACTGCAATGCTTCGCTATGCAACTCTCCAGGGCTGCTGAAGCTTACTCACTCTACCTCGTGCAATGAGATGAGACTCTGAGGGTGCAAGAGCTGAGCAGCCAGTGACTTATTGCTTCAGCATGGTTAACCATATATCAGGGGAGGTCCCAGATTCTAAAGCAGCAAGTGCTTGGGTGATAACCACCTTGTCTCTTTTTGTTTGAGCCCTGAGTTTACAGACCAACCATAGGGTCAACACTAATCCACAGCAGATTACAGCTCCAAACAATCCAACCCCAACCCATTCTTTAAAGAAGGAGAAGGCTGAGGATATCCACGACGAGAATCCCTCAGTAAGTGACAGATCCAGCCGTGTGGAATTGACTTGAATGATAGCAGTCTGCAATTCTCTTAAGGTCTGTTCAAACTCCGCTGTCCAATTCTGTAAAATAAACTGAAAGAGACTCTTTGACAGATTAGCTGCTATAGTGAAATTTTCATATTGAACCGAGGTAACACATAGTCCAGGGAGTTTTTGTTATTGGTAGAGAAGAACCTAGGGAAAACCTGGGCATTATACATCACGGGCATTGGGAGTGGAAAGGTTGACATGATTCCCCAACGATATTCTCCCATTGCAGGAATTGTCATCTGCATCATTATGACGAGATGAATCCACGTCCTCATTGTCCGTTCCTTTAGTTGTTTCCACAATTCTCCTAGTAAGTCTTTCAGGTACCCAAAATGGATTGTCTTCATCCTGTGGAAAAACACAAACAGCTCCCCTGGATCTTATAAAAATAGGATTCGGTCCTTTCCATGTGTTACTCAGAACATCTTTCCATTTAACCATTTCTTTTGGTCTATTAGGTTCTGAATAATGTCTTTCTGCCGCAGTATGGCCTTTGTCATCCAGATTTAAAAAATTTAGGGTAAAGAGTGCCATAGAAATGGCCACTCTTGGTACTGAGGGGAGGACACTCTCTACTCCTCCTTTTTGTTTCATTAAATAAGATTTAAGTGTGCGATGTGCACGTTCTACAATCCCTTGTCCTTGAGGGTTGTAGGGAAGGCCAGTCAGATGAGTGTTGACGACAGAACTGTTGAAATTTTTGTGAAGTATACGCAGGTCCGTTATCTGTCTTGAGAGTCTTAGGTATTCCTCAAGCACTCCATGCTTCAAGGCAATGCTGTATCACATGAGAGGCCTTTTCACCTGTTAGCGGTGTGGCAAATATAACACCTGAACAGGTATCAATAGAAACATGTAGGTATTCAAGTCTACCAAAGGAGGAAACATGTGTAACATCCATTTGCCAGATCTGTAAAGGTCTTATGCCCCGTGGGTTTATCCCTACATGGGGTACGGGCAGAAACTCACAACAATTTTTACATTGAGTCACAATTTCTCTGGCTTCCTTTCTAGTTATAAAAAAGCAGCGGCGGAGAGTTTCAGCCATCACATGGAAGCGCCGATGAAATTCTCTTGCTGCATCTGCCTGTGAGGACAGTGCAATAGCTACAAATCGAGTAGCTTTATCTGCCAAATCATTGCCCCGGGACATTGGACCTGGCAGGCCCGAATGTGCCCTGACATGAGTAATATATATGGGTGTATTTCTATTTTGTAAGGTCAATTGTATTTGTTGAAAAATAGAGGCAACTTTCCTAGAGGGTTTAATGACTCCTGCGGCCTCCAATAAATTAACTGCATTAACCACGTAATGGGAATCTGATACAATATTTAGAGGCTCAGAAAAGGTTTTTAAAACTTCTAAAACTATCAAACATTCCACCACTTGAGGTGAGGTCTCTTTATAATCTTTAGACACTATCTTATTATTAATCACATAAGCACCAACTCCGGTTTTTGAACCATCTGTATATACTATTATTCCATCCTTAAGTGGAGACTTAACTGTCATTCGTGGAAATACCACGGCCTGGTTTAATGCATATTGTAAAATAGGATGTTTTAGATAATGATTATATGAATCTTTTCCGGCCAGAAGGAAAATCCAGACTGCAGTTCGTAGGGTGGAGGAGCAGTGGGTGCCACCCTGCGAGATGAATTGAGGGAGGGTTTTTTATTACCCTCTCGTTCATCTAGGTGGTATCTCTCCTCCTCATACCTGACTGCCTCTTCCTCTAATTCAGCTTCTTCCTCCGAAGCAGGAGTCTCATTGTCAGAGGTATTAGAGTTTGTAGAGCTATCAATATTCAATGCTTCAAGATCCTTTAAAGGATAAAACCTACTAGGTCCTGAGGGGGGTTGCACTCCTTTTACAGGAGGGTCCTGAGCCTTTTTCTTTTTATGGGCATCCTTTTTCCTGCGCGCACCCAACCTCTCACTACGTTCAGTTTCTGACATGCTATCCTGAACTTCTTCTAGGGTGACCTGTCCTTCATCTACTGCCCTCTTGAAACAAATGAACAAGAGAAGGGCAATTACGGCAGTAAATATTACAGTTAGAATCAGCCCAAAAATTTCAGAAACACGCATACCTCTCTGAACTTAACAACCCTGCAGTTCTGAATCCTCCCTGTAGTCAGGGGGTCTCCAAAGGTGCTGACGATGGTGTGGTCTTCCCGGGTTTCGGCACCAGATGTGGCTAGCGTTACCGTCTCGCCAGCAAGAACGACGCTGCACACACAAACAGGATCCTTCTGCAGTAAAGCTTTAATGCATCTTGAGAGGGAGAGCATAAGCTTACAACAAGTAAAATGGAGACCCCAAACAGCAGAAACCCATCCCTTATATAGCTTCTTTCCCAACTGTCAACTGTCCAGCTACCGGCTCTTCCAACCCCCTCGGAAGCTCCGCCTAGGATGTGTCAGTCCCTGATTGGCTGTTGCTCATCGGGTGAGATGATGCCATGGGAGAGGCAGAGCACAACAAGTGGAAAATCCCTTCGCACATGCACAGATTAGTTGTATTAGCATGGGACACAGGATGTCAGCGCCATCTTATAATGGTGAATGTGAGCGCGGCTTCTCACATCGATATGAACTAATGCTCCTGCTCTGACTTTTTTATTTGTCATAAATCTTTAGATATTCACTAGTCATCTATATATAGACCTCAGAAAATGTATACTCAAATCCCTCGTACTATGATCTAGTTGTCTGCATTTTTGTTGTAACTTTTGGGCATATTTAATATTATATCAATATGTATATTTATTAATTGATATTGTGCAGAAATAATTTCTTTATTACATCTGATTTTTTTTATCATTTCTACCATGCTATCACTACCTTGTCATGTTGGTAATACCTATCTTAGATACTCAGGAAAACACTGTTTTCTAGACACAGAAGTAGAGGCATTAGGAGCTTCCACCAGTTGCAAAAGTGTGCACAGTCCTCTTCTCGTTCAAGTTAGACAAAAGTGCATGGTACCAGCCACTATGAAATATTGCAATTAAGATATTTCAACACAGAGTTGAGATAATTTATTTCATCTGATAATTTCTTTTTATACACAGCATTCTTTTTCTGACAAACACACAGCATAAATTTATATAGCACTCTTAACAATAGAATTCATAGGTATTCGTTTACATTTACTTATGTAGATTAAGAATAATGGACAGATGTGTCAGTTAACACACATGGTTTTAATATTTTAATTTCATATTGCTTAATAATTTTGTGAATTTCTTAATGGTGTTACTCAAAGAAGTCCATAAATAGAACCTACATTTTAAAAGTTTTAATGAAATATACTTCATTGTTTTCCCTTAATTTCTCCTCTAAGCTCTGGTATCATTGCTCTAAAGGATTCCATCAAGGGTCACTGGGTATTTTCTTCATCCCACTTATTTTACAGCTCAGAATCATGCATAGCATTCATCTTCTATACGTTTTTCCCTCATACATAAAAACAGCAACTTATTCTAGTTAAAAATATCAGATCTTTTGAATGTGGTAATTTGTGAAAGAGTTAACTACCTTGATAATGGGAGAGGCTGCATATTAGATTTATAACTGGCATTAATACTTCCTTGTAAAACATAATTCATTATTTATCACCACAGCACAAGAAAAGCATCTTCATTCAAGCAAGATGTCTTTATAGTATATATTATATGGATTTGTTGATCTTTTGAATTTGTAAAAAGTATTTTTAAACAGCTAACTCTATTTTAATTTTAAGGATCCATAAAACATGCAATTGGGTTTGAAAATGAATTTTTTAAATGTCCTAAATGTGTAAATTTAAATATTGTTTAATGCACAGTTTATGTGTACAATGTTATGCACAATTCACCATGGCTCAATAATGGACACTGTTTATTGTAGACCGGCTACCAGTTAGTGCTATTGACACGTCCAGTGACAAATGAAAAAACCAAAGACATATCTTTAACATTAACACATAATACTTTCCCAAAAATCTTCTCTAATGTTGCATTGTTTAGAGTATGCAAAGTATGTAGTAAGAAATCATGTTCTCAATTATTAACCCAGAGAAACTTAGAACTTACTTTTTATTTATTGAAAAACAAGAATAAATTCAAATAACCATCTAGGATCCATGCACTGTACCCTTCACTCCATACCCTATCTGTTATTTCACCAAATAAACTGAGTGACACGGAGTCCTGGAGTGTTCATCCCGGTAGACTGACTGAATCAGCTTCATACATTGCAATTATTTCTACTTAGAATCCGTGGCTAAGGACAGTCAATGCCTGTCTTGTCTGTCAACTTCCTCACCCTTACTTGGGAGAAATGATGGATCAATATAAAGAACGACACAAAAAGACAGACAGAAAGATGGATGGGACCAAATAAAAACAGCAGATGTACAGATTAAAATATATGTTAAGCTTTGCAAACTCTGCAAGAGACTGGACAGCTTGAAAGATGCTCATTTTCACTTTACAGATTTATGACATGCTTTCTCCAATACTCATGAACACAGAAAGTATTTGCCTAAGGGAGATACAGTGGTGAGGCATTAAAACTGACAATAATTGCCTACCATAATGAACAATATAATTAGGGACTTTGGGCTATACTTTTTATTGAATTAAAGATACATCTACTATTCTCATATTTCTCTCTGTGTACATAAGTGCAGCAATCTGAAACAAAGGTCAGTTACTTCTAAAAGTTTTAAATCTTTTTAATTCTTTAACTAATGAATTTTTATTTCCATTTTATTTACAGTATGTGAACTGTTGTTTTACTCAATTCAACGGATTCTTGACTAATTGGTTGTCAGATTCCGTGTGAATGCTGTGTTTAATAACCTACAATTATAAATCTTTCAGAGTTCCCTTATTATTGCGAGAAAAATGAACACAAACAAACAAAATTACATTATGTGTTTCATTTAATCAAGACTATGTTGTTTTGAAGCTAGGTTTTTAGAAAACAGAAGTAACTGTCACCCAAATCCTTTTTACGGTGCCATAGACAAGTTAATTTCTAATTGACAGTCAATTTATGTCTAAAATTTTTTTAAACTGTTTTACCATAAAATGAATAAAACATTTGTAGTAAATAGACACAGAACTTAAAAATTTAATAGTTATGTAACACACACATACACACACACACACACACACACACACACACACACACACACACAATGCGCACATAGATGCTCCTTTCTTATTATACAAAGATCTTCTATCAAAGGTAATAGCTTATCTGACAGGATCTCTAAAATCTATTCCAGTACCACCACGCCCTCTGTCGTCCACCATCCCCCGTCTCTCTCATACTCAATGAAGGCTCAGCTTTGTAAAGTTTGAACAAATGGCATGATGCCAAGTCTCCGGTCTTCTTGGGTGCTGCAAATGACAGTCTCATATATGTCAAGTAGTCTCTTCATTTCATTACTTGTCTCCTGCTTGCACTCAGTCTTACCTTTGTCTAACAACCACTGCAGTTTCACTTATTTGAATAACATTTTTCAGATTAATTATGAGTACTTCTTTCCTCAGGATACACATCCTTCATGAATAAAACTCCTCTTTACATCCATTTCCACTCACTTTCCCTAAAACTCTCTAATTTTAACCATTTATGGAGTTATTAAATATCTATGGGTTTTTTTCAAACATAAAATGATAGCATACAACTCTAACCACATGTTTCACATACTGGTTTTCACTCACTTTCCCTAAAACTCTAAGTATCTCTAATTTTAACCATTTATTAGAGTTGGCAAATATCTATATTTTTTTTAACATGAAATGATAAAAAAAAAAACTCCTTACCACATGTTTCACATACTGGGTTTCATCTTATGAAGTAGTTCTTAAATCCAATCAGAAAGTGGATGCAATGCCAACGATACTTGTGGTACTGAAATACCAGTAGGTGTGTCTTGAGAGACCTGCCATTAGTATGACTCTAGTAGGCCACAAGTGAGTAAGAGTAATGACTCCTTTTTTCTTTTGGGAGTGTGCATAGCACCCTACCGCAACACAAAACTAGCCAGCAGGGATGGAGATTCCAAGTCATTACCACCTTTGGTATGTGCTAGTTATCCAAAAAGTGATTTGTTGTACATCATTAACATACACATATAATTGCTTTTCATGATTTTCTTTCCAATTCACCATTTTTCTCCATACTCCTTACCTGACTGTACAGATCACAAATTTCAGTGTCCATTTGAACACATTTTTATCTTATGCAAGCCAGTTTTAGTGGTTAACATTGATTTTTCACTTGACAGATGAGAAAACAATTTGCAGGACTATGAAGTATAATTCACATTTTGCTGATAGAGGTTAGGTAGCCTGCCTTAAATGGGAGGAAGATTACCAGTTTATGGGTTTGTGTCTTGGGTTGAATAAAAAACAATTAAAGAGCTAATCAATATCATTCATTACTCTCTGCTTGCTGAACTCAGATGCCATGTGACCAGCTGATTCATGCTTAGAATGCTATGACTTACCTACCATGATGGACAATATATTGAAATTGTTAGTCAAAATAAACTCTTTTTTCCAAGGTATTTTATTACATCAACATAAAATTATTAATAATATGCCAATATATTATGAATTTGGTGCCAAAAGAATGTTGAGTCAAAATATTACTGAGAATTCTAGTGTTTTACATTACATTTTCTTTCAATGTGTGAAATGTTTGTTGTAGTCAATAGCTGTTCAACAGCTATAGTCCCTAATAATCCAAGTTTTTTCACTTATTTGAATCACATTTTTCAGATTATGTGTATTTCTTTCTTCAGGATACACATCCTTCGTGAATTTTCTCTAATATAGGAAAATTTCCCAAATTTACATTATTTGCTTATATATTCCTTCTCTCTGTTCTCCCTCTTCTCTGCAGTTCTTTGTTCATTCTTCATTATATACCTTTGTACCTCAGGAAGGCTTCTGTTTTAAAAAACATTGTTGTTGCCACACACATTTATTCTTACATGCCTTACTTGATATAAATATAATCATGACTATTCAATTAATTTCTTCTACCATGTAAACCCTTTGCCCACAAAACACAAATTAATGAAATACATGTACGAATGTATTATCTCCAAACAGCAACAACAAATAAATAATACTTAGAAAATGGTAAATTCACAAATATGAAGGTGTTTACTTCCAATTTAGACAATAATTGTCCTGGAAGAATCTCATTAAACTAGTTTGGAATTCTAAGGTGGATTTTAGGCTTGAATATGTGTGGAAAGAATTGGATCCGTCAATTAAGTTTAATTTCAAACTAATTTGATTCTTACCACAGTAAGAGCTACCGATTTCTCTCCATTAATCAATGTCAGACATGTGCACACAAGGTGTTGGCACAGATTACTCACTGTCAACAAAAGCCAAGGTACACACAAAAATCTCCCTACCCTATAGACCTAGAGGTCTGTGAAATGGGTGTCAGTGTTGCACCCGTAGAACTTTGCATCAATCTTAGGGATACTATAGATCATGCTTTCAATCCTACTTCTTATCCCAAAGTACTAAAAATGATATATAAAATTGACACCGTTTTATAATTAATCTCTTGTTGTTTTTCTTTCTACTGTTTTGGACGTCCAGTAAAAAGCAAAACATTAGAAAAAAATCACATATGTGAGAAAGTAGAATGAAACCTAAACAACAGGAAAAGGTAGAGGCTCATGAGAGAGGGGTAACCTGATTTCCAGAGTAATAGTAAAATTCTCAATAAATTCTATATGATGTATAAAGAAGCAAAAGTAAGAATCAAACATAGCAAAACAAATCAACAGGAAATTTCCTGGTTAATATCTAACCATAGATCTACCTAACAATCAGTATAGGACAATTGTCTTTAAAAATGCTCAGAACACTGAATAAAGATTGTTAAGGAAAATAGAAATTAGATTATGAACAAAATGAAAATTATATAAAATAAATTAGATGAAGAGAAAAATATAAAGCAGAAATTACATCAATCAAAGGTAAAAAATCACTAGAAAGATTCAAAGATGGATTTGAAAGGGGTTTAAAAAAGAAACATTGCAATTGAAGATAAGCAATTACAGAATATGAGGTTGAAAATGGAAACATGAGGAGGGAAATAATGAACAAGGCCTACTGGACCTAGGTAAAGTCATCTGGCAGCATGTTCACTGAAGATTTTCATAAGGAAAAGACTGAGAACAAACAGAAATTTCCAGAAAATAGTTTAGGAGAATTTTCCACATTTCATTTAAAACTAAAAATGAGCAGAAATATCTATAAAGTATAATAAACTATGAATAAGATTAATCAAAGAAACATTAAAACCAAGTATTGGAAAGACAAATACATATATTTATGAAGATATGGTATATTAACAATTCTATATATTAAAAAAATTAAAATGCCTAGGACTTAAAACACATTCAATATATCATTTTGGATATTTCATGAAATATATTTTGGTCATATTACTTTCCATTTCCCAATCCCTCCTTGGATTTTTTTCAACCCTTCCCCACCACATAACATCATTTTTCTCTCCTAAACAAAACAAACTAAAGATGAATACTGCCCTGCACACATAAACACACATGCATTCATGCATATGTACACCACCACCAACGAACTATGCCCCTCCACACACATGTTCCCCCCCCTCTCTCTCTCTCACACACACACACACACACACACACACACACACACACACACACATGCACATACACATACACACATGAATAATATTGGCCAACTACTCCTGAGAATGGAGGCCTTTTCTGGAATATTCTTGATATACATGGTTGTCACTCATTTAAAGGAAAGTGGTTTCTCCTCTTCCAGCAACTGTCAGTGGCAAATATCTTCTTGGTTAATGGTTGGACTTTATAGACATTGTTAACATTTGAACTTTGTATACACTTAAACACTGCCCATTCTCCATGCTGGGATTTTGTCTGGCTTGAACTTTTGCAGGTCTTGTGTATAGTCAGTATTTATAAGTTAATATGTGCAATATTCCTGTTTAGTCTGGAAAATGCTGCTTATTTGATTACATAAACCATGTATGGCTCTTAGGATCTTTCTGCCTCTTCTATGTAACTGATTCCTGAGTAGGGGAAGAGCATGGTAAAGACATGCCATTTAGTGCAGAACACTCCCATGTCTTACAACATTGTCTAGTTTTAGGTCTCTGTGTTCAGTTCTATCTACTGGAAGAAGAAGGGTCTCTGCTGAATGGTCAACAGCGCATCATTTTATAGGTATAGCAATACGTCTCCAAGAATCATTTATTGTTATCTACATTTAGTAGAGTAATAGTTGGAAATTTATCATGAGTTCTATAACCTACCTTGTCTTAAGTTCCAGGAATCGTTAATTGTTCAAGCTATGGGTTCCTTCACATGAAATGGTCTTTGAATCTAATCAAATAGTGCTGGGTTACACTCATATATTTGTGTTACTATTGTGCTATTGTTTATCTTGTAGACAGGTTGCTCTCAGCTTTCACAGCTGGATAAGATTGGTGGTTACTTTCCTTGTGTGGTAGCATGTACTGTACTAGAGTCTTACTCTAAAGATGTGGAGACTAATCAATAGCACTGGTGATAGTATGTGTTGTTGGTGGAAGGTTGTGCATAAGAAACCTTCAGTCAATGGCTCAAGATATAACCTATTATTCATGGTACTAGTGGTTTTCTTTGGTAAGATTCACATTTATTGTGTTTATATTATACAACTATCACATCTAGTTCCACATCCTATGATTTCATGAGAAACTTTAAAACAGGCACATTAGTGCCATTACTGTGGAGGTTGAGATAGGAGGCCCACAATATTGTTTTTACTTTTCTTTTTTTATTAAATATTTTTACATATTCATTTGTATTGTTATACATATATACAATAAACTACCTACAGCAAGAAGAACCATGAAACAATTAGGTTTCATGAATATATATTACATTCATAGTGTTTTGGCTATTTGTATTTGGCAGCCTTGAAGAAACCATCTTTCCTATCTTGGTGAGTCTAAAGCTCTAACTGTTAATCAATATCCACCATATCACCATTATCAACTTAAAACATCTATCTAGACCTAATAGCATCTTCACCTTTAAACAATTAAGCTTAATTGTAAAATTAAACTATCTGGTCTTCAAACCCATCAGACTGGAGAAGGAATAAAATTAATTACCTGTGTATACAGGGAGTGCAGGTTGGCATCTTCCCAAATGAGATGACAGAGATAGTTTCCTGTCTGAACAGTCACCCAAAATTCTCTATAATTTGGAGCATCTTCTTCAGCCTTCTGCCCCAATATGTTTTCAGCCAGTTAAAGTTTAAAAAAAATTATAGCACTCCTTTAGGTTGTTTTTTCTGAACTCATGAGTCTCAACCTCTTTGTGGGTCTGATGACCCTATCATAGGGCTTAAAATCAGATTTCCAGCATATCATGTATTTACATTATTATTCATAACAGTATCAAGATTACAGTTATGAAATTGCAATGAAAACAAATTTTTGATTGGGTGAGCAGAACATCAAAAACTGTATTAAAATATCACAGCATTAGGAATGTTGGGAACCACTACATTGGGCTGAAATAAAAGGGTTCCACCTTGTGTGTTAAAGTGATGGTGGGTATTTCAACTACTCTAGGACAGGTTGCATTTTTCAGGAGTAGCTAGCCAACATATTGTGAACTTGACAGTTTGTTTTGTTTTGGTTTTGATATGTGTATATGTTTGTGTGTGTGTGCTTTTATTTATGGTTGGGTGAGGTTTTTTTGTTTTGTTTTCTTGGCTTAAGGGGTGTTGTCATTGTACTTGGATTTTGCTTATTTTATTGAGAATTAAATTAAATTTTGATGGTTATTGAATGGGAGAGCATCTAGAAAGATTGGGGGAAGGAAAGATTATGATCAAAATATATTTAAATTTAAATGTTTAAAAAGAAAATAATAATCGTGACTCTGAATATATATGAAACAAAATCACAAAATTTTAGATGATTAAATAAGTAAATAATATTTTTAAAAGAATCAAATCAGTGTAATTTGCAAATAAAATACTCACATAAATATCAAGTATATTTCTAAATCTATTAAATAGATTTTGTATTTCTTTGGCATTAGGGAAATAAATATAATTTCAAATTAAAAATAAAATTAAAATGTTAGAAGTATTACTATTTACAGAATAAGAACATATAAAGTATTTTAATTGTATTGTTTCAGCAGAGAGTATGACTTCACATTAAAATTAAACAGGTATTTCTATAACTATCCTGATAATTAAAAATATATAGTATTTTTATTTATTTATTTTGATTTCCATTGAAACTAAGAGTCAAATAACAAAGACCATGTGCATTTGAAAAATGTCATTCTCAGGCTGACCCTTGAAACTCTTACTAGCTGTGCTCTGAGGGGCTCCACCAAGCAGCTGATGAGGACAGATGCAGAGACTCACAGGCAAACATTGAGAGCACAGACAGTCTTGTGGAAGAGTGGATGATAGAAAGACTGAGAAAGGACAGGAGCTCTACCAGATCAGAGCCAACTAACCAGGGCCTGAGGGGGGTGGGGTGCTGTGGAGACTGAAGCTCCAACCAAAGACCAGGCATGGGCAGGACATAGGACCCCTATCCAGAGATAGCCCATGGCCAGCTTGGTCCTCAAATGGGTCCCTACTAATGGGAATGGGGGCTAACTCTGACAGGACTCTTGCATGCTTTTTTAATCACTCTCCCCTGCCCTGGCTTTCTCAACAGACCACAGGGGAAGAGGATGCACTCAATGCTAATAAGACCTGATATGCTGGGGTTGGTATGTGGGGGTCTCCCCTTCTCTGAGGAATAAAGGATGGAAGATAGGAAAACTAGGAAGGGAGGGTAAGAATGGGAGAAGGGGAGGAATGGGGGTAGGACTGAGATGAAAAGTGAATAAATAATAATAAAAAATAAGAATTAGAAGCAAAGGAAAAATATGGGTTTATCGAATACTTTGATAACTATGTAGTTTCAATTTCTCAGCACAGTTGTACTAAATTGGTTCCCTTATCTAAGTTTTTCACAGCACTTAATACACATTAAATTGAAGCTTTGCTCAGCATGACTACTTGGTGAATATTAAATAATAATAAAAATAATAAAGCTACAAAAAATAAAAATGTAATTTAAGAATGGATATGCCAACTTTCTAAATGAAAGCTCATTAGAAAAAAAATTGATCGATGAAATAAAAAGTAACAACCTTCTGCAACAATGGGCCATTGAGACAGATGCCTGGCATGGTGACAGTACTAACAGTCTTAGCAGTTTAACCTGTGCAATAGCTCTTCATGAGTAACTCCCTGGCTTCCAGGAATGAAGAAATGGAGAGAACTACATCAATTTGATTTCTGGGATTCAACAACAGATATCTTTATTTAAGACCGATAAAACCATTAGTCCGTTTATTTAAAAAAAAAAAAAACAGAACTAAAAGGAGGAAGATAGAAAGTTTCTAAGTTCATTGAATAGATAGCATAAGAAGCCTATAAAGGTTTTATCTTTTGATGTTTCATTACTCGAGAGTTACCTCAGTGGAACACTACTGTCCTCAGGATTACAAAGTGAATGCCCGTGTCAATCAGTGTAAAAGGATGGCCCCCGTTTTAAAGAGTCTCTTACTCTAGTGGCATGGAATTTTCTCAGAAGTTCTCAGAAGACTTCCAGGTCTTTATTTTTAAAGAGCCTTTATCTAACCGTAACCGTGACTGAAAAGTGACAGTGTTTCCACTGTTTGATTTAAACCAAACACAGGCACTTGCCTACTATTCAATTATATAAACTTTATTAAAAATAGAAACATTCAAAAGATAATTGGTTAATATTATAGGAAAAAACAGAAAGAAGAAAATCAAATACAATTGAAGAGCCCCTTCCATTTTTTTCATTTTCCACATTTTTCTTCTTTCCCACTCTCTTCATAGTAATTTCACAAATCTGTGTTCATTTCACACATTCTATACATGTATATGTTAAATGTCTATATTTATATGAACTATATATAATTTCTCCCATAAGGTAGAAAACCCAAGGTGAATTAATGACTTAAGCTAGAGCACACACTCCCTGGAAGTAGTGAACAGTCCTCTAGACTGTGTCCAGATGTTACTGCCAGGGAACAAATAAGGTTACTTTTAATTCATTGGGATAGAATTTTGCATAATGATATAAAATAAGCTAAATTCTGATATATTGGTATAAAATTCAAATCTAATATTATTCTTCATAGAGTAGAATACCCGCCCAAGTCAAGTATAATACAAGGTTTACTCCCAATGCCTTGAATGTTGGGCTACAGGCTATTTAGGATAATTAAATAATACAAGCTAATTATTAGTTTAACAAATCATAGCCATGTCATATACTAGTCTAATTTTATATAAGATTATAAATATGCTAGGTCTAGCAGGTAGATATGATTCTATAGATATATAAGGTAAAATAGTTAAATAAGGTCTTCAAAGGCCTCAGAGTCCTAGAGAATATGGCATTTAAAGATGTTTTTACGATTCTAAAGATTCTCTGACAAGGCAAGTTAACTCCTGGTAACACCCAGCCCACCTCAAAGAAGGTGATAAGCATCAAAGAACCTGCTTACGGAGTTGGCTTCATAGGTGGCAAACAAGCCACTGGGCAAAATATCCTTCTTTCTGCCACACATAGAATTCTACCTATAAATGGGCAAGCGTAGATGCAGGCAGAGTCTAGGGCTGAACTCTGCCAAGACAGGATAAGCAAATCCTCAATAGTTCCTGCCTTGCAAATATGTGTGTCAGATATATTTGGCTAGAAGGCCTAAGATGATGCTCCAGCATTATAGGAAGTGTTGGGTGACTATTTATGCAGTCAACTATCTCTGTTATGTTTTCATTTTGGAAGCTGGTAACCTGCGCTTCCAGTTCACTTAGGTATTTAAGTTCTATTCCTTCTCAAGTCTCTGATGGGGTTGAAGACCAGATAAATTATTCTTACAATTAAGCTTCCTTGGTTGGGGATCAAGATGTTTTTAGATTAATATAAATGTTTCAAGTTAATAGAGATGAGCTTTGATAGATAATGATTTTCTTTTTTTTTAAATTTTTTTCTCCTTTATTAATTTATTCTTGTTACATCTCAATGGTTATCCCATCCCTTGCATCCTCCCATTCTTCCCTCCCTCCCATTTTCCCCTTATTCCCCTCCCCTATGACTGTTCCTGAGGGGGATTACCTCCCCCTGTATATGTTCATAGGGTATCAAGTCTCTTCTTGGATTGAGCTAGAAATGATCATAATCAGTGAGTTAACCCAGAAGCAGAAAGACTCAAATGGTATATACTCACTTATATCTGCATATTAGCCCAAGGGCCATGTCCCACGAAAGCCTTCACTTACCAGGAAACTGAGACAGAGGGGAGGACATTCTAGTGGGACTCTAGATGAGAGAAGCATGGGAGAATGGCAAAGTAGAAGGATCCAGAGGGTCCTAGAAGCCTACAAGTAGAACATTATGATAGGCAGATTTGGGCCCAGGGGTCCCGCTCAAACTAAGGCACCAGCCAAGGACAATACAGGCCATAAAACTTTAAACCCCTACCCAGATCTAGCCAATGGACAGAACACTCTCCACAGTAGAGTGGAAAGTGGAATATTACTTTCTCACATACTCTGGTGCCTCACCTTTGACCATGTCCCCTGGAGGGGAAGACCTGGTGGCTCTCAGAGGAAGGACAGCAGGATAGATAATGATTTTCATTCAGAAATTTAGACCCAACAAATTAGGAAAGATGTTTACTTCAAGTTTGACAAATATAGTCAAATCACAGGTAAGAAATGTATGAATGTAACATTTATGTAATCCCTGATTGTCTCATGGTTCTTCCTGATATATGTAGTTTATTTTATTTATATGTAATAATATAAACACATATGTTAATAAGAGACATAAAATAAAATGGAAAAATATAACAAACAAACACAATTTCTGTGTACCTAACATATACAAACACACACATGCATGCATGCATGCTCATATACATATATGGAAACTTAAATCTAGATTCTACATGAATCAATGAGTGTCTATTTGTCATTTTCTCCCTGGGTCTCTCTTATTTTGCTTAGCATGATGATTCCCAGATTCATTCAACTTCCTTACAAATGCTATAATTGTAAATGTCTTTATATCCGAATGAGATCTCATTGTATATACAAAACTCCTTCTTTGTCCATTCATCTGTAAATGGTCATAATTTTTATTACCATTTTTCTCTTGTTCTCAGTTGCCAAGTGGTTTATCAATTCCCTATAGCAAAAGCCATGTAGCTTTAGATATCTGTTTCTGCAGTCACCATGCTATGCCCCATTTATTACACAATATTTGGTAGGAATGATTCATGGGACATTAGCCCATAAAAATTAAAACCTCTCATATTTTTGGTGATCTTTTAATATTGTATTTTAAAATTAAAATGTAACCAATAAATTTCCCATTTCTTTTTTCTCCTTCCAAACTCTCCCATGTAATCTCTATTACTCCTCTCAAATTCATACCTCTTTTTCGTTGTTATTGTTACAAACACATTCACACACATAAATAAGCAAGAAGTCACATTTAATTATCCTTCCTTGCATTCCATACCTAAGATGTACACATAGGTATTAGTGGTAAAGTGTACATTTTATAACTTGTTGCTTTATTAGTAAGCATGTTAGATAAATTTTCTTTTATTCTTTTTTAAGCTTTCAGAACAAATGGTACATAGTAAGTAATGTGTTTGTGTATGTGTGTGTTGTGCATCTGCAATTTTCATTTGTCTCTTTAATTAGTGACCAGACTCCTGAATAAAATAAAGTAGAACTCCAGAATGTCTCAAAGCACACTCGTTGAGATGGCACTGTACTACAGACTGTCTCAAAGCCACAATAAAAAACTGTCCTTGGCTCTGATTTCACATGCCATATTGTGGGTCTCCAAAATGACAAAAAGAACAAATGACAAAAAGAATCAATTCCCTAAGTGCACTTGAAGAAGGACCTTGAATCCTCATAAAAAATACAACTAATGAAGCACTATGTTCATTCTTCATCCAAAAAGCCTAAAGTGATTTTTGAGGGCCACTCAGAAATAGTGGTTTAATGTGTTGACCACGTCCTAAAAGAACTTTCAGATGAGTGGTTTGAGATTCAGATAAATTGATGCCAGCAACCACAGTATGAATTATATCTAAGCAGAAGTGATTCTATGTCAAGTATTTGCAACGTAGGTCAAAAGTATAGGTGATACAGTCCAGGTGTCCCTCATAGTGTGTCCTGTGATTTCATACAGAGTTCGATATTTTTCTTTCAGTTCTGGGACATAAACAGATGATGCAAAAATATTGTAATAGATTATTTTGTCTGGTTTTAGGTCTGTGAGATAACAGCTATTTCTTTGTAGAAACAAATGATAGAACTAAAAGTATATCTATATGATTTTTTTTTCAAAAAATCTGATCATCAAAAGTAATTCTGCATTTTGAATTTAAAATCTTAATTCTATTGCAGAATATATGGAAGTCAGAACATTGAAGGTAACCAAGAAAACCTTATTTTTCTTATGTATTTTCCAGAACAATTCAGAGTCACAGTGGGATAATGTGGGTTCATCTTTGTGCTACTCACGATATAAAGTGTTGACTGGATATGTATTGGAATGTTATTCCTTCATATGTTTTATCAGAAAAGTTTGTCACAGCCAGTGTCATTGAGACTTTGGAATTTTTTATCAGTTTGTTAACTATATGGTATTCATGCTCCGGTAAGGTATTTCCTCACCTTACTCTGTTAGAAACTCTAACTAAATTAAGTGAGCCACACAATGAGAAAACACAAAATAGTAGGAGGGCACGTGTGAGAAGAAGTGTGCCAGTGGGAGAGGGCGAGGACGAGGGAGCAGAATGGGCAGGGAAAATGGCTGAAATCTACCACATAGATGTATTGAACTAGAAGATGCCATAATAATTAAGTTATTCAAATTTCATTCAAAAAATTGAAATAAATAGGCCTGTGTACACATTCATGTGGTAAAGACAACTGTCGACCTTAACAATTTCCAATTAAGTTTACTAAAGTTTTCACATTCTTGGTATAATTGTGCATATAAGCATACTAGTTATCAAAGTAATCAACATCACACACAAGTAACTTTTATATTGATAACTCTGATATAGATTAATTTGCTGAGTTAGAGGCATTGTGTCTTTGATGTCATGTAATATACAGACATAGATTCAGTGAAAATTCAGTGTCCTTTAGATAAAGAAAATTATTTGTTTATATTCATTCTTCTCAAATAATGAAATTGTCCTGAACATATCCAGGAACATATGCTATTCTGTGGCAGCATTCTAAAGAGCTACATAATTGAGGGACATCTGAATGTAAAGACAGTGTGTCTTAAGGATTATGGGTCAAGCTAATTTTTAATGTTAATTACATTGTATATATTTTCCTCTTCAATTAAATATATGTTTTTTCTCAGAATATATATGTATATATACGAATACATACCAAATATGTGTTACAGTTTCCCTTCCCTCTACTACTTTTAGTTCCTTCACACCTCCCCTACCTCCTCCCATCCCAAACAATTCCCGTTCTGTCTCTCATCAGAAAAGGACAGGCTTCTCAGAGATAACAACAAAACATAGCAACAAATACATAATACAACAAGCAAAACACATCACATCAAAGCTGTCGAAAGCAATAGAGAAAAGAAAAAGATTCCAAGACAAGGAATAGGAATCAGAGACTGTTCAGACACTCAGAAGCCCTGTACGGATAATGAACTGAAAGCTATAATAAACACCAAACACAGTAGAAAATAGTGGGTAAGGTTCTATGTAGGCATCAGCTTGACCTCCCCATGATCAATAAGTTGTATGGGTGTTATCCTCAGCAGTGGAACCTTGATGTCAGTTTGTGGAGCTTAACGTGTTGCTTTGGCAACAACCAAGATTTGGGGGGGACTTCCCCAGGACCACTTTAGCCAACAATTCAATTGGATGTAACCCAGTCTCTGTACTAGAATGTTCATTTGGTAGCAAGGATGGCTAGTAGTTAGAACCCTTACTATTGGAGACTTCTTTCTTTATTATTGCCATCATCTACCTCAAGAAGTTTTCACTACATTAAGTTTCCACACCACCCCTTAAGTGTGCCTTAAATCTTGCTGTCGTCTTTCTCTGCCTTTTCTCTTTCCACCCCACCTCCTTTCCTATTCCCTACCTGGTGCTACCATTTCCACTCACCCCCTGCACCCAGCTCACTGGTAAAATCTATTCTATTGCCCCGTTCCAAGGACAATAACTATTAATTTTAAATAATTTAATCAAGTGCATTTAGAGGCAAGGCCTTCATTATAAAATACAAAACCATGCATCTTAAGTCTTCAACCCATTAAATAAGAATTAAGCCTATTAAAGACTCTAGATCATAGAATGTTACATATATACAAATACTGTCAAGATAAGAGTCACTATTAATTAGAATATTTATAAAATTGTTCTGTATCTTGTGCATTAAAATATACACTTTACAGTGATATCTCATATGGGATGATGATGTAAACAAAGTTTGAGTCTAAACCTAATATAATACTAAAGAGGAATTTTAGGATATTTAAAAATAAATAATGTACATTCTATATCACACAACTGTGCTTCTTGTTGCTGATATTTGGTTGATTCTAGATCTAGGAGAATGACTTTCAGCAAGGTTCAGCAAAATGACTCACCAGGTAGTATCTATATAATGTATGCATATAACTACAATCACAAAAAAGCCATCCGTTTGGGAAGGAATTGCCTGCAAGGCAAGAGTGGGTATGAGGACAAGGACAGGAGAAGTGATGTAATGATATTTTTTATTTCAAACACATGTAAAATAAAAATTATTGTTGCTTAAATTTCAAATTATAATCTATTTCAACTCTGAGAGAATAAACTTTCTGAGATTCACACCTATTTTTACATATATTAGTGGTTTGTTTACTTTATTCTATGATATTGATGTAGTATTCTATTGTAATAGTATCCAGAGTTTGACTTAATCAGTCATTTCCCCATTTACAACTTTTTTTGTTTCCTCACTGTTACCCCTAAGGGTATTTTAAACAGATTCTGTGTGAACATGTTTTATTTCTCTAGAGAAAATACTCCACAAACTAAAATTCCTGTCTTGTTCAATAAGTTCTTGTTTAGTACTCAAACAACCAGACAACAATGTTCTTTACAAAATAATTTTTCTCCATGATCCAACTGACTAGAGTATAAAGTCAAACCCAAACCCCGACCTAATGCTCTTAATCACCTACTCATCTCTTCAACACTTGACCCTGCTTTTTTTCATATTCATGATATTTTTCTTTCTTTTTGAAAATATTTTTGTTGTTTCTGTTTTCACATATAAATTTATACTATTACACATTAGTAAAATTGACCTTACAGACCAGGAAGAACCATGAGACAATCAAGAATTATATAAATGTTACATTCATAGTTATTTGGCCATTTGTATTTGGCAAACTTGAAGTAAACATCTTTCCTATCTTGTTGGGTCTAAATTTCTGAATGGAGATTAATATCTATCATATTTTATCTCTGTTAACTTTAAACATCTATCTTCATCGAAAAACATCTTAACCCCTAACCTACTAAGCTTAATTAAAAGACTAAACTATCTGGTCTTCAATCCCATCAGAGACCTTCGAAGGGATAAAACTTAAATACCTGAGTGAACCCAGAGTGCAGGTTAGCAGCTTCTAAAATGAAAAATAAATGACTGAATTAATTTACCCAACACTCTCTATAATATTGGGGCTTCATATTCAGCCTTCTGGCCCAATAGAGCTGACAGACATATTTGTGAGGCAGGAGCTATTGAGGGCTTGCTTACCCTGTATTGACAGAGTTTGGCCATCTACTCTGCCTGCTTCTAAACTTGACCACTTTTAGGCAGAATTTTGTCTGTGGCAGAAAGGAAGACATTTGCCCAGCGGCTTGTTTGCCACCTTTGAAGCTATCTCCATAAGGAAGTTCTTTGATGCTCATCTTGTTTGAGGCAGGCTGGGTGTTGCCATGAGTTAACTTGTCTTGTTGTCAGAGAATCTTTAGAATAATAAAAACATCGTTAAATGTCATATTATGTAGGTCTCTGAGGTTTTTGAAGACCCTGCTTTCTATATTTCTACTGTTCTATTTCCTCTCCAGTATTTATGACCTAGATTTGCAGTATTACTTTATTGTCATTTAAATTTGTACTTTCTATCCAGTTATAATTTAGTTTTGAGACACAAGATAGAACCAAAATGTGGATCTCTATAGGACATATATGTTGCAAATATATATATTAGCAAGGTTTTCAGAGTGAATCTAGAAATGTCAGTGATTGTGAAGAAAAAGCCTCAGGCCCCGCTGAGTAACAGGGAACTTCCTACACTGTCACCAGTTAGGGGAGAAAATGGCCCTTCTTTGCTTTAAGCAGGTTGTTATTGTAGATCTGTCTGGTACCTGCAGATGGATTTCTGCCTTAGCTCATACAATCACACTTCCACAAAACTGTCAAACTTTTGCTGAGATAGCAACAGTTAAGATATATGATAAAAAATGGACTTTAAAAAACAAGTAGGTCAACAAGAATAGCCAGTAACAAGATAAACACATATTTTTAAGGTGTTCTCTAATTATTTTGTCAAAGTTATGAAATTATAAGACGAACATATGTCCTAACATTGTTGTTTTAATAAGAAGATAAAGTAAAACGCTTTATAAAGTTGAAAGCTAAAGGATTTGCTGACACGAAGAGAGAGAAGCAAAACTAATGAGTAGCCAGAATGTAGGAACTGTTGATTAGATGACTGATGACACCATTAAAGAAAACAGGAAACATGAAAATGGATCACAACTACTGGGAGGAAGATGACTAGCTTGGAATTTGTTGTATTAGATTGAATTGCTGACAAAACATTTAAACTTTGCCCCAAGAGGAATATTGAGTCTGTTCCACAAGTGAGACAGGTTCTTTTTGTGAATAACATGGTTTGAAATTTCCCTAGCATTAATGAAAGCTTTGAGAATGAAATAAAGTGATAAATCAGTTATTTAATATTTGCATTTTTATTAAGGATGGCTTTTGTTTTGTGTCCTTTGGGCTTTTTTTTTTCATTTACAACATATGAAAAACATCCTTGCATTGGGAGGTGACAATTTTGTGTATTTCAAATACTTCTATATTTGCCATTATAAATCAACTACCAGAGTAATGACATCATATTATTTATATTATCTATAAGCAACATAAATAAATCTTTATATTTCAACCTCACCTGATTACCTATTAGAACAATAGGAAATACATACATATATATGATACATGAATTTCATATTTATCCTCACATTTCCCATAGTGCTTAAATTTGAACCCAATGCATTGTTCCTGACAGACCAATATTCTACTACGTAAATATACTCCATTGCCCATTTTCTTATTTTAAATTTCATTCTTTTCAATATTTTCTGGAATATTCTAGGGTTTAAAACACACATTAATTTGCACCAAAATTATTAAATTTTAAATTTATATTAAATTGCAATTTAAAGTTCTAAAATACTACATAATGGAGATATATTTGAGTCAAAATGCTTGTCACATGAGTATGAGGTTTCATTCTAATCATTTGATTTTCTATACCATCCTAGTTATGAATGTGGAGGTGCCTGGAGGAACCCTAGAGTTTATTGTCCAGCCAGACCAGCCTATTCAGTGAGCTCTAGGTTCTGTAAGAGATACTATCTTAAAACATAAGGTAAACAATGATTAAGAAACACACCCCAAAGCAACTTCCAGTCTTACAACTCATTTATACATGAGGAAAATAAATACACACAGGCCAATCCCCCAAGAACGACATTTTCCTATTTTTAATTTCTCATTGTATATAACAGGATTAAGAGTTAGTGAGCCTCAATGTAATTTCTACTGGATAAAACATGTTTATTCCTCAGTCAAAACAAGGAAATAAAACACTTTAATTCATTAATTAACCTTTTCTTTATTATTGCTTTTAGTGTTGATATTTCCTGGGAATGTGACTTATTACTCTAGATGTAGATAAATAGTTTTGGCCCTGTCATATCTTTGGTTAACTAATGATTTTCTAAAAAGTCACACCATATGAATCAATTTTTCCACTCACACATGGAGATGACACTAACTCAAGTACCTGGATGATAATTGAAAATGTTTTCTGCATGAAGTTGAACATTTTGGCAAAGTGGTCAGTCTTCTCCCAAGGACAGAGACTACAGGGGCCTTCATCCACTGTCCTTCTCATTTCTCAGTTTTTATGCTACTTGTGTATTAACTTGCAGAGGGGAGAAAGTAGGTAGTGTTTTGTGTGTCCATTGATTGGTAGTGTCTATGATTGTCATGTTTCAGAAATTGATGGAAAAGCACAAGTTAAACAATATTTAAAGGACCTCAAAAAAGAGTGACACATGTCCTACTAACATAGGTCTCTAAACACCTCAATTATGAAGGAATGAATACCTAATACAATACAACAGACCAAAATCATTTTTGCCCAACTTTGTCACGCTGAACCCTCATTGACAAAATCAATAAGTAAAGGAAAATCCTTTAAGAAATATTAGCTGTGGTTCTCAATATTAATAATCATAAGACATGGTACAAAGACTCTTATTTATACTTCATTGATAAGTAGAAATAAACTGGAGGTAAATGGAAAAATACATTATAGGCATTGATTATTTTTTGGATTCTAGAGCTCAGCAGAATCCATATAAAGGTGTAATTAGGGAATGACTCCATGCGGTGGACCCTGAAACACATATTACAAAAACATATAGAAATATAATATTAATAATTAAATTAATTTTTAGAAGAATTGCCAAAAGATTAATATATATACATATATATGCTTTCTGATAAAAATTTCTTACCAACACTTTGGACTATAAATAAATCATATGTTTTGTTATACTGGTGATATTTTATATATAGATTGAATGACAGTTTTAATGAGTTATTTGTTCCTTAAATTTTTTAAAATATTAGTAAAATATTTAATTTTATTGTTAAATAATTTTTGTATTCTCAAGTTGGCATATCTTTTATAAACCAAATTTTTGCTTATAGATATTATAAGCTTCACATTTGTTACATATTTCCTTAACTTAAGAGAACTGTAAATAAGTCAATGAATACACAGTCTATTGTTCATTTAAATAGTGTGTGAACATTACATTGATAATGCAATGTTAACACAAATGTTAAAAACGTTATTATCTCGGGACCAGAAGGATGGTTCTGGGGTTCAGAGCACTGGCTACTTTTCTATAGGGCCCATTTTAATTCCTAGCCTGCATATGACAGTCAACAACTGACTATAACTCCTGTGATATTGGATTTGATACTTTCTTGGGATCTCAGGTTGTGGACACACAAATAATACATAGACATACATGAAGGTAAAGTATGAGTATGTGAATATACATTAAAATCAAAGACTAATATAAGAATTTAAAATAATTAATATTTAATTTCTTCAATTTTATCACAATGATAAAAATTCTAACTTTTTCTTTAATGTTTTTCAACAAACATTCATATGTCCAAGGTTATTTTACATATCTATTTATTTCTATCACTCAAATTAATATAGCTTTATGTTATTTAATTTCAGTGTTTTGAATGAAAAATGTAACCTAATGTATTAAAAGATATAATTTTACCAGGTTAGTTAATTTTTTGCTTATTTAAAGAATTAAGCAGTTGCAAACAACAAAATGGAAGCTTTTAAATATTAATCAACTTAGGTGAATAGATATTAGTGATAAAATTTCTATTTTACACCAGAAAACAAAAATAAATAAGATACTGTTGTCTTTAACTGATGCAAAATTCTGAATTTAAAAAGGTACAGATCCAGAACAGATTATTTTTCATTTTGTAAGTTTTATTTTTTCTTCATATAATATGTCCTCATCAAGACACTCATACTGAAACATATTTTCCATTTTCCAATTCTGTATTGCTAGACTTTACATTTGTTTCTCTTCTATACACACACACACACACACACACACACACACACACACACACACACACATTGCAAAGATTTATTTTATTTTTATTTAAGTGCTTTTCTGTGTATTGGGTATATTTTTGAAGGTACATGAATAAGTATCTCCAGGACCTAGAGTTAGGAAGTTTTGACCCACCTGATGTGGATTCTGAGAAATGAATTCTAATTCTATGCAAAAGCAACAAGCAGTTTTAAACCCTGAGCCATCTCTCAAGCCACCAAGTAACATATTTTCTGGCATAGAAGATTAATTTTAACCCTGCAATATCCATGTTAAAGTCGGGTGTCATCTTATTTACTTGCAACTTGCTTCTCCTTCCTTCATATGCCCAGCGCATAATAGTGGGAGGGGGGTGCCACAGCCAAATCCCAGCTCTATGTGGCAGTGGGTGGGTGGAAGGCGATATCAAGCAGGAAGGCACAAGCAGCACACATTTTCCTGTACCTCAGGAGGAGAACAAGAGTGTGGATTGAGAACCAGCCCATCCCACTCTGAGGGCTGCCTGTCTTCCGGCTGAATGTGGAGCAAGCCTTAGAGGGGCAGTGTAAGCTGGCACTGGCTGTCTGCTGGCATTTAATAAAGCACCTAGTGGTGCCTGCCAATAAACACATGACAGAGTTGGCTGCACAGGGTGTGTGTTGGAAGAGGTTTAGTTTTATACAGCAAATATATTTCAAACTATATTTTAACTAGTAAAGTTGGTGTCATCTTATAATCCAGTTGTCTTATAAACCAGTAGGTTTTGCTATCATCTAGTCTAGACTAAACTAAGACTATAATTATCTTGATGTGGAAGACACAGACCAGTAAGAGGCGCCCTCCATGGCCTTTGCACCAGCTCCTGATCCAAAGTTTCTAGCCTGTTTGTGCTCACATTTTGACTTCCTTTGATAATGAAAAATGATATCACTATGTAAGCCAAATAAACACTTTAGTCTCCACACTGCTTTCTGGTCATGGTGTTTCATTGCAGCAGTAAAACCTATAACTAAGACATCTGAATTAAAGAACAGAAGGATACTCTTCATAAAAGTGTTTCATATTTTCATTTCTATGCATAATATTTTTTCATTGTAAATATTTATTATAAACTTTTTGAAATCCAAGTGAGTTATGTCATTTCTTGTTACATTAGAACTTTTTCCACAACTCTTTTCTTAAGTTACATGTCACTGGTCTTAACTTTTAATCTGATATCATTTTAAACTACCTACAAAAACTGTGGTATGTAGTTTTTAAACTATACATGAAATGCTTTCATATGCATAATATTTTTAACTACAAAGAGATATATGTAAGTATATAATCAGTGATTTTTGCTGTAAATTTCAAGTAGTCTACTTAACCTTCACATCTCCATTGCATTCTTCTTTTTGATTAATTACTGGATTATGTTCATACTTTTTAACTTTTAATAGTTAAAAATATCAAAACTCATAATTATATAACTTCAAAGGTTTTTTTGTGTTGGGAGATAGATGACAGCTCAATATCTAACATATATATATATATATATATATATATATATAATTATGATTAAAATATTGAAATAATTGGACTTCTATCTTCAGATATGAGGTATACATACCAAAATGATTGTAACTTTCATTTTTATTAAGAAAGAATGGTTTCTTTATAACAATTATGAATCACATAGGCTGAAAAACAGAATGTTTAAATTGAAAACCAGTAAGCTATCTACTTATGGGGAGAGGCACTTGCACAAAGAAACAAGGTCTCTACATTTGCTGTCTTGATACAGAACATTTAGAATACAGGGTAAGCTAGGACAATGGTTAACTAAGAAATGTCAGCAAATCATAAATGACCAGCACTGGTGCTGTGACAATGTGAAGACATTTGGTTCAGTCATCATGCATGTTTGTGACTTAGTACATTTTTTTCTCCATGATTCCCACAGCAGGAGTTCATTAAAGATGACACTTTTGTGATATGTCAGGTTTATAAAGAGATAACCAATTTCACAAAGTTATCATCTATGTCAATATCCTGAAGCATTTTTGTTAATTTCCTCAAGTAGTTTCAAAATCTTCCAACTATATTAAAGTTGTTGATCCTTTTTAAATTTATATACACATATAATAAGTTATATTGATATCTTTTGAACTAAAGGTGAACTTTCAATTGGCCTTGCATCATTCATTTGTTAACAAGAGTGTCTTTTCTCCATCTCTTAAACAACTTTAGCAAAAATCAGATGTTGTGTTATGTGGTTTAATATTTGATCCTTTATTTTACTCCACTGGTCTCATGCTTGATTTCCTGCCAGAATCATGCTGTTTAGGGTGCTATAGATCTCTGTGAAACTTTCATAATAGATATTGTGGTTTATTATTGTTCATTTTTCCCCTGTGCTCAGAGTTTGTCAGCGCATCTATTTATGTAACACAGTAGGAAGTGTCCATAAATCTCTCAGAATAGATTGTGTATACTATCCCATTTTATTATTACCTGGTATATTCTCAAAAGAAAGCAGTTTATTATACAACAGAAATAATAACACATGTTTTAAAAATAACAGCACTATGTACAAAGTTCAGGACAGGAAATCATCTGTATCCTATCAAGAATTGAATTAATAACAACACATGGTATGTGTAGACAACAGAACAATATTCATCCATACATAAGAATAAAATCACCTGTAGGAAAATCTTAGGTTGAGGAAATTATTAAATGCTCAATAATAAAATTGTACAGATATATCTTTGCCAAATGTAGCCTTAAATAAATAAATAAAAAGTTACATAAAAGAGGCAAGATAAGAAATAAAATTATAAGGATGCTCAGGAAGCCATAGGTGGAAAGGAAAGGATAATGGTGGTGGGTTATAGCAATGTATATGGTAAAAATGTATGCAAATTATATCACTAAGTCCATTATCTTATATAATGAATCTTCAATATTTTGAAAGAAATGATTAAACTCAATGGCGGAATAATGAAAACAAAATAGTTTTTATTTAATATGAAATACTTCAAAAGAAGTTAGATTGTTTGATTCAAGCCATTTAAATATATATTGTATTAAGAATATGGGCACAGAACACAGGAATAATTAATTTGAAATATCAAATTATAAGAATGTTATTCAATGATTTATATTATTTAATAATTGATTTAGATTATCCTAAAATGGAGGTTTATTTATAAACAAAAGCCTAAATGTACAGCATAAAATTATGTAAAAAGTTATAATTAATTTTTAAAGAAAGTGAACTTAATAAAAAATGTAAAAATAAAGCAAGACAACATAGGTAAAAATTAAGACAAAGTTTGTAAGATTTTTATCTAATGTAAACTTAACATTTGCATGGGACTTTATTAAATTCAGAAAAATGTGAATGAATAAATACATCAAGGTTATTGACTGAACATGTATGTCATTTCCCTAAAATATTTTGGTGCCAACAGATAAGTTCACTTACTACCACGCAGCACGAATGAGTCATGGAAATGTCACTTACCAAAATCCCAATCCTGGTGAGGAATGTCATAAGATTTTGTAGGTAGAGAAACTGCATACTATGCCTACTAAGTTGTTCTAGAAAGTCACCAGCCTTTTGTCATCATCATTGATGATCATGCTTTAAAAAATAACTGCTGTATTTTTAATTAAAAACAATATTAATAACCTATAACACAATCAATTATTAACACCTCTTTGTGACAGATTCATGTATATTCATTTAACAAATCCAAGATATGGTAAAACCTTATTTGTAAATAAAATTCATATTAATTTTAGGAATATATTTTAGACCCATCATTTGGACATTATTTCATGTGCTCGGTTAATGCAAGAATATATTTATAAAGAAATGATATGTAGATAGATGGATAGATAGATGATAGTAAAATTAAAGGAAGGGACAAATAGTTATTGCAATACTGTCATTATTATTGAATTAAGGAGGATACTAATTAAAATTCATTGCTGTAAAAAATTTAATAACATCATTAGTTCCAAAACAGTTTTCTTTCAATAAGTTATATAAGCAGCAAACAGTTTAAAGACAGAAGAAAAAAAAAGGTCTTTATTCATTGATAAAATAAATATGAAAATATGAACAAGAGACTGTTTTGAAGTGAATTATTATTTGACTTAAATATTTAAGAACTGAAGCCAACACAGTCAGGAATATAAATGATTGCATTTCAAATGTATATATAGCTTGATAAAAATCAGTAAGATATGGCTTCATTAATCATGTGATAAGAGTCAAATATTTATGGTCATTCAGATGAATATGAATATAAAACTCTATGAAATAATTTGATACATATGTTATCATAATTTATTTACATTATATATTGATTGTAATCCTCTCACTCTTATCATCCCATTCCCATGCTCGCTCCCTCTTCTGCCCTAATCCCCTCCCCTAGACTTCTGACCAATGGGGTCCTCCTCCCAGCCCATCTGACCAAGTTTAGCGGGTCTTATCTGGATAGCCTGCATCCCCTTCCTCGGTGTTCCCATAGGGCCTCTCTGAATTTTTTAAGGTGAATAATGAAGATGCATTTCCACATATCAGTGTAACGTCTAAAACATAGTAATTGTAGATAACAGTCAGAAGGGAAAGCCCAGGAAATAAATAAAGCTAATGCATATCACACTTCCTATGTCCTGTGTTACATACAAATATAAAATAAACAGCATTCTAATAAAGTAGGCAAGATCATATGTTTAAAGGTAAAGGTACTACAAGAAGGGGTTTGTGCAAAGCTGTGTTAGCTGTGTGACTGCTTATTGACAAGTATACTACACCACTTGATTTTTAAATACTTGAAGAAAATTTTATAGCTCCAAAAAATTATATCTTTTGTCCCTGAAATAAGCAATTATACACTTAAATATATGCCTAAAAAGAAAACCAGTATGATTTATAATACCAGTGTTAGAAACACTTTCAGTAATGCAAACCATCTACATTATAACTTTGGAAACATTAGAAGTAATAAAAGTCAAAAACATTATAGCATCACCAGAAAAGTACTGAAAATACATAAAGAGAAGATATCCTCCTCCGTGGATGACAACCTGATGAGTTATCCAACACAAAGTGGTCAGCCCTGCTGACCCAGCAAGTTGCATGTATATATGCATATATGTAACAGTAATAATCACAGAGCACATTTACTTAAGATGGAGTTGGACAAAGGGGGAATCAGAAGAATGGGACACAGGAGGGGTTAAGGGAAGTCAAGAAATGGAAAAGTGATACAACTGTATTTTAATTTAAAATTTTAATTAAAATATACTCACAGCTAACTTCAACAATGATATCAATGCTGCATAAATCAAGATTTTACATATAGATAAAAAGCTATTTGGAGGCCATTTGTGTAGTTATAAAATTTCGCTCCTGTTTCTGCCTCTATTATTTATATTTTTGGAAGTCATCCTTGCTATTTTAAATATAGACCTAAATTCACAATAAATAGAATAATAAAACCAGTAGATCAATTTTGTCACTAATCCAACTTGATATTGTAGTAATTACTACTTTTTACTCTTTAGGAAGCCAAGCACATCACTTCTCTTAGGAAAAAAAGCATAGCAATTATCTAACATTGTGTTTAACTGGAACATGCAATCTCATCCTCGTCCTTTGTAATCTCAGCTTCTGAGCTTTTCCACCTCATGTTGAGAAAATGCAGCATCAATAAATGTGTCACAATCAAGAATGCAGAATTCTGCTTTTTAAAAAAGTCTTATTGAGCTGACTTCTATATCCTTCTTCATTTTTTTAAAGTTTTATTTTATACTGTTTTTGTTTGTTTTTTTTTTGTTTGACCTGTAAATTACAGTATTGTGCATAATACTATAATTTAGATTTTATATTTCATTTAGAATATCTCCTCAAAATCAGCCTTCTGTTCTCAGCCTTCATTCTCCTATGTACCATTATAAACTAATAAGAGAAAACTATGTTTCTATGTTACTAAATAGACAAATAACATTCATTTTAATAATATAAACAATTTTAGTACTTATGTCACTTTTATGTACCATTATAAACTAATAAGAGAAAACTATGTTTCTATGTTACTAAATAGACAAATAACATTCATTTTAATAATATAAACAATTTTAGTACTTATGTCTCTTTTATATTTCCCTCCACATACCTTGCATAGATATATAGATATGTTGACAAGGTTTGGCCTTGTGCAGTTGGAATAGTAGGTACCTTTTTAAGTATATATCCCGTTTTCAGGTTTATGTGTAACAGTGTAGAAATAAGATTTTCGGGTATTGTATACTGTGAACAGAACAAACAAGATAAAGACTAAAAAGTTTTTTAAAAAGTTCTAGTTTCGGGATTAATCATAATTTTCTTCTTCTTAAAATGATAAATACTTCTACCCATAAACTATTTTTGAACTGTTGCTTGTTTTGTTATGCTGTTACATGTGCCTTATTTTTCATTCCCAGTTTGTTCTTACAACCTATTTATTTTTAAGATATGAGTAGAGAATAAGAAAATGAGTCTTATTAAACTGTATGTTCCATATCTCTATATATGTACACACGCACACAAATACACACACACATAGTTTCACAACACAACAAGTTGTGTGAAAAGCACAACTTCTTTTTGATTCACTTTAAATGAATTCAAGATCAAAACTGAAAAAAAAAAAAACCACAGTTAGCACTAGTGTGGATCACAACTCATTGGTAACAATCACAGGTTAGTGCACTTAAAACTTTTCCGATAAAAAGTCATCACACTCATATAATGCATTTAAGATTCATCATTAATATTTAAACAACTAGAAGTTTAAGTTTTTTGGTCTTAAAAATTGACATTCAATGCATTTTATGTCAAACTTTTCTACATTAAATAATTGTGCAAATATTATGTACATTTATTATCATCAAAGTGAGGTAAGTTATTTATGTATAAAAATTATACTTTATTTAGAATAGGACCAAAGGCTTTGGGTTCAAGTGCTTACTAATATCATATATTTTTTTGTTGGGAAAGTAATATGCTTTTAGCCTGTTTTATTTTCTTATCTAATTCATGAAGTATCTGGACCTTGAATTTTTTTTCTCATTGTATCTCTGTTAAAAATTATAGTGGTCAGTGTTAGGGTTAGGGAAATCTGGTGGCACTCAGAGGAAGGATAGAAGGCAACCAAGAAGAGAGTTGATACCCTATGAGCATATAAAGGGGGAAGAAATCCCCCTCAGTCACAGTCATAGGGGAAGGAAGTAAGGGAAATATGGGAGGGAGGGTGGAATGGGAGGATACAAGGGAGGGAATAACCATTGAGATGTAATATGATTAAATTAATAAAATTAAATTTAAAAATATAATGGTCACTCTTATCTATTAACTGCACCCTATGTAATAGCCTTATAATGAAGAAAAAACACAAATACCCATGAAGTTTCACTGCACATCTAATGTCTGTCAGTGAGTAGCAGAAAAAGTAGCATTAGCAAGGAAAGGCCACACACCTGCTCTACTCCTCTAGAACACTTATGATATAACACCATAGAACTTAAACAAAACAAATTGATTTCTTTTCACTTCTGGTGTCCTGATGCCCAAGATCAAGATCCTTATAAATTTGATTATTCTGACATCTTTCTGCTAATAATCAAGATGGCTACTACCTTCCTCAGTCTTTAAAGTGCTCATGCTGGGTGTGGATGAATTCCAAATAATCTGTCTTCTATTCATCCTCTTCCTTCCTGTTCTAATACAAGTCATAACTGGTTATGAGTAAACTTCTATGACTTTAACAAATTAATGTGGAGATGGAAATATGTAACTATAATAATTGTCTACTGCATCAGTTAAAACCTATCAACAGACTCATGTGAAATCTAATGAAAGAAATGTAGTTGTCAATAACATTAGTAAAAGGAACTATTATGCACTCTGATTCTCCTGTATATAAAAACCCCTGTCTCTCTGTGCCACAGCAAGCTTCCAAAATCTGATTTCAACAAGAATTCTTCAGTGGACTCAACCTATGATAAACAGAAAGACACGGTCAATTTTTCTTTCCTGTTGTAAGCTACAGAAAGACAGAGATCTGAGTGGAACATTTTACTCTGAGAAAATCCAAATGAGATCTCATTATAAACCACAAGGATGGAGGGAAATTTAGGGTTAAGATACACAATCTATGGAAATGGTCATTGGTCACAACATTGTCACAAAGCTGGCTTTGAGGGCAACCTTCCTGAACAATGATAGTGGAAATTGCCATCCAAGACAGCAAGAAGGAGTTCACAGCTTCCTGCCAAGCTTCATTGTTAAATCCATATATTCTTTACTGAGGCAAGTTTCCCCAGATATTATGCCATAATGTAGCCAATAACACATAACATATACTCAAACTTTTCTTCCATCTCTAGTCACAAAATAGAGCTATGAGAATTTTAATGAGTGTCTCAAACCTATCTTTAAAACCTTTGCTATTAAATGTAAATCAAACAAGCAAAAAAAAAGAACTTTTCTATCTAAAATGTCTTGGTTTTATAATGCAAGCTAAAGATGACTTCGTGATGCTACTTTTCAGTTTCACTTACTTATAACTGAATAAGAGTCCCAAAGAGGGTAACCATCACTACCATAGGATAGAAAAGACACAGTTGATATAAATACTCAATTCACTGCCAAAGTGCAGAGAATATCATGTACTCAAGGAACTGCTGCCAGAAATGTCATCATCTGTCTCTTACAAGACAGCAAGCACTGAGAAGATCTTACTTCAACTTATTTATTTGGCCAGAGGTTGGGGAAAAGGCTGGATTGATCTGGGATATAGAATGATACCCATACATGGTATTATTTATTGAACAAGTCAATCCAATCACTAAGCTGTAGTATGGATCTCTATTCTTATGAATTAAGATAACAAAGAGAGAGGGAGCAGTCAGAACCCATGACCCAGAATATTGTAATAAAGAGACATATGCTTATCTGGTCTTCTGGTAGCACATCATACCAGTGTTGAAATGGGTGAAGGAATGACAGTTGCATCTGAAACAGGACATACCACAGACACACCCACAGACGCTATGCTTGTCACGTAGTCATCGTCGTTAGACCTAGAAACTTTTCCTTTGGATCTCTTAGCCTTATGTGAAGTTTGTTATAATTGTTAATAACGTTCATGTCTATTTGCTACGTTTGTAGGAAATATAATATTGCCACATACATTGCCAGTTTTTGGATGGACCTGCACAAAGATGGGAATTTTAACATTTGATGCCATTTTTTTCAGTACTCAAAAACCTTTGTAGTTGTGATACTTGAAGTGAAAAATATAAACTTCATTCTCTTGCACAAGATATGCGATAACAGTTGCACTGTCAATAAAATTTTCATGTGTGTTCATCTCATCTCTCTGCAAGCCTATGAGAAATAGGAAAAAGCCTAGTGAAGGACATTGAGGAGGCTTGAATTCATCAGCAACAGGAAAGGAGAATTTTACAAATGAAGAAAAGATTAAAAAGAAGAGGCTGAATCATTCGGAAAAGATGGAAGTCATTTATGGTGATGAAATAAGCATATTAACTAAAATAGACATAGATATATCAAATACCTCTTTAGGCTCCCTTATTCACTTTTCATTCTTTTTTTTTTCCTTTTTTTTTCTCCTTTATTAATTTATTCTTGTTACATCTCAATGGTTATCCCATCCCTTGTATCTGCCCATTCTTCCCTCCCTCCCAATTTCCCCTTATTCCCCTCCCCTATGACTGTTCCTGAGAGGGATTACCTCCCCCTCTAATATGATCATAGGGTATCAAGTCTCTTCTTGGTAACCTGCTGTCCTTCCTCTGATTGCCACCAGGTCTCCCCGTCCAGGGGACATGGTCAAAGCTCACTTTTCATTCTTAATTGGACAATGAAATCAAGTCTGTATCTGTGTTTCCCCACTTTTGGTATTCATATGATAGACTGGTAAATACCACAACTTTAGAGATACAATTCTAGTCTAATGGACTTCTCTTGGAAGAGAGAAAAGTAATTGTCAGTGTTTTCTCTATATCTTCCATAAATCCATTAGGGAGGGCACTGCCAGAGGTTTTATGGGGACTCTTCGGTTGTCTTCAGAATTCTCATCATATATTATAACCCAAATAGCCATTTTATGTACATTTGTTACCACATGGCCATAAAGATTCACTCATAATATGAAAATAAATTCTGTAGCATTGGTTACATCCTTAATCATCATTGTCCATTGCAGTGAACAGAAGTGATCAAGGCATTGGAATGTGAGTCAAAGGAAATCAAGCCACAAATGAGCTGAAATGTTAAATAATTAGGGTTTTCCCCCAGGAACCTTGTAGTCTTACCAGAAGACAGCATCCTATATAAAGCTGTTCTCTCAGGATTGGGCATGAGAATGGAAAACTAATGAACCACAGTGACCAGATAGTGCTGGGTACATCTGAACAGCAAGTGTCCCCTGTTCTAAGCTAAGTTGTTTTAAAGGCATTTGATATATATGTTGCTCAAGCTTCAACACTTTTTCATTTTTTCTTCTTTAAATTATCATAATTTACTCATATTATATCCTGAATGGTAGCCCACTTCTTGTATCTTCCTGTTACCATCCTCCTTCCCTCTAACATATATTCCCCTAAGCCTCTCACAGAAAGGGACCTCCTCCCCGAACATACAGCCACAGCATGTCAAGTCTCATCAGGACAGTCTGCTTCTCCATCCTCTGTGTGCCACCAGACCTTCCCACCAGTGAGAAGTGATCAAGTCAGGGGCACCAGTGTTCATGTGAGAGATAGTCCCCACTCTCCCCACAATCATGAAGAATGAGCTGTCCATTGGCTAGATTGCAACATGGAGTATAGATTTACTACATGGATTGTCCTTGGTTGGTGCAACAGTTTGTGCTGGGCCCCACACAGATGTGCTGGGATCCACATCTACTAGCCTTGATGGTCTCTTTGTGGGAGTCCTGAACCCTCTGGGTCCTTCCATCCCCCCATTCTTCCATTTCACTCTCAGTGTTCCACCTGGATTCCAGTAGTGAGTCTCAGCATTTGTCTCAATCCCTCATTGAGTGGAGTCTCTCAGATGACATCTATGTTGGGCTAATATCCACTTATATGTCTATAACATGCATATCTTTCTGGGTCTGGATTACCTCACTCAGGATGATTATTTCTACTTCAATTAGAAAAATCTACTATTTTTGATGATTTTATGAAAGTTTGTAAACATATTAAAATTTAAAATGAAAACATTCCTTTATACTACTCATAATAAGATGATATCAGTATACTACTATTACCATTATACTTTGATAAAAACAATAATTTTACCATAATTTCATTGAAGTAAAACCTCAGGATCCTTGAATTACATCTCATAGCTAATATCTAAGGTTACTAGCAAAACATATTATAACTAACTTTTATAGTAGAGATTAAAGAGCTAACATGGATATCTCATATATATATAATGAACATCAAGAATATCATCACAAGTAACTTTTGTAAATCAGTCATGAGATTCAGTTTGTTGGTAGATATTGTATTCAAAATAAATAGTACCAATTAAAATGGGTCTTTAATGTTAATGACCTTATTCTTCACCCAGTTGGTGAATGATATAGAGTATAAAGTTAATTATCTATTTAAGAAGAAAAGGAAATATGTGTTGTAAAAAGGCATGTAAGAAACTGAATTAAAGTGCCATTAATGAGTAGCTAGAGAAAGGAGTCTCCTTGTGTCTTGGGGAGACAAGACCAGTGAGAATTTAGTTTCACTATGATGCATAGACAAAAGTGTTCATTAAAGAGAAAAGCTGATGTTGATGGCATTGTGTTCTTTACCCTTAGATCCAGAAACACTTCTTTTACTTTTGCTAAGTCATGAAATTAGAATTCTCACAATCAGAGCCCAGGTCAAACTCCAAGGAGACAAAATCTCCCTTTAAGCTTTTTTTAAAAATAATTTATTTAGATTATATCCCAATTGTTATCTCCTCACTTGTGTCTTCCTGTTCCCCCCTCCTTTCCTACTTTACCCTATTCCCCTCCCCTAGGCCTGTGGCAGAAGAAGACCTCCTCCCCCACCATATGATCATGGAGAACACAAGATATTCCATGACAAAAACAAATTCAAGCAGTACCTATCCACAAATCCATCTCTACAGAAGTTACTAGAAGGAAAACTCCAACCCAAAATGACAAAGTAAAACCAAGATAAGACAGGAAATAAATAACTTCACTGCTGCAAAACATAACCACATAAACAGTCTATTGCAACCAACGTCAAAATCAAGGGACTTAACAGTAACTGGTCATTAATATCTCTCAACTTCAATGGTCTCAATTCTCCAGTAAAAAAAAGACACATTTTAATTAAGACCCTTTAGGTTTTTTAAGTTTTACCAAAGGATCCATGCTTATTCTGATCAGTAGAAAGAGAAATATTCAGGAGAGAGAACTTTGAAAGAGGCTAGGAAGAAAGGATGGAAGACTGAAACCATCAAGATACTTGCCAGTACATTGAGCCTCTAATTCTTTTCTTGTGTGCCCAGTCATTTGATCTATGTCATCTTTTAAATCCCCATTGTTAAATATAAATTTATTCATCCAAACAGCTTAAGAAAAAGACGGCAATTGATTCCTATCACACAACTGTGGAGTTAGCAGGGGTGGCTTGTATAACATGAAACATAAGAAAAGAAAGCACCAACACTTCATTTTTGTTTTCCTAATTCTGAAGAAGGGAGATAAGAGGCAGATGTTACAAACCTGAAAATAGAGGTAGCAGTGCAATGTACAGCTTGCCTTAGAGAAGAAATTATTGATGAGATATGATAGACATTGATTTACATTCAGAATTTTAGACTCACCAAGATAGGAGAGATGTTTTCTTCAAGACTGCCAAATACAAATAGCCAAAACACTATGAATGGAACATGTATATATAATTCCTGATTATTTCATGGTTCTTTTTTGGTGTAGTCAGTTTATTGTATATGTGTGTAATAATATAAATGTATTTTAAAAATATTTAATAAAAATTTTAAAATAATAAATAAAGAAGAAATTATTGAATAATTCATAATCAGAGGCAAATTTTACAGTGACTTGCAAGCATGTCACTTCTTAGCTTATAAAGTTCCAAAGAAAAGCACCGTGATTATCCTAGGATCAGTGAGCTGACCAAGACTCTTAAAAAGCTGATGAGAGCTGTGAACTTTATCAGAAATGGAAAGGCTATCTGCGTCACCAGGTTGTTTTGGATTCTGGGTTCTTAGCTGCAGAACACAAGGATTGCCACATTTCTCTCTGACTCAGCCAAATAAATCTATTTTTATAGAGACCAGCTGATCCAGCTCCACCAATAAAGTCAGTGTTAAAGGCGTGAACAATGTTGAACAGTTAACAAAAGGGATTTTTATTAATGCTTCAACATTCCAATAAAGCAAATACAAACTCCTTCCTGTGCCTTCATGGCTGGAAAAGTAAATCTGCCATTCTTCCAGAAAGAGACAAATCATTTAATTATTATGATATCTAATTGTTTAAAGGAACAAGAAAGAGAATTTTTAAAGAAGATTTTGTTTTTATTTATTTATTTTTTTACTTTATTAATTTATTCTTGTTACATCTCAATGGTTATCCCATTCCTTGTATCCTCCCATTCTTCCCTCCCTCCCATTTCCCCCTTACTCCCTTCCCCTATGACTGTTCCTGAGGGGGATTACCTCCCCCTGTATATGTTCATAGGGTATCAAGTCTCTTCTTGGTAAGCTTCTGTCCTTCCTGAGAATTTTAAGACAGTTTCATTTGTTTTATTTTTGAAAATGGGAGGCAGAAATGAGACAGGAAGGCACATTTCAGAATTCACAGACTATCAAGATTGCCACTGAGGATGACCTGTGGAAGAAAGAGAACACAATAATAGGAACCAAGTCAGTCAGCCCAGCTCTGTGGAAGAAGCAGATAATTCAGGCTATGGGCAGGAAGTCTGAGCTCCCCACCAGAGCAGTGATAAAGGCATCAATAAAAGATTTGAGAGCTGGGAAACAGCTGGTACTTTGACTTATGAGAAAAAAAATTAAACTTATAAAGTTTGTGATATCACTACAATATTGTCACTATGATGTGGTTTGGGGTAGGTGTATGACCTCATGACAAGGATGGACCCTTAAATTTTTTGAAAGTTTCTAAAAATTAAACTATGGATTCTTGATAAATGATCATCAGAAGCTGCAAGAAAAGCAGTCCGAGGATTGAATTGTATGGGTGTTATAGAGCTATGAAAGTTATACCTCTGCATCAGAACTAGGTTTATAAATAAACAATATGTAGTCATTTGTTTACAAATAGTGCAAATGAAAACAGACAAATGACGGAAAGAATATGGGAAGCCGTGATGAAAGAATTGACAAGTCGGCCCAATTAATGGGTGTTCTCTGATGCTCACCACTGTAGCATGATAGTGGAACTCCTGAACTGAGTTCTTCTTTTGGTTCTTTCCTGTCAATTACCTTCTACTGCAGTTACTTGTTATCTTACCTTCCACAGTAATACACATGGTTCGTGGGTCTGCAGGTTAAGGAATCAATTGCTTGTCTGCATGTCCTAAATTAGGGCTGTCTGAACAGCGCCTTTTCATACACTGAAAAGGAATAAAAGTAGTTTTAAAAACCACGCAGACACACTGCTGTCATTACTGTGTCCTTTGCTGGCTGCAGCTGATGTGTAACAGCGGGTGCTTCAGAAAGAAATGCTGTTGGCACTTGTAAAGGCTGGCCGTCCGCAGCGCTGTCCTTTCTGCTTACAGAAGCAGCATAGTTGCCTTTGATGTTTGACTGTCAGGAGGTGTTTTGCAGAATCACTCAAACAAACAAAGTGGCACAACATGAATGACTAGAACACATATATGGTGCATGGCAGAGTATGACACTATCATCCCTAATAACATAAAATAGGTGTTCTGTGTGTCCCTTAATGCTATCTTTGTATATGGTCCTTACATTTATAAGAACCTTCCATACCCTAATAAGTTTGTACCTTAATGTATTACAGTTTCCAATGATATTCTAATGATCTTTCTTGGCTATGTGTCATTTTTTTTTTTGCCCTAAATCAGATTCTTATTTTAGAGGAATCACTAGAGAGATTCACATTGTCCTGAATCTTTGATAGACCCTATTAAATCAAAGGATACCTGTCAATATTATAAGAAAATATCTAGGATTCAGTAACAGTACATTTAACAGATGGCCATGCAGACATGTGGATGTTATTCAGAAAACAAATTTCCAGACTGTGCTGTAAATAGCTTACAGTCCTTTAGATCCATGTGATTTCAAATACCTTACTGCCATTATTTCATTTGGGTCCTAAAACAACCACTGGGAAAGCTAGAGCAATTATAATATGCTCTCAAACAAATAGAGGATATAGGAGGCTATGTCATTGCTCATGTTCTATGCTTAGCAAGGAAAAGAGGTGATACTATAATTATGGTCTTTCAACATAGTCTGAGGACTATTTTTGCATAGATAGATAGATAGATGATAGATAGAGGGATGATAGATAGATAGATAGATAGATAGATAGATAGATAATAGATAGATGATAGATAGATGATGGGTAATAGAAAGAAAGAAAGAAAGAAAGAAAGAAAGAAAGAAAGAAAGAAAGAAAGAAAGAAAAAGATATACAGACTCGAAAATGATGGCTTTCATTACAAGATTTAGGAACTATGATTAAAATTTAATGTCAAGTTGGTTTGATTTGGAATGAACTAAAATGCATATTTGATGGATTCATAAGGACATTTATTTTTTGGAATGATGAACTCTTCCCTAGATAGGAAGGCACCTACCATTGGATGTCCTGATGACAGGAGGTCTGAGGGAAATGAAGTTGCTTTTTTTGTCTGTTCCCTTTTCCACTTGCTCTATTTAATTATTAGCCCTTCGTGCCTATTTGAGACTCATGAATTATTTAGCGACCCATACTGAATAATTCTCTAGCATGCAAGCTACCAAGCACTTCCAGGTAAGTCAAACAGTTCATCCTTTTTTATGTTTACCTATATATGTATATAGGATCACAATATATTCATTCTATGACTTTTGGTTGTGTTCTTTTGGAGAACTCTGATTAATATCATTTCTAAAACTATAGATAACTTATTACAATATGATAAGAAAAGATTATAAATGTTCATATTGACAGTTCATATTGATACCATCAAACATAATCATATTGTCCTAGCCCAAACAACCATGGAATTGTGTGTGTGTGTGCAAGCATGCATGTTTTTATGTATAGAAGAAGGACCATGCTTAATAAACATGTTAATACTAGTCTCATGTTTTCTTAATTATTACATATATCTGTCTCTAATTTTCTACTTATATTACAGTAGATGACTAAATTTAAAGAAATCAAATATGTCCTATGTAAATATATTACTTATCTGTTTTTTGTTTTGTTTTTGTTTTTTTTAATACTTTAAACTTTTTTTTTACTTTATTAATTTATTCTTGCTACATCTCAATGGTTATCCCATCCCTTGTATTCTCCCATTCTTCCCTCCCTCCCATTTTCCCCTTATTCCCCTCCCCTATGACTGTTCCTGAAGGGGATTACCTTCCCCTGTATATGTTCATAGGGTATCAAGTCTGCTGTCCTTCCTCTGAGTGCCACCAGGTCTCCCCCTCCAGGGGACATGGTCAAAGGTGAGGCACCAGAGTATGTGAGAAAGTAATATCCCACTTTTCACTCTACTGTGGAGAGTGTTCTGACCATTGCCTAGATCTGGGTAGGGGTTTAAGGTTTACCACCTGTATTGTCCTTGGCTGGTGCCTTAGTTTGAGCGGGACCCCTGTGCCCAAATCTGCCTATCATAATGTTCTACTTGTAGGCTTCTAGGACCCTCTGGATCCTTCTACTTTGCCATTCTCCCATGTTTCTCTCATCTAGAGTCCCACTAGAATGACCTCCCCTCTGTCTCAGTTTCCTGGTAAGTGAAGGCTTTTGTGGGACATGCCCCTTGGGCTAATATGCAGATATAAGTGAGAATATACCATTTGAGTCTTTCTGCTTCTGGGTTAACTCACTCATTATGATCATTTCTAGCTCAATCCATTTATTCACAAATTTCGGGAATTCCTTGTTTTTAATAGCTGAATAGTATTCCATAGTGTATATGTACCACAGTTTCTTTATCCATTCTTCTACTGATGGACACTTAGACTGTTTCCATGTTCTGGCTATTATGAATAAGGCTGCTATGAACATGGTTGAGCAAATTTTCTTGTTGTGTGCTGGAGCATCTCCTGGGTATATTCCAAGGAGTGGAATAGCTGGGTCTTGAGGAAGCCCTATTTCCATTTTTCTGAGATAGCACCAGATAGATTTCCAAAGTGGTTGTACTAGTTTGCATTCCCACCAGCAATGAAGGAGTGTTCCTCTCTCCCCACATCCTCGCCAGCATGTGGTGTCACTTGAATTTTTGATCTTAGCCATTCTGATGGGTGTAAGATGGAATCTCAGAGTTGTTTTGATTTGCATTTTTCTGATGATTAAGGAGGTTGAGCATTTCTTTAAGTGTTTCTCAGCCATTTGATATTCCTCTGTTGAGAATTCTCTGTTTAGTTCCAAGCCCCATTTCTCAATTGGGTTATTTGGTTTGGTGGTGTTTAATTTCTTGAGTTCTTTATATATTTTGGATATTAGACCTTTGTCAGATGTAGGGTTGGAAAAGATCTTTTCCCAGTTTGTAGGCTGTTGCTTTGTTCTCTTGACAGTGTCTCCTGCCTTACAGAAGCTTCTCAGCTTCATGAGGTCCCATTTATTAATTGTTGACATTAATGTCTGGGCTGTTGGTGTTCTGTTCAGGAAGTTGTCTCCTGTGCCAATATGTTCCAGGCTCTTCCCCACTTTTTCTTCTTAGTGACTTAGTTTCTCTGGTTTTATGTTGAGGTCTTTAATCCACTTGGATTTGAGTTTTGTACAAGGTGACAAATATGGGTCCAGTTGCATTTTTTTACACATAGACATCCAGTTACCAACACCATTTGTTGAAGATGCTATCCCTTTTCCATCGAATGGATTAGGCTTCTTTGTCGAAAACCAAGTGACCATATGTGTGTGGATTCATATCTGGGTCTTCGATTCGATTCCACTGATCAACCAGCCTATTGCTGTGCCAGTACCATGCTGTTTTAATTACTATTGCTTTATAGTACAGTTTGAGATCAGGTATGGAGACTCTTCCGGAGCACCTTTTATTGTACAAGATTTTGTTAGCTATTCTGGGTTTTTTGTTTTTCCATATGAAGTTCAGAATAGAACTTTCAATGTCTTTAAAAAATTGTGTAGGTATTTTGATAGGGATTGCATTGAATCTGTAGATTCCTTTTGATAGGATGGCCATTTTTATTATGTTAATTCTCCCGATCCATGAGCAAGGAAGACCATTCCATCTTCTCATGTCATCTTCAATCTCTTTCTTTAGAGTTTTGAAATTTTTTTCAAACAAGTCCTTCACTTGCTTTGTTAGAGTAACTCCTAAGTACTTTATATTGCTTGTGGCTAATGTGAAGGGTGTAGTTTTCCTAATTTCTTCCTCTGCAAGCTTGTCATTCATGTATAGGAAGGCTACAGACTTTTTTGAGGTAATTTTGTATCCAGCCAATTTGCTGAAGGTGTTTATCAGCTGTAGGAGTGGTTTCAGGGCAGAATTCTACCAGACCTTCAAAGGCGAGCTAATACCGATACTCTTCAAGCTACTCCAAAAGATAGAAAGGGATGGAACATTACCAAATTCATTTTATGAGGCCATAGTTTCATTGATACCTAAACCTAACAAAGACTCAACAAAGAAAGAGAATTTTAGACCAATTTCTCTGATGAACATCGATGCAAAAATACTAAAAAAATACTTGCAAAACGAATACAAGACCACATCAAAGATATCATTCATCATGACCAAGTAGGCTTCATTCCAGGTAGGCAGGGATGGTTTAATATATGGAAATCCATCAATGTAATCCACCACATAAACAAACTGAAAATAAAAAACCACATGATCATCTCTTTAGATGCAGAGAAAGCATTTGATAATATCCAACACCCATTCATGTTTAAAGTTTTAGAGAGATCGGGAAAATAAGGCACTTTCCTCAACATAATAAAGGCTATATATAGGAAACCAATAGCCAAAATCAAAGTAAATGGTGAGATACTCAAGGAAATTCCTTTAAAATCAGGAACAAGGCAAGGCTGCCCACTCTCTCCATATCTCTTCAATATAGTACTCGAAGTTCTAGCTAGAGAAATAAGACAACAAAAGGAGATCAAGGGTATTCAAATGGGAAAGGAGGAAGTCAAATTATCCCTATTTGCAGATGATATGATAGTCTACATAAGTGACCCTCAAAATTCCACCAGAGTACTTATCTGTTTTAAATTTTATTTTATTAATTTATTCATATTATATCTCAATGGTTATCCCCTCCCTTGTATCCTCCGAATCCTCCTTCCCTCCCATTTTCCCCTTATTCCCCTCCCCTATGACTGTTCCTGAGGGGAATTCCCTCCCGCTGTATATGCTCATAGGGTATCAAGTCTCTTCTTGTTAACCTGCTGTCCTTCCTCAGAGTGCCACCAGGTCTCCCCATTCAGGGAACATGGTCAAATATGAGGCAGCAGAGTATGTGTGAAAGTCAGACCCCACTCTCCACTCAACTGTGCAGAATATCCTGTCCATTGGCTAGATCTGGGTAGGGGTTTGAAGTTTACAGCCTGTATTGTCCTTGGCTGGTGCCATAGTTTCAGCGGGACTCCTGGGTACAAATCAGCCTATCATAATGTTCTTCTTGTGGGTTCCTAGGAGCCTCTGGATCCTTCAACTTCGCCATTCTTCCAAGATTCTCTCATCTAGAGTCCGAATAGGATGTCCTCCCCTCTGTCCCAGTTTCCTGATTAGTGAAGACTTTCATGGGACATGCCCCTTGGGCTAGTATGCAGATATAAGTGAGTATATACCATTTGAGTCTTTCTGCTTCTGGGTTAACTCACTCATTATGATCATTTCTAGTTCAATCCATTTGTCCATAAATTTCTGGAATTTCTTGTTTTTAATAGCTGAGGAGTATTCCATAGTGTAAATGTACCACAGTTTCTTTATCCATTCTTCTATTGATTGACACTTAGGCTGTTTCCATGTTGTGGCTACTATGAATAAGGCTGCTATGAACATGGTTGAGCAAATTTTCTTGTTGTGTGCTGGAGCATCTTCTGGGTATATTCCAAGGAGTGGAATAGCTGGGTCTTGAGGAAGCCCTATTTCCATTTTTCTGAGATAGCACCAGATAGATTTCCAAAGTGTCTGTACTAGTTTGCATTCCCACCATCAATGAAGGAGTGTTCCTCTCTCCCCACATCCTCGCCAGCATGTGGTGTAATTTGAATTTTTGATCTTTGCCATTCTGATGGGTGTAAGATGGAATCTCAGAGTTGTTTTGATTTGCATTTCCCTGATTAAGGAAGTTGAGCATTTCTTTAAGTGTTTCTCAGCTATTTGATATTCCTCTGTTGAGAATTCTCTGTTTAGTTCCAAGCCCCATTTCTCAATTGGGTTATTTGGTTTGGTGGTGTTTAATTTCTTGAGTTCTTTATATATTTTGGATATTAGACATTTGTCAGATGTAGGGTTGGTGAAGATCTTTTCCCAGTCTGTAGGCTGCCATTTTGTTCTCTTGACAGTGTCTCCTGCCTTACAGAAGCTTCTCAGCCTCATGAGGTCCCATTTATTAATTGTTGACATTAATGTCTGGGCTGTTGGTGTTCTGTTCAGGAAGTTGTCTCCTACGCCAATGTGTTCCAGGCCCTTCCCCACTTTTTCTTCTCTCTGACTTAGTGTCTCTAGTGTTATGTTGTGTTCTTTGTTCCACTTGGATTTGAGTTTTGTGCAAGGTGACAAATATGGGTCCAGTTGTATTTTTTTTACACATAGACCTCCAGTTAGACCAGCACCATTTGTTGAAGATGCTATCCTTTTTTCATTGAATGGATTTGGCTTCTTTATCAAAAATCAAGTGACCATATGTGTGTGGATTCATGTCTGGGTCTTCGATTCGATTCCACTGTTCAACTAGCCTGTTGCTGTGCCAGTACCATGCTGTTTTAATTACTGTTGCTTTATAGTACAGCTTGAGATCAGGTACTGTGATTCCTCCAGATGATCTTTTATTGTACAAGATTGTGTTAGCTATTCTGAGTTTATTGTTTTTCCATATGAAGTTCAGAATAGAACTTTCAATGTCTTTTAAAAAATGTGTAGGTATTTTGATTGGGATTGCATTGATTCTGTAGATTGTTTTTGGTAAGATGGCCATTTTTACTATGTTAATTCTCCGGATCCATGAGCAAAAAAGATCATTCCATCTTCTCATGTAATCTTCAATCTCTTTCTTCAGATTTTTGAAATTTTTTTCAAACAAGTCCTTCACTTGCTTGGTTAGAGTAACTCCTAATATTTTATATTGCTTGTGTCTAATGTGAAAGGTGTGGTTTTCCTAATTTCTTCCTCTGCAAGCTTGTCATTTGTGTATAGGAAAGCTACCGACTTTTTTGAGTTAATTTTGTATCCAATCATTTTGCTGAAGGTGTTTATCAGCTGTAGTAGTTCTCTGGTAGAATTTTGAGAATCACTTATGTACACTGTCATATCATTTGCCAGTAGGAATAATTTAATTTCCTCCTTTCCCATTTGGATACCCTTGATCTCTTTTTGTTGTCTTATTGCTCTGGCTAGAACTTCGAGTACTATATTGAAGAGATACTGAGAGAGTGGGGAGCCTTGCCTTGTTCCTGATTTTAGAGGAATTTCCTTGAGTATCTCACCATTTACTTTGATTTTGGCTATTGGCTTCCTATATATAGCCTTTGTTATGTTGAGGAAAGTGCCTTGTATACCCAATCTCTCCAAAACTTTAAACATGAATGGGTGTTGGATTTTATCAAATGCTTTCTCTGCATCTAAGGAGATGATCATGTGTTTTTTTTTTATTTTCAGTTTGTTTATATGTTGGATTACATTGATGGATTTCCATATATTAAACCATCCCTGCATGCCTGGAACGAAGCCTACCTGGGCTTGATGAATGATATCTATGATGTGTACTTGTATTCATTGTCAAGTATTTTAGTGAGTATTTTTGCATCAATATAGTACTTATCTTACTTGAATGCCTAATATATCATTATGGCTTTTAGGCACATAGTGGGTACATTAGACAATAAGTTTATTTATAGCACATTAAATTAACAATCTATCACAACAAGAATATATTAAATCATAACATATGACCAAGGTGCCAGGACATTCTCGATATCACAAATAAATTTCAAGACATTTTGGAGGCTAACAAATAATGACAGAGACATTAGCTGAAATAAGTGATACCCTGCTTTGCTCTCTGTGTAAACTTATTTGCAGTGCATTCTTATTAGAATAACATTTCTGTCTTCCTTTTTCATGAACTTCCAGTGAACCTCTCAAACTCATTTCAAATGTCATTTCCTCTGGGAAAGAATATTTTGATTGTTCTAGGCAAAGTTAATTATCCCTTTAGTACTTATGTGCACCAGCTAATAGTGTCTCCAAACACACAACAGCCACTTGCTTGCTATATGTTAAGGAGAAAATTTACATACCATTTATCTTTTTATACTTTCCCCCGTACAAAGCTATACTCAACACAGGCTTGTTGAATAAATATACAGAATATAAGTAGAAGAATTATTTCCATTTCAAAGCATGAATTATGTATTAGACACTATGTAAATAAGCAAAAAAAACCCGTGATTTAATTATCAACAATTTCTAAAATTATTGTTATTTAGATGCCTTTGTTTTGTGCTTCTGAACAGCAACATTTGAAAATGTGGTTATCATAGGGGTCTTCTTATGTTAAACTCTGGGTTACTCTTTTAATCCCAAAGGTATCATTGAATAGGGCTCATTTTCATGCCATTCTTTTCTTGCACCATTTTTTTCTCCTCAGTCTATGGGAGTACATTCCAAGGGTCCCATATTCTCCCTTGCACCGTGCTCACTCCCTATCATCATAGTAACAACTATTCCTTAAATTAGACTTACAATTATCTGTAGAGTATATTTTCATTTTTCTCTTTTGTGATATCAAATTTTTTGTTAGTAAAAGCAGGCCATGAACATATTCAGTGTTTTACATATTGTGAATGATTAAGGATTTATAGGAGAAAAATGGGTACTCCAATAACCACATTTTATGGGTACCTCTCTTGGTTTCCTTATATTTTAGCTGGGTATCTGTTTCCAGTGTACTTTCTAATAAAGTAATGAAAGCTGGAATTTAAATGAAACGAACACACCTAGTTAATGTCACATAACACCATGCTAAATATTTGTTTCTATAGTTTTATGGTCTTAATTTACAAAGTGATTTAAAATTTTTTTTATTAATTTATTCAGATTACAACTCAATTGTTCTCCCATCACTCATATCCTACCATTTCTCTTACCCTCTCACCCTCACCGTTTTACCCTCCTTTAGGTCCCATATCTGAGGGGGATCTTCTCCCTCACTTTATGGTCACTGGCTAACAAGTCTCATCTTGGTAGTCTGCTTATTTTTTCTTTAATGCCACCAGGGCTCCCCACCAAGGAGAAGGTCATCAAATATGGGGCATCAGAGCTCATGTCAGAATTAGTTCCTGCTCTCCCCATAACTATGGAGGAGAGCAGGAACTCTATGTCCATTGGCTAGATCAGAGTAGGGGTTTGCTGTTTACTATTTGTATTGTCCTTGGTTAGTGCAATAGTTTGAGCAGACACCCCTGGGCCCTGATCCACCTATTACGATGTTTTTCTTATATGTTTCTAAGATCCTCTGGATCCTTCTATTTCCCCATCTCCTATATTTCTCTTACTTAGAGTCACACAATTACTCTATGGATTACTATGCAGCTATAAAAAATAAGGAAATACAAAGTGATTTTAGGTTATTGTTCTTAATCATTGTATTTGTTAATGATTCCTACATTTTACACTTTTATATTTATCATATTCCTTTTGAGGCAGGCAACACCTAGGGCCTTCATTTAGTAAGAGACTATAGTATAGGTCCCAGAAGGACATGCATGGCATATACTCACTAATAAGCAGATATTAGCTATATAATACAGATTAATTATACTATGATCCACACACCTAAAGAAGCTAAGTAACAAGTAGGACCCTACAGATGATGCTTAATTCTCATTCAGAAGGACAAATAGAATAGATCCTGAAAGCAGTTGAAGAGAGGGAACAAGACAGTAACCTACCAAAGATGTCCTCTGAAAGTCTCTACCCCATAAGGGATTCAGCAGGTGTTGAAACTCACAGCTAAACTTTTGTCAGAGCACAGGGATACATAAGGAAGAGTCAGGCACAGGAGGGGACAGGAGCGCATAGGAGCTTCACCAGAAGACCAATAAAGGCAAAAAACCTGGGCCCAAGGTGTTCTGCGGAGGCCGATGCACCAACAAAAGACCTTGAAGACCATGAAGAGGACCTACCTCCCCTGCTCAGATGGAGCCAATAGGCAACTCAGTCTCCATGTGGGTTCAGTAGTAATGGGAGCAGGGGCTGTATCCAATATGGACTCTGTTGCCTCCTCTTAAATCACCTCCCCTTCCCAGGCCACAAATGAGACTTGATAGGCAGGGATCAGTTAGTAGGGAGAGGGAGGGCTCCCTTTTTTTGAGGACTAGGGGAGGGGCATGGTGGAAGAGGGAGGAAGGGTGGGGCCAGGACGAGACTAGGGAGAGGACTAAGATTGGGATGTAAAGCAAATATTTTTTTAAATAAATTTCAACTAAAAACAAGAGAGAGACTACAACATTAACGCTACAAAGGATCTCCAAGCAATGCTCCTAGGTACAGAATTTCTGCTGAAGGGGAAGCAGCCAAGGTCAATGGAATAAAGACCTTGGTGCGCCTTCCTTCCTGGGCCCATGAAGATCACACTTGAAGTTCTGGGGCAAAGACCTGGCCTCATACTAAAACATAAAAGAAAAGAATTCTCATCTCTAGTACTTTAGATTAAATTAGAAATGAAACCATGGACCTCACACTTGCTTTAAAAAGCCAAACCTTCATTTTCCTTTAGGCCTGCAAGGTATATTGTTGCTTGAAGTGTACTTATAATGCCTACTGTTAAATATTTATAAGGCCCTCTAATCATCTTATGAAAATGTACAGTGACATAATTATAATCTATGAGCAAGTAGTATCATCCTGTGAAATAAAAACAAAGTGTATGTATATTCAAGAATGCCAGCAGAGTCACCAGGATCTGATGTGCCTTGTGGCAGCCTCATGTGATACATCCTATGTGAGACTTACTTAGTCAGTGCTGTAAGCACTCTTGGGCACACAGAGCTAAAACATATTATGGAAATGAATGTCACTACTCTTTATGTGCCATATCACTGCTGACCCTGGGCTAGAAGGAGTGGGGAATCTACATGGTTGCTGAATAATGATGGTTTCTTCTTCAGTTATCAAGAGTAGTTAACTTCAAATAACCAAGTTAGAAAGTGGATCATGGTCAGTTCTTACTAGGGAAATAACTACAATTGCCCTAATTAATAATAAATAATCATAACAAATAACACCAGGAAAATACACCTAAGAGAAGTTATGAGGTCATGAAGAACACACACACACACGCACAAACACACACATGCATGCACACACACACACACACACACACACACACACACACACACACACACCTGTTGTATTGGCAAGCATGGCCACTGCTTGTAGTGAACTAAATACAAGAAGGATTTTCAGATCCAGGGACAGAGAAGCATGTGTATAGATCTCTAATTACATAAGTTTATATATCTGCATGTCATTTCCCTGGTACTCCCTATAGGCAAATCTTGAAGTGCCAAAGCAGGGAAGCACACAGAATGCACCCACAAGTCTGTCTGCTTTGGACAGTGTAAACACTGCCCATTGTGGGGTAGAGAAATTTCCATGGGCTGATGCTTGGGGTTTTTGCTACCACAAGAGATTTTTCACTGGTCTCACCCAAATTATGATTCTATGAATAAATACAAAAATTCTCTGATATGTTTTTCTAAGCTTTAAAATAAGTGTCTGAACAGGATTTTACACATGCGGTGATGCTAAATGTTAAATGATTCAACACAGTATAGTTGGTTGAAGAGTCTTGTCGACATTATAAGCATGTGAGGAAAGGTTTGTGTAGACTTGTGCAGATGAATAAACACTGAAGATGATGGTGAGATGCAAAATAACACGTACACAGGTATACCACTGGTGACCAGCAAGCTTGGAAATAACAAGAAGACAGTGTGATTTCAGAAGATTCCACAAGTTTTTGTACTGAAAGCTTCATAACCACACACTACTTTTCTTCCTTTGCCCTAAACTGTATATCGGCTACACTGAAGATGACTATTATTTCTTTTCTTTTTTGGATTTAGCTCAGAGCTTGTAGAATAATGAAAAGCAGCATGTGATCTAAATCAGAGAACAGAAGCTGAAAACTGAAATTTGCAGACGATGTTGCTTAGTCCTTGAACACAAGATGTGGTGGGGTAGTATTTTTTCAAGAAGACAATGGACTAGTGTCTGAAATGTGGATGCCTGTAGGAGGAAGGTTTTCTTATTTAAATATATACAACTGTATTTATTCTGGTTTTCTTGTTTAAATCCTACCGAGCTGAAATATTTTCAATGTATAAAATGATATTTAAGAGCAAGGCCAAAATAACAGAGGTTGGAATTCCATTGTCAATCAAGATTTGTTTGTGTTATAAAATAAAGGAGGAAAAGAGAAGTAAAGCATATCCACTAATATCCAAATGGATGATGATTTCTCTGTGCTGTAAGAGGCACATTCAGTGCATTAACTATTGTAATTAATTACAAAGCAGTATACAGTTCATTAATATGTAAATCATAATGACACTACAATACTACTGTGTTGAGGTCACAGGATCTCTTCTTGACTCATCTTTTCTCTTTATCCTGTTGGGAAGCTCCTTGAGGCAAAAGTATTTGTCTCAAGGCTGTAGAACATTTGTCTTTAAAAATAATAATCATTCCCTTGGTGTATTTATGAGAAAATTGTAATAATGTTTCCTTTTAAAACTATTTGGTACTTATGGAAACCAGGAATCAACATCGTTCTCTCATGCCTCTTCCCTCTGTTCCCACCATACCCGCCATGAAAAAACACATAAAAGGCAACAAAACTCTAAAATAATCCCTCACTTTTTCCATTTTTTTTCACATGGAAGATTTGCTATTTTTGATATAGACATCAGGATTCCCTCAAGAAAAGCAGCTTGCTCTTTATCCACAAACCAATGGTGATTAGTGAATCCTAACACTAGGGTGTACTAGAATGTTCTAGATAACTGATACTGTAAAATATACCAATAGATGATTTCTACTTTCGGGAATTCTAAATCAGATGTTCAGAGTGAAATATGAAAATCAATGTTTTGTATTTTGCAGGTAATTTCAAAGTCCATCCAAGGTTTGGAATCACAGCAAAATAGTTACTCAGAGGAATTCCTTCTTGCTTTCTCTTTTTTTCCTTTAAACTTATTTTGCTTTTGTCTGCTCAGTGCGTCCGTCCAGAGAGAAGCCAGCAACTACTTCAACTACTGCACTTGGTCCAGGGGCTGTGCTCTGTAGTTCCAGCAAGTAAATTTGAGGCCATCTAAATACTGCAAATTCTTTCTTTCTTACATATATGACCACACCATACACCACAGGTGGCCCCTTTGAGTGAATATGAACAAAATGAAGCAGCTTCCAGGAAAACAAGTTCACAGACCTCTGATAATACAGTGTTCCTGCTGAGTTTAAGTTTAAGGAACTGAGAATTTAGCAGAGAAGATCTCAACCTGTCAGTTGTGACCCCTTTAAGGATCAAAAGACACTTTCACAGGGGTCACCTGAGACCATCAGAAGCTACAGATATCTATTTACATCATGATTCATAATGGTAGCAAATTTACAATTATGGAGTCACAGGAAAATAATTGTAGGGTTGTGAATCACCACAACAAAAGAAATCATATTAAAACTTCTTAACATTAGGAAGGTTGAGAATTGCTGATTTAGATGAAGAACTTTTTTTCTTTTTCTTTTTATTAATTTATTCTTGTTACATCTCAATGCTTATCCTATCCCTTGTATCCTCCCATTCTTCCCTCCTTCCCATTTTCTCCTTACTCCTTACTCCCTTACTCCTTTCTCCAGGCCTCCCCACCAAAGGGAGGTGGACAAATATGGAGCACCAGAGTTCATATCAGAGTCTGTCCCCGCTCTCCACATAACGGTGGAGAATGTCCTGTCCATTGGCTAGATCAGAGTAGGGATCCGACGTTTACTAATTGTATTGTCCCTGGTTAGTGCAATAGTTTGAGCAGACCCACTTGGGCCCCAATCCACCCTTCACGAAGGATCCAGAGGGTCCTAAAGTAGACTTCTTGAGGAAGGGTTTGAATCAGACTACGGCATAAGATATCAGGCCCCTTCTGTTATCATATCTTTGCTCTGTGAAGCCTCCTTGTTCAGATAGGCATGTCCTTCATAATTTTACATTGTTTGCCCAAGCATTACAGTCCCTCAGAAACTGTAGAGAACCCTACAGAAACTGTAGAAAGAAAAGAGTTGTTTCTCTCTGGTATTGCTCCCTCCAGTCCCAGGATTCCTTTGCTCAAATTTCACCACTATGGTCATGCTCAATCCATACACTTTGACTAGGATAACCTGAATACTATTGCCCAGAGCTGTCTCACATGCATCTACACTGGCTTTATCATCACCAAATGGAATACTACTTTGTGTGTGAGTGTTTATTATATTTCTTTTTTAACATATATATTTATATTATTATACATAAATAAAATAAGCTACATACAGCAGGAAGAACTATGAAACAATCAGGAATTATATACATTTTACATTCATAGTGATTTGGCCACTTGTATTTGACAAACTTGAAGTAAACATCTTTCCTGTCTTGGTGAGTCTCTAATTCTGAATAGAAATCTATATCTATCATATAATATCTCTATCAACTTAAAACATCTATCTAGGTGTAACATCTTAAGTTCTAACCAGTTAAAATTAATTGTAAGAGTAAACCATCTGGTCTACAACCCCATCAGAACTTTGAGAAGGAATAAAAACTTAATGACCTGAGTGAACCGGAAGTACAGGTTAGCAACTTCTGAAAAGAAAAAAAAATGTCAGGGACAGTTTACTGCCTGAAAAATTATCCAAAACTCTTTATACCATTGGAGCATCATCTTCAGCCTTCTGGCCCAATATATCTAACAGACCTATTTATAAGGCCAGAACTATTGACAATTTGCTCACCTTGCATCAGCAGAGTGTGGCCATCAGCTCTGCCTGCATCCAAGCTTGCCCATTTTTAGGCAGAATTCTGTCTGTGGCAGAAACGAGGACATTTTCCCCAATGGCTAGTTTGTCACATTTAAAGCTATCTCCATAACATGGTTCTTTGATGCTCATCATCTTCTCTGGGGTAGGTTTGGTGTCTGGTATTGCAGACTGTTTAGGATAATTAAGTAATACAAGCTGATTGTTAGTTGATCAAAGCATGGTCATGACAAGTACTAGTCTAATTTTATCCAAGAATATATATCCTAGGTCTAACAGATAGTATGACTCTATAGATATATAAGGTAACATAGTTAGGTAAGGTCTTCAAAAGCCTCAGAGAGCTACAGAATATGGCATTTAAAGCTGTTTTTCTAATTCTAAAGATTCTTTGACAAACCCAAATTTTTATGCATGATATAAGCAAGTACTTGGCCACTGAGCTTCAACCAAAATCTAAATCTGTTTAATTTTTATAACAGATATGTTGGGATTAAGTAGGTTAGAAACCATTTCTTTGTGTTTATATATACCAAGGAAACATGTAAATTCCTTTCAATAAATATATTATCACATTTTAGTAAAGCATTCAGTTTTTCATAACCAATTTTTATATGCCTGATTTTGAGTATTATTTTACATTAAACAAACTTTTAAGCTTACTTTAAACTTATTTTGCTTTACTTGTTTTAGGATTAACTTTGACACCAAATACAGATTATACAATGGGAGAAAAATTTGTCTTTTTGTCTCTGTAAGTGAATTAAATTTGTATTGAGTACAGCTAAAAACATAGTTCTGATAACATTAAGTAATTTGATCAGGTATGACTGACCACTAACTTCTATATCTTAGTTATCTTTAACAGGTTAGAGTAGTTAGGAACTTTCTCACAAATTTAAGATTTTTACAATTTTAATACCTGTTAAATTTGAGCATTGAAAATATAATAATTGAATTAAAGAACTTTTTGTATGAAAATAAACTTTAAAACATATAAAAATAAATTTCAAGTGGATATAGCTTTTTAGGATTGGCGTGCTCTTGACTATTTAGTATTAGAATTCCATCTGGTTTGGCTCTGTGCAGGATATCATAGTCTCTGTGAATTTATATGTGTCAATAGTGCTGTGTCTGGAAGACTGTATTTTCTTGATATTGCACCTCCCCTCTGGCTATTATAACCTAACTTCCTTCTCTTCCAAGGAGTTTTCTGAGTCTTGAGGGTAGAGACTTGATAAAGTCATCTCATTTGGGACAGAATGTTCCAAGGACTCTCATTCTTCATATTGTGGGTCGCTGTCTTCCTTCCAATATATCTCAGGGAGCAACTTTTCTGGTGATGACTTAGTGAGACACTGAACTTTATTAAGAGAAATGTAAAACACACATAAAGGCAGGTCCCAATCCAGGCAGCAGATGACCAGCACAAAAAGAACTCAAAGAGATTTAGTTTGCTCACTGTGCTTTGTTTGCAGGTGTTAGTTTTCTAACTCACTGGCCTTTTGTTTATATTATAGTTCTCAACAGTGGTTTTGTGTGTGTGTGTGTGCGCAGGCATGTGTGTGAGTATGTATGTTTGTGTGTGTGTGTGTTTATGTGAACATGCATTTTATGTACTCCTTTTTCTTCATTTGCTCATTTTGTTTTGTTCTTTGCCTGTTGTTTTCTTAAAAGACTAAAAGGGATTTAACCTGGAAAGGTGGGGGGAAGGAAGACTTGAGGGAGGGGAAACTATCACCAAAATATACAAAATATATTGTGAGAAAATTCAAATATACCACTCCTGGTCATATAAACAAAGGCTATTCAACCCTATCACAAGGACACTTGTTCAACCATGTTCATTGCTGCACTACTCACAATACCCGAAAATTGGACCCAGCCTAGATGTCCACCAACAAAAGAACAAATAAAGAAAATGCAGTGCCTTTACTCAATGGAATATTTTATTGGTAAGCTATTTAAAAATGGATTCATGAAATTTGCAGGCAAATGGAAAGAATTAGAAAAAATTCATCCTGAGTAACTAAGCCCAGAGAAATAAAGACAAATATGGTATGTATTAATTTATATTTGGATTTTAAGCATTAAGTATATGATAATCAAGGCGCAATCCATAGGACCTAGGGATGTTTTGTATAAAGGAGAGATCTATGGGGAACATTTGGGTATCCCTGGGATGGAGAAATAGGATCAATTTTGGGGGTAGATTCGAGACATGGGTGTGACAAGAATGAGAAGATCAGTTGTGAAGAAGGAGAGATGGCTTAGAGATAGAATGCAGGGAGAGACAGGTATAACTGAAAAGCATTTGAGGGATGTATGTTAACCTAGTGCAGTGAAAATGTCCTAAAATATAGGTGATCCTAATGAAATCTGCAAATAGTGAGAGGCAGGCAGAGGCCCAACTGCTCATCTCTTCTAACCAAACACAGTTTCTAGTATAGAAACTGTTATATTCAATTGAGTGATAACCAACAGGGTCACAAAAAATTCCCAAAACAAGACAGGATGATGCCAAAACAATATTGCTCTCCATAAACTGATGACAAGGCCCCATTACAGAAGACAGCACCTGCACAATTTATGGAGCACAGAGAAGTGAAGTTGGTTCTGACATATAATTTTGACCCCCATGTTCTAATATCTTTGGTCTGTAAGGTACTCTGCAGGCTACCAAAAGAAAAATGTAAGCCCCAAACTATTCACAAACCTTTTGTTAAATAGTGCTGTCCTTACTGCATAATATGGTCAGGCAATAATAGTACAAAGCTTGTGGCAGTAACCAAGCAACTCCACTAGGTCAGACCCATACGTGACTCTGCTTGGGTAAACAAGAAGAGAGACTAGATAACACAGAGACCTAAAATAAAATAAAATACTGCTGGTCTTTAAAAAAAAAAGCAAGTAGTGATAAAATGATTCCTAATGATAGTCTTCTATACTAAATCTCAGTGCCTAATTCAACCATCATCGGAGATGATTCTTCCTGCTGCCAGTAAGAACAGATGTGGTGACTCAGAGCCAGACATTAGAATGAGAGAGAGGATAGAGTAAGAATATGTGGGGAGAGAGGGAGAGAGAGAGAGAGAGAGAGAGAGAGAGAGAGAGAGAGACAGACAGACAGACAGACAGACAGACCAGAGACAGAGGGACAGAGAGAAAGAGAGACAGAGACAGGGAGAAACAGAGAGAAAGATTTTCAACACAGAGCTCTAAAATGAGATGTCTCCATTGAATCCCTCCCCTTGGAGCTCAGAGAGCCACATGGAAGAGGAAGACGAATGATTTTTAAGAGCCAGGGGGAATGAAGGACACTAGGAGAGCAAGACCCTTTAAATCAACTGAGCAAAGTTCATATGACCACACAGAGAATGAATCAGCAGACACAAGACCTGAACAGGTTTACAACAGTTCCTCTATGTGTATATTATAGCTTTCAGATTAGTATTTTTTAAGATTATATTTTTTGCATAGAAATTTATATAATTACACATAAGTAGAAAAATTACATATAGGAAGAAGAACCATGAAACAATCAGAGATCATATGAACGTTACAATCAATGTATCTTAGTTAATTGCACTTGGCAACCTTGTAGAGAACATCTTTCCTATCATATCTCATCTGTGCCAATTTAAAACCTCTGTCTAGATCTAAAAGCATCTTAACCTCTAAACAGCTAAGGTTAATTATAAGACTATAAAATATTTGGTCTTCAACCCCATCAGAGACATGAGAAGGAACGAAACTTAATTACTTGAGTGAACCAGAAGTGCAGGTTAGCAGCTTCCCAAATGAGAAGGGGAAAAAATGACAGAGACAGTTTGCTGCCCGAAGAGTTAACCAAATCTCTATACCGTTGGAGCATCATCTTCAGCCTTCTGGCCCAATATAGCTGACAAACATATTTGTGAGGTAGCGACTATTGAGGACTTGCTTACCCTGTCATGGAAGAGTTTGGTTGTCCACTCTGCCTATATCCAAGCTTTCCCATTTTCAGGCAGGATTCTGTTTGTGGCAGAAAAGAGGATGTTTTTCCCAGTAGCTGGTTTGCCACATTTGAAGCCATCTCCATAAGGAGGATCTTTGATGCTCATCATCTTCTTGAGGTAGGCTGGATGATGTCAGGAGTTAATCTGTCTTTTCAAAGAAACTGTATGATATTTAAAGCTTCTTAAATGTCATATTATGTAGGTCTCTGAGGATCTGAAGACTCTATTTAATCTTATCTATCTATAGGATCATATCTATCTGTTAAACCTAGGGTGTATATTCTTTTTATTAAAAATAGGCTGTTAGTTGACATGACCATAATTTGATCAACTAACAGTTGGCTTGTATTACTTAATTATCCTAGTCTGCCTGCAATAGGACCTTTCAGGTATTGGAAGTAAGCTTTTTATTATAATTGAGTTGTACTGGTTCGATACCTCATATTAGAGTAGAAATAAAGATATTGTGTGTGGAGAATAGTCTTAAATATGAATTCTGTATCAATATATCAAAGTTAATCTAGTATTTTTATGTGATTCCTGAGTGTGAAAATGAGTGTGCCTCTAATTTTTGTGCTTTCTTTGCGGCGTTTTCCTTCTTTGGATTTGCTTTATCCAAATTAAATATTATTGTTTTTGTTTTACTTTGTTATATTTTATTTTCTTATGTTTTATTGTCATCTCTTAGAAGCTAGTTCTCTGCTAATGAGCGACAGAAAGAAGTGGATCTGGATGGGAAAAGAGGCAGGAAGAAACTGGAAGGAGTAGAAGGAAGGAAAAATAAAACCAGTATATACTGTATGAGAAAGGAACATATTTTCAATGAAAGGGAAGGAGAATAATCACACATATTAAAAAATAATCAAAGAAGAACAAGATCATCCATTTGAGACTGAAGGGAGTACATGTGAGAGGTTGGAGGGAGGGGACATTAACTAGATTTTAATATAATTAAATAAATTACTAAAATGAAAAAAGTATATTTTAAAATACATAAATATATTTAAAATGTATCATTATGGTCTTAATATCTAAAGGTACATGATATTTTTGAATTCCTGATATTCGACAATTTTTCCTGTTTATTATTAAATTAATTGTACTAACCATTATTGAATTACACTTATTATTCCAATCAGTGAATTATATGGGGGAGCCTGAAGTTTTTATAATGAGGTATAATTTACTTTGGTTTATGTTTTAAATTATCAATCTCTATTCTCCAGGTGATGTTTTCCCTATAACTTGACTATAATATCCTGTTATTTAACCATTTTATGATTCAAACTTAAATCAATAATTATTCCTTTTTATGTTCTAATTAGACATAAAAATAATTTAATTGCCAGTTAGTAGCATTCCCCAAGAATGTTGCTGATCATTCATTTTCGTGCACTGTAAGTGTTATATAATATACATTGTAATTTCATCTATAACATCTTACTTACCTCTAGGTTTATCATAATGTTATGAATTAAGTTCATTATCTTAATAAATTAACTATTGCCTTCTCACTTAATTGCACTGTAATGATAATATTATCACATGTGTTTTGATGCCACATTCTAGTGTATAAATGAATTCTGTTTTCATAAATAAATAAAAATGAATAAATTTTTAAAAATGAGGTTTTTTTTTTAAAAATACTGAATTCTCTTGCATTTTAATACTATGCTTATATGAACCAACAATATTTTCTTTACCATGTGTGTTGGCTCCTTTTAGCTCCAGGAGTTATCAGTATTTTAGTTGTAATCAGTATACATGCTTTTGTGGTTGCTCCTATTTTTATTTTTCAGCTAAAACATGACAATTTCAGTTTAAGTCTGGCTCACTCCACTAGTAGCTAGCATCTATTAACATTTTCCTTTGTTGGTAGCTTATCGGACAGTTGAACTTAAATTGTCTTATAGGTGGTGCACTATTTCACTTGCAAGATTTTGCCTTTTATTTTTATGTCATATTGATTTCACATTTTCTGTTTTGGTTGGCTTCCTTTTATTGATTTTGATTACACTTTATTGGTCTTCATGAATCTGAAGCTACTGCCATTCAAATACTCTAACACTCTCCACTTGCACTTTAAATTTTTCTGTGCTTACTTTTGTACATGGTTTCTAAATTCTTAATGAATGATTCTATTTTAAGTCCATTCTTTTTCTGAAATAGTTACAAAATTATCCTATTCAGTGTATTATATTTGGATTATTATTTCAGTTTTGTCAATTGTGCACTATGAATTGTATAGACTTCTCTATGTTATGTGAAGTATTATCACACCCCTTATTATGATTATGATCCCATATACAATCTGTGAATACTATTATTAGTAGTTTTCATGAATTAGCCGGACCTGAGTTTTTCTAAGCACTACAGAGTTTGTTTATTTCTCCTCAATGTTTTTTTTGTGTGTGTTGTGTGAAATCCAGAAATCAGTGAGACTCATTTCTTGGATAGCTTATTTTCTTTTATCTACCAGAAATAATAGTTGGAGGATGGTCTTATTTATTTTGATGCTAATTATTGCTTCTTGTCTCTGTGACCCACCTTTGGCTTAATAAAAAGTGATCCCACTGGGGCAGGGCAAAAGAGATAGGTGGGGCTAGAAGAAAGAGGAATTCTGAAAAGAAGAAAGACCAACCCAAGGAGAAAGGAGAGACATCTGAAGAGGAGAGGGAGGCCACCATGGCTTAGAGGAAGGAAAAGCACATGGATGGATGGCATGGATGGAGAATCCAGCCCAGATGAAGAACATTAACAAGTATTTGGGATTATGGATGGGGTAGCTTGATAAAAGTTATTAAAAGCACTAGGCATGGGATTGAGGCAGGGATCCTATGCCTTCCCCACTTTGGTAGGTAGTTTAGAGGGTTGATATCTGCTCTGCCCCAGGTTACCTAAGGCTATTTTTAAATGTAACAAGAATCTGTGTCTTGGTGGATTGATAGCCTGGCCTACTGATAATACAAATAAAACAGATAAATTAAAAACAATAAGTGGCACCCAACCTCGGGCCCAGTGGGTTCTATAATTTGTAATGGTATGAAGGAAGATTCCAAATTCAAATATACAAAAATGTTGTTTCAGAGTATCAACAATATCACAACTACTGTATAATATATATATATATATATATATATATATATATATATATATATATATATATGCATCAGGTATCAAATACATAACCCAGTCCTTTTGTATTTAATAACTTTGATTAATTATGGTCAAATTCTCTCTCTATATATATATTTTTCCTATTTGTGTAATGACTGTTCACATGTCTCCCCAACACAAGTCACATAGATATACTTGCTTCAGCCAGGCAAGGCAGAAAGCCACAAACAAATGGAGCAAGTATAATATGGAGGGTGATAGGATTCTATTATAATCAAACATCTCTATTAAAATTTGTTTTGAATATTTATTTTAATGCTATTTCTCATCTTATATCAGCTTCATGATTAATTTCGTTTGACCATTTCTTTCTTGTTGTTTTTGTTTATATTTTATTTTCCTGGGGGCTGATCTCAGGCCCTAAAGCATTATAGGTACAAGATCTATGCCTGATCTCATAAGTGGATCAGGCAAGCTATTCATCACAATTACTTATTACCTACTACTAGATTAAATCTTATCTAATTAATTGATGATATTAGAGATACTCTTTATTGTACATTTTATAACTGTAGTGTCTGAGCTACATGAATGCATTTCTATGCTATCTTTTAAAATAGTTTTTGCTTTTATGCTGTTTATTCTTTGTATTTTTACCTTCAAATTTTTATTTTATTATGGGTAGCTTTTTGGATTCATATCCCAACTTAAGGCTACTATTTATTTTTATTTAATTTCTATAGGTGTAAAACCTTTTTTATTTCCATTAACATGGATTTTATTCCCATTTTAAGAACCAATCTAATCAATTTTGATGAGTTTAAACACTGATGCAGAGCAACTATATTCTTAAGGCTTAATGTAGTGGCTAACCCCTAATGCTATCATACCCTCACAAGAGGAACATGCATGAAATCTTCTTGGCTTCCTTTTGTTTGTGAGAAGTAAACACTTTGATATCCTTAGCAAAAGTAGATAGCAATTTACTTATTTCATAGCTATAATAGGATAAAAATCCCTTTCTTAACCTATTATCCCTAATCCAAATTCTCCCTCACATCATGAAATGTGGCAACTAGCTTTGTCTGTCTAAAGCAGGAGACTGACTCTGCAGACTCCATGAAAGAAGGGTCATATTCTCAGCTGTCTTATCTTGCCATGAATTGAAACCCAACCCCAAACAAAGGATTTTGATTTTCAAGTACAAAATAAAAAAAAACACTTAAACTTCTATTTTTCTTTTTGTTATATTTGAACCCAATTTGGCCTAATTTTTTTTTACCAGATACAGGACAGAAGGAGCAATGTACCAGAGCCCATTAGAAGGGAGGTAGAGCAACATGAATGAGAGTAAAGTTGAAGTCTTGCTCACTATCTTCTCCTGCATAATTTTGGTTTTGATTTAGATAGAGAATAACCAGGTTATTTTCTAGAAGACTGTCACTGTACACGCGGGTCATCTCTATTAGGTATTTGTTCTAACACTCTATTGCTGTGACAATCACCATAACTAAGGCAGCATAGAGGACGATTAAGTTTATTTCAGTGAACAAGTTACAATCCATCCTTGAAAGATAGGTGCAGTAATTTAAGCAGGAACTCGAAACAAACACCATGGAAAAGCAATGCTTCCTGGCTCATGTACAGGCTTATGCCTAATAGGTTTGAGGGAATTCTACTAGAAAAATCTGAAGAATAGACTCATTGCCCCTATTTGTTTGAAAACATTTGACCCATCATCTGGAAGACAAACTAGATGTCGTTCATATCATTCCTGGCCAGGAAACAGAACAATCCAAGAACAAGAGTTGGGTATAGCCCATGTCACATATCCAGGGCCTGGTGACTGATACCATCAGCTGGGGTCTACATCCTTGAGATTGCATGTTCTCCCAAATATCAACACTAGCTAGTGTGTAACTGTTCGAATATAAAACTGTTTAGAACATTTTGGATTCAAACCACAGCTTTACACTTGGATCATTAAGGTCTCTTGCTCATCACTTAATACAAAATTACTGAATATAATTTCAAATTCTTAATACTTCTAACACTCTTGAAGGTAAGCTTTGATATTAAGTGTAAATTCCTTCTTTATTTTTTTTAGGAAACGAAGTTTAATATTCTTTCCATTCTGATATGGAAAACAAAGAAAAAACCAAGGTTGAACTCAATATCTGCACATGTCCAAATTCTATTCTGAACATCCAGTAGAAGGATATTACTGTAGTCATGTTAACTCCCAGCCATGTTAAGATGCCTGAATTAATCATGAATTTCAACATTGTACACTAATTGTCATCAGTTTATGACTTTCATTAATATATTTGTGTTTTCTTCTTCTTTTAAATATTTTGCCAAGACAGGGTAAACAAGTCTTCAATAGCTCCTGCTTTGCAAATATGTCTGTCAGATATCCTGGGCCAGAAGGCAAAAGATGATCCTCCAACATTATAGAGACTTTTGGGTGACTATTGAGGTAGCAAACTGTCATCTTCTCATTTGGAAAGCTACTAACCTGCACTCCTGGCATGCGCAGGTAATCAAGTCTATTCCTTCTCAATTCTCTGACGGAGTTGAGCATCAGGTAGTTTAGTTTTACAATTAAGTTTAGTTGTTTAGGGTTAATATGTTCTTAGGTCTAGGTAGAAGTTTTAAGTTGATAATGACAAGATGTGATGGAGATCGATTTACTCTCAGAATTTTAGACGCACCAAGATAGGAAAGATGTTTTCTTCAACGGTGTCAAATACAAATAGCCAAAATACTAAGATTGTAACATTTACATAATTTCTGATGGTGTCATGGTTCTTCCTGCTATATGTAGTTTATTGTATATATAAAAATAAAAATATTTAATACAAAATAAAAGCCCACAATTTTAAATGCTTTATTTAAAAGAGATTAGTATAACATGTTTTCATTCTCGTGAGGATTGTTTCAAATATAAAGATAATTTTAATACAAACAAAATATGGATTCACTTACTATCCTGACTTATTTGGGGAGAATTTCTTTACCATTACGGCCTTAAGAATTTCTCTCTCTCTCTCTTTCTTTCTTTCTTTCTTTCTTTCTTTCTTTCTTTCTTTCTTTCTTTTGTTTTTCCTTCCTTCCTTCTTTCCTTCCTTCCTTCCTTCTTTTCTTCCTTTCTTTCTTCTTTATTTTTTGAGACAGAAATTCTCTGTGTAGCCTTGGCTATCCTTGACTTATTTTGTATGCCAGGATGGCTTTAAACTCATAGAGATTTGCCTGCCTCTGCTCCCCTATTGTTGTGTGCTGCTATGCCCAGGTGTTCTTAATAATTTCAATGCAGACAAATCATATCACATGATTTATTATTTATCTCTTTCTGTGAAAACTTCAATCAAAGCTTTGTACAGAGGACTGTTGACATGATTTATTCATTTCTGAATATTTTAATCTGTTAGCAATCAAATCTTTATCCATGATCTTTAAGTTCCAGAAAGAAACCCATACCAGGAAGCTGGTAAGGTATGATATGTCCATGTTTTTTTTCTACCTGTGTATTTACAATTTTTATTCTACCTATTTACAATTATGGTTTATGTCAGGCTACTGAAGTATCACATATGTTAATATGTGTGTATATAAATTTATCTCTTTAAATTGGCAGATACACTAATTAGAAATGTTATAAGAAATTTCTATTGACCAGGTGCTTTCAACAAGCAGGATTTATTTTTCTAAATTCTGGACATTGCAAGGCTACGTTCAGCATGCTATAAAGACCAGAGTCTATTGATTGTCCACTCACATCTAACAAGTGACTGTCCTCTTACTATATCGTCACATTGCAAAGCCAAGCATTAAGAAGCAAATGCTGTTTACACAGAGAAAGTGGGATATCTTCGAGTATCATGGAGGCTTTCTCACCTAAAGTTACCATTACTCAGGTGGCTAGGGTCCCAGATGATCAAAAGTCTTCAAAGCATCCCAGGTCAGCATCTTCCAGGTGTATTCACTCTCAGACATGAAGAATGGATTTAAACAAAAACAAAATGGTGTATTTTATAAGGAGATTTTTATAGGAAAGACCTTAAGCAGGGAAACATCAGAGATCCTATACGCCTGGAGAAGATAGTAAGAAAAATTGCCACAAAGAGTAATTTTTTTAAAGGTTAATGAAACTATTGGCTAGAGGCATGAAAATGTGAGCTGCTCAGTGTATTTGACCTGCTGATTAGATGTTCATGTGTCTTATCATCCCATTGGCTGGACTGAAATTTCAGATATGTCTTCAAGTGCCAATAAATATCTAATCATATACCCCATCCATGCTGCTGATTGCGTTGCAATTAAAAGTAGACGAAAGCCAGACTGTTGTTTAAGAGCTGTGAGTTCTATGGAAGAGATGCGGGACGGAAGGAGAGGGGTGTGTCAAAAGCTCCGCAAGGAGACTATCAAGGTTGGTGGATCTGGACGGGGGTCGGGGGTCCTGCACAAACTGATTCACCAACCAAAGACATTGCAAGCAGAGAAACTAGACGGTCTGTGCAAAAGACAGCTCATTATTCACATGCAGAAGGGGAGAGGAGACCAGGGGACTGCCTCTGACATGAACTCTGGTGCCTGCGATTTGATCACTGGAGAGGCTCTGTTGGAACACAGAGGAAGGGGATGCAGGCTATCCAGATGAGACCTGGTAGGCTGTGGTCAGATGGTGGGAGAGGAGTACCCCACCTGTTAAAAGTCTAGGGGAAGGGAATTGGGTGAAAGAGCAAGGGGATCACAATCAGGATGTAATATAAATAAATTATAATAAAAATCTGTATAAAAATAATAAAAGAAAGAAGAGACCAGAACGTGACTCAGAACCCCTAAACCTTTCTTTTGTTTTGGTCTAATGCCAGGAGAGAATTGCCAGTGAATGGAAATGGGACATTTCTTGCTCTCTGTAGAGAGGTACTTTAAGAATTGAAACTGCTCCTTTGGCACCATAGTCCCTGCCAAACTAAAGGGCTTGTTTTACTTTTTCTTGGTATTAGTTTTATGTTGTTTAACAGCTGTTAAGATCATTATAAGAACTGCACTGAAACAGCCTACCTTGCCCCATGAGTAACGCTATTCTGTTAGGGGAGTCAGAATATGAATTTTTGTTGACACAACAATCACCAATCATGCACCTTATGAGAGTAGGATTTTAGTCTTAATACTAATAAAAAAAAGAATTGTATCACCCCTGAACATAATCTTGGCACTCACTCTTAAAATCTAAAAGTGTGCTAACTTTGTCCTATTAGATGCTGAATTCTATAAAGAAATCGATGTGTTGGTTTTCTCTTGAGTTCTATATTTGCCCATTTAGTCTGGGAATCAGTTCAGTTTTATAATTATAATGTTATGATATAATGGTCCTGTATTCTTACTCTGCAGGCATTCATTCAGAGCTTGGACCATTTTGTGCCTTCTTGCTGACATCCCTTCAGTGCAGCCACCTTTGTGAATTGAGCATAGAACAGCAGGATGCTGGCCTTGCTTCAAATTCATATCAACGCTGCCTGCCAGG